>NC_090935.1:882231398-882850731 GCF_040938575.1 Ambystoma mexicanum | reverse complement strand
GGTCCAGCAGGATGCCGCCAACGTTTCAGCTTGATTCAGAATTCAGAAGACCATGCACAGCACGATGGCTTGAGGTCCCAGGGTACTGGGCTATTACAGCCGTAAGGTTACAGCATGATGTGGGATGGCTCAAATGCAGTTATACTTGATCTAGTGGATTTCACCAGGCTCTGGGTCAGTATCATCCTTTTCAGTATCTCCAGTTTGCTTGGAAGGAAGGGTAACAGAAGGCGCTGGTTACAATGCAGCCTCTCTGGTCGCTCGAAATTGCTACTGCCATTGTTTCTTCATCTTCCTTTTCACTACTTTCAGCTCCCCTAGTCGACTTGTCGGTAGCTCCCAGGTTTAGAGTTTTTATCAGGAACCACAGCACCACTTCTGCATTCTCTCCCTGCATTTTACAGCAGGGGTCGGTCTGGCTGTCCAGTCAGGACAGTCAGCCCCCCACTGGGAGGAGTTTGTTTATTTCAGGCAGGGTGAAAGAGAAAGGAATGCAGAGTTTTGGACTCCTCCCTCGCTTCCCGCCTTTCCAGACTCTCTGGAGCCTCAGTGGGGAATCCACAGAAATTCTTCTGAAGACAAAACAGACAATGAGGTCATCCCGCCCTCTAAAATGGCAGGAGGAGACCTAAAAAACAGCAGGACTACAAGAAATGGATAAAAAAGGAGCCCACCATTTTTGCAAAATGGTGGCACTTATGTGCATTACTGAAGCTGAATTAACAACCTGCGAGTAATGTAGACTAAAAAGTAATTAAAGTAGTTACACTGCCACCAGCCATTCAGGGAAACTTGCAATTGTAAAAAAATGTTGCTAGGGGAAAGGGGATACTTTGTATCCCACAGCACTCCTCGTGAGGTGTGGTGTGCTGGCTCACTATATAAAATGTAAAGGGGGATGGAAATCCCTCTTTACTACTTGGGAACTGTAGTTCACCCAAGTACATGAAAGAGAGATTAACAGGGGAGCCCATAGGGGCAC
This sequence comes from Ambystoma mexicanum, assembly GCF_040938575.1. NCBI lineage: Eukaryota > Metazoa > Chordata > Amphibia > Caudata > Ambystomatidae > Ambystoma > Ambystoma mexicanum. The sequence goes on along the minus strand of NC_090935.1, from coordinate 882,849,749 downwards.
CCCAGCCTAAGCCCAAAAGTTGTAGGAAACTGTAACTTCAACCATACACTATGGAGAGACATAAAAAGGTCAACCGTAAAGAGAGTAAAAGACTAGGTGAGAGGGGGAAAAGGAGTCCCCTTCACCATGGGACAAGGTACAATAGTTATCTAGTGAAAGCAAAATGTTCTGGGGTCCACACAGGTCAGGAGATGTATCATTGATATGAAAATCTTACCTAACAGGAATAAACTTCTCTGCTTCCTGACGCTTTTCAAATAAACTTGACGAAAATACATCTAAGCTTTTAAGCTTGGCAGATGTTGTGTTGCTATAGGCGAAGATCGCTCAGTGTACTTTTGTCTTTGGTTATTTTAGTTCATGCTAGTTTATAGTTTTCAACCAAAACTAAAGTTATTGCTTTTGAAAAAAGTGTTTATGTGCAATGGCTGCAGTCTAGCTCACCTTCTGTGGACGATATTAGAGTAATGTACACATCACGTATCTAACCTTAGAATATATGTGCATCGAGTTAAGGACGTGTGGACCTGAATCCGAAGTCCTTGAGCTACATTCTTTACCAGCACATGCGAGATACCACAGATAAACGTTAGTAACCTTGGCACTAATACAACGGTGTCAGTACAAAGTGCAAGCTTGCCGTTAAAGCTGCCCGGAGGCTATTGTTTTCACTTACTTACATGCCAGTTTGGCAGCATATCGGCAACATCATTGCGCTGGAGGTGAACCCTCCACTTTACCACCTAAGTTGGAATTTGACAGTGCGGTAAAAGTAGCAATATTTCTTTTACCGCGCATAGAAATTGGCAGTAATATAATGTAATTACTGCCACATTTTTACCACACTGATAAACTCGTGATGTGGCCCATTTCACACTCACATCAAAGGAACTGAGAAAACGTCTAAATCACTGTTAAGCTATAAGAATTAAATAAGAAAAGCTATTTACTAGTGATAATAAACCAAACACAGACTTAATAATACCACACGTGGCTTACAAGAGTTTGAAGGCTGCAAATACAGTTGAGCTGGAAATGAGAGCTGTAGTTTAGCCATTTTCATGTAAAATATTACTACGGCTCAACTGCGACCATCGTGTCATCTGTTATATTGGAGCACGCCGATCATTAATAGGTTTCTGTCACATTAAAGGATGTTGTACCCTCTCCAACCCATACCCAATATCACGGTGGTACTGAAACAAAATCAGCATAAGACCTGTTTACAAAACAGCGACATTGCAATAAGCTGATTACTTGACACATTGAGTACGTGGTTTTGTTTCATAGGTATTTTCTGTCATTGTATTATATATAAATGTGGAAAACATTTCAAAAATTGCATCAATGAGGAGAGATATTGCAATGATATGAGATCTATAAACGTAACGTCAACGTGGTAACATTGAACGTTAAAATGTAATAGTAATAATGAAAATGATAATAATATATTCGATCATGCTGAATATAATTGATTGTGTTGCTTTATGCTGGATTTCGCCTGCCTCAAAGCACTGTAAAAGGCTACTCACCCCAGTGGCCCTTGTACTGGTAGTGTCCTTTACTACTTATTCCTAAGAAATCCGAAGCGTTGATACTGCGAACAGAACATTTCTTGGAAAGCAAAACGGAAGCCCATGCAGGGGAGCAACCCTGGACAGCAGCTCTGCTAGCCCACGGCCTCCCCTAAACACTGGCTTCAAAACCTCTGTCCCAGGATAACCACCACTTTTACCAGACAGCCAGCATTAGAGCTTCATTATAGAAACTCATTGATGAACACCAGGGGCCAGATTCATAGAAAAGTGTGCACAGGTCCTGCAAAGTTTCGCACAGCGAGAAGGACTGTGCGTGCCCCCTCGTGCATGAGGCACCTGTGTGTGACCCGCATATTCATGGAATCCTTCCCGCTAAGTAACCCAATGCGCAGGTTGTGGCCAGAACATCCCCCTGCAAATCAAATATAGCCACTTACACCTACGTATGCACGGTCCTCGGGCGCAAACTCATGCACCCCGGTAATCCTGCGTGGGGACCCCTGCAACCAAGCAAACATCCCGGCGACACTGCGTAGGGTCCCCCAAAACTCTTCAATGCACCGTGACAACAGGCGCACCATATTCCGTAACTCGAGTAATTTCACGCACACCCCTAAGTTTGATCAGAACCCTGACGTCATGCAAACACCCCTAAATCCAACATGCAATCTTACCTCAGCATGGTGATTCCTATGTGCAAGTGTCTGTATGCCTGCCTTCGTGTAGCGGTTGGATCGGGAGCTTTGAGTGGTCATTACCCCAATGTGAGGTTGCGTGGTCAGATCCGTGAATATGATTTGTTCTGCTCCTTGTGGCAGGTCGTCCGCTGGCACACCCACATTTTTCCTTGTTCTTCCCCATTTTGCATGTTCTGCCCTCTATTTCGGACTCTGCATAGGCCCAACCCACACTCTGCAAGGAGTCTTGCGACAGGCACTCGACTGCTTGCAGAGGTCTGCCAGACCTGCGCAAAGTCCGCGCAAGTCCCAGAAAAGTCCTGTGCAGTCGATTCCACGAATTGGCAAATAGGGTTTTGCACACAGAATGGCACGCAAAGTCCTATTTTTCCGTGCAGATAATTCTATGAATCAGGCTGCTGGTTTTGTATGGTGGAAACGTAATCCCCCACAAAACCGTTACCACATGACATATCACTGAATGTGATCTTACCGCATGCAGCAGTATCACATTTCCCCACTGGAGTCTCATTGGACACCAAAAAGGAGAAGAACTGAATGGGTGCATCAGACTTCACTGCATGCTTAGCGCATGCGGCAACAGCAACTCAATTTGACGCTATTACTGAAGGTAAAAGAGACAGGGGCCTCATTCCGAGTTTGCCACTCCAGAAATAAGGGTGCTGGTAGCAACTTACTGGTACCTTTTCCAGACTGACAAACTACAACTCTGCCTGCTAGGGCCATTGCACCCGGCAGGTCTGATGTGCCAGGCGTGCAAAGCAGAGTTGTCACGGAAGTACTGGCAACGTTAATAACGGTGCCAGTGCTTCCAAGTCCCCATCCCTATTTGACTCCACGGGAATGGGTACTAACATTTTCGAATGACTGACTTCCCGATCCGCAAGGGCTTTTAATGTCCCAGTGGAACCGGGAAGTCAGGTGCCGGAAACGATGTTACAGGGTTGCTGGCAACCCGCTGGTGGCACCTGTAGCTTACCGCCAACCTCGTAATGAGGCTCAACATCTTTATGTGGCCTTAATAGAATGGTGGAGGGGTGGGAGGATGGTCTGTGGGAAGAGGGGTCATGGATTGCCAGTAGAAAGGTCAATATGATGAGTAACTTGTGTATCCTTTTGTTGCTTAGAGGGTCATGAAAAGAAAATAGCAAAATTACAAATAATAATCAGGAGTGGGACGCCTTCAGCCTGTTTTACAATGAAGAAAATATAAGAAACAGTGTTGTGTACCCTCTGTGAGAACCAAAGGGTGTCTCACTGACCAGGCCCTTGGGATCTGTCATCCAGGTGGCTGGGGCACAACCATTTCTATTGTATCCAGACCCCGGGGGTGGACCAGTGTGGGAGGATCACCTGGATGAAGGGTACCTGGGGATTGGAAGTGGGGCATCAGGTGGAGAGAGGTGGTATACCCTTCCCCATTTTCCTATCGACCATCTGGGTTACATGTACGAACTCTACCCCCAGCACCCTTTCCTATACACACATTGCTGTATGGACAAAGTGCTTGGAAACAAAACAGACTCACACACAGCCTTCCATTTGACATGTCCCAATGATAGGATCAGGCAGGGTCAGGCAATTCATCCTGATGACCCGCACCTGACTCCAATTACCTTTCCCCACTGGGATAAAAGGCAGATCAAGAGAACACACTTTGAGCAAGGCAAGAAGGGCAACCGAAGCAAGCAAGACCAGCAGAACGGAAGGGCAGGAAATCCTAGGAAGGCGACATGACCATGGAAGCAGAGAAGGTGAGACCAGGAAGTGAATGAAAGGCTGTGGCCCTACCAGCTGCGGGGTGAAGGTCGCTGCAGAATCCCAAAAGGACAACTCCCTGCTATTGCAGAAACTCACAACGGTATCGCCTTCATGGGCAGTCTGAGGACTTGAAAGGAGGCGAGCCGCGCTGGGCCAAAAGCCTTGGCTAGACGGAAGGTCTTCATAAACTGCATCAGCCGCAGCTGGTGAGTGAAATGAGAGACCGGCTTGTGTTGATAAATGAAAAGGACATTAACGTTTGAAGTTCTCATTGGGTTGTCGAGAAACCGCGAGCGAAAGCACATTGTAGCAAGAATGAAGAATGCCGAGATTGTGCTTGTGAGAGAAGCCGTGAAAGAAATCTGAAGTACTAGAAAGTGTAACTGAGAGAGGAGGCGAATAATCAAAGTGGTCATACAAGGGTAAAGTCAAGGGTTCAACCCCCCTCGTACAGTCAAAAGTCTTTGTCAGAAGGTGAAACGAAATATAAAGGTAACCTAAGGAATTATTAGCCCTGTGATGATAACTAAGACTGCAGATACCAGAAGGCCTCAGGAGAGAAGGCCGGTATAAACCCTCCCGGTAGTTCAGACATGTGTAACGGCTCTGGGCGTCTGTTCGGGGTAATGAGACAACAGGTAGGGCAGTCTTTCAAAACTTCTTCCACATGCAAGTCCTGTTGAGGGAACCACACCTTTTGTTTTAGCATTCGCTTTGTGGAGACAATGCATCTATGTCCTTCATGGGCAAGCTCTATAACCTTCCTCATGAGGGAGGTTGGAATTACCATTTTGTGTCCTTTTAACAGGATATTGTCTTCGGAGAAGGGCTAGCTCCTCTCTCACTCGCATGAGACAGTCCACTTTCCTTCTGATGTCGTATGACTCGCGATGTCTTCTTTCTTTGGCTCGCTTCCATTGTCCTGATCTGATTCCTTCACTGATGATTTTGTAATTCTAGTGCATTCTACAAGTAAATAATAATTACGTAATCCTTTACTGTCTTGCGAGAAGCCTGGGTTTTCAGCCAGGTTATCAGTTATTTTGGTATACAGGGAGAATATTGTAAGTATATGTTCTAACTCCAACATAAAGGACTTCAGAGAGATCAGGACCCTCACCCAGGAGGTACACCGCCAACCTCAAATCACTGAAAACCCTCAATCACTGTCTGGAACGGACCTGGAGAACCACCTCTATGGCCCAGAACAAAGCCGCCCCAGCAAGACTAACCAGAGCATACGGATTGGAAATCAGAAAAACCAAGAAAGCTTTCTAAGGGAACAGATTCTTAAACTCTCACAACCCGAGCAAGGAACTGCATAGAATCATTTCTGAATTCAGCTCCCCGGCCTGCTCTGAACTCTCCTCACCCATCACCCAATCCCTATGTGACACCTTATCAGAACACTGCCACAATGTCACTATCGACAGACACTCTGCCATCATCTCTAAATTGGAACACAAGTCCCCACCCCCTACCCACCCACAGCCCGACCCCCTTCGAGACCCCCTTTGATACAAACCGTCACCTCTTTTTCTCTACAATCTTACACCAGGAGTTCCTCTCGCTCCTAGCACAAAGCCACCCATCAGGCTCCTCTGCGCACCACTGCCCACCCACCCTCCTCAAAAACATCCTAACCTCAACCTGTGCTGGCAGTATCGCATGCTCAATCCTCAACCACACCCTAACATCGGGAACCTTCCTGGAAGCCTAAAAACCTCCTACATCAAACACCTCCTCAAAAACCTACACCTGACCCACTCATCCCTCAGAACTACCAGCCAATCTCCAACACCCACTTCATGGCCATACTCATGGAACACACAGCATACAAGTAGCTTGGCTTCTTCACTGAAGCCAACAATGTCCTGGATCCTGCGCAATCTGGCTTCAGGCTGCTATGAGGAAAAGAATCCTCCCTAGTGTCTGTCTGTGATGACCTAAAAAGAACAGCTGATGCAGAAGGCTGCACTGTAATCATCCTTCTTGACCTATGTGCCACCTTCGAATCCATTGATCATACCATCCTCCTAGACAAACTACACACATTAGGAATCAAAGACACTGCCCTCTCTTGGATCTCCTCTTTCATCTCTAATCGCTCACAAATCATGCTCTTCCACTCGTTCACCACCACCTCAAGACCAGTAACAAAAGGGGTCTCACAAGTAGTATGCCTATCTCCCCTGCTCTTCAACATCTATCTAAACCCTCTGCCCTTACTCATCCACAATCTTACCTGCTACAACTACGCAGACGACCCTTAAAATCCCAAAATCGCCAGGCTCCAGCCATCCAGATCTGTCATCATGCCTCTCGGATATTGACTACTGGATGACGACCAACCACCTCACCCTCAATCCTGGTAAAACTGAAATCCTAGTCTGTGGGAAAACAGCACTCCTCCCCCAACCTATTGCCTGGCCGCAGTCCCTAGGACTCCCAACCGGCAACCTCCACCTCAGTGAAAAGCCTCAGATTTACACTGGACATAGATTTATCCCTCTCCCAATACATTAGCTCTGTACCAGAACCTGTTTCTTCCATCTACACATCCTCTGGAGTATCTTCCCTTACCTCACCTCTCCTCACCATTTCTCCATCATCATTTCCATCATCCTCTCAAGCTTAAACTATGCAAACTGCATTTACCTAGGTGCACCAACATTACAGCTAAGGAAACTGCAAATAATTCAAAATGCTGAAGCCCACCTGCTCATTAACCTACCTCCCAGAGAACACATCAGCCCTACACTAAAAATCCTCCATTGGCAGCCCATTGGTTGACACGCTACCTTTAAAACCATGTGCATCACCCACTGGGCCATCCACAACACCGGTCCAGAATCCCTTCAAGACTAAGTCACTCTCTAACACCCCTCAACAACCCTCACGTCTCGCACAGCATCTGTCTCAGTTGTCGCACATTACAACTCCTCCAGACTGGGTGGATCTCCCTACCCCTGTACATTCGCAATATTGGGAATCACCTGGCATTCAGAAAGGCCCTCAGAACTTGGCTTTTCCCTCAATCATCTTGAAACCCTCTTGCACGCTACACTCTCAATACGCACACGGAATACCTGACCCAAACACAACAACGCACTTACACGTCAATACAAGATGGATGCCGGCAGCATTCGCAGCAGCACACTTCCAGGTAGTGAAAATACTCATCAATGCAACTAGGGTTAGGTGAGATTTGTTCTTGCTGATACCCTGGTAACCTGCATGGGCAAGGTGTACCACCAGATTGGTGAGTGAGGCCGTTAAAACAATGTGTGACCCTCTGAAAAGTAGACCATTTTCGGTCACCGACAGCTGCTCAATCCTGCAAAAAACTTTGATAGGCAGACTCTGTTCAATCCTGTTCTGATTTGTCTTCAAGAGGTTTTTCCATCTTTCTGACAACATGGCTGATTTGACCAACTGGAAGCACTCATCTCTCTGACTGGCTTCTTTGATTTCCAGTACTGTCAGTGATCATGGATGTTGTCCCACCAGATTCACTTGCAGTTCCATTCAAGAGGCAGCTGTAGATTCACTGGGTGTCACCTCTCTAGGGTGACATGAGAGAAAATCTGTTGGATTGTCAACTCTGGGGCGATATTCTAGAGAGAAATTAAATTCCTGTAGTTGTAGAGTCCATTTTTCAATTCTATGAGGCAGGGATAGTGAGGACCCATTGAAAATTTGGATCAGCGGCTTGTGTTCGGTCAGAACTTTAAAGGGTCTATCACATATGTAGAGGTGAAAGTGGTGGCAACCCTATAGAACAGCAATATTCTCCTTTTCGATTTGTGAGTATTTGGACTCTGTGGATGTCAGAGCACGAGTCGCAAAAGCAATCAACAAGATGGTACCTTCTTTCGCCCATTGGGTCAAAATAGTTCCCAGACCATAAAGGTTGGCATCTACAATCAACTCAGTTGGACTTTGAGTGTTGAAATACAATATGGTTGTGTCTTCAGCTAGAGTACTTTTGGCAGCTTCAAAGCCTTCCTGTTGTGGTTTGCCCCACTCACAGGGTTCAGTGACTCTTGTGAGGAATCTCAATGATTCAGACAGAGTGGCGAGGTGTGGAATGAATCTTCGGCAGTACTTTACCATTCTGAGAAAACTGTGCATTTTGGACAGACTCTTTCTTGCAGGTGTTGACTTGATGTCCTTTACTTTCTGGAGTCTGTGAAACACAAAACAAGTGACCTTTGAGGAACTCACATTTCTCCTTGTTGAGCATAAGTCAGTGGTCGCAAATTCTTTGCAGGACAGTGCATAGGCGGCTGATAGCATTGCTGATGTTCACATCTCCTTGAATTCATGCTACAACTCCAGGTATAGTGTTCTGAAAGACCTCTGCTGTCGATGACCCCCCAAAGCTCAGATGTTCAGAAGTGTAACCCTATGTGTAAACCTATGTGTGAAGAGAAGGTGGTGATGTACCTGACTTCAGGTGTCAGGAAAGATTTCCATTTATGTGTAATTTTCTTTTCAGTTGTGAACCCCCCCCCCCCAACTTTTTGCTGTTGTCTGACCATCCTAGCCTGACTTTTGCCAGTGGAGCACAGCCTTCTGCTGCACTCTCCTGGGTTTTCGCTCACTTTATTATGGGGAAACTGGCATGCTCTTAAAGACAGTCAGTGCTGGGAGACTTTGTTTCCCTTAGTCCTTTCCAGTGTTACAGATTCTTTGCAACATGTTACCAGTGCACAAGGTACCTCACAGTACAGTGCACTGGGGTCTTCCTTTCGTTTGAGGCCCTAGACACCCTCAAAGGATTTTTTTTGTAGAAGTGCAGATGTGCATTGGACAGAGCTAGTAGCAGCTGTTAATTTTCACATATTTGTAACCCTTTCTTGTGGTTCATTTGGTGTTTACCATGTTTAGCCCTGGACAGTGGATCGACCCCAAAATGGCTATTCCACGAGAGCCCTTGTTCTGTCCTTTGGCCATCTTGTCCCCTTGCCTTCCCTGGGTCAGTCCTTATTTGGTCATGCATTCTCCCGCGAAACGCCAAGATTTCAAAGACTTCTGCATGCCTTGTGTGTGTGCCTCCAGGATGTGGGCTGGACGGTCTAGTTCCAATAGACATCCTGGGTGCCAGATAGTCCGGTGTGCTGGGAATGCCTGGGACCACTGTGGTCCATGATTGGTCTACATCTGGCATGGATGTATGTCAGCAAGTCTCTCATTGCTCTTCGATTTGGAGCAAAGGAGATTCTGGATAAGAGAAGGGCCCAAACACCCATACCAGGTCGATCTCTTGAGTTCTCACTGAACCTAGGATAGGATTCAAGCATCCTAAAACTAAGAAGCCAAGTCGAGGAACCACTGGTGACTCGCTGGAAGGTTTGGCACCCTGAGCCTGCTGTTGTCCCGCAGGGCCCCTCTGCATCTGATTGAACTAGAAGGTCTGCAAAGGCACTTTGACCTATTTGAATAATGGGAACAACTAATCACGGCACCTGAACCTTAACCTGCAAGTGAGCCTTTTCGGAAGTGTTCCTGGACCAACCAGTGAACTCACCAGCTTGCACAGGACCTTTGCTTTGGAACCACTGCCGTCTCGAGTTAACTCTTAAGACTTTGAAGATCGTAAGTACTGTGTCCAAGGCACTCTCCTGCCGAGTTTCGTACACCTAGGTGCCCTAGGTCTGGAATTAGGAGAGTGTGCCTGAACCCGAGTACATGCGGTCACTGTGTCGCCCAGTCATTGTGACGAACTTTGTGGGTGCTCTGATGCTGTGCCCCCCTTTGACCTGAGATGTGCTGCAGTGAAATTGCGTTGATCCCTACACCAGGAGAGGAGAAATTTCCACTGTCCCACCACAGAATCATCCCTGCAACTCAGCCGCTGAAAGCCGCAGAGCTGCACTTTTGTAGCATTTGAACCTGCAACCGAGGTGGACTCGACTGGCGAAGTTTTGTCCGAATGGTGCCTGGGGTCAGTGAGTACTTGCAACCCTTACCGGTGGTCCCTGGAGCATCCATCACTTTTTACTCACAAATGTCCCCTGGGGGCCACTCACCTTTATTGAGGTGGCCTGTGCTACTGAGCTAATCCCAATTCTTGGAGTCTGTTCTGCCCTCTTGAGGAGACCCTCCTCGAATAGTGGGAACGTATTCTTCACTGCCTCACCTGCCATCCTGAGCTGCAACAGCTCCTGCAAGAGACCTCGTTTTTGCCCAACCACACGATCGCGTGCATCTGCATCCAAAGTATATTTGAGCATAAGGTTCCACTTTTCTTAGGGTCTGGACTGCCTTTCAGTTAGGGTTCATAAAGTGAAGGAATGCCTAAAGTATATTCACACTGTTTGCTCCTTTCCCTTTTGGACCCTCACTGTGTGTCATTCCTTTATGCCATTGTAACTGTACATATGTTCTATAGTAGTGTGGTTTTGGTTTAAGTTTACTGGTGATCTTTGCTTGTGTTTGATTTAAAAGGCCTTTAATAAATGTGTATGTATTTTTGATGTACACGTGACTGACAGTAATTTGTAGTGTCCTTGCTGTGTGTGCTCATTGTGGGCTTTCCATCACACTCACCCCTCCTGAGATCTAATCTTGACTGCTGCCAATGCTACCTTCATTGGTCTTGCTTATTCAGAAGTTTACCCTTTTCCAAGAAACTAGGCTGACCTTCTGAACCTCTCCCCACCAGGTCATTGTTCAGAAATCCATCTTAAAATCAGGTGTAATTGAATTTTGGTGGTAACTCGCCCTCAGATCTAGTTTTAAAAAGAACTGAGCACCTTGAATGTCAACTAGCAAGTCATGAAGTGTGGGTTTCGCATGCCTCTCCCTCTTCACAGCTTTGTTTGGTAACCGCATGTCCGCACAGATGCGGTCTTGATCTGGGTTCTTAGGCTTACCTGCAACAATAAACGATGATACCCATGCCATGGGGCCTTGTGCACTCTCTATAATGCCTGCCTCCTCCAGCTTGTGTAGTTCCTCCTTACCTTAGGGAGCAGTTGGAAGTAAATGTGCCTGTGCTTGAGAGACATAGGTCAGATTGTTTTGTCAATGCAATCGTATTTCATGAGTACATAGCCATACAATACCTTCAAACACCAACGTGAACTCTTGTAGAAGGTCTCCAATGTCTTCTACGTGTACTTTGAAGGCAAATTTGACTAGATAAAGCTTCTCTGTGCTGTCAAAGCTCAGCATAGTGGCTGTGTCGATTTTGTGATATACATGTTATCTTCTGATTTTATGTTGTCATTTTGAAACTTCACTTCGGCAACTCTGGTGTGTCGCTGCCATACGCAAACCTGCATACTTTTGTTTTTCTCCAGAAAGAGTGCGGTTTGAGTAGAGATTTCCGGGATACGCTTATTACATTTATTGATGCCGCTGCATCGATAAGTGCATGCATGGGGTTTCCCCAGATTATCATACTACTCCATGGCTCTTTCCTCTTGCCTGGTTTGCGGCGCAGGCTAGGGATAATGAACATGTCATGCTCATCATCAGAATAATCAGGGTCAGAGGTCCTACTACTGCTATTTCGTGCCTTTAGCTTGCTGCGGTCGGGCGATCTGGAGGATGGTATCTACGTACTTGACTTGCATACTTTGGCAAAATTTACAATTTGGCTGCACGAGTAGGGCAACGGCAGTCCTTCACAGAAGTCACATGCCTGTTGAGTTAATGGGCCTGTGGTATCTATCTCTGCTTTTATAGGGAGGCCTTGCTAAGAGCATCGGGTCTCCCAGGACGCCTTTTCACAACAGCCTGTACTTCCTGAATGTTCACCAGTTGGAATGGTGCTTCCATCTTCCCCGCTGTCACTTCTGTGAGTTCATGCAAGTGGCTGAGCTCAAGGATGCGCTGTGGGGCCAGCCGTGGCTCCCTTAGCATTTGCCGGCAGAGCTTACTGAAGTAGCAACCTTGGATCAATAGTCCCAAACCTCATCAGTCTCATCTACAAGGGTGCAGGTCAACGCAAGGTGGCAAAGATGGGCACGAAAAGCATCAATAAGATCAAAAGAAGTTTCCTGGCGTGTCATAATTAAAAGTGTTAGAAAACAGCATTGGCATGAGGGCTAAAAAATCTGCCATGATCCTCCTGGGCTCCATGTAAGACATGTCAGTTAGGTTTAGAGTTTTGAAAATCTTGTGGACGCTTGGTCAGCATAGAATAGAACAGCTGATTTCTTCTTGGCATTTAATTCGAAATCTCGGGTGCAGTCAAAGTAAAGTTCAAGTCTCTATACCCACATAGCCCACTTCGGTCCCAGGGCATACTGTGATGAATTGGAAACAGCCCTGCAGATGTACAAGGATGAATAGAGGCTAAAATGCTCACTCACCAAGAGCCAACACAATCATAAAGGTAAAACAGGCACAGTTAATGGATATACCTCCTTCATCTTTTTTTGGCCAGAGGGAATGCTATGCTCTTAAGAAGGGTGTGAATCTGATTCACTAGGGACCCAAACATGAATGAATTTGTTGTTCGAGTTGAAGGGCTCAATTGCAGTGTTCAAAGCTTGTGGTTTGAAATCGCCTCCAGTGTCTGGTTGTCCGCTGAGGAGGGAAAAGACCTGGAAACCTTGCACTCAGTGAGGGCTACACACGCTATAACAACCCTGTCAAAAAATGTAAAGTATTCTGTTTGAATGTAACACTTTCTTCTATTACAACACTACTCAAAGTAGTAAAAGATAGTGTACAAATGTATTGAAAATAAATCTGCAGGCAGATACCAAATGGCCAGTGCATTTCAGACCTGCAAGGTCCTTCTTCGGGGCAATATCTAGCCTGCATCAGTTGCTCAGTGTGACACCATCAAAACACCTTAAAACCACCTTCCAAGATCATCCACAATAATGTAGAAATATCCTGCTGAAAATCAAAGTGTCCTGAATATTGCAACTTTTATTAACTGACCTGCAAACTTCATTTCCATTACCGAAATGAAACGGAATGCAGTAACTAGCCAAGTGTTCACACCTAGACACATTGGGGTTCATTTCAAGTTGGCCTGTGTGGTATTAACGTGCCCTTAATACCATTTAATGGCACATAACCCCACCGGCCAACTACGAGTTTGACAGTAAGTTGCCTGATTAACCTCCAGCCAAGAGCTAGTGGTAAGTCAGGCCCCTTACTGGCAAAAACTGACAGTATTTCCAGCACTGGTATTGCCGGTGCCGATAATACCGGCAACTCCCACCATGGAGTCCTATTGGACTCCATGGAACGGGGAGTAACTACCCTTACTGGCACTTTGAATCTGCTAGTAATTCAGGCGTATCTCAGATTTACCAGTGGGATACCACCAAACTTGTAATGAGGCCCATTGTCTGCTGAGGAGATCAGCAGCAAATTTGCTGGTGTTTCAAAGACGCAGTTTGAAGCGGGTGCAGCAAGGAGCTTCAGGTTCGAGCTGGGATAATGATACACTCATCTGGTATGGTGCAAAGGCGAACTGATTATACGATGCAGTCCAGCAGTTCGGAAGCAGCTGTCAGGTTGTTCTAGGCAGGAAGCAGTGCCGTGCTGGGTTCAACCAGGGGCTTGCTGTGTTTGGAGCACAATGCTTCAGCAGGCCGAATCGTTAAGGCCACCAGGGTCAGTTCAACAGTTGGTTCAGCTGCGAAGATGCTTGAGATTGGACGCATGTTTCTGCTGGATCGGTTCAAACGAGCACTTGAGGAGCTGTGGATCGTAAGTGCTACCAGGGTCAGTTCGACGACAAAATTGCTGGAGATGAACACACAGTTCGGTTTGAGAGGCTCGATGCATTACAGTAGTTGATTGTCAGGGCTTGGTGGGCCACTAGGGTCGGTTCAACTGGTGATGGCAATTGCCAGTGAAGATGCTAGCAGTTCAAAGGTGGCAGATTCAATTATGAGCATATAGTTCGAGCCGAGGCAATCAGCAGCAAACAGTTTTCAACACACAGGATGGCGGTTCAAGGAAGTACAGTGCTAACAGCCATTCCGGGGGCTGCTGTGGGTTTGAAGGTGTCAAACGGGCTGGAATCACTACTCAAATTGGTTTGACATTGGGAATGCGGGTTTCCTGGCTGTCCTGGTCCTCTGGTTGCTGTGAGTTCCAATCCAGGGGCTCGAGGATAAGGTTTGATCCTTGTTCTTGTTCTCCCAAGCACTCGGGAGGCTGGTTCTCAACTCCAAGAGTCTCAAAACATGGTGAGGTCCAGGGTACCATTGTGGCTGGCAGAGGGGCAGGTTTTTTCCCGGCAGCAGGTCAATCCCCAATGGTCCCTGGGGATGGTCAGCTCACCTCTGCCTTGGATGCTCAGTCTTCACCTCACTGGCAGAGGACTTAGGATGGATCAACTCTCCCAACAAAGGCTCATTGAATTCTTCCTCAGGCTTTTGTTCAAGAGTGAATCAAAGAAGTGGTGGGAGACCCCTTCTTTTAAAAGTAAACGTCTGCAGGTGATTGGACCAAAGCTAGCCTGCCTTAGTGGTCCAATCCCTGTACTTTGAAGATATGTACTTTGCCCTCCTAACATCACACCCAATGTGTGTTGCACTAGAGGAAGTGGAGTGGACAGAAGAAGAGAGGCAGAGAGAAACAAGATGATGCAGTCTTCCTCCACAGTACAAAGCCCTCCTGTCTATTCTAACCCTGCCTTTTGCACTAGGATCAGAAATCATTTAGAAATGCAGCACCCTGGTGTGAAGCTACTCCATTTCAATGGATGTGCTCCTTTGATGCCTGGTCCAGGACAGCTGCTTGTGATGCCGCCATCATTAGAGGAGAGTGTTATGTACTCTTGCAAAGCAATCAAAAAAGAGGCATGACAATTCAGGTTCCTATCCTGTCAGGTGACTGGCTCAGTCTGTCTGGCCAGAATACACCTCACCTCCCACAGCTGATCTGACTCACAGGAGAGGAAACGTGTGTGATATCAAATTGAATGTGGCTGCAATATTCATGAGTAATACTATGCACCAGGCCTTAACGTAGGCATAACTTATCTTCAGAGTGTGTCATACCACCAGCCTTGGCTACTTACAATCATCATATATTTGGTACAGGGGTGCATATTATAAATGCAGCCTCTATGCTGCAGAGACTTAGCTGTCAAATGGGCACTCGTGACCTCTAAACCTACTCTATGTCACAGGTAGAGCAGGCGCTTTAGTTCAGGCTACTGATGCAGCAAGGCACAGATAAACACCATGCTTTTGGCGTGGATCTTATAATTAGCAGATTATCCTTTTGGAGATGAAATTACCGGCATCATTTTTATTAATAAAAATAAATCCAGGTCTTCTAAAACCTTGCCAAATGGCGATCCATCACACTCTTGCTTGTCAAAGACGTGGATAGGAATGGCTGCTGATGACTGTTCTGCGCGTAGGGTGTAGTGGGGGACCATCAAAGGGGCAGAATCTTCATCTGAGTCTGCAAACCAGTCTTGCCACCAGTTTTTGTGTCCTAACTTTGAATGAAGAGGACTGGAGGTCTTCTTGATGGTGATCAAGAGTGGGGGAATATATATCAGGGTATTACATGGCTCAGATACCATAAGAGCTCTGGTGACCAGTGCATCAAGCAAAACCTATGACTTGCAGAGTACCGTCTCTACCGCAAATGAATAACCAGGGCTGTAGTTGTTCTCTGCCGTGAACTCTCTGGCACGTGCGCGACAGTCCAGGCCTTTAATTAAGCATGGTGATGCTTCCAGGCTCCACACGTGTGCAGTGGTCGAAGTGGGGTAAAAATAGTAGTGGAGCTATGGATTTTGTAGAAAAATTGGTGTTTCCAGTGGCGGCTGCTGAATTTTATGAATGGGTGGGACTGGGAATAAACATGTGCCATAAATATGTGGTAGCAACCAAGTGTAGCGAGTGAGCCTTAAATAAATGAGAAGAGTTCAGAGGGTTTTGGCCATGAGAATTTTTTTTAAATAATGGGTTCAACAGTGCTTTTTTGCAGCACGTTTTCAGAGAAGATTGGGTAAAAAAATACAAAGTTTACAAACAGATTACTACGGTACATTTGATGCAGAGTCACCAAAAGTGCACAGGAGCATTTCCCAACACATTTTCATGATACATTTTTGTTACCTTTAGAAGGATGAAAGCGTGTGCTGGTCATATTGGGAGGCTATCCTTTGTTTACATAACATTCTCTGCAGTCGCCCCATTACCCTCCTTTGACCTGTTTTTCATCCCCCATCCATTACATTTTCTCCCAAAGAATGAACCCCAGAAACTTTCTCTTCTCCCAGCAATCCACTCTGGAGCAACACAAAGCATGTAGTGCATTACAAAAAAACAAATAAATAAATGAAATAATCATCCGCTGTAATCCCATATCTAAGTTTTACACGTACATTACTTTTGACTGCGCACGTCCCCAATAAAGTAACAAGAGGTTTAAGATTAAAGAGGGTGCCCAATAGCTTCCAGTTGGGGGTAGCTCTTAAGTAATGGGCTGCCCTTCTGCAATGGGGACCACACAGTGTATGCCGCATGCACGTTGATCAGACTCACATCAGCACATTATGACATGCATTCATTTTCAATTATGTGTTCTTTCATTATTTCGGCAAGTACTCTGTTTTGTAGGCTGCTGTCCTTATAGAACAGGTTGTGTGAGAGTGCTATAGGGGTGCATCCTTCAAATATTGGAAGAGGCGCTAACTTCAGAGACGGTAGAGGAGTGGCAAACTTACTTTTGTAGGGGCATCTAACTTAATTACTCATTGTAAGGAGACTAATCTAGTGGAGCTTCAATATTACAATCAGTTAACTCTCTCCTTTACTCTGAAAACACCCACTTCTTGCAGAACTTGAAGGTCCTAGAAAGTGTCAGAATGGCAGATGGTGTGCAATGAAAGACTCAATATCATAGCATAGCAGGACATAGCAGAGCGTGGGATAGTACTCTGGATGAACCAAGCGACTTCAGTGGCTGGGAGCAACAGGGGAGAAAATGTAATGTTGGCTCAACCACAGTTAGTCTGCTATACTAGAATCTCTGGTGCGCTGATTGGCTGGTGGGACTATGTCGACCTGCCAAATCAAGTCCTATTGTAAGGGTGTAAATGTAATCACTTTTACGCACTCACATTTTTGCAGTTGAAGTCAGGGTGAGATTACATTATATGCCCAGGATCACACACTTACGCTAAACAGTGAACAGGGATTTTAACCCACTGTGTAATTTGGGCACAGCCACCTTCACTTGGAGCAAATATTTAAGTTTTGGGTGTCAATCAAGACCTACAATAATACTGTCCTATAGAGTTTACTTGCAAAATACACAAATTGCACAGTAAAGCATCATGACAACATATAAATTCGTATAGCAGCATGTTGGGCCAAAATAATATCTGTGTGCGTTTTATTTTCCACATCCAAAATGGAAAACAATAAGATGCAAAAGGCAAACTATCTATTTACCCACTTCATTTTCAGCGATTTAAGAGCCACTCACAATAAAATACGTTGTGTCATAAACTCACTTAGGTTTGGAGATTCGTCACAAACCTCCGGCATGACGTGTTGTTATGTATGGTTTTAAGAATATTCAACTAAGGACATCAAAGCAAACTTTAGTTTTTAGCATCAAGCAGTTAGACATTATGGATGGTCTGGCTGGACCCTGACCTCCCGCTAGCACTCTGCCAGGGCGAGGCTGTTCATCCCAGGAGATGGCATTGGCGCTCTGACTTGGGGGGCCTTGGATCAGTGTCCTCGGGGGCAACACGAGCAAACTATCTCAGCAACCCCACCCACCCCCTAAAAATGATTCTCATTCTACCTGCATGGGACCGGATAAAGGTAAGAATCACTTTCCATTTACAGAGGACTTTGAACATGTGTAATTAACATCTACTCCCATTATATTGTAAAAACAAAAGGGGGGAGGGGTGGGGGTTGTTTGTGTTACCCAGTGCAATGCAGTTAAATTATTCACCTGTGTGTTTGTTCGATTTTAGAAGCATTTTTATAGTGCCAGATTGCTGGATAGCTTCTATGCGCCTGGCTCTGCTTGCATAGGTAAGAAAAGCAATGGATGCCCTCAGTGTGCGAATGCTCTGGGTTCATGTGCTCTTCAGCTTTACCCATCCGCTCTCAATTGTATTCATTTTCCCCTAGGGTCGGACTGGGCCATAAAATTGTCTCGGGCACCAATTAAAAAGTGGCCCACAGTTGCAAATGGGAATTCATTCCTTTTGTGACACTGTTTGAATAGTAGCCAAGGGGGAGGTTTTTTTTAAATAAAATGGGATGAAAATTGTGCATTTTAATGAATATTTGTTCAGCAACACTGGTCAAAACGACTATCCGCATAGTTAAGTAACTCATCAAACTGGCCCACATTGGCCCAAAAAGTGGCCCACTTTGACCAACTAAAAACTGTCCACGCCAACATTTTGTGTTTTTGGTTTGACCATGGGCCTGTTGCCTAGGCCAGTCCGACCCTGTTTTCCCCCCCTGTCTGTTCTAGGCCCACCCAAAGCCTGAACTGTTCTTGACAGCCGTGGTGTCCTGCTGTCCCACGCACGTCATTCTCGTGCGTGTTCTTTAGTCTCCAGCTTTGCCACTGGTTGAACTTGCCCAGCACACTCAATGTACACTTTTTGAGTCGCAATCTCACCACATCTAGGGGCCCATTCTGCAACAAAAGATAGAAGAACCGGTGAGATAGCACACCTGTCTCACTGCCCCAGAACTTTGGAAACATGCAGCTTCTGAACCCAATAGTTCCCAATTTCCAGGGCAGATAACATTTCTGGGACCAACAGGAACTCCTAAAAGCTGCTCCACCACGCAGGCATCCCTGCAAGCGCTACACAATGCCCTTCAACACACAGGGCCGATTTCCGCAAAATTCAAATACTTCTAATACTGCCCAGCAAAGCCTCAGGGCACAGACGCTGGCAGCTGGCTGTGGTGAGGCAGTGTCTTATGCGCTTTCATAGCGCCTACAGCATAGCACCGTCAGACCTAGAAGCTGAGAAACTGAAATGCAACATAGGAATATGCCCCCAAGGTCACACTGGGTGTCAAATCCTGTAGCCAGGACCGAGACCCAGTTTCTGTCTTCAAACCAATCCAGCTCCTAAAATGCGGCTCTACTATGACTCTGAGTAACGTGAACATCGCCTTCTGCCTCCCCTGGGGGCCCCTAATGAGGACAGTCCCGCACCGCATCCACCCCTTGAAGGAGGTGGGGGGGTCTCATTATACTGCAATTAATCCCATCATTTGATGGGGTTCAAAGCTGTTCCACCACACAGGCACCCCGAGTCATAAACAGTGTGTCTGGGCAATAGCTGAGGGGTGGCCAAAAACAGTGACTGGATCCTGGTGAAACTTCCAAAAATGTGCCACCGTTTTAAAGACATACAGATAACCCTGCTGGCGGGCATTAATATTATTATTTGCATTTCGTCTGTAAAGCTTGGTTTTCAATGTGGTGCCTCCTTGGAGCCAGGGCTACGCATGTTGCTACATTAAATAAGGTCCCCAGCTCTACCCTTTTTGTTTTGGCCTTTTCGTGGCAATTGCTAAATAGCGCTCGTGTTTGGGTTTGTCAATGCGCTGTGAAGTGAACAGAAAACAGGCCTTTATTCTCTTTAAAGCCATGTGTCTTTTATGAATTTGTTTCCGTTCTTTTTGCAAAACACCCAAAGCTGCGCGGTAATACCGCCCTGCACAGTCCATGATATTTCCCCCCACTATGGTATGGGGCGTTTGGAAAACAGAATGGGGTTAGAGGTGAAGGGAGAACATGAAATGTGTTTTTATTGAATAAAAAAAACTGTCCACGCAGCCGAGATTAGAACTGCATGCTGGGCCTTTACCTGTATGCCAGTAACCTGCGTGTAATATGCTCGGGTCGGGAGAGAGGGACGGCACTGAACCGTCCTTCTCTCCCAACCCTGGGCACCTGACCTGTCCCAGTGGCCATGATCTCCCGCCCGCACCCTGCACTGCAGACTACTGCAGACTACAATACGCTTGGGTCGGGAGAGAGGGACGGCACTGAATCGTCCTTCTCTCCCGAACCAGCACCTGGACTGCCTTGACCTCCCGCCTGCACCAAATAAAATATGCTCGAGGTCGGGTAGAGAGGGACAGCACTGAACCAACCGTCCCTCTCTCCCGACCCACTGCACTCGCCTCCGTCTGTGTCCCCCTCCCCCTTTACCTACCTGTCTGGCAGCACAGCCTGCAGGTAACGAAATTTTAGGCCTGGCGCAGTCCAACTCCGACAGAGACTGCTGGTCACTGGCCCACACTTGCGCATACTGAGGGGCACGTGCAGAAATGAACGGCACTGCACCTCAATGCGCAGGCGTGGGCCAAGGCTCTGCCATCAGCCTACTGTCTGCAGCCTGCATCAGACGGTGCAGTGCTGCGACCGTTCCTATACTTTTACTTCAAAAAGGAGCGCTCCGGAGCGGTTTCTTTTTAAAATAAAAGTATAGGAATG
This sequence comes from Ambystoma mexicanum, assembly GCF_040938575.1. NCBI lineage: Eukaryota > Metazoa > Chordata > Amphibia > Caudata > Ambystomatidae > Ambystoma > Ambystoma mexicanum. The sequence continues at coordinate 882,829,303 of NC_090935.1, read as the reverse complement.
GTAATGGAGAAAAAAAAGTATTGGAGCACCGCTCCCATGGGTGTAGGATTGTATGCATGGATGTAAGATTGTGGCTCGTGCTAACAAGGTGTGACCATGTAACAACTAGAGCGTGTCATGCCATCACACTCCCTGACACATTTTACTTCGACACATGGCTCTCCTCTTATATCAAACTCTGTTCCAGTCAATGCATCTGAAACAGAATAGGGTCCTCCTGTCCTTGGGTTGCAGGGCCGGCCTTAGCTTTGGCAGTACCCGGGGTGAGTGAACAAAATTTGGCGACCCCACTCCCTCCCCTGGCACCCACATACGTGTCCCTGTGGGGGGTGGAGGGAGAGACACATTTTTTGTTGCTCTGCTAAATAGAGCACCACTGCAAAATGAGCAGAGACGCTCTATTTAATTAAGTGCTTAACTCCCCTCTCCGCCGTTGCAGGAGCGGGGAGGTAATCACTTCAATAGAGCACATCAGGCAAACCAGCATGGGGCTGCCTTTCAAAGGCTGATCAGTGCAGGTTTAGCATCAGCGCCCTATTGTAATAAAAAGCACCCTGCTCTCCTGCTGGCATGCCCAGTGGCAGCAGAAGAGCGGGATGCATTTCATTACAATAGAGCGCCTGCCACGTTTTCACCCACCACCATGCCAGCTTGGGAGAGCCCTTGAAGGACTTCCCTGCGCTTGCGTGACAGGTGGGGTGAATGTGGGTGGATTCGGTGGCCCGGTCCCGAAGCTGGCACTGCTGTGCGGGACTTAACGCACCTTAACTCTGACATGGTTTACCCGCTTGAAACTACTACTGTGGTGAGGTGGCACGGTATTAACAACACTAATGATAATGCAATGCTAGCAATGTGTGTAGCAACATGCGGAGTTGGCAAGCATTCTTAAAGATCCTGTCATGTAAAAACTTTTCAGAGTATTGTCAAGAGGTAATTGTTAGCTATGAGGGCATTTCTTTTGTTTCTACCTTTTAAGTGTTCGTACTATGATGGTAATGTTATATATAAAAACCAATGGTAAGCCTCACATTACGAAGTGTACAACGAAGCAACCTGAGCCAGAATGACACTGTATAGTGCAAGCGGGGCACTCAAGCACGCCCAAAAAACCTAGTTGAGTGGTGACGTGAACTCCTTGCAGTTTGGAATGCGCAAGAGTCGTCTGGCTTCTGTGTGGCTGCCTTATAGCTCATCAGCTGTCCTCCAGGTGACTGCATATACACCCTCTGATGAACGCCGCGAGCATCCCAGCAGTGACGTACTATGGCCTCATGTTCATTCAGCTCATTTCGCTCTCCGGCACCGCCCCCCGCTTTCGTCAGTGGAGTAGAGAGTGTACAGTCCCCAATCAGGTTCACCTTCTCTCAGTTATACAAGAGTTCGCCCGCCTTCTGGCCGCTGCACATTGCTGCCATTCGATGATATCTTTTGAGTGACAGCTCCTATGATAGGGGATTGGAAAGGTATGTGTGGCTGCTCTTGTTCTGCCCTGAACTTGAAGAGCCATTCATCCGGTCCGGTGGACGCGACGCGGAGCGCGTAGCAGAAGGGAGCAGGGACTCGGTGGTTGCTTCACCATCGCCAGAAGACAAACCTATCAGCAACCGCGGGGGAGCGCCAAAAAGGTGAGACCGGCAGCCGGAACACATCACTATACCATGTGTTACAGGGAGGGGGCACGGCGGTGTACCTCATCGGCCCAATCTGTGTCACACATACAACGTATGATCTTTATTTTCACTCTTAACCGCCAGCCCCACGCGTCTTCCCTAACGACCAATCTGTGGTGTGTTCATGTAGCGTAGTAACGTGTAAATGCGCAAGACCATAACAGTTATGTCATTATCATGCCAACGGACCAGCCGGTGTCACTGTAATATATAATTAACACCACAAACACCGGGAAGCTATTCTGGGGTAAAAATAACAGGCCACTGTTATCAATATTGTCATCACCGTACAAAAGTGCTGAGCTGTTACACATGCAACGTCATCACTATTATCACCGTTATAGCAACGGATGGACCTCGGGCAGGAGCACACGGAGCAAAGGGTAGGGGGCAAACACCTCTCACAGTTCAGAGTGGAGGGGGCACAATGCCACCCCCTGCCCCTACATTTCTGCGTTAACACGGCTTCCACCGTGGGATGGGGCCTCACGTAGTCTTCCTGATGGCAAGAAGTCAGTGAACATTATTTTACAAAACATAAATAACACGATATTGTTTGTGTGGTGTTCTGCTCTACTGCCTGACAACTACGTTTCTATCTGATGAATGCATTCTGTAATGCGCTGAATGCTTAGGGCCCGATTCATGGAATTTTTTTGCACGGTGCAAAGTGATTTTGCACTGCTGAAAAGTGACTTTGCACTGCCGACACAAACCCTGATTCATGGAACTGTGCAACGTGTATTTTGCAGTACAAAGTCATTTTTTCATTACAAATTGACATTGCACTGCAGAAATAAACTTTGCAGTTTCATGAATCAGGGTTTGTGTTGGCAGTGCAAAGTCACTTTTCAGCAGTGCCAAGTCACTTTGCACTGTGCAAAACAATCCATGAATCGGGCTGTGTTACGTACAGTGTATGTGTTCACTACAGCACAACTCGATTATCGTTTGTACATTTTTGGGGAGAATGTACTGATCATGTGCAAGAACCTAAATTCAAATGCATATTGACAGTTAGAATGGAGTGCCACAATGGTTAAGAAGATAGCTCAGTGTGTCCGGCACTCGTTGCAGAGTACTATAGTCACATGCCAGATCACAGTACCAAATCTCTCTGAGGTAGATACACTTGAGGATGCAAACTTTGCTGATGGTAGCAACTACTGTGCCACAAAACAATGGGCCTCGTTATGGGGATGGTGGTATTTCCACAGGGAACGTCACCATACATTATTACTGTTACCACCACTCGTATCGACAGCAAACCCACTAGCTACGAGTGCTGGGCTTGCAGTGTTAGTTCCCATTCATGGGGATTTTGAGCGTTTCTTCCGCCCATGGTAAGTGATCAATTTTCTGGCGGTAACGTGGAGGAAAAAACACCACTCAAACCTCATAATATGGCAGAGGGGGAAAAGCAGCAGTCATTTCTTTACTGTCACTACTGCATCTGCATATTCCATATCCTACCCGCACTAGAAACTGATCCTGATGAATACTAACATAATATCGGTGTGGTTCTGGTCTAGAACCTGTCACCCCAAACAAGGGCCGAAAAAAGTATCCAGCCACCAGGCCACAGATTTAATGCATTTTGTAGTGGGACATTTTACTGCATTTTAGTACAGTAGGTTTTGGTAAGGAAGATGGTTAGGGGCTGGTAAAACAGGAGTTGAGATAGAGGTGAAGGGTAACAGGGAATTGAGAACAGAGAGAGAGAGTGGAAATCTGTCTCTCGTTGAAAAAACACAAATAAAATATGGCAAAATGTCCCAGGCAACCAGATATGGGTAATCTCAAACAAAGTAAGCAGCCACCTCCAACAAGGAGCAAAATGCATTACTTGGAAGAGGTGATTTTGTAGCCAAATTAGAGACAGTGCAGCCAAGTGATCCTTGGCAACACGTCTACTCATTGTGCCAAACCCTTTAACATTGCCATTCCAAAACTATTTCAACAAGTCAAGCCAAATGTGTTATTTAGTTCTCATAGTATGCTCTCTAGAAAAGCCTGAATCATGCCTTAATTGGTTATCGTTTTTCTTCATTTATAATAATAAAAGGACTCAAAATGTGAACTAGCCAATGTGATTGATAATTGACTCTTGGCGAGTAAGAAAAGGCGTGCTGCGTGCATGTAGGGAATAGAGTGGGCAAGTGAATTGTTATGCCTGGCTGGCAGCTTTAATCTTTTTACCACTTTTAATAGTAACCATTGTAATGGCCGATGGATTCAACACACAAGTCAAAACTTAATCTCTAGGCACTTCATTCTTATTTACAAAGAGATCAGAGTTTGATAAGCAATCTGATGGGTTTAGCACACATGTGGATACCAGTCTGGTTTCCTAGCAGGTCTTTCACTTCCTTTAGGAGCCTGGGTCCTTCCCTCTAGCCCTTAGTTCAGGGTCACATCTCTGGGAAACGGTCACTTTCACTCTTGGATTGTGGACTCTCCGGAATACTTCCTCCTTGACTCTGTATTTCTCTTGGTTGGTGCATGGATCATCATGGTCGCATGTTGGTCCTCCTGGACTCTGCAACCAGGTAACACCAGCTGGTCCTTTTGGCCATCCAATAGGGTTAGCCACCAGAGGCTGCTCCAACAGTTGGCCAACAGGAAATTGTGTACATGTTCCCTACTGTTTGTTCTTGAAAGCACGCTAGCTAAACCTAGGGCTAAAGAAAATGTCATCCCCACAAGACCCTTATTGCCAGGCTATCTCTGGACCATGATCTAGCCCCTCTCCACCATGTAGGACCTCTTTTCTGGTTCAGGCTTTGACACCTTCTCACCTATTTTCTTCCGCCCAGTACTTGCTCCCTTTTTCTCCCCTCCTCAACATCCTCCCTTAGATGTTCCTCCACTTGCTTCTTTCCTTTCCCTCTGTGGTGGTGTGGTCTTCCTCCCCTTTGGCTCTCTCACAGTTCCTATTCTGCCTCCTCTCCTTCCTCTATATGCTCCTCCTCTGTCCCTCTTTTCTCTCTCTGAAAGTTTGACTTTTCAGACTCCCTTTCTCCCCTGCATCTGAGTTCGTCCTCCTTCTCCCTTTTCTTTCTCCTTAGCTGTTTCTCATCCACCTTCTCCCGTCCCACTCTCCAGTTATTTCTCCTTTACACACTATTTTTCTACCTCTAACTCCTCTCACTGTGTTAATCAACTATCTCCTTACTCCCACGCCTCTCATTTTGTTTGTCATTCCTTAAATGGACTCATGAGTGGGAAACGCACAGCAACAGTGCACTCACCGAGAGCAGGCTTTCTGATTGACTGACACCGTGACAAACTGAAATGTCCACATGTGTGGTCGCTTGATTTGCGGAGCATGTCCACGCAGCAAAGAATAAGGGAATTTTAGAATGGATGAATTTGTAGACCCTGCGCTAACTACTTCTACACATAAACTTACATTATGGTACGAATATGTATGGAAAAAAAACAAAATTGTGCATTTATTGGTAATATTTAACATGGTTAGAATAAAGATTATGTATTCTATTCAGAATAAAATTCCATTAAACTATGCAACAATAAAGTTTTAAAAAGTCAACAAAATACAAGTAAAATATACAAATTACATTTACTTCCTTGTAAATGCAAATATGTCAAGATGCAAAAATTATACTAATTCCATATGAATACACTTGTTCTTATTTGTTTCCTCCCTATACATTAGCATTTAAACTCCTATCAAACGACATAAAACACAATTAAAAATCAAGCACCACATTTATAAATATTATAACAGATAAAGCAATGTGCACAATAGCAGTCCATTTCCTGTGGATTGTATTCATGTCAGGGTGATTGATATCTGTTTGCCTTAGTCTATTTCAGCACAGTGCTAATGTTTTTTAACACTCCTCTCAAAAAGCCTAACACTGACCAATATTGTTCTCTAATTAGAGGGATTAAGAACTATTGCAAGCAAATTAGACATCAACAAATAATGTCATGCTGGCTTGCATTGACTTAAATATTGTTCTCTAATTAGAGGGATTAAGAACTATTGCAAGCAAATTAGACATCAACAAATAATGTCATGCTGGCTTGCATTGACTTAAATATTGTTCTCTAATTAGAGGGATTAAGAACTATTGCAAGCAAATTAGACATCAACAAATAATGTCATGCTGGCTTGCATTGACTTAAATATTGTTCTCTAATTAGAGGGATTAAGAAGTTGTTACGAGGTACTATATAGCCCAGACAACAAAAATGCAATAAATCTTCTTTCGGTGCATTACAAATGAAACTGTTAAAATCTAATTACTTTTCTTATGACTACTTTGAATTGTGTCCTCTTAACAATAGAACATTAAAGCATGATCTGGTTATTAATGCACGTTCAAATTGAAATTTAGTCTACAGTAAGTAACTAGGCATCTGATTGGTTGTTAAAATTACATGCATTCTGTTTTGAGATTTCATCAGCTGTCTTGCTTCCCTATCCATTGTCCAACCTTTTTTTGTTACGCTATTAACAGATTGCACCGCAATAATGTTTCTACTATGAAAATAGGATCGAGCATTATTGTTGTCAAACATTGTTTTTGATGGGCTAACTAAGATCTTAATGAGGAATTTCCCTCCACACTTGAAATATATTTCAGGAACTACTTGCATAGAAGGGCTTATTCATTGAACCAAACTCTTAACCACAGTCATACCGTGTCAAGCATTAGTTCGTCCTTAAAAAATGGCATGTCAAGTTTCAAAGGAACCACATAGTTAGGCACAGATGGAGTAAGACCTAAAATGTTCCTAAGAAAGTTATTTTCCTGAGGACACACTGCAGAGGTATTGTGAAATCCCCATATCCCGGCTCCATAAATTGCAAAGATTTTTAACTTAGCCCTTTATACTATTAATGGCAACAGAACTTGGTATCCCTTGTGAACTTTAGAAATTGGCACATGCCGCTTGTAGACTGCAGCATCCTGAATGATTGTTTATCTATAAGTTTATTGGCACTCATGAGTGAGGTAAAAGTCAAACCCAAATAATCTTAAAAAACCAACGCAGATATCAACCCAAAAAGTCACAGATTTACTATTTTTGGTCTTTCGTCCGAGAGCACACACAACCACTGCTGAATATGTTGCATTGTCACTCAAATCAATCCTACACATGAATTCAGTGTAGGCAAGGCATACATTAGTTTTCATAAAATTGATTAGTGTAGTTTGCTAATTAAAATTGTTTTGATTAGCAAACACACGTTTTTGATTAGCATTGTTTTTAATGTCACCAGGAGTTATTTTTTATGTAAGACATAAAATGAGCAACAATACAGCATTTGTGTGTACCATTGAAGTAAGACATTTGTGAGATGAGTGTCTGTAAAATGTAAAGGTTAGCTGCATGAACAGGGATCGAAATTAAGTTTGATAAGCAGGTGCTAAAAGCAGCTACTGTGTATCCAGCATTAACTAGAGACCAGGAGCGACCACTGGGGAACCAGTATATAGTAGATAATGTTCTGCCAATCCAAACTTCCACATTAGATGCAAACCTATCACGTTGTCTATTTATTACCCCTTCTGCTTCAAATATTGTATTGATGTGTCCTAATGCTTATTTAAAATGTTCACAAACACAATCCACTTAGGTGTGCTTGTTCAGTATCAGTTGGCCCGGGATGCCATAATGGTAACAGCTGGTGTCAACCTAACCAGGCTCTTCTTGGCCACACAAAGTAGCTAAATAGCTCCCAGCTCCTCTCAATATTGAACTTTGATAAATGGATTCAAATAAATAGATATGCCAAAAAAGCTCTGAAAACAGTTTTAAGTGCAAGGTTCTGTGCAGCTGGGTGCAGTCGGTGTTGCACAGGGAAGTCTTCATTTATTGTATGTTTGACACATCATTTGCTGCATAAAGCAAGGTTCAGAAGTTTCATAAACAAAAAGTTCACAATGTTAAAAGAAATTCATGGCCTGAGACTTAGTACATAGTATGGTGTTGCGGCAGACAGGGTAATTGTCAAATTCAGGTGTACAAGATGGCCCTTGCCTGTCATTGATCTCAAAGGTTTTCAATATAGCTTTCAATACCAAATTTGGAGGTGGGCAGGACTACTAGCAGCCCCAAAGCCAGGTAGACCCAAGTGCAGCATTCCAGCCCTGCGCTCCCATCGAAGCAGTATATATCGCCATGGCATAAATTAGTTTTCAGAAATTGATTATCAGAATTTGCCAATAAAAATGTTCTTGATTAGCAAACAAACTTATTTGATTAGCAATTTTGTACTAATAATTTAAATGTCACCAGAAGTTATTTGTACCCAAGACATAACATTAGGAAGAATACAGCATTTCTTTGTACCTCTGAAGTAATAGATTAGTGCAATGACTGTCTGTAAAATGCAAGGGTTAGCTATACAAACGGACAAAGAAAAATAGATATAATAGATATGATATAAACTATCTGAAAACATTTTTTAGTGCAAGGCTGTGCGGCTAGGTGCAGTCAGTGTTGCACAGGGAAGTGTGCTTCAAATTGTGCACCTGAACCATCATTTGCTATGTTAGAAGTTCAGACGGTTCATAAAACCAAAAAGTTCACCATGTTAAAGGAAATTCTTAGCCTGAGATGTAGTATGGTTTTGCGGCAGGGAGGGACATTGTCAACTTCAGGTGGACAAGATGGCCCTTGCCTGTCATTGATATCGACTGTTTTCAATATAGCGTTAATTACCACTTTCAGGGGCAGAGCAGGGCCGCTAACGGTCCTCAAGTCTGGGTCTTGTAAGTGCAGCCTTTCAGCCCTACGCATCCATGAAAGAGATATTTATCGCTATTATTACTCAGAGTAGTAGATCTGTAGCTGTACAACTGGATGGAACTATTGATCACTACTTTGTGTAAATATCTAGTTTGCTTTGTGTATTCATTATGTAAGAGGAAACAAAGTAAGCAACTAAGCAGAGTCAATGGTTTAGCAGGCATAGAACTGGGCAAACTCAGTGGAATATTGTAGTTTTGCGGCCATCTCACTTTCAAGAGAGCTGGCATAATGCAACATGGTGAAACGATAGGATGACAAGGAATTTGAGGTCAGCTCATGGGATGAGCACCAGTTGTACAGATCATGCAATCAGCAGGTCACAGAAATAGGTTTGCCATCAAAAACATTTGGCCATGTGATCATGTACATTTACAAAAGTGTTCACTTATCAATATGATGCACTTTCTCTAACAAAATGAAATGTAGATTCATGTGAGATTCAGATACAATTACTTAAATTTTACTGAAAAACATTTAGACAATGCAGTGTCACAATACTGTAATTATGTCTTATTTAGCAACTTACATTTTTTAGGAAAGGAATTGCAGAACTGTGTTTTAAAAAAATAATAATAGTGCAGCAGAAATTATCTCTGTTATATAATTTAATTTAATTTCATCTCCCATTATCCTCTTTGCATTCACAGTGAACAGATAAGAGGGTGGAAGGAGCACGGAGGGAAATATAGGAATGCTGGATGAGCTGTGCTTTCAATGAACAACGTCATTTAAATAGCTACCTATTTAAATAGCTAGCTGTGCTACACAAGTGTCAATTTAATTAGACAACCTACAGAATTGCAAAGCAAATTGCTATGCGACACTGCTTATTTTATGCCTTGATCACTATTAGCACTCAGAGCCTCCATCAGGGGTGCTGTTACTTTTTTCTTTTTAAAGAAACCAGGCTTTGCACAATTCTTGCTTTCCTTAAAAGGGTACTAAACACATGACAGCAATTGGAAATAACTACTTCCAGGACCTGAAGGTTGGCCGGGAGGTGCGCAGTGAGTAGGCAGGGAGGCGTTCAGGTGTGGTATTACAGTGGGCACGGTCACCATGGACAGGGTTAAGGCTGGGTAGAGGTGCAGCTGGTTGATATGAAATGCGGACAGCTACTTGCAGATACTGCATGTGTTTCCGTATTCCAGATTGGCAAGCTCTCTTCCGCAGGTGCTGATATATAATGCAGTCATAATCGTAGAGCAAAGCAATCTCTGCCGGCTAACTACAGTTTATGGTCTGGCAGCAGATCTCTACATGTATAGACTGGATGCAACCACTGAGCACTACTTTGAGTACACAACTAGTTAGCTTTGTGTGTTCATTAAGTAAAAGGAAAGAAAGTAAGAGACTAAGCAGAGTGGATGGCATAGTAGGAATAGGCATAGTAGGCAGAGCACTGGGCCAACTCGGTACAGTATTGAAGTTTGCAGCCATTTCACTTTCAGGGTAGCTGGAATAAAGCAACAGGGTGAAAAGATAGGATGACGAGTTTGGTTTCAGCTCATGGGTTGAGCACCCATTGCACAGATGTATGTAACCAGCAGGTCACAAAACTAGGTTTGCCATCAAAAGCATTTGGCCATGAAATCAAGCACATTTTCAAAAGTATTCACTGGTCAATATGAAGCACCTTACCCAGTGAAATTAAATATAGTCACTGTGAGATTTAGATACTCTAACCTAAACTACACTGAAAAACATGGAAACAATGCAGTGTTTTACAGTAGCAATACTCTATGCATTATGTAACTTAATTTGTTTAGGAATTTAATGGCAGCACTGCCTTTACAAAAAATAATTAAAAAACCCATTGGTCTTTGCTAAACAGGATATAGTTAGCTTAATAAAAGTGTCATCCCAATTACTTCTGGTTTGCAATTATTTGAAAAACTAAGCACCTTTTACACAGCCACACAGGTTTTTTGCACTTTTAGAAGTGATGGAGATTATTACTGGTGCACTCTCTCTCTCTTAGCCCATTTGAACATGCAGTAAACATGGAAAAGAGGATGGAGCGGCAAGAGAGGAATGCAGGCCGAGCTGTGCTTTCACCGAACAGGGTGATTTAAATAACTAGCTTTGCTACTCATGTGTCAGTTTAATTAGCAAACCTACAGAATGTCATAGCAAATTGCTCTGCGACACTGCTTATTGTATGCCTTGGTAGGTATCAATGAGCCGCTGCAATGATCATGTGGTACTGGGCAACAGAACTGTGCCATCCACATAGGCCAAAATGGAAATAAACTTGCAACCAAAACTTGCACCTTAACGAACAAAAGATGTATCCCTGAATTGCAACCAAAATGGGGTACACATTCCTTACAAAGATTTAAACAATCTGCTAGGCCTTTAGGATAAGTGAAAAAATAAATGGGCTAAAATCCTGATTTGCCTGACTCCAGTATCAACAGAAAACCCCAGAGTACAATAGCTATCAAAGCCCGATCGTACACATGCTACATTGTCCCCGCGTAAACAGATCGATAGTTATATCAAATCCTCCTGGCCATTCATATTCTTTAAGCACACCTGCAGCTCCCTTCTATTAGCTTTATTGAAAGTTGTGCTCAGGTCCATGAATGCCAGATATATTTTTTTCCTTTTTCCTATTTTCAGAATTTGATACTCAAATATAGATTTAAGGCCTGATCGTTACACCTTCCCCAAATCGCAGCTGAATCTCTGGTCAAATATTTACATCATCAGCCAACTAAAGGTTTTAAATTGAGAGTCAAGGAAAGAGATGGCTCTGTATGCTGCCCGAGAATCTGTTTGCCTCTTCTTAAAAATACAGTAGATGATAGCCTGTTGCCAGGATAAAGGGAACATGCACTGTTCAATTATATGACTGAAGATATTAGCCAAAAAAGGTGCAGAGAAATCAGCTAAAGATCTGTACAAATCTACTGGAATACCATCTGGTCTTGGACTTTTCCCCTCAACGCCTGTTTTCAAAAGGCTATTAAGATTTCTGTACATCTATAGCTAATAGTTTGCCAGCATAATCCCAGTAAATCAGTGTCACTACTGTGTTCGTATGTCGTAGAAAGTTGAAAAATGACTCAACCAATCGGAGTCCATCACATTAGTGCTAATTTGATTTTGACTTGACTTACCTTGAGTTAAATTGAGCAACACCTTTTGCTAAATACTTCAGGTTTCTCTTCCAGTGCTAATTTCCTCCCAGATACTGCCTTCCCCACCTGCATGACATGCCCGGGTTTTCACAACTTCTGTTCTTTCACTGATTGCTGATTTTAACAAGGCCAAAAGGGTCGATTTTGCAATTATACAGCTGTCATTGAACCAGCTGGCCCTGAGTGTGGTTTTACAAAGGCCACCATTCTTGTAAAAAATTGATTATAGGCAAAAGCTCAATATAACATTCTAAATCTAACTCTCGGGTTGCTGCTGGGTAAATAATTGTTTCAATCAAATAGAAATGTTAACCAATAATTTGATTGTGAAGGCCTTTGCTAAGGATGGAATCCCATCTTATTCTTTTCCCAGAGGATGATAATACCACATTTGTACGATTCTAGGGGTTCCAGTTTCTGTGTTGTACAACCTTGAGTCTTTCAATTCAATGTTAATGCTAGTGCGTGATGATAGCCAATCAATTCAGGCACTAAGTTAAAATCGAGGCTACAAATCCATCAATTGCAGGGATTCAAAAATAATCTATTGTGGATTTGTCTTGCTGTCCTATAAAAGTGAATTGTCTTGGGCTGTCATTGGGGTGCTCGCCATTGATGGTAGGAAGACCCCATTCTATAGGTCAAGGGTATAGTTAAGGCATTAGCACATATTGATGGGTCAAGCATGTCTAGTGCTGGAGTATTATTTATCATGTCCTCAGTTTCATCGAAAAAAGGAGACGTAGGACCATTTCCAATCTTAAGATTGAAATGACGCCCGACCACATACCGGAGCTGTCCACCATTGTGAATATCCAAAAGCCCTTCGGTAGTGGCTTTTAATTCTAGTAAGGCAGACAAATGTTTCAGGTATCCTATTTAGTTCTCTGTGCCCTATCTCAGATACTTCTCCTAATGAGTTATCCATAAAATCAGACAACCAATGAGTCAGCTCTTTCCCTAGAAGGCCTCCATCTTGGCAGTCTAGAAAATGAATGTCCTTTATGATCGTGCCTGATATTTCTCTTAGAATTCTATTGAGGGTGCCTTCACCTGTTCATTTCCTTAGCAATATTGATCTTACTTGGCTTTTACTCTTCAAGAGTGTTCATATGGTTAATGACCTTTCTCTTTTCAATTTTTTTTCTTAAAAATACATTTAATTAGTGCAGTACATTTCGATACAAAGTAACACAATATGAACAGTAGAATATAATACAATACCATGTAACATAATACAAACAAGTGATATTCTCCAGCCTAACATTAACGAATGAAATCTTAGAGCCTTATGGTATTGGAATGTTAAGTTCTTGTGCACTTATTAGCTTGTAGTTCTAAATCATATAATATGTAGTATGTCACATATAGCATGTTGCATTACAGCAATCTCTTACATTCAATTGGGTTCAAAGACACAGAGCTCGTCGTCTCTCCTCAAGAAAAAGAGCTAAAAAGACAGAAAGGCAAAGTTCTTATAAATAATAGCCCGTTTAAAGTCTCAGGTTTTTTGAATATCTCGTTTCAAGAAGGGGGACTCAAAGGCACTATGCCCACAGTCAGAGTGCAAAAAGTCAAGTTGCATGCTACTAGCCAGCCGTAACAAAGTTACTAGCCACCTCAATTCTATACATACACTCAGCAAACCATTCCTTACTTGCCAAGAGTCAATAGCTACTAGCCAAAGGCCAGTGGCTAGCACAAAGTTTGCAGCCTTCCACAGTCTCCCAATTTTATATTTCCAATAACAATTGAAGTCACGTCTCTCTGACACATTTCACGGTTCAAAGTTGGGTCCAAGTCCACTAACCATATCTTATCCTGCTTACCAATATAAAGTGCAGGTGAGTTTAAAGTGCTACATATAAGGTGCAACTGCAAGTGAGTTTAAAGTGCATAGTGCAACATGCATAGCAATACCACAGTTTAAAGGAGTCCAATTAGCTTAATAATAATAACTGCTCACAAAGTGTTGTGTTCACTTTGCTTGAATAGCAGTGTATCAAAGCTATCAACTAAATCCAAGAACATGGAGACAAAAAAGTTCGATCTAGGTTCCGCATTTGTAGGGGTTACTCTTCTTTCATCTCCTCTCCTCCTTGCCACCATTTGGCATCAAGTTCCAAGGTGTTCCAGCATCTGTGCTCCTGCATGGGATGCCTCCAGTAACTACAAGGGAACAGCAGGAAACAGCTTGCCCCTGCCCCGGCTCCGCTTGTGCGAACAATATTTGCTGATTAGTAAGGGCCTGGGTCCCAAATGCTGGGTACAAAAGCTGTGCTATTCAACAGTAGGGGAAAAAGCGCTCCTTACACTGCCCTACTGCTCCTTTTAATATCTATAATAAAAATGACATTGTGCAATTATATTTTTTGGATATAATGTTTTGGGATATAACTCACCCCTGACCTTCACATGTTTCACTCTGCAGGGCCTATACATGTTTAAACACGATTTAAATGAACAAGACTTTCTGAGTCTACAACAGTCAATGTCTGTTTTAATTACATTGGTTTTATCAAGCATCTCTTGACATAAATATGTTGAAAAATAAAATCATGAACCATAGCATTTTAGGAGCAAACAATGTTTCTAATCAGCTAACTTCAGGGTCAAATGTGTTGGAAGTTTGTGGAATCCAATAGTTCCTTATGGTAAGTTATAAGACTCTTCCTTTACAAGGAAAAATCTTGTCAGATTCATTGTTGCTTGGTCTACTTGTTCGGTAATCGATGTCCCAGTTGGGATTTATTTCTGGAACCTGTTTGTTCCCGATCTATGTGATATTACAGAAAAACATAACATCGAATCACATCGGAAAACATTAAACACCCTCCCCCTTATATTTTAGGAATGAAGCAATTATATAATCCAACACCCGTCCTAGAATATTTGGGGAAAGTTTTGGATAGTGCCTTTAAAAAAAATATTGAATACATTTTGTTGTGATTCGGTGTTATGGTTTTTGTTAATATCACTGGATACTGCATGTTCCATATAGAGTCGATGCTTGTAAAACCTGAAAAGCAGCAGGCATAAGGGTGGTATGCCATTTTGGAGTCTGACAGCCTGTCCTCCATCGCTGCCCAATCTCAAGATGGTGCCACAGAGCCCCCCCCCGTGTCTACATGGGGCTGACTTGCGATGCTCGCGCAGTTGTCTTTCATTAACCTCACATACATATTAGTGTTATCAGGTTGTTCGGGCAGGCTTGTGCCCACAGTAACGCAAGTGGCAAGCTCTGTGCTTCCAACATCTCTGATCTCAAACTGCCGCAAATACGTCAGTGTCTCTGGGCCTTCCAGGTGGAAAAATATACACACCTAAGAATGAGAATAAGGCTTTGGAGGTTCCCCCGTGTACCACCTCCGGGGCCAGCGTTGAGGAGCAGGCAATACATAGTTTCGACCTTTGGTATGTGTAACTATCCTGTTTCCCATCTGTCCCCTTGAACCATGCTTGAGCAACTGGTCATTCTGTGAGGCTGTGAATCTGAGTTCTGTATCTATGTGGGGAAAGTGGGGCTGTACCCTCTTCATACATTCACAGATCTGTGTCCCTGACTCTATACTGTGCCTTTCTCCTGGCTGCTATTGTTAAATTGTGTTCTTGTACAAATGCTAGAGCAAAGGTTGCTTTATCATGGACTGACTGCTAATGTTGCCTTTGAAGTGCCGTTTATTTATTATTCCGAAATTCTGTATCCAGCATGGATAAAGGGAGTCAGGAGACTTCAGGAGAGTTTCTGTACTTGTTTTGATTGCTTTCACATCCTGTTAAGCTAGAAGTTGTTCTTGGGATGGGGGGAAGAGGTACACAAAGATGAATTTATTTTTACATTTATAAAGCGCACTTAACCCGGGAGGCATATAGGTGCTGGTTACAAACACATCAGGAACAAAGAAAGGAGGATGTGAAGTAAGCTGCTATGGTGATTCCTGTGTCCCTTTTTGGTTTTGGGGCTTGGTGGCGTAATCCACCAAATTTCGCCAAACATTGCTAAGAAGAAAGGGGCTGCAAGAAGCAGTCTTCGGTTGGCATGACAACTGGAAATGCTGTGGCATACAATGACCGGTGCACTAAGTGTTCATTTCTGTTGTACTATGGATGTAATCCAATAGTGGCTTGTTTAATGTATTTTCTCCCAATCGGGAGTACTGTCACATGTCACGTGTCTGTTCAACTCTGGAGCGCATACGGGTCACTTTGTGAGATGGAGAAGGGACGGTATGGACTTGTGGCTGCTTTTTTTGTTTGCAGGGCCATCAGGACTGTGGCGGCAGCGACAATGCGCAAAGGTGGCAGGAGGAGGCAGGCCTTTTTGCAAGGACGTTCAGAGACATTTCGAGTGAACAGTCATGGGAAAGGGGACGCCACAAGCCCACAACTTGCCATGGGCAGAGGTTTGCGGCAGGGGCCAGTTGGGGGTTATGTAGTATTTGGTGTCCCATATCTTTCCGATATACCAAATGATACAATAACACCGGCACTTCAATTGGTAGCTGGGCAGCGAGACAGTGAGCATGTCACAGGGATGGGGGTGACTGGGCGAGCTGATTGCTCCACCCGCTGTTGGTGACTGCGCCTGAGTTGCTCCGCTCTACCCATATTTTAGTTCTCCCGCCGCACCCACCTTCCATTGTTCGCTTCATGGACCGAAGCCCCTTCCCAAAGTCCAGAATCGACAGTACGAGTGTACTCCATCTAGTGCTTGAAGGAAGCCGTGGAGCTGCACACGATTACTGGAGAGGGTGAATTGCCTTGTGTAAATAAATAAACGTGGAAGAGGAGGCGGGGGGGGGGGTATGGTTAGGATGCAAAAAAGTGCTAGGAATAAAGCTGGCTTTCCTTTGCCAGAAACACGCGCTAAGTGGCGACATGTTAACACCTAAGTGCAGTGATGTACTTCACGAAGCGTTATTTAATTGAAAGCGCCATGGCTTTGATAGGCTGTGTAATATAGCATTAAACTCTATATTATTATTAATGCCAGGGTATTCGTTTACGTCTCCAATGTCAGAACAGCGTAGGTTCACGGGATGTCTCCCTCCTCTTTAGACCACGTATGCACTTCAGCTTGTGCCTAAACTACTTAACAACACTGCCTATTTTTCACTGCTAACAATTGTTACTCCACGCTACGAACAGTCCGCTATATGCGGTGCTTTTCTGCACTCACCCATGGTTCGTAAATCTCAGGGTCATGCAGCCCGAGTCCGTGAAATGTATCCTTGGGTCACATGGTGATCCGCCCCCTCTTTGCTTCTCTTAATTACACACGCTATTGCGCCACACCACAGGGGGGCACACCCGTGCACGATATGTTAATGAGCTAGCACAGAGGCATTTTATACTGAGTCTGGGGGTGCCAGCAGGGCGAGGGTGAGCAGGGACCACGAAGTGCACAGTATGTTGAGATTGCTTTCTGCCAAAAGTGTGCAACTAGACTGCTGTAAACGATAGATTTGTTCCCCCTTTTTGAGTTTAAAAAAAAATGTATTTAATGTCTTAAAGTGGCTCGCCGCCCCCATTGCCCCCTGGTTAGTAGAAAGGCAGACAGATTGGTCGACATCAAAGAAACATGGCAGCTGTGGGCGGAACCCTGGAACGGGCTGTTGCAGTCAATCATTTTGGGGAGAAGCTTCGATGAAACTGTATTTGTTTTATTGTGTCCTGGTTAGTTTGTGGGTGAGCAAGGGCTGCTTGGAGGTGATGGTCATGTCATTTGTAGGGTGGCTAGAGGAATGGCTGGGGTATTTCCATATTTGTAGAGTTACTGGGGGCAATGTTTGGGCTACGTTCCTGTCTACCCAGCACCCACCCTACCCCCGCTCTACCCTACCCCCACTTTCTCTATACCCCCACTCCCTTTACCCCCACCCACGCTACTCCCACACTCTCTCTACCCCCGGACCACCCGCCCTACCCCCACTAACTCTCTATACCCCAAACCTCCCACCCTACCCCCACTCTCTCTACCCCCACCCACCCTACCGCCATTCTCTCTACCTCCACCCACGCTGCCCCCAGTCTAGCCCTTCCCCCACTCACCCACCCTACCTCCACTCTCCCTACCACACTCTCCCTCTCTCTCTATCCCATCCAACCTGCCCCCACTCTCTCTACCCCTACCCCAACCCAATTCCCTCTCTCTCTACAATCCACTGACCCACACTAACCCCTCTCTCTCTACTCCCTCCAACCCAACCTACACCCTCTCTCTCTTCTCTCTTCTCCAACCAAACTACCCCTCTCTCTCTACTCCCACCCACCCAACCTACCCTCTCTCTACTACCACCGCCCACCCTACCTCCCCTCTCTCTACTCCCACCCGCCAACCCTACCTCCCCTCTCTCTAGTCCCTCCCTCCCACCCATCCAACCTCCCCTCTTTCTACACACCTTTTTACATCCTCCTTTAAACTTTGCACCCTCCTCCTGGCACTCTGGTGCCTATAAAAGCAAAATGCAAAGAACAGCAGTAAACGCCAGAACAATTGGCACAGCCAATGCTTGTTTGTTTGAGGCAGGGCACATTTGCGGTGTTCTGGCCGCAACAACCATGAAGACCGACCTGTCTGAGCTAGGTCCGGTCTGGGGAAAAGCATTGCTGTGCTGCATAGAGCGGGATCGGGGCGGCCACCAGCCTTAGGGCATTTCCGTTTTTTCACCTGAAATGTCCCCTGCAGCATTGAACGCTATTCATTTCCAGGAGATCAGACACGGAGACAGGTGAAGCTCACAGCCCTGCCGTGGAAACTGCAAAAGTAACAGCTTCAAATAAATCTGCACACAGTTTACCTTGAAACTGCATTCCCAGCAGAACACCGGTGTAATGAATGGGAAGGGGAATACGCATGGCTGCAGCTTGCTTTGGCTGCTTAAAGTTCGCAGATCCTGTGCCATGTGTTTGTCACTCATACATTTTCCCTGGGCCAAACAGGGCTCTGAAACTCGCGTGAGTGACTCGGGTTTCAGTCAGTCACATGCAATGTTCACACTGGTGGATAGATAGATTTAAATCATAGAGCCCATACCCAGAAGTGTTTGTGTGTGGACATCCGCAGCCTGTGTGTGCCTCACAGCTCAGTCCTTTGCCCTCTGACCTGATCTCACCGCCCAGCCCATGTCCTCCTCCAGGTAGATACATTACGTGGGGCCCATTAATTTCTCACTGCACAAGTACAAATGTGCATTATACATATGACACAAGCTCACACTATGACTTGCCAACTTCAGCACAGTAGCGCACTTTGTGCATTCAGCTTCCGGGGGAATGGGGTGAGAGTATTTCTGTAGATAGCACACTCTGAGCTAGATGGATGTGGTGCCACAGATGGGAGAGAAGTGGATTGTGCACTGAATTGTGAGGATCTAACAGTTAATTAATTAATTCATCTTTTGTAATGCGCGAAATACCGGGGACCAGTCTCTAAGCGCGGGACCAGGATTGAAACCTGTGTTGCTCTGAGTTAGTTATATTGTTGGGTACAAGAGTCTTGTTGTGGAAAGCATTTTCATTACAGATATTGTACATAGATCAACAAGTGCTACATACGGGGCTGGAATAAGAGGGGGTGTATAGGATGCAGGACGGTTCACAGGAAGCAGGGATATATAATAGAGGAAACCAGTAAATATCTATAAAACTATCCTCACCCTGAAGCCCAGTGGGTGCCTCCAACTTGCCCCAGCACGTCAGAGGGAAGTACATACTTCATGGCTGTTTATTCGTTGAGTGGCCTCTATGATGAGGCTGCTAACAGGGGTCCACATTGTTCCAGTTATGGTGGTGTATTTTGGCAACATGATATGGGAAAGTAAAAAAGGATGCACACTCCCCTGGATCCTGATTGTGGTGTGAGCTAAAGGATAAAAGGATGCATACTCCCCTGGATCCTGATTGTGGTGTGAGCTAAAGGATAAAAGGATGCACACTCCCCTGGATCCTGATTGTGGTGTGAGCTAAAGGATAAAAGGATGCACACTCCCCTGGATCCTGATTGTGGTGTGAGCTAAAGGATAAAAGGATGCACACTCCCCTGGATCCTGATTGTGGTGTGAGCTAAAGGATAAAAGGATGCACACTCCCCTGGATCCTGATTGCAGTGTGAGCCAAAGGATAAAAGGATGCGCACTCTCCTGGATCCTGACTGCGGTGGGAGCCAAGGGATAAAAGGATACACACTCTGTTAGGCAGAATTGCATGCAGTACCCTCTGGGACCACCACATACAATTAGGACTACAGGTGTAAGCAAAACCAACCTTTGGTATAAGTCTGTACTACACAGTTTTTGGTAGCGAGCTGAGCAGCCTGGCTTATCTCAAGAGGGAATGTGAGCAGTAAATGAATTTACACAGAGGTCTTACAATCACAGTGGTTCAAGTACACACTTACACTCAAGGTTTCTTGGTAAAACACTTATTAATTTATTACACAATAATTTAGAAAACATTCACTAGAAGGAGGTAACTTAATATTATACACAAACAAACTTCAGTACTGAACCAATAAGTTTCTGAGTAAATTAGGCTCCCCTGAAATTGGAGCAAAATGGCATTTCAGTTACTTTGAATGGGAGTAAAAGGCACAAGCTAGCAGAATAGATCTCAAATATTTTCTAAGGCAGTGCAAATAGTTTCAGTTCAGCAGAGGACTCGATTCAGTTCAATAGGCCTAGGCCAAAGTCAATGGACTAGTGTCTTGGATAGGAAAGAGCAGTTCTTGCAGTACATGGTAAAGTCTTTGCAAAAGTTCTCAGAAGTAGCTTGCACGAAAAAGAATCATATGTTGGGTCACAAGCTAATTAGGCCTGCAAGTTGGGAAAATTCCACAAACTTTCACCACGAGAGATGCGTTCTCTCAATCGAGCTGGTACTGTCCCTTAACATGAAGCAAAAGATGCAGCTGAAGACATTGGGTCCTGGCAGTTCCTGCAGATCTCACTGTTCCTGAGCCTCAGTCGTGGGGACAAGAGGGAGGACGTCGGGGGACTCCTGCACTGCACGGGATCGTCGGAAAACGTGGACAAAATGGAGTCTCTCAGAGCTGGAGGTAAATCTCCTGCTTTGCGCCCAAACTCAGGATTGGGCGGAGCGGTAATGCAGCGGTAATAGCGTTACCGCCGTTTTGCTGCTCTGCCCAACCCCTGTTGAGGCCCAATGTCAGAATAAGTCAAGAACAAATGGTTTTATTTGTTTTCTTTTTAAGTGAGGGCCTGTCCCAAGGAAACCTCCTGGAGGCACTCCGTATGTCAGCTGTAGAAACTGGCGATTCTGTTTAGCTAGAAAATAGCTTTAGGTAAACGACACATGTGTCATCAATGGGCATATTTGCACCTACCTTGAAAGAATCACGCAGAAGGAAATCATGGGCATTCAAGAATGTTTAAAGCATTAGTGGCAGATTTCAAACATAATGATTATTGATTAATGTTTGTGGTAGGAACTCAGACAACTGCTGCCCGATTATTACAGTTTCAAGAGACTTGGTTGGGCAATAATGGTTTAAACCGACATGAAAAGTTCTGGTTTGTTTTTGTTGTATCACAACTGATTTGTAATAGGCCTAGAGTGTTCATAGGGTAGCTTCCGTCGAGGCTTGGACCTGAAATGGCTGGAAAGGTAACCAACTGCCTGATTATTTTCTAAATACAGTCGTCCAACAAGCGACTGACTGCATCCCATGCATAAACAAAAATGGGCAGTTGAGATCTGCCTAAAACATACCGGCCCTCGGTTGTGCACATGCCATGACTGACACTACCCTCTACCTTCACGCCTCTCTGGGAGCAGCATACCTGTTAGGCCATCATATGGCCCCGCACCACCTGACTCGCTAGACGGCGTCTGCCCCACTCCTGCCCGGCACCCTGCACAGCTGTACCCCTCCTCCGCGCCCCTGTGTAGCCTACACCCTGCTGTATTTCTGTTCTCTTGGTGCCTCTGAAAAGCGTTCTGTTATGCATCTGTACTGTTGTACACCTCAGTAAAGTGCTCCGTTGTGTTTCTGCATTGTTGTATTCCTCTGTAAAGCGCTCAGTTGCATCTCGAAGCTAGGTCCGCACTCAATATATACAATAATGACCATACTAATAATAATAATCATTTCTCTTGCCTGCTTGCATATAGTTTGTGTGTATATATATATATATATATATATATGCCCAGCTCTATTCTTTGGCTTACCAACCTTCTTCCTAGTCCCATCATCCCCAATCGAAGACTCTGGTTTTCTTCAGGGAGGGTAGGGCTATGACAGTTCTCTCAAATGTGGGGAAATTAGCAACTACCAGATTATTGGAATGCCTGCCTTAGGTCCTATGTGATGGTGGGGGCGGAATGAGAGGCCTGACTGAATTCTCTGGTCCCGCAAAGATTCAGGGATGGTCCCAGGCAGGGGAGAGAGGAGGGTAGCATCCTAATAAGCTCATGGTTAGGATGCTTCAGGGAAATATTGAGGGGATATGCTCCGAGGCGGCGGGCTGACCCTGTCGGTAATGGCCTGCCACCCAGGTTAAGGGCTTCAGCAAAGAGATAGTCTCTTAACGTGGGCAAGGGAAGAGGGTGCTGGCTAGCAGCACTCAGGCTGCTCGGATCGCAGGCTTGCACCATACAATACAGGCCCCATTTCGAGCATCCTGATTGGACAGCACCCCCTTCAAGGGTGCTAATGGGGTGATATGATCCGAGGCAGCAGGCCGACCCTGTCGGTAACAGCCCGCCACCCAAGTTAAGTGCCCAACCTATGCAAGGGTCCCCTAACGCGAGCGGCGATGCATTTACAGACAGCGTCGACCCACCGTCGAGGGTTATATCACCATTAGTACCCATGTAGTTCCCTACGTGGGTGCTAATGGTGTGTACCTCGCCATGGGTTACCGAAGTCGGTTTTATTTTTAAATTACACACTTTTAGCACCCGCGTTGGTGCGCTGGAGACTACACAGGTGCTAGGAGGTGACAGGGATAGGAAAGGGAAGGATGGGTGGGGAAGGTAAGGGGGCACTGGCTAGCAGAACCCAGGGTGTTCGGAATGCAGGCTTGTACCAGACAATACAGCCTGTGTTCCAAGCATCCTGATTGGCTAACTCCCTCTTCCAGGGTGCTAATGGGGCAATATGACCCAAGGAAGTGGTCCCTTGGACGGCGGTGCCATTACCGACAGGGTCGGGCCGCCGCTGAGGATTCTATCGACATTAGCACCCATATAGTTCCCTGTGCGGGTGCTAATGGTGTGAATAAAAAAAAAGAAACGTACCTTGCGGTGCCGCGCCGTAGTTCTGAAGTCTGTTTCCAAGCTTGATGAATATGATATCATCAGCATGGAAAACAGACTTGGGGAACCACGGCGCAAGGGTGTGCATCAAGGTAAGTTTATTCATTTATTTATTTAAATAATCTCTTTTAGCACCTGTGTAGGAAGCTGCACGGGTTCTAAGAGGTGGAGGGGGGCAAGGAAGGGAAGGAGGAGCGGGGAAGGGAAGAGGTCTCTGGCTAGTAGCACCCAAGCTGCTCGGAACGTGGGCTTGTAACAGACAATACAGCCCGCTTTCCGATCATCCTGATTGGCTATCGCCTTCTTCCACGGTACTAAACAAGGCAATATCATCATCGGGCCAGTGAACATTTTTGTGTTGTTTTCTGACTGAAGATTGGTATTCAGTCTTCTGCTGTATGGCTTTAGATTGCTTTGCTCGAGGTCTCGCTGATGGTAGTAGTGGATTGTCTAGAATGGATAAAGTTTCGCTATTCTACGGCACGCTTGGCAGTGATTGTGGCGCGTCATATGCCCCTTCCATCAGAAGCTTTGGTATGCCCCAAAAGTAAGTACTGGGATGAGTAAGAGGGTCATGGAAGTAATGCTCTTATTACTTACTGGTGTTTTTCATTGTTTGGAGTACTTCTCTTCCACTTCACAGTACATGCAGCCTACCTCATCAGAGAGGTGCATGCTCCCTCTGTAACTGAGAATTTGTGGGAGACTGGGGGTGGCGGGGGGGAGGGCTATACCACCAGAGGCTGCGCAACACAAGTACATTTTAAATGTTTCTAGCCCTGGACGTTAGTACCTCAAAATGAAGTACAGTGGTGAGGAAGAGTAGGACCAGGAGTAATGAAAATGACTGAGAGGGGAGTGGCCTTACTCCTTTCCTCCTGTGACTCTGCAATGTAATGTTTCCATGATGCCTACTTGCCTATACATTAATAACTCTTATTATCTGAGCTGAATTCGATATGGTTATTTGTCACACACATCCTTGCAAAATGGCTCATTTGTGTTGGACCTTACATTGTGGTCAGTGGAAGGTTTTAAGGGTTTTAGAAAGTGGACGCTTTTTCTGCATTTCAATGGGCCTCATTACAAGCCTGTCGGTCCGGATACAATGGTACCGGTAAGCTTGCCGGTACCGTTGTATCCGGACCGGCAGACTCCAAATTGTGCCCGCGGGTGCCTTTAATTCCACCAGGTCTGACGTGGCGGATTGAAAGTCACCCGCGAGCACAGCAAGCCTGTAGCACCGGCACGGTAATGAACCGTGCCGGTGCTGCAAGCATCCCCATTCCCATTGAGCCCCATGGGGCTCAAATGGGAATGGGGATCTACCAGTTCCGGTACCTGCAAACGGGCAATTACCGGGTCTGGCGGGGCCGGAATACCCCAGCTA
Organism: Ambystoma mexicanum; assembly: GCF_040938575.1. Lineage (NCBI taxonomy): Eukaryota > Metazoa > Chordata > Amphibia > Caudata > Ambystomatidae > Ambystoma > Ambystoma mexicanum. The sequence goes on along the minus strand of NC_090935.1, from coordinate 882,805,025 downwards.
TTGCCCATTCGTGGGTGCAGGATAATTTCGGGAGTTTGGCGGCAGCTTGCCAGTTTTACTGGCAAGGCTACCACCAAACTCCTAATGAGGCCCAGCACCATCCCTTTTGAATTTGCTTCACTCAGAATGTTTTCTTGGTTTAGCCCAAAGGAAAAAAAAAAAGATATCCGATTTAGACTCCAAATACGTGAAGAATGTGGTAATGGGGCAGTGTGAAATCATCAAGATTAAAGATGGTGCACAGCACCGCGGTGCACGACTTGTCACTTTTATCCAAGGCATGTTATCACAGTGCACTTTGCACTGTGCCTTGTCGCCGTTTCTTCACCACCGCTCCATAACGGGGCCATTAGCAGCTGCGGATCAGATATGGCCGACAGCCACTCGTTTGGCCTAGCTGTTTTTGCTGATAGTAAGCCTTGAGTTGGCAAACTAATTGACATTGTTGCGCATGAGCAGTTGGAGGCCGCAGATGCTACAGACGCATGCCTACAGTGAATATGTTGCAATTGGCAAGCTGCCCATACAATGTTCTGTGTCAGGAACTGCATGCAATGCATAGATTGTTTACTCTACTGCACAGAGGATGCCCAATATGAGTGAAACATGGATGCAGCTGTCTGCATCCTTGAGCGCCGTCTGTCTTGGCTAGAAATAGCTCGGCATACAATCGCACCTCCCTGGAAGACAGAGGCACATTTCTGGCTCAAAAGGCTTGCATTTGTGCTCATTTGCATACTCGCCATGCAGTTTAATCGTGGATCTGAAATGGAGGTGAACGTTCAGTGATGGCTACTGGGTGGGGTGCGCTGTGTCATGCGTGACTCTGGAGAAATGGTTTATTCTACTAGATTGTAGGCCTTGGATTTAACATTTTTAGTCTGGGCTCCTTTGCTGCCTAATGAGCAAACATATTGTTACAGAATTGAAAGAAAGCAATGAGCTTCAGGTAGCCATGCTATAGGGACATTGTGGGGAAGCTGTACTGGTAAGCCACAGAGTGTGAGCTAACACCCATCATGGAGACAGTTAAGCATCTCCTTACATTATACTGTACACGAATGATCTTGGGGCTGACTGTGTGCCAAGGCCTGTCCATAGGCGTGTGTGTACTGTGGGAAGGTAAAGAGCCTCACCCCTAAAGTAAGGACGCTATGGCTCTGATCTGGCACCAATTTGGATGTCAGAGAAGGACACTCAATGCGAACTGCAGGTACGGTTTCCAGGTATAGCAACTGAACAGAGAGGATGCGGATGTATACGTTTTGGCCATGGCACAATTGTTCGCGGCCGATTTGACCAAATTGACCGTGCAGCCAAAACGGCCCTAATTAAAATGACCCACAAACCCTTCCACCCATCCCCTACTTACCTTTTCACCATCCGATGCATGTTTTTACCCTGCAGCATCAGATCCGTCCCTCTACGCAGGTTGGACGCAACGGCGCAGGGTCCGCTTTTCACTTTTTTTTTTTTAGTTCCCCACCTCCAGACCTCCGGAAGCGGGGGAAAACGCCACTACCCCCAAAAGCAATCACTACTAACAATGGGGAGCATGGGGACACCCCCGCAACTCCCGCTCCCTATGTTTGGTAGTGATTACCCAAATTGGTCATTTCAAAATAACCATACGGTCAATTTGAAACGACCAATTTGGGTAATACCGAAAATACAACTGCCATTCGGATTTTTGCATCTCCCTTGTGAACCTTTAATTCATAAACAATGATGAAAAGGGGTTTGGAGACTGTGCCAGTGGGGTGCTTGTGCAAGATTCAGTGCTGGCGGAATGAAATCGCTATGAATGCACCTCACCTTCCTCTCACCCCTCCTTCAATGTGCCATCATTGTTCCGAGCACCTCTCCTGGTACCCTTGTGGCCATATTGAGTCTGCCCGGTTTTCCCTTTGATGGATGGGCGCAGCGCTGGGCATGGCTATCCATCAAAGGGAACATCATCTTCAACCCAAAAATGTATTAACACCCGACAAAACAAGCTTGGTGCTCATCGCGATGTGCCTTTGCTTCTAGGGTGGGCTTGGGTGGTGACATCCCTAAGCCCTCACCTTGCCTCTTGCTAGCGGGCCGCTACCGGCCAAGCCCCCCAGTACCCGAGGCTTGACACCATAATAAGGCATTGGTGTCGATATTCATCCCTAGGAAGCATTTGACACCGCACTGAAGCCCCCAGATGGGGATCCGGTAGCTTTGAACACATAGGAATTCTTCGTGCACAACCTAGGCAAGCAATACAACCCCAGTTTGAGTGCTGCACCCTAACACTTCGGAATGGTTAAGGGGTATATTATGGGAAGTTTAAGATGCATAAGTGGTAGAAGCGAAAGCCAGGAACAAGTGTGAAGAGAGGGCAGGCAGGCAAACCCCTTGGGTAGTAATGACAGAAAGTGCAGAGACAGAAATAAATCCATCAGGAGTGACAGCTGTTTCATTTTGCTGCCAGTCAAGAACGCTGGCGCTCAGGATACTTAGTAGGAGGCCTAACAGAAAAGGCCATATGACGAAGTGCTGCTGGACAAGTCAACTAATTCCTCCCTTCCTGCACTTCCCCTCCGCCCCTTCTCCCCTACTCTCTTGCACGTTCCGAATGTTTCAAGACCTTTTAAGAACGTTTCTGTTTTTGTTTTATACCTTTTCCCCATCCCTATTCCTTGAAACACAATTTCGGCTGTATAGTGCGCATTACAAATAACAAATAAATAAATAAAATAATAGAGTATCTATGTGAAGAATTTGCTTACATTGTGTTTGCCATTGATGGTAAAGAGGACAGTGAGTTCTCGTGCCACAGAGCTCTGGCCATTAATGGGATACCTGTAGATGCCATGTTGGAATCAGGTTCAGAATATACAATGCAACCAAAACAGGTGCTCATGTTACACTTCGCAGAAGAGGAATCATTCTTGCAAATAGACATTAAACAGGTGACATAAGGTGGAAATAAGATAGAATTATAAAGTGTATATTTCTGAAAAGGGGTATGTGCCACTATTGAGTTGGGAACGCCAGTAGCATCTTGAAACGCATTTAGACCTCAGGGCGAAGGATGGGATGCAGGTAAATGGTGAGCAAGTGTGCAGGTACCATGAAGAATGGAGAAGAAAACATATTTTGAAGAGGAATAGGGTCCTAGAAGGACGTCTGCCACAAATCAGATTACAAAACCAAACCCATCATCCCAACATTGACGCTCTGTTACCAACTCTCACCCACACCCTAGCAGAACTCATTCACACACATGCTCCCGTGAAACTAGGCCACATCACAGTTAATCCTCCACCCTCAGGTACATGGAGATACTAACCGACAATATGCTCACCATCCGGGCACTTGTAAAATGCTGGCATTAAAAGCAGAGGAACGAAGACTTCCTCACCCTCAAGGCCTCACGCAGTACACACAGGTCTCTTATCATTTAAACACAATCTGCATACTACACGTCAACTAACTTTGCGGCTTCCAACAGGAGTAAAGCTGTCTTCACAGCAGGCAAACGCTGCTCAATCCCACTGCCTGACCCAGAAAACTGCAGAGCATACAGAAAAAAATATAATATTATTAACTTTTGCATCCACAAGATAGACAGCATACAACAACATTTAAACTGCAAAATTTGTAACACAAACCTGGACCACCTGCATGCCCTTCACCCCATGGTTCTTATTAATACCCTTGCATCGCTTAACCCAACGGTATACAAAAATGACACACTTCCAGCTGCCGTCCTTAAGCAGATCAAGGGAGCACCGCCTTCACACCCTCCCTGAAATAGTAAATAAATACTAAATGCCTCACTCATACAAAGCAGCTTCCCCTGCACCCTAAAAACAGCAATAACCCTCATCCTCCTGAAAAGTCCTCCGTTAACCCAGACAATTTTGTGAGTTACTGACTGATGACTAGACACCTATTCATTAGAAACATTATTGAGAAGGAAGTTGCCTACAAAGGCTGTGATAGGCTTAGCCAACACAGTTTTCTCTGCGAGTCCTAATATGGTTTCAGAACAAATGTAGGACTGACAAAGCCACCATCCAGTTCATAGAGGATGCTCTTCAAATCATGGTCAAAGGCAACTCCGATCTCCTAGTCGTCTTCGACCTCTATGCCCCGTTAAACAAAGTCAACCTCCTCACATTGACCAGCCTACTCACAAATAGAATGGGCTGATCGCGCAGAGTTTTCAACTGGTTAGCATCATTCTTCTTGGAAAGACAACACGCCATCCACAAAGGCAACTTCAGGTAAAACCACCGCCCGGTCACCTATAGAGTCTTACAAGGCTTAATACTCTTCCCCTGGGATTTTTCATCTATATATGGGATAGTTGGAATCACTTCACAATCACCCTGGCATCTCACTCCACGGTTTTTTTAATTTATTTATTTATTTATTGGGTTTATATAATGCGTATATACACAATGTGTTTCAAGGCACAACAAGACAAGGGGGGCAGGCACGACAAAATAATTTTTATACTAGGCCTTGTGACATTTGGATTGTGCACGGGCAGTAAACAGAACGACAGGGGAGAAGGGGGGTGCCGGTGGGTTAGGTGAGTGGCAGGAGGGGGGGCAGGTGAATAGAGCCAGGGGAAAGAAGAGAGCGCAGGGGCAGAAGGTCCATGTGCAAAGTGTGTGGAACGGGGCAGGAAGGGCTTAAGGGGTGCAGGCCCAGCCAAACTTGTGCAGGGTGAGGGAGCCCAGACGGGCAGCTGCAGGTTGGGGGGCGGGGTCAGAGGAGATCAAGTGCAGGGGTAGACTGGTCAGGGGAGGGCTGGTGCCCAGTAAGAATCTGAAGGAACCAGGCAGCCAGTTAAGAGGCAGAGGGGGACATTAGCAGGAGAAGGAGAGAGGGAAGTAGGAGGAGCAAAGGAGGGTCTTGAAAAGCTTTCAGAACTTAAGGAGATCCGGTCCAAGTCTGAGAGAGGCAGGGAGGCCATTCAAGAGGGAGGGACCTGCGGAGGCGAGAGATCTACCCCAATCCTCTGCTTGGAGAAGCATCTGATCTGCAGAGAGTTGGAGCTAGAAGATCGAAGGGCTCTAGCAGGGAGGTATTTAGGGAGAGAGTTGGATGTAGTGGGGTCCCAGGTCCCAGAAAGCCTTGTGGATGATGCAGAGCATCTTGAACATGATCCTCACAGCAACCAGAGCCAGTGGAGAGAATTTAGGGCTGGAGAGATGCAGTCCGTGGGCTTGAGGCCAAGAATAAGTCTTGCAGTCCTATTTTGGATTAGTTGAACGGGGCAAAGGTAGGAGTTAGGCAGGTTGAGGAAGAGGCTGTTGCAGTAGTCCAGCCTGGAGAGGACCATAAGCCTGGAGACATTGAGTTTCAGGGGGAAGGTGAGGAAAGGGAAAATGCCTCTGAGGAGGTGCAGCTAAAAGTAGGCCTTCTCGGCAAGGCCCCAGATGTGAGGACAGAGGGAGAGAGAGGAGTCGAAGATGACACCAAGGTTTTGTGCATCACAGGCGGGTGAGGGGAGGGGGCCCATGGAGGGCGGCCGGATTGTAGATGGAAGGAGGGAGCTTGTGTCCCAATGAGAAGGATTTCAGTATTACTGGCATTAAGGCCGAGATCGTTAGCAGTGCACCATGCCCGAATAGCAGACATACAGTCAGGAATAAAAAAGAGAGGAAGTGGAGGAGGCAGAGATGGAAAGCTTGAAGGAGAGCCGATTTATAAGGGTTCATCTCACAAGCTACGTCAATCTTCTCACCTGGATCCTTGATAGAGGTGTCCTACCTGCCCCTTTGACGTGGTCTTTCTTGTGGTTTATATTTTAGATGTCTTGTGACCTTCAAATAGAAATGGTCTGTCTCTGTTAGATGCCACAATGCCCACCTGATGAAGTACAGGACAGACAGAATGTACCCCCACAGGGACATCCTAATGTGGGAAAAGCCAAGATATGGCAGAAAAACCCCCAAGGTCGAGATGCTGCTATCCCAATCCGGTTTGATTACAAATGCTGAATTTGGTAGAAACAGTATGCCGATAGAGAGCGGTGTGAGTGCTCCAGCACTAAGTAGTCCAGTGTCTTCAGCCAGAGATTGCAATGGCTTAGATCAAAAGCTGCCAGGTAGTATGTGGTAAGGCAAGTCATAATGAACATGAGCTGCAGGAACAGATTGAGGCAAGAGGCAGCAGCACAATGGCAGACGAGCGAGAAGGAAGCAAGGGAGCTGCAGGAGGCGAAAGGTAGTACCGTTGAGGAGCACCGGTAGCAAAGAGGGAAAGTGAGAATGAAGGAAGAAGCACAGGAGCGGGCGAGAATGCTTAGAAAAAAATAGCATCTTACCCCTTAGTGGAAGCGGTAGGGTTGCAACACACCGCGTTGAGATGCTGAACCGTTAATATCTGATGCGGGATGACGTTGTTCTGGAAAAAGACTAGAACCTTGATTACGTTCTAGTTAGCGTTGTGGCAAACTGTAATGGCTGCATCTCCAACGGTGCCATAACTTCCAGGGATGACGAGCCATGGCAGTCTGTGATTCCCATTACCATGATGACACCCAATTATACATACAACTCAGTGGAACCCAGGACATCTCATTCCTCAGGAGTTGCCTCATGTCTCCATTCAAGCCTGGATGACAAGCACATACCTGATTCTCAGTCCCAGAGAGACAGAATGTGTCCTATTCAGGCACTCATCTAAGCAGGATCTCATTTAAAGGGTGGCTAAATGACATTCACCTTGATAGCTTCACATCCTCACTGGCCTGTCTGCCAAATCATTGTGGTTCACTTTAGACAATACCCTCTTCGTCTTGAAAAAGGTCCCAGACCGTTCTGTACCAGTTAACTCTCCTCTGCAAGATAAAACCCTTCCTTCCAACCAAGGATTCCAGAACCACAGTCCAGGCCCCAGTACTCTCCAACATCGACGGGGAAAATGCCTTCCTCACTTTGTCCCACTTAAGGCCAGTGAACACGCCTCATAATGAGAAATAAGAAATGCAACCACATTTCCTCCATCTTAGGGGAGCTGCACTGGTAACCCACCCCAGCGAGAATACTCTTTAAGAATGCCTGCATTACCTATAAGGTAACCACTGTTCACACAACTGCCTACCTAGCCGCCCAACTCTGTAGTTCAGGTGGACTGTACTCCACCAGGTGCCAGGCCACTTTTAAGCTCGAGATGAAACTGGTGCATGAGTAACCGGCCTTGTCATGCAACCCCCTTACCTACTGGAACATCATTACAGTAGACATCTGGATGGTGTCTACGTTCTTACGTTCAGGACAGAACTCAAGACTTTACTCCTCAGTCAATACCTTTGTGCCAGCTAGGTTCCTTGCTTGTACACATCATATCCCACCCCCATGGCCAGAACATCCCATACCACATAATGTAAACCTCTCCTTACCTCCTTACCTCATATGTTAATGCCAGTGACACATACAGAGCTCTGTTGCTTCTTAGCTTGTTCTGCACTATATAAAACCCCAAAACCTCAAATAACAGAAAGGAGCCAAACCTGGTGTGCACACTGTAGAGTCTGGCAAAGAGGAAAGAGAACATGAGCAAGACCATAGAGAAGGAATTGACATATTGTTCATAAGCGGGAGGGCATTAATCAAGTAGAATTGCAAACCCCCCGGAGACAGAGAATTTAGTATTTGGGTTGTGTAATCTCAGAAAGATGGGTTGAGGCAAGGATTTAGTAGCATTGATAAAGGAAACACAAGGACCAGAAACACACAACAAATCGTATTCCTCGGTATGTTTGGATACCTTTTGAAGTTCATTTTAAACTTTGCTGACTGAACAGTTAACATGAAAACACTTTTAGCAAAAAGGGTTGACCACTTGTATGGGATGAGAATTGGGCACCTATCATCTTGGGAGGCAAGACGTAACTTCCAATAATGCAAGTAATACAGGCCGTTGTGCTGTCTTGATACAAGATCAGATCATGTAATTGCCTTTTCATGAAGGTGCTAAGATGTTGGGCAGTGCTCTTCTGCAGTTATCCAGGGAATGTTAAGCTTGAGATGGGATATGATATGATAGGTTATGTATGACGTGCTTAATATCCAGAGGTTTCTAAGCGAGGGCCTGGAGATCGAACCTGTGTTGCTACGTGTCGTCTTGCTTCCAAGGCGAGCACATTGCCCCTGAGCGATCCTCCCGAGATGACATGGATAGGTTTGGATAGGGACTTGGATAGGTTTAGCTCTTCTGTGTAGAAGGATATGTTTTGAGGTCAGGACTGACCATAAACTGGTTAAAGAAATACTGCAACCCAAGAGGATAGACTTGATTTTGTCCAACATCTTTAAATGGGTGTCGAGTTTACAGGAGAATACCTTTGATGTTTCATAGGTCTCGGGTGTAAAAACAAGTGGTCAGGTTGTTCATCAAGGTTGACAAACAGAACTGAAGATGGAGGAGTAAGAAGCCGAGCAAGTGGTGGTGGTGTCCCAGGCGAGTGGTGGTGGTGTCCCAGGCGGCAGTGGGGCAACAAGACTGGAATGAATGTATGAGACAGGGCCTGCCGTAGAGTGAGCTGTGGAGCTTGCTGTACACCAACACCACGACTAAAGCGGGAAAGAGGCTGTTGTATGAACATGTCTGGCTGATTATGAAAGTGCAGCATATAGAGATGGGCATTGCCAGGCAGGGATGTAGGAGCACATCTCCCACCACGGGGCAAAAATCTTTCTTTAAGATTACCCATGAAAGGCACCAAGGAAAAGCAGGACTAAACATTACGTAAGGGGCAGTTAATGGTGGCCTGGGATAAACATACAAGTGGAAGGGGGTGTGAGGGCGTGACATCGGCTGTTTTACCTACGCTCCCCTTATGATATGTGTAGCCCAGCACAATTCCCCCCCCCCCCGGGAAATAGAAGGTTTAGACCTCGTGGGGCCAGTCAGAGGCACCAGCATTGGAGACTATAGCCTTGTTCTGATAGTCCAGGTGTCAAAGTCGTGGCGGTTGCATTCTCCTGTGAATTATGGATGGAAGATGAGATCAGATTTCCAACCGCCCTTAGTATTGTCCATAAGAAGGGAAAGGATCTTGAGGAATATTTAGGTAAGAATGGGGTGATGTAGAAGTTGACCGCGATTTACCAATGCCCTCAGTGAGGTGCTCGAAAGAGTCACTCGAGTTGGCATACGCGGGGCCCTGGGCATGGCTATGAATTGGAAACGGGGTAAAGGATTCAGTCATGGCTCATTGCTTTGCGCCATATTCCACGGCAGGAATACTCCGTCCTCATTTGCAGCTGTTGAGGGGTGCAGACATCACACCAGGTTGTTGCATGGCATAAATAAGCATGTGTGTCCGACAAGGAACTAGCATTTTCTGGGAAACAGGTCTAGACAGGCAGGCAATGCATGAGACAGAGGGAGGATGGCCATCACAAAACTGTAGGCGATGATAGGAGCAGGACAGACGCTCAGGCTAAGGCAACCTACGCCTTCTGTACCCCCAGCAGGAGATGTGTCGCCACTTGTGTGGCATTGTTGAAAAGTTCCACCAGGCCCTCAGAACATAGGAAGGCTGGGTGTGGAATTGTGGAAGGGTGGAGGAGTGCTGCATTCGTCCAACACACGCAATGTCTACCAGCAAATCTCCAGGTGATTACCATTGAGGGGATGAAAAGGTCAGATTTCTCCAATTGGAGAAGTAAGGGTGTATACGATGCGTACCTCCTTACATCAGCATCTGTAGAAAGGTCCTGTGGAATATAATCGGAAGATGTGTGGCATATTAATGCGCATGCGCTCAGCATCATGTACGGAAAGTGACCTGTACATATCTTTAATATGTATTCTGAAGATGGTGCCGAAGTAGAGCATCCATTCTCCAGTGGGGACAGTTAACTGGTCCGGTGATAGCGCACCTAAAGTCACCTGGCTGCCTGCAGGCTGCTAAGGCCGGTGTTCAGTCAGGCCTCACACATGTTCTTTGGAATGTTTACATGAATGGTCTTGCCACAGGCATTGCAATGGTTAGGCTGTCACTGGCGTGCTAGATGTGGGAGAGAGAGCAAAGGCGGAACATGCTACACCCATGTTCACACAAATACACCTTTCAGTAATGCAACTATTATTTACATTTGTGTTTCTGGCAGCTGGGGCAAGCATGCAAGCAGCCCTACCAGATGCGGAGTCTCTGTCTGCTGACCTGGAAACTACCCTCCTGCTGTACCACAGCATCGAAGACAGCGAATGGCGAATAGCGAAACAAACGGTAACTTGTTTATCATCTTTGCAAAAAGTGTGTTGTTGAAATACACGTAAAATGTCTGAATACATGTTTCTATGCTTTAGTGCAATTTTTGGGTGCATTGTTAGTAATCAGAACGTTCATGCACGATACATTTCAAAATAGAGTTTAACTTGAATGTGTTGCACATGATTAACTTTTACCGCCCCCTCCCCATATTTTATTACTGTGCCTTCTTCTTTGGTCAGACTAGCACAGTGTTATAATGCGTGACCAAAACTAGCCGACCATCCAATCCTAGCTGTCCTATTGGGAGGTGAACGGAATCAGGGTCATCAGCAACCCATAGGCCAGAGGACAGAGCTCTCATCTCCCTCCTGCTCTCAGGCTTTTGATTTGTTCCATCTAAGGGGGGACACAGTTACAAAGGTTGATTAGTTGTGTGACCCACACTATCACTGTCCATATCTGGCTGTAGCGGCTTAAAGAAGCAGGCACAGCATGCAAGAGATCCCCATTCCATCTGGAGGAGTTGTCCCTTGGGACGGTGACTGTGGCCCAGTAGTTGTTTGGGACTTTTAGAACTTTTGGCCTTTTGTAGGATTGGTCACTCTTGTCAGCTATCCTTGCATGAGGGCGGTCTGACTCCATCTTGCAATGGTATACACGCATTTCACCGCAGTATTTTTCATTGCGTGTTTTTTCATCGCCGTTTTTATTTCGAAAAAAAACTCGTTTTTTTTTGGGGGGGGGGGTTAAAAATTAAATATATGTGTAGAATCTGCATTGCTGGAGATCAAGTAAGATGCTGGAGATTGATTATTGTAAAAGTAGATGGGCTTTATTGATAGTTACAGGGCAAGCTTTATTACTTGAGATAGGAGCTAGGCAAGATACATCCAGTCAGTAAACTCTCCCATCCTCAAGTCCTTAACTGTAGGATACAGAACCTCAATGACCATCAGGTTCTGGATGACATCATCACATTCTACTATCTGCACAGAGAGCACCCAGTGCAGATGGATACTCTAAATGCTACACATCTCCCCTTCCTCGGAAAGAAAACACACTAAAAGAAACTGCAAACTAGCCTCTGAAACAACCCTCCGATCAGCCTCTTCTACTATAAAACAACTAACTACATTCACAGCACATTCGAGCGTATACTACATTCACGTATGTCCCATACAATGCATCCATCATAACTTAACACCTTCTTCCTCATCTGCCACATGAAGACAGGGTCTGCCACACCCACAGCACATTGGCGTGCTCACGCACCCATCAGAAAGCACAATAACTAACATCCAGTTGCCGTATTTATAACACATCCTACCACATCTCAACTATAACTGATCACACCACACTCTCTCCAAAGACACACCTGTATTATGCATCCTCCCTAGTACCATCAAACACACAACCTTCACTGCCTAGAAGAAACATGTTAAAGTGGGAAAAACAGAAAAAGTACAAACAAGACAAAGAATCACACGTAAACGACGCAACTGGAAAAGAAAAACAGTGCGTGAAAAAGGAAACACCACGACAGAGACTGATCTAATTCAAATCTAAGTCCAAGTGTAAAAGATCTTCCATACATTTTTGCATAGACCACATTCAAAACCTTCATGACATTAATGCAGTATATACCAAAACATGCAGGTCACTACTCATAATATATATATAACCAGTATATGCCACATCTGCCCAAACACAGATCCATGTACCACCTGACAACTGAACAATGCAGTGACAGAGCATTGAACCTATAACATATATTTCAATGATATTTCACACCTGCCCACATGCAGATTCTATACATCATGAACTCTGAACGATGCAGAATCACTACCATTTATATCCACTTAACGTAGATTTATGTACCACCTGACAACTCAACGATGCAGTGACAGTAACATTGAACTCCTATACATCATGAACTCTGAACGATGCAGAATCACTACTATTTATATTCACTTAACGCATATTTATGTACCACCTGATAACTGAACGATGCAGTGACAGTAACATTGAACTCTTATGCATCATGAACTCTGAACGATGCAGAATCACTACTATTTATATTCACTTAACGCATATTTATGTACCACCTGACAACTGAACGATGCAGTGACAGTAACATTGAACTCCTATCCATCTTGAACTCTGAACGATGCAGAATCACTACTAATTATATCCACTTAACGCATATTTATGTACCACCTGACAACTGAACGATGCAGTGACAGTAACATTGAACTCCTATTCATCATGAACTCTGAACGATGCAGAATCACTACTATTTATATTCACTTACCACCTGATAACTGAACGATGCAGTGACAGTAACATTGAACTCTTATGCATCATGAACTCTGAACGATGCAGAATCACTACTATTTATATTCACTTAACGCATATTTATGTACTACCTGACAACTGAACGATGCAGTGACAGTAACATTGAACTCCTATTCATCATGAACTCTGAACGATGCAGAATCACTATTTATATCCACTTAACGCATATTTATGTACCACCTGACAACTGAACGATGCAGTGACAGTAACATTGAACTTATAACATGTATTCCAATGATATTTCACATCTGCCCAACGCAGACTCAAATGTAACATGACCTCCAATGTCACTGTTAAATTTATAACCATCCATCAATTAATCTAATAGATTAATTTAATTTCATTTAATGTATGACAATCCATCAATTAATCTAATAGATTGATTTATTATCACTACCATATACCTTGGTAGACTTAAATTATCTCCGGGCACCACAAATATATATCAGGCATCCTATATTCATTTGGCTTCGCAGCCCAATATTAATCCAGGTATCACAAATATGGGGAAATGGTTATCCAATATTAAAATGGGAATTGCAAAACAGATTCCATCCGAACACACAACATTTTTTCCATTACATTACCAAAGAAAATATTTTAAACCAAATGCACACATATATATATATATAAATATGTGATATATATTTGCTCATAAAACACCCAAAACAATATCAGAGCAAAATAATAATTCATAACTAGTTCATAGCATATAAAGTCCTTAAGTGAAATTTAAAATCAGAACCTGCAAATCCTGTAAAATTGTTAGACACTATAAACAAATTGTTTTATTTGGGTGATGTTTTATGTGAATATAATATATATACGCTATCCTCTCTCAACATCCAATCTGCCTTGCACCTACCCAGCCATACACACTCACAATCATTACAACCTGTATCCCTTTATCAGCCATTTTGTGCAACCAGAAGCACCAATGTATTCATCTATTTGCAGATAACACCATCTATCGCACCCCTTACATTTCATTCATCTAATATCATTCATTTTTTTTTTTTTTTCACCTAAAACCTTAAATATACTTCTAGCGTAATGCAATTCATTTCATATCCTAGATATCACATATCACATGTACATTTCACTTACTACTTTTAAAAACAATATTCTATATATGTCCATAAATATATATATGTCCATAAATATATAAGTCCATAACTCATCCTGAAAATCCTCAAACTGGTTAAATCTGCTTATTCAATGACCTAAAGCATTTAATTTCATGAAAACACCTTTGCCTACCATTACTTACACACCAGTAAAGTAATACATTTTGTTCACTTTAAAAACATAGTGCACTCACATTTCATCAATAACTATTGCACTAGTTTAAAAAAAACTTAAATATACCTAAAAGTCCAAAGGTTCCTTAAAAGTCCAAGGATAACTTGCACCTTTCACCCTAAAAATCCTCAAACAGGTTAGAACTACATATCCACAAAACACAACATAACCAAACATCATGCAGCATGTTATCTCATTCCATCCTACAGCATTCTCTCTGTACCTACCCAGCCAGGCACACAGTACAATGATGCATCCGAAATACTTAATAACATGTTTAAACATTAATAGAGTATTCATCCACAATGTCCATTTCATTTATCCATAAAATTTATATTGCAAAATGTCCATAAATTGCTAGGCGCCGTGACAGAACAAATCCATTTAAAAATGACTAAACAAGTTCCATGGAAACAATATAGCCGCATTATTTAAATTGTTCATGTGTACATGGGAGGTGACTTCACATATTTCACTCATCCTCTTTTCCAAACACAGCTCTTTTAAAGTTTATGCAGCTCCTATTATCCAGATTAAGTTTAAAATGAAAAACGCGTCTTTCCCATTGATGCACAGGAAGACCTAAAACAACCGAAGTAACCGCATTGACTCCACGCTCTTCAAATGGAGCCTGCACCAGAAACTTGACTTCCCCATTTTCGATACTTCCGCATACATAATTGCGTTGAGGTCACGTTCTCATGGCCTTTCCTCTATGTTTTCTCTTTTATTCATACGGCGAAGCAACACTGTGTTGAGAACGCTCAGACAGCAGCGTTCGGAGATCCTCCAACACTCTCATCACATTCGAACACGTCATCATTTCTCTTCAGCTGATGAACTAGTGAGAGCTCCATAAAAAGGACAGTTCCCAACGGCCACACCAAACGTTCCACTTGAACTGCGCTCCAGTCCCCTAATGGTCCCACATTCACAGGGTGAGCGCGCACATAGAAAGAAAATGTCATTACTGGGAAAGGTCGTTAAATCTCTGTACAAACGCCTCACTCCTCACGGCAATTGCTTCACTGTGAAGTCCCATAATTTTAATGAACACTGCATCCTGCAAAAGTGCCATCAATCAGGATTGTCTGCGCACTTGAAACAGTGCCCCCAGAATATTCACAGTACATTGAACATACATTTTTTTTTTTATGAGGCTACCCCCATTGGACACTTTCCCTTTTACCACAGCTCCAACTGATTTCCCATTTGTTCACTGAGAATAGTGCCAGATACTTCCCCCAGCCGCTTCACAGCATATTTACAGTACCTTTTCCCCCATAAAGAAGAGCATTTTTCAGATAAGCACTTCTCTGGCTGCCTGCTAGGGAGAACATGTATTCCCATCCCCAACAGGACTTATGCCACGACGAATTCAGGGCACATCCTCCACTGCTGGGCTCACCAGTTTAATCTCTGTGGGCACTTTTCATGATGGGAGCCAGGTTGTAAAGAAATCCTTTCATGGGAAACCTGTGCTGAGATCATCACTGCTGGGCTCATCATGGGCCTCTGCCAGACGCATTTCATCATTTCAGGAGTCAGCAGGAATTTCTTCAGTGGGTCCTTTTATCTTGGGATGAACAGGCTGAGTTCAACAGTTTATCAGAGATATCTGGAATCAGTAAAAACCTGTTCATCCCATCCTCGTCGCCACTTGTAGAATCTGCATTGCTGGAGATCAAGTAAGATGCTGGAGATTGATTATTGTAAAAGTAGATGGGCTTTATTGATAGTTACAGGGCAAGCTTTATTACTTGAGATAGGAGCTAGGCAAGATACATCCAGTCAGTAAACTCTCCCATCCTCAAGTCCTTAACTGTAGGATACAGAACCTCAATGACCATCAGGTTCTGGATGACATCATCACATTCTACTATCTGCACAGAGAGCACCCAGTGCAGATGGATACTCTAAATGCTACAATATGGTTGTGGGTGTAAGGGAATAAAAAAAAATGGGGGTGCTTGGGGGCGTAACCCCCCCCCAAAATAAAATAAAATTAAACGATTTTTTCGAGAAAAAAAACGGCGATGAAAAAACCCGCGATGAAAAATACCGCTGCGAAATAACGTAGAACCCTTGCAATATACATTATTTGCGTGACCCTCATTCGTTACTTCTATTTGCATTCTTGTGGCCCCTTGCCTCACTGTTGTGTCACTGCTTCTTGTTCGGTCTTCATATCATTATTTTGAACCATCTCAATAATTTCGTAAAGGCCTTTGGCATGAAATGCTGTAAAAGCCAAATAAAGGAAACAAACAACCTAAGACCATATTATAGCAGCCCGAGTACATGCGGAGCCAGTGGATCATTGAACCGATAACCTTAATAGACACCAATGCAGCAAACTCACTCTGACAGATGTCATTTGGTTGGATTCATGCGCCTCGTGCATGTGCATGAGATGGAGACCGCACTCTCCGCACGGTCAGGCTTGCTTCAACTTCCCTGAAACTGCCGGGCTGCACGGCACAGGGTAAGGCGCATTTGTTCTGACCCTTTTTCTTTAGACACCTAGATGTACATTTTTTTTATCCATATTTCGACATGGCATCCTCGCCAGAGGGAGACACATGCTCCTATTTGCAACTATTAAATCATACAATATGTTCTTTTGAAATTATCAACCCAGTGTGCAAGTGTAATTGTACATAATTAGTACATGCATTGCTGGAATGGTTTTGCAACACAGTGCACCTTCTCAAGGCTCATTTCTTCACTTAATATTGATTACATCTTCAGTAGCCATTTAAAGAAATTCCCCTTCAATTTTTCAGGCTATTTCATGCGCCTGGATGGTGCATGAAGGTGTGGGAGCTCACTTGGCCACTGCAACCTCATTCAGAGGACATCATCCTCACATCTTGATTCTGTGAGGACAACGAGGCACTTGTCCTCTGGTGAGGGGATACATGCACCACTTTCACGTTGTCTCAACAATAATCTCTTGTAGGTCACTTGATATGGAGTAGTCACCCCTATGGCTGGGTCAAGCTGCCATTACATCTTCATAGGCCTCAGGGGCAGAGGCCAAGTGGTTACCAACGTCAGGTGCCTCATTGCGATGGGGTGCCTGGAGGCGTATCTGCACACATTATGTGGAGCTGATTTCATCGACTTCACCCTGTAGTCCTTCTGTTAGGGTATCCATGATGTTGTTGGCGGTGGTCCGCATGAGCTTGGGATCAAGATCATCAGCCAGGCCCTGGTAGTGTGTCTCTTGGTTCTGGAGAAATTGCCACTGCTTCAGGACCTGTTTGACCTGCTGATACTGTGGCAATAAGACCCTCGGCGGCGGGCCAATACCACCCCAGGTTATGCCCCCGGGGGCTGTAGTTACCGAAGCCCCGGGGCATTACCGTGGGCGGTATTGGCCCGCCGCCGAGGGTCTTATTGCCATTAGCACCCCGGCCCGTTAGACCGGGTGCTAATGGCATTTGTTTTTCTGTTTCGCTTGTTTCGAAACAGAAAATAAATAAATAAATAAATAAATAAATAAATAAATAATGAAAAAAATGGCCCCCGGGAAAGGGAAAACATAGTCCGTTTTCCCTTTCCATGGCGGCCATCCGGAGCGGAGCGCTTTCGCTCCCAAGACCAGAAGAAAAAAGAAGGTAAGTGGGGTTGGGAGGGCGGAAGGGAGGGGGACGGGGAAGGAAAAAAAAAACACGGTCTCCGGTGGGGGGCGATGGAAGCCTCCAGCCGTGTGGAGGCTTGGAGCGGGGATGGCCCCGCTCCGAGTCTCCACACGGCTGGAGGTTTCCATCATCCCCCACCGGAGATCGCAGGATAGAAGGTAAGTCGGGTGGGGAGGGAGGTGGGAGGAGGGAGGAAAAAAAAAAATCTTACCTGAGTCCCCAGCGGGGGACGAAGGAAGCCTCCAGCCATGGGGAGGCTCGGAGCGGGGATTGCCCCGTTTCGAGCCTCCTCATTGGCTGAGGGGCTGCCACGCCCCTCGCCGGGAACAGAGTAGCTGGCACGCACGGCGTAAAAGGGAATACCGTGTGGTATGGCTCGCAAATGAGCCAATCACAACGCAGTATTCCCTTTGCGCAGCGCGTGCCGGGTGCTAATGTCTAGTAATTGCTCTGTGATGTTTGGGCAGAAGGGCCCTGGGAAAGATATCTAACACAGGTGTGTCCGTTGGGATGGCCTCTACCTGCTCATCTCCCTCGACAACAGTTATGTCTGTATTCATGTTATCCTAAATGGGTGTGATGGAGCTGAGTCATTAAAACTAAGTGGAATCTAAGTCCATTCAAACCATATATGTGGTGATGAAACAACAGAACACCTTCACTGGTTGGCAAATCAGTGCTGAATCCTTACTTTGCCCGTATGCCAGGGATTTTGGGTAGCTTTGTTGACATTCCTGTCCAACATATCCCTACTCACTTCTGTGCCTTCAAATATGTCTTTCACATCTCCACTTTCATCAAAAAAGCTGTGCATTCACCCATTCTCATCCATCCATATAGCTTTGCTGTTTTCCCTCCCCTTTTCATTCTTGCCCACTAACCACTGCTACGCTTTCTCTGTCCTTTTTCTGGCAGCTCAACAACACACCCAAACACTGTGGCAATAGTAGACATTTGTTCATGGCCACTTAACTGCAGGCCTGATGATGCAGATGGCCTGGGTTACGTAAACAGATACACTAGTATTGTTTGACATTCCAAGAGGCGCTATCTTTATTTTGGGTTAATCCTATGATCCTGCCAGTGTCTAGTTTTGGCACCTCCAAACATATCTCACTGTGCATTGTGTAATGGCCAACCCTGCATATGTTGGACCTGATGCCATGCATTTATTCATACTAGCCCCATCATGACTGTAAAGACATCAACATCTGACATGCAGACTATCCCATATACTGTGCTCACAACACAGTCTTGTTTCAACACGTGCCTGACCTCAATGCAATGCTAATTCCTTCAACCAATTACACTCGACCTCCTTACAAGTGTGATGGTCTGGAAATAAGGGTGCCGGTCGCACCGTACCAGCACCCTTTTCAGGACCGCCACACTACAACTCTTCCACCCTCGGCCGTTGCGCTCTGCAGGTCTGACCTCCCGGTTGCAACGGCCCCGGTAGGCAGAGTTGTCACTGAAGCACCGGCACCATTAGTCCTCTGGGACTCCATGGGAATGGGGGCTTACACTTTTTCCGCCGCCTGATATCCCGGGCCGTCGGGACGTAATGTCCCGGTGGCACCAGAATCTCAGGTGGAAGAAACGGTGTTACGAGACTGGCGGCAACCCGCCGGTAGCACCGGCAGGTTACCACCAGACCCATAATGAGGCCCACTATCCTTTTCATAAACTTCCATACATGTGTAATTGTGTAGTTTATTATGTAGTGTAGTCCATGTGTAGTGCATGTATACTGACGGTGCAGAGCGTCAAGCACTTGCTTTAGTGTCTGCAATGTCAACTCCTCTAATTCCAGTAACTGGCATACAGGTTGGTGCTGTACTGGTGTCTTCTCTGATGTCGCTTACATTCCTTTCTGCCGGGTCATATTTATTCTTGATGAAACTTTTGATGTCATTGAGTGAGTTGTTTAACAAACACAGAACTGTATGCACTCTGTCACCCCATGCCAGATGGTGGTACAATCAGCAGTAGTGGTTCCCTCTTAATTTGAAAACCTCCTCATGATTCTTCATAAATACCAGCAGGACCTCATGTCTCTCCTCTGTAAAGTGCTTCCTTTTTGCCTTATCCTGGTACATCCTACTTTCTTCAGCCATTGGTGCTGACATTGCTGCAACCAGTGTTCTCCATGAGTTCCTTCCAAAACCAAAATTCCTGTTTTTCTGCGCAGATTCCTAACATGAACTGTCCATGTGTATCTATTGTGCATGCATGATGGAAGCACACTTAATTTGCTCCCTTGTAGCTGATGAGTTACAAATGGGAGCATCTGGTGATGTTGTGCATGTTTGTTGAGCAATATATGCGTGATGATATCATGTGTGCATGTTTTATCCACACATATTAATGGGCCATTGTGAAAAGTTGTGCAAGGCGCAAACAAGGTGCTCTATCTATGTAAATGCACACTTCGCCACGAGTCACACAATTGTGCAAATGCATCCTTGCTTAACTGCACATCTCATGAAGATGTACACTTTTTTTTAATTTAGGGTTTTTCATGCATAATTTAGTTCATATTTATGCAATAGAAATGAAGGCCAAAGAACAAAGCCAATCTTTGTATTTCCAACAAATGTGTTTCCGATAGTATAATGACGCTGAATAGTATTCTTGAGAGATGGGAAGTACTCCTTTGGTGTTTCTTGATTTCATTGAGAACACGCAAAGAATATTCTTATAAGCAATGCTGGGAGATCTTGGAGTAGAAAGACAAACCATATTGAGATGGCAGGATGGTGTGACATACTGTCTAAAATGGTCAGCATGTGCCTTCACTTCTATCCCCGAATGAGGTCAAAAGATCCTGAGCCATGAAGCAAATGATTAGATTATGCCGTGGGCACTCTCCCGGCATCTAGCATTTCCATGATCATGAAGCTCTCAGGGTAAATATGATATATGCCACTAGTTTGCTATCACCTCTCCACCCAGAGCAATTCTCTCACCGCGACTTGATGACGAAAGTATTGCCAATGCATTGCCAAAGTATGTGCTCTTTACTAACATGCACCAGAGTGCCATGGGGCTTAGTAAATGCTTGACTCAACAAATCGTAAACCCACCCCTAACAGGAGGGTAACACAATTCAGCAGAGACAGCTTGAGACGCCTTGGTTCTGTGCAGATATGCAGGTTAGTCTGTTATTGCCACCAGAATGATCACACGCCTGCCAGCACCTGTGGCCCAAGGGACAGAGCAACTCTACCAGTGGTGGAGTAGAAGATTCCCCCGTGCTCACTAACAACTCTCTAGAAGAACAAAACAATGACATTGAAATAGAAAGGTGAACTAGTGGGGAAAAAGACTTGGGTGCCATGTTCTGACTAAGCCGCTCATTGGCATAGATCATATAAAATGTATTCTGGGCGTGATTATTTTCAGAGTCTGAAAAGCATCTATCAGGCGGGATTTTTCCGCACTTGCGAGGAGATGTAACGTTTCATTCTCGTGATAAGCCACTTATCAATCGACAACAATTTGAATCAGAGTATTTTGGACTCAGCACAAGTGAGCGTGACAGGAATTTCAAGCCTTCGAAGAAGAGCTGTGCTCGAAACACATATCGCCTGATACCAATTCTACTTATTTCCGTTATATAAAATATTGCTGGTGAACATGCGCACTGTGATTGTATCATTTGTCTAGCGTTCCAATTGGTGGCTTTGGGCTCCACGTCCAGACGCAATCACCTGCCACGGCAGGGTCACCATTTACCCCTTGATTGTTTTATGATTTATTTCCATATGACTACGTTCCGTACAAGCGCTGTGGTTCCCAGTCTTTTCCTGCCTTGCTGAATTCCTAAAAAGTATTCTGGTCACACTTATCTTTGACACTCTAAAAGTGTTCCAGTGTCTGAAAACACCTAATGAAGTAAGGCTGGTCCATTCCAGCTCTTCATGGAGGGAAGTTGCTACAGTTACAGGTTTCATGGGAGTTTTCATGAGAATCGCTGCTGATTACTGACCAGCACAACACACTAGATTGAAATATAAACATTGTTCCTTCACAAGAAAAAGCAGTAGTCAGAACATGATACGTTTTACCCCATAAGCAAGTAAATCTCTAGTACCTATTTCTGGTAATACCAATATCAAAGAACTATGATCGTGAATAACATATCGGCCCCACTGAACTCCTGCAGGAGAAATACTGACCTAGATAGGTCCTGGACATGGCTGATGAGCGTTAGGCAAACAGAAAATGTCGGATTTCTATCACTACCAAAGAACCAACACCCAGCTCCGTGACTGTGGGAATCCCGTACTTAATCATACTGGTGACACACAGGCCAACATATCCCAGCACATGCGACTCAAGATAATAGGGGGAAGACCCAAAGTAGCGACAGGACCAAAACAAAAGAAAGTGGCACCAGAACTAGTCATTGAACATGGACAGGAATTGCATTTTAAGTGCAGAAAAAGCGACGATTTACATGGGGGATATATACCAGTGCCTTGAAGAGAGTTGTAGGGGCTACGGTTACTGTAACTAAATATTGAACATGCCAGCAACCCCAATGGTGCAGTTAAGCTACAAAACACTTAAAGAATGTCACAATCCCTGTCTGAACTAAGTAGGGACTGTGACAAGGTTTCCTACCTTAGTCTGGGGACTATCAGGAAGGTGGCCTGGGAGGCCGGGTGCCAACCCGAGCTAGTGGAAGTTGGGCCCTGGCACACTTTAGGGAGAAGGATCCTCTGGACACCTTGCCTCTGCCTCCTCCATCTGGTAGGGTACAGTCATATGGCCATATCAGGAAAGACCAGCCCTAAGAGCTTTAGCCTTAACCCAGCCCTTGTAAAATATGGCCAGGTAAAGGAAGCATGCCCCCCTCTCCAGGTTAGAGAGCCTGAAGCATGTACCACCCAGCCCCAAATGTACACTGTATGGACATGCTTTCTTTTAATGTAAGAGCTTTCCACCGGAGCAAAGACAACAGCATTATTATTGCCACACCTGCCATATCAATGGAACAATCATGGAAGCTGCACCTACCTCTGTTTTCCCCAGATGCCATGCATTCAGTCTGTGGCACTCCAAATATCAGGTGCCCAATTCCACCGGCGTTACCACAGTTGCTTCCCCAGCCACACACATCCCCAGTGGTAGAAGTGCACCAAAAAAGTAGTGGAACTATAACGATGGCCGGTAATGGGTAGATAGAAGGGAGCAAGGTGCAAAGCATGTTTCAAGGGGTTGTGGATAGAACAGGTTGACAGCCAAGTCGGTGGAACAGTCGAAACAAGGAGGCCCTCCGTATTGTTTTTCAATTATTTGTTCTCTCAGTCAGTTGGAACATGTACATATGGCCTTGTGAAATCTATCTCCTCTACTCACTTAACTCTGCTGGAACCCATGCTTAACGCCTACCTGTATAGCAGCTGCTTCAACAGGGGCCCGCTCCCGACTCACTTGCACCACTGCACTTACCCACTGGCGAAGCAAACTCAAATTTACTAAGCATGTCCAACACATGATTAACCCAAGGGAGCAGCAAGCTCACCAAGTGTCTTTCCAAACCCTAGTGTATACAGAGGAAGCCTCAAAATCACCAGCTTTGAAAAGTAGAGAGACACATCTGAGATCCATAATTATTGACGTCTCAGTTATAGGCTTTGTCCCACACTGTGAAAACAAAACCCAGGTATCCTCCAGGGATCAGGTATTCCAATACCTACACAGTTATACCTTTTGGATGCAGACCCTCAAAAGGTGCATCCACACTTTCAGAAGAGGAAAGCAGGTTTAAAAGGCAAGCAACCTGGTTTGGACACGTGGGTTAGTGGAGAAGGTTGTGGCTGGTGGATAAAGGCATTTGGAGTTTTTAAATCTTTAGTGGAGAAAAGGTGGTTGGAGGCAAGAGCAGATAAAGGAGCCAGGAGGGAGTAGTGAAGTACTGGAGGAGATTGTTGTGCTTGGAGGTGGCGGTGAAGAAGTGGAGGAGCTACGAACATCAGGAGGTGTTTCTTACACTTCTCTAGTCAAGCAGATTTTCCTGTCAAAACCAAGAGTAGAGTGACACAGGGTATCCTAAACAGAAACCATAAACAATTTACAGAGGAAAAAATTGACCCTCTGCTCTGTCCGTCTATCAATTTTACTTCTCATGATTCTTCCACAGACATCTAACCTAATTTCGAGGTTATCACCAAGTCCTTAGCCCCCCTTAAACTTAGGAAAAAGAGGGATGAGGCCCGGAATAAATTCTGGTACTCGTCTGATCTTAAGAAGTTAAAATCGTCCTCTATGAAAGCATTTTTTTCTTTTTTTAAAATAGTTTTTTTAATCATTTTTTTTATAGTTGGAAGACCAACTCCTCGCCTCAGACCCTGATCAGTAGCCAAAATCTATAAAATTTGCTATTGTGGATGCGAAGAAACATTTCTTTAACTGAAGGATCTCTAATGCTGTTCCGAGGTAAAAGAGCTTTTTAACATACTTAAAGAGCAAGAAATTACTGGCTCCCCTATTAATAACAAAACGGTGAAGGATGCGTCCTGGTGCCAGGGTATTTAGGACGCTAGGGTTAATAAACTATCTGGCATCAGATTCGGTATTATGCACAGGAAAGAAGCCTCCTCTGGTGGGCTTAAGGATACCAGATCATTTAAACGTAGTCCGTGCATCCCACACTTTAACTTCTTGTCTATCTCTGAGGAGGAGCTTTCTGTTGTTGTTAATCAACTTAAAATGACATGCTGTAAAGGAGACCCCCTGCTTAGCTACTATAATTAAAACCTGCAACCCGAATCTGCTAACAGACATTTGTAAGTTCATTAATGCATCTTTGATCGAAGGTCATGTGCCTGTGGACCTGAAACAAGCTTGGGTCACTCCCATCTTAAAAAAGCCAGTTCTTTTTCAGGAGCTTCTTCTCAACTATAGACCCATTACTAATACTCCTTTCTTGCTGAAGATTCTTTATAGGGTCGCGTACAGTCAGATTGCTTCCCATTTGAATAACTTTCCGATGCTGAATCCGCGCCAAACCGGCTTCAGAGCCTACTGGTCGACAGGTTGGAGGCGGTTGCTATTTTTTACCTGGCAGCTGTATGCGGGACTGCATCCTTCCTCATCAACAGACAAAGCAGGGTTTTCTCGTAGGAAGTAGAGGCATCTCCAGTCGCCGTAGATTTCAGCATACCTCCGGGGGCTTGTATTTCCCCTTGCCTTTACAATATCTTCATGGTGCCTTTCTTCTCTTTGTTGGATTAGGAGGACATCATGTTTACCAGTTACGCTGATGACACTCAGTGTGTCGTCCCTGTGACAGATATTCATTACAGGGACGAGGCTGTATTGAACAGAGTGTATATTGTTATTGAGAACTGGATGGTCGAGAACAACTTAGCCCTCAATAAGGGCACGACGGAACTCCTGATTGTGGGCTCCTAGTTGATTTGCTCCAAATTAGGTCCTCTGTGCACAAGTTTCCATCTTGGTGACGTCAAAATAACTCCCTTAAAGAAGGTAAAAACACTGGGCGTTGTTCTCGATCAACAACTCACCATGAAGGCCCATGTGGGGAGCATCATGTCATCAGCACTTTACTATATTAAACTCTTAGCTCACCTTAGGCCTTTCATTAGCCAGGCCAACACCGAGAGAGAATATAGCGAGAGCAATTATTGGTGCAAAAATCGATTATTGCTGCAGTCTGTTGGCCGGCATTAGCAAAACAGAGGTTATAGACTCCAGGTCATTCAGAATGGGGCTGTTAGAGCTGTGATGGGGCTTTCCCGCTGTGGCCATGTGTCTGCCACTAGAAGAGAGCTTCATTGGCTCCCGGTGGAGTCCCGGGTGCGTTATCGTCTTCTAGTTATCACCTTTAAGTGCACTCAGGGCACTATGCCTAGTTACTTGCAACACTTTATAAGTTGAGAAAACCCTAAGCAGATCCCTTAGATTCAGTTCCCAGAAACTCCTTTCTATTCCCAGATGTAGAACTAGAAAGGCTGAAAGGGGTGCATTCTACATTTCAGCACCTAAGGCTTGGAATGAGTTTCCCCTGGACCTCAGGTGTCAGCCCAACCTAGCTTCTTTTAAAAAGAAACTGAAAACTTGGCTGTTTACTTAAACCATGACGCTAAACCCCTCCTTTATCTCTGTTTCAACCTGCGCTCGCTTTTCATGTTTGTCAGTGCCCTAATACCCCCGGGTCCAAGGATTGCGCTATATACATTTTTAAAGTAAAGTAAGAAGGGTAGCAATCGGAGGAGGGTGTACGAGAGTGGAGGAGACAGCTGTACTAGAAGGAGGAGGGACCGAATTAGAGGATCTGGTAATATCAAGGAGTAGGAATGGAAAGTATTGGAAGAGAAGTGACATTTGGCAGTGGTGATGGATGGAGAACTATAGAATGTGTGTACCCTAGGAGGAGGTGGCAAGAGGCAAAGGGTAGTAGTGCCATCAGTGGAGGAGGGCTGACACCAACAAGGAGGTGAGGCGAGTTCGAGGAGATGATGTGGCAGCAAGAGCAGGAAAGTTCCAGTATGCCAGGTCGGCCCTAGGCAGAACCAGACAATGGGAGGAGGAATAGGACAGGGACAGGAAGGTTATAGTCAGCTTAGAATGGAAAGAGGAAAGGAGGTTGATGATCCATAGAGTGGTGGTGGGGACTTATAGCTCCAAATCAAGCTGTATCTATGCTGCTCGTAGAGGCACAACGACAGACTAAGAGGGAGCCACACGAAGCAGACTCTGGGTCACAGGAGGAATTCTAGTATGAGGTAGTCTTGGGTGGGAGACTTATGAATGCGCGGATCAATTAAATGATGACCTGGTCAACAAGGATTGAGAGACTTCTTTTGGAAATTAGTAATGCCTTTCCAATTTGTTAATTTTGATTTTTGTACTGGATCCACTTTACTTGCGTAAAATAACCCATAAATGAAATCTTCTGAGTTCATTGTCGAATGTCTTGTGAGTTTTATGTGACAGAACCAAAGAATGGAAAGCTGTTCGAAAACGGTATACGTCTCCCACGAAACACATTTAGAAATGTTATTGTCAGAAATGCTAAATGTCATGTTTAAAAAGTAGGATGGGGTCACACCAACCACTGAAACATGGGTAACATGGATTTGGGGGATAGTAGCGGCCCAGGCTAAAATTAGATTTCCAGACTGCCAGAGGCACCGCATGGCATGAATTCAGTGTTAATCCTGACCTCTTTACATTCCTGGAGGTCTTATTTAAGGAGCACTAGAAATGCAGGTAGCAGGTTAAATCAGAGCCAGAGCTCATAATCTAAAAGACATCAGCGCATGCCCATTCACTATATGCTCACTACAGCAGAGGCAAATAGCACAGATCTTTCAGAAAAATGTAGCCCACTTACTAGTTAACCTCATAAACCTCTCCAGACCTGCAATGGAGGAAAGAAAGCAATACATTGCTATGCAGCCAGAATGTCCCTGATAGAGTTCAGAAAAGATTGCCCCAATGATCAAGAATCCAAGCCGCCATTCTAAGGGACAACAATCGTCCCAATGACCATCAAGTACATGACAAGAAACATACTGCATTGCTAGTTGGATCCAGTCTAAATGGAACATCATATAAAAAGGAAAACTTCAAATTTCATTCAATATGCAATAGTGCCACGGTACATGGGCAGCATCATTAGAAGGTCAGAATAAAACAAATTAAAAATATATTGCAAAACGAATAGTTTTCTGTAAAACACAGAAGATTACTAGCTGCACTCAACATGAGAACAGACACCTATTTTTTTAATGTGCATTAGGGTCCGAGGAACAAACTAAGTAAAGTATGTACCTTGCAGCATGCAACAAGATCTGCAACCCCCAAAACAAACACACACACACACACACACACACACACACACACACACACACACACACACACACACACACACACACACACACACACACACACACACACACACACACACACACACACACACACACACACACACACACACACACACACACACACACACACACACACACACACACACACACACACACACACACACACACACACACACACACACACACACACACACACACACACACACACACACACACACACACACACACACACACACACACACACACACACACACACACACACACACACACACACACACACACACACACACACACACACCCTCCCCCCTCCCCAATACATCACCAAAAGTCAACCCGCTTCCACTTTGCTTTCTCTAAAATGTATATAGGTTAATCATTCGCAAAGTATTCTGCACACATTAGAAGCTTGTAAGAAAACATTTTTAAAAATGTGCATGCACTTAAAACCAAACCATGCAAACATATCTGCCAAAAACTCACATACAAATCATGCAAGAGTCTCTTACATAAATAAACAAATTGGTGAGAAAATGTTGATAATACTATCTGTAATGTCAAAGTTAAGGTTGAACCCACCATTAATACTTAATACTAAATATAATTTATGACGGGGCGGCGCGCCACAAAGAACCACACTGACTTCAAGCGTTAATTATCAGAATGGCCGGTTTCTTTTCATCTTCAGTTTGTTCAGAGCCTAAAGGGCTGGGAACTTTGGCGCTAGGGCGTGACCTTTCCTCTCTCAACTTCCCAGACCTGCGTCCCACCTCCCAGCCCCAGACGTCTCTACCGGGCTGTTAGTCACTATCAATCAGTAACACCTATCTGTTCTTCTAACTATAACTATAAGTGCTTTCCCTAAAATGCTGGTTATCCATCTCCCTAAGGAACTTCTAACTTTCCCTCTCCTATCATTGGTTAGTCTCTCCAGGAATAGGGAATGGTGCCTTCTTTCACACAGCGTCATGCTCACACCTTTCACAACCTTTCACTCCTGACCCTTTACTTTACTGAACCTTCCAACTGTTCTCCTCCCACCACGTCACTGTCTCTCCAATCTCACACTCTTCCTTTTCACCTCCACCCTTCGTTCTTACTTCCTTTCCCACTCCTGTTCTTACTACCACTTATATCTCCAACTACTCCTCTGTTCCTTCTTCTCCTTCTTGTCTCTCACTGTACTTCTCTGCCTCCTACTGTTCCTCTGATACTAACTCCTATTTCCCCACTCACTGTTGTTCCTCCCTCTACTAACACTACTACTGTTTCCACTCCACTATGACCACTACCTCTCTCTACTACCTTCTCAGTTACTGAAGGGATATGGTGCCCTGCACCCCTCTCTCACTACTTTAGACACCCAGGGATATGGTGTCCTGCGCTGGCCACTCCCACCACCTACCAACTCTTCTCCCAACCACTAGGACCTTCACCACTACTACTATCCCACTCCACCACTCCTACTCTAACTCTACTGCTTACACTCCTCTCTCTCACACAGATATTCTACAGACCTTCTCCTTAACAATAACCTCCACACTACAGTCGCGCTCACCTCCTCTGGTCTCATGGACATCATCCTCTGCCGTCGGTCCTCTCCCAACTGCAGCACACACCAAACAACTCCCAAGCACCGTCTTATATATCCCTGGATTGCCTACTTACCCTACTAATGGCTTACCTTGCTTTCAAGGGATGTGACAGGGGAGGGCTTGGGAGGTTACATAAGGGCTTTAAGGCACACCCCCTTTTCTACGCGGCTTTGCTGTATAAGGAAGTTTCTCTTGGTGAGCCGGCTCTTCTTCTTTTCTGGTCTTAGGTTTTTCTTATGAATATTATATGAATATGTATGTGTGAAATATATGGGTACTTCCCTTTCTTCTTTTTCGGGGGACCTGTTTTGAGGCGGAAAGGATTTACACAATATATAGAAAGAAAGACAGGTTACCCCAACCTCTTGCACTTACTCATTTCACAGTGACACACCGTACTGACCCAATTTTATATATATCATCAGGTATAAGAACAGAGCTTCTTTATATCCACAAAATGTACATTTATTTATTATCGAAAATATTTTTAGTTTTTTTACACCAAATTACATAAAATTCATTAGACAATTCATAAACCGCATAAGCTTAGTCTCAAATACCGCCCCTAGACAAAAAACACTTGTGTCCAGGGGTTAGTATCAGCAGTATATTTCATTTATACTGAACAGGTCCATCATTACAGAGCAGATGTTCAAAATGTGTTTTCTTAGAAATTATTCTTAAACAAGCATGAACCATATATAACACAATTAGTACATCTAGTAGAGTTTAGTTAAGATAGCATACTTTCATATACTCTAAACTCTCCTCTTTATGTCTTAATGATTTACTGATATACTTCTGTGTCGTGTTGTGGAAAAGAAACTATGAATGTCCCTATCAGAAAAAAGGAGTAGGACTAGTCAATTGATGATATCTAGTTGTGGTTTTTCTTGCAAGGATGTTATGCAGTGCGACGACAGGTCTTGCCATGGTTCCCTCCTGTCAGGTAGGGAGATGGTGGAAGAAGGTCTATCTACACATTATCTGACACCCATTCTTGTTGGGTTCAGCTCCCTCCCACCGCTGACAGGGCTGGTTCAACTGCCCTGTCACATAACTCCACCCTTTCTCCGAAGTCATCTTCTCTTTCTTCCGACTCTCCCTGTGGGCTAACTGTCTGTGGATAGTGTGACAAAAAATCAAATTTACATTAGCTTATTTTATTCCTACCTGATGTTGTTCCATAAATTAAAATGGCTGTACGGCCAAGAAATATCTCAACACACAGGAATTGGCGTCTTTATTGCGAGCCATCCACACAAGTGGAGCATGATCAGTTACCAATCGGAACTTCCTACAGATGAGATGATATCTCAGGCTATAGACAGCCCATTTTATGGCCAATGCTTCTAATTTGACAACAGAAAAGTTAATTTCTCTGAATCGTTGATTTCTTCTGGGTTTAAGCTTTTCCTCTTATAAAAATGATGTGTTTTTCCTCTCCATCTTCTAACTGCAACAATACTGCTCCTAAACCGTTGCGGGAGGCATCCGTCTGCAGAATAAATTCCTTCAAAAAGTCTGACATATTAATGACAGGCTGTGTACGTAGGGCTCGTTTAAGTTGCTTTCTTTGGTTGATCTCTTAACGGCCCAGTGAGTTCAAACATTTTGGGTATAAATCTGCAGTAATACCCAACTAGTTCCAGGAAGGCCCGTATGTCCGTCTTTGTGAGTGGTAATTTAGTTTGTTGTACTTGTTCAAACTTGGCTTGTTGGGGCAGGACTTTCCCATTTCCCACTTGGAAGCCTGGATAATGTACTGAGCTTCTGGCCAGATGACATTTACTGGGATTGGCTGTTAAGTGGGCTTTCCAGAGTTGTGTGCATACTGCATCAAGGTGTCTTAGGTTTTCATCCCAATTTGCACTATATATAACAATATTGTCAAGGTATGCTCTTCCATAATCTCGGCAAGGCTCCAGCCAGAACAAAGTCCATTAGGAATTGAAATGCGGGTGGCCCATAAAGTCCGAAGGGTAAAACAGCCTCCTCATCCAGGGGGACATGCCAATGACCTTTTGTAAGGTAGAGATAAAGGGGGCTGATCCCAAGCTTTCTACCAGTTCATCAATTCTTGGGATGGCGTATGCATCGAAATGGGAAATTTCATTGAGTCGGCGGATGTCAAAACAAAAACTCCATGTTTGATCCGGTTTGGAACAAGCACTCTAAATTACACTTAACTCTGGCATTTCTTTGGTTCTGCTTGTATGATCTGTTTCTGAGCTTCCGGCAGTCGATAGGGGTTAGGCAGACTGTGTATCTGATGGGTAATCCTCTGTACCCTCCCCTGCCTTGGTGAAAACACGTCTGAATATTTCTGAATCAATTGTACGAATTCCTGATGTTCCTTTATCCAAAGGCCAGTCGGGATGGTTACTCTGTGTATCTCTGTGGGTAATGGAGTTGTCTGTGTGTTGTTTGCATACAACAGCAGTAGCTGGGAATTACTGTTCTCATACCAAGCTTTGAATGTATTAATGTGGTATAATTCAGAAGCTTTGTGCCTATTGGCCTGTTGTACCTTATAGGTTGGTGGGTAAACCTTTTCCGTCAAGGTATAGGGTTCATGCCACAGTTCCAGCAACTTGTTTTGGGTGGTTGGTAACAAAACCATTACCCGGTCTCTGATCTGAAATGTTTGCAGTTTTGCACCTTGGTTGTAAGCTTGCTCTTGTCTTTCTTGGGCGGCCTGGAGATATGTTTTGACTCATTCTCGCACCTTTCCAATATACTCACGGGTGTTTCTGATGAGGTGATCACACCTATGTTCTCTTTGAGGACCTTCCCATTCTTCATGCAGGATATTGAGGACGTCTCGAGGATTCCAACCGTAGATTAGTTCAGATGGGGGAGAACCCAGTTGAGGATTGGGTAGTTTTCCTGACAGCAAATAAGGCCCAGGAAATAAGGTCATCCCAATTTCATCCATCTTAGTCGACTAAATTCTGAAGAATATGTTTCAAAGTTTGATTGAATCACTCAATCAATCTGTCCATCCGTGGATAGTATACAGATGTTTTCAGGGTTTTATCTTCATGAGTTCCGTCTTATGAGTTGGTTTTGACTGGTTCCTTGGTCTTTCAGGATTTCACTCGGGTAAAAAACGGGATGATTACCTTCAGAATTGCTTTAGTCGCATTGGCCCTCAGCGGAAAGGCCTGCGGTATCGAGTGGCATAGTCGACGATTACCAAGATGTATCACTGTCCTCATTTTGAATGTTCCAACGGACCGATCACATCCATGTCAATACGCTTAAAACGTACCGCAAGGTACCTATCAAGGGGTGTGATCAGGGAGGGATTGGGAGGTTACACAGGGCTTTAAACCCCACACCTTTTCTACACATTTTTGCTGTATTAGGAAGTTTCTCTTGATGAGCTGGCTCATCTTCTTTTCTGGTCTGTGGTTTTTCTTGCAAGGATGTTATACTGCTCGACGCCAGGTCCTGCCATGGTACCGTCCTGGCAGGTAGAGAGATGGTGGGAGGCAGCCTGTCTACACATTCTCTGGTACCCATGGTTGTCAGAACCTTAAATCACCCTCACAAATAACAAGTAAAGAAAATAAGATCAGCACAGATTTAGATATTTACAACATATACCAACAACATGTTGTGGGCCATCCCATGCAAAGAGATATTGAAAATCTGGCAAAAGTATATAAAAAATCACCCTGTTGTTAGTTGGGGAAACATTCGAAGAATGGGGATATTAAAACTATAGGGATGGGGAATGAAAAGTGAACTGTAGGAAGAGTGCTGAGAAGAAGGCTGTGATGAGGCTCAGAAGTAATTGGTTGCAAAATGGCACTTAGGCCTCATTGATGCAACACACAAAAGTTCAGCTTCCAATTACTCTGTAGGCCTCTCAGGGTTCCCTCCCCCAAGGTTAGGCCTCTCTGTTTCAAAATAAGTATTCAACGTCATTGTGTCTCTCAGGGTTCCCTTCCCCAACCCTAAGCCCCTTTGATTCAACATACAAATGTTCAGCTTCCTATAACTCTGTAGGCCTCTCAGGGTTCCCTTCCCCAAGCGTAGGCCCCTTTTATGCAACACAAATGTCCCACTTGTCAGGATGCTCCTTTTGTTAATCACAGTTCTTTCAGGGGCAGTATCAGAGACTTTCGAGAATGCCAAGGTCTTTGCTCCTCCTTAGCACAACCACTCGGATGAATAACCCGTTTTCTTTTCTTCTACAAGTCTCTTAACTTTTCTCTGTTGGGGTTTCCTGCATCCCTTTTCACACTTTCCATGCCTTTTATACATTCTTCCCACTTTACTGTGCAACTGTACACACTTGCACCTGTTTCTTGCAACTTCACAATTAGTTGGGCACACTTGCACCTTTCCCTTTTTGCTTTCGGGTGGGTTTCACCCCTTTCTTGCTTTCGGGTCGCTCACACCATCTCTTGCTTTCGGGTCGCTTGCACCTTTTCTTTGCTTCCAGGTAGCTTGCACCCTCTCCTTGCTTTCGGGTCCCTTGCATCCTTTACTTGCTTCTGAGTCACTTGCACCCTCTCCTTGCTTTCGGGTCGCTTGCACCACCTCCTTGCGTTTGGGTCGATTGCACCCTTTCCTTACCTTTGGGTTGCTTGCACCCTCTGAGTTCTTTTGCTTTACAAGTACCTTCTTTTCTTGTCTCCACTCCTCTAGAGCCTTTAACTTTTATAGTTCTTTTCTTCTTTTAACTCTGCGGCTTTAGTTAATAAAAATATAGGAATGCTAATAACTGATGGTACTTTGCCAGAAAAGTATTGAATCGCTGCAGAGATGTTTTGAGGTGTCCTTTTACATTTTTCACAGCCCTCTTGTGAAGTCCTGGTGCAATGCCTTTAATGGCCATCTTAGAAGTGCTCTTCTATCCTACTCAGGAATTCCTTCTGAAAGGTTCCTTTACTGTCCCCAAACAGTCATGCCTCCGAAGGGACGTACTGTCCTGCTTGCTTTATACATTGCTTCCTTTCTGTCTTCTTTCCTTTCTTAAAACCTGCAATAGGCTTTCCGTTAAACTGTCTTTACTTTCCTGCCACCTGCAACAACGTTTCAATTCTGTTCCAGCCACTGCACGCTACCGAGTTTCTCTCTTCCTTTTCTCATGAAACTCACTGGTAAGCGCAGTGCTGGCAAGCGGTCTTCCTCTAGTTGCTTGGGTCGAGGTCAGGGTCTCACCACCTGCCCCTCTGACACCCTTGAGACTGGCACACGTCCCAAGGGAACGAGTAGTTCCTTAAACACGACTGGCAGTTTGCAGTCAAGTACTTCCCACCGTCTCCTTGGAAACACGGCTCTCTAGCCGCGCTGCAGCCTATTTGGTATACCGGGCCAGCGTTTCAGCACTCTGTTCTTCTCCAGGTTCTCCCAGTCTTCTTCACTGCTTTCTTTAACATATGGCTGGCACTTTCTGATAGTCTCCACAGTGGAGCCCAAAACATGACATAATGAGCACCAAGTATGAATCCACCTTTAACTCTCTTGAGCAGGTGTGATGTGCCCACCCATGGCATCTGTTACCCCTTTTCCTAACATTTGACAGGTATGTTACATCCCTGCAGCCCTTCCAGAAATATCCCATAACGTACTTATGAGGTGCTATTTGGCAGTACCCAAAATAGGGAGGAATATATGGTTCGCCCAATCTTGATAAACATACCACACTTGGGTTTCTTGTGAAATTGAATACCTGAATGTTTTAAACATGTAGCGGGAGTGATGATGTATGATTCTCCATGCATGCCCTTCACCTCCGCTAAACAGTTTAAACCCCAATGACATCCCAAGCACTATAGAATGGCCCTGTGTCACTAATATGTTTGACGTTTTTTTTTAAGGTCGTAGACTTTAAAAATAGGAATTATTTTTCTGATCACATTACAGAACCTTTGCTCCACGAGCTTGGGCCCTCATTATCCATACATATAGGTGAGAAACCGGGGACCTTTGCAGGCCCCAATACCTCTAGTTCTCAATGAAACTGGACAGTTCTCTCAGCAGACATATGTCACTAACTCAGTAGGTCCAACAGACCAGTCACATGCATGTTTCCATTATGACCTTCCTGTGCAATACGTAACATTACTGTCATTTCAGTCCATTGAGTTAATCCCATGTTACAGCTTGAGGTCGAAACATGTCGGTTGTGCAGTGTTTTACTACCCCAGGCCAAAGGTGCGAGCTTCCACTAGTCCACCAGTCTTAATGGGAATAAAAGCCACCTGTAAGACATGATGCCCTGAATCATGGCCGTTCATGTGTGAGTGCAGTGAGTGCTGCCTAAAATACATTTTCTGTAAAGAAATATGAATACGCGTAGTAAATAGCCCCCAAAAATGACTGACGCGTGCATGAAAAAAATAAGACTTTCCTGTACTACTTTCCCCCCTGGTCTGGCCAAAGTGGAACCTGAACTTGTTTTGCTCACTTTTCCCATGTAGCAAGTCCCCATTGCAGCAGTAGCATAATAACGAAGAACTAAGTGAACTGTCATTTTTGAAAACATATTCCTACCTTTAAACAATGATACTGCTCACTTACAGTATAGATTGGGTTTTGCAGTTTGTGTAGAAAATCTATTTCAATCCCTATTGTCCTGTTTCAGAGCGATGTAACAGTTTGGAGGAAGCCTTCCGAAATATTTAGTGGCTATCTGTAAGTATACATTTTAAACTTTTTTTCAGTTAGATTTGTAAATTGCATCTTTTAACTTTCTGAATTGCGTGCTGATATGTATGACTGAATTATTATTATTATTATTTCTGCTGCCTTGCTTACAGTTGATGTGCTTATTGAAAGTCTTCTTAACTTTTAGAGTAGAGGTGATTGCATGTTACATTTACACTGTGGCAGATATCCATGACTTGTCTATACTACAGTTTGTCATTGTCATGCAGACATGTAAAGACAAGTGTACTTTACTCTTTTCACACACAATATCGTGTACGTGCAGACACGTTGGCAATATATTCTGCTTGGTTTGTTTATTTAGATGCCTCATGGTCACCAGCGACTTCTAATGTACATTCAGAAACATCTCACGATAGCATAATTTTATCACGGTGTAATGATTCTACTCCAGCCCATTGCACATTGTGATCTTTTTACACACCGCTAGACATGATGGACTTCATTCCCAGTGAACCATTTTGCGCGGTCAAGTTATGTCCTCTTTCTTCTCTCAGTTCCTCATGATGTGCCCGCCTTCGTCCCCACTTGCTTAGCAGGTCTGAACACCTTTATGAAATGCAGTCAAACACAGGCTCCCAAATGGCTGTCTAGTCATTCACAAATGTAAGAAACCAGGCCAAACCTTTCTGGTTCCATCAATGCTCCGTTTTCACTGTGACCGAGTGATTTAGCACATACTCCTCAACATCAAACATGAGACCATGCCTTGCCAATCCATGCCTACTAGAACTCTTGCATACTGGTAGTAAAGTGAAGTAAAGCCTTTTCTTGCCCCTACTATCCCCTCTAAACTGATGAACAAACTATCTCATTTGCCATACAGATTGTAAAATAAAAAAGGAAAATATTATCACAGCTACCTTCTGCTGGCCTTTCTCTCACATCCCAGTGTGTCTAGATAGGTGTGTCGTTTTGTACACACACCACCTTTTCCAAACTAAAAAGGTCAGCTTTCAAACCTAAGTCTTCAAGTATAAAAAGACTTGAGTCTACATAAACCTCTGTTTTTTCCTATCATATTTTACTATAATGTTGTTGATGGGTGGCAGGGGACAGAGTTCCCTTGCCTTACACGTATTAATTATGACTAAGCAAAGGGCTAATTCTAAGTTATCACCAGCTCAGTCGTACCAATAATCTGCTAGGAGTACATCAATCCCAGCCTCTGTTATGGAAACAAATGCCCTTATTAACGAGATTGAGGACTTCGTAAAGGACATCAGGGAAACCCCTACTGCTCTAATGACCAAGGCCGTATTAGGGACAATGCAGCACCCCAACACGAGCATACTTGACAGTGCTCTATGCTTAGGTTGCATACTCATATAGATGAACTTGCCTGCTTTGAGATGCCCGGGAATCCCCACCAAGCAGGGCCTCAATCACACAACGCCTGTATAAGTGTATGCCCCTAGAATCCAATCAGTTGCTACCATGGTGGACAAAACATTGAAGGACAAAAACACTAAGCAACAAATGTGTTCCAATTGCAAATATGTTTGATCCCCTCTCTGTTAAGGATAATTATAAGGATTCAATGTTATTAGCCCTCAACAACCCACTTCCCCTATCATTTAATTTGGCAAACTGATTAAAAATCCCCGCTCCAGTTTTATGTCCGTCAGCTTATTTTTAAGTTAACCATAGATGTAAGCAAAGGTTTGAAATATGAGATCCCAGGTGCCAGGGGTGATGCTAGGGATCTGATCCCTGCAACCATGGCTCTCCATATGTGTTGGACTACAATGCCCATCAGTCCAGTCAGCATATTCAGTGGTATGGGATCATGGGATTTATAGGCCAAAACATCTGGAGAGCCACAGGTTGATCTGGAGTGGCAAAGGTTGCAGACCCCTGTTCCCTGGGCTAGTGTTCTTATCACTACTGCTACCCCTAAGAGCGAAGTCCATCAATACGCTAGGACTCTGATCACTTCTGACAACTGTCAGGTAACTACAACGAAGGATAATATCAAGTGTTCATAGGGTAATTGTGCTTCAGGAGTAACTCCACCTCATGAGCAATCAACGCTTAATCCGCATCTTTTGGCAGTTATCACGAAAC
This sequence comes from Ambystoma mexicanum, assembly GCF_040938575.1. Taxonomy (NCBI): domain Eukaryota; kingdom Metazoa; phylum Chordata; class Amphibia; order Caudata; family Ambystomatidae; genus Ambystoma; species Ambystoma mexicanum. Next base: position 882,767,293 of record NC_090935.1, on the reverse strand, counting down.
AGGCGAGCCAGAAACTGCATCCCCCAAGAATGGTAAACCACTTTGCACTTCTCTAAAACTCTCAGTTTTGATGGGTGGGTGTAGAGAGATCAACCCTTTTCAAAAACCCTCCTTTACACCCTTCTAAGAAGGTAATATGGTATTCGTGCATGGAGTAGTGAAGTTGCCACAGGACACATGAGGGGCAGGATGAATTGGTGAACAAATGCCCGCATTGGATTAGCTGGGTAAAGGGTTGTCCGTTAATCATTTTGATGTTTTTAAACTGACACTAGCAAATGGCTAATCAGCAAAGGGATTTGTATTTATTTTATTTATTTATTGGTCACTTATTAGGCGCTTTTACAATTAGCAAAACTGTTTCAACGTGCCCACAGGGCAAACATGGTGGGGACAGGGGAACGTAGACAATGAATTACAGCAAGGAAAATAATTGCATTAATAGTACAAATAAATATTGAGAATAAAGGGAAGGGGAGACAAAACCTACTATGCCTTGTGAGTGTTCAAAATGTGCAAGTGCAGATGGGCGGGGTGAGGGATAAGGTGCTTTGTGCTCATGGAGAAGTGCTCAGGGTAAGTGCTGAGGAGAAGAATTTAAGTGCCACCATCGATGAGTGGGTGAGCCACGTACGTGCAGTTGACAGTGCAGTAGAAAGACAGCAGCTGGGATGAAATAAGTGGGGGGTCAAGGCCCCAAGGACACATAAGGGCCATGCACATCAGTCACGCTGCTGTAAGATTGGCAGGGAAGAGAGGAGGAGAAGGAGGAGGTAAAGAGAAAGGTCTTGAGGCTTTTTCAGAACTTAAGGCGGTCTTGCTCAAGACACAGAGGGAGAGGGAGGCTTTTCCACACGAGGGAGCCAGACGAGGAAAGTGATCGCCCACCAGCTCTCTGTTTGGAAAAGCGCTTAACACGCAGGGAGTTGGTGCCGGAGGAACAGAGGAGTCTAGAAGGAGAGTATTTGGTCAGGAAGCCTTTTGTATGATACAGAGGGATTTGAATTTAATCCCTGCTGAGACTGGGAGCCAGTGAAGGCTTTGTAGTGCAGGAGAGATGCAGTGCCTGGGCTTGAGGCCAAGGATAAGTCTCGCTGTAATATTCTGGGTAAACTGGAGTGGTCAAAGCGTGGAGGAAGGAAGATTGAGGAGGAGGCTATTGCAGTGGTCTAGCCTGTGGAGAACCAGAGCATGGGTAACATTGAGACTCTTGGGGAAGGTGAGGAAGGATAGAGTCCCTTTGAGGAGGAAGCGCTGAAAGTGGAACTTCTTGATAATGTCCTGAAAATGAGGGCTGAAGGAGAGAGAGGAGTCGAAGATGACTCTGAGTTTTCTAACTCAGTGGAGGGGATGGGGGGGCATGGAGGAAGGCCAGAGTGCAGGGAAGAAATATGGTGCAGGAGACCCAATACAGAGAATCTCTGTTTTGCTGGCATTGCGGCATAGGTCATTGCCAGTGCACCAGGCCTGAATGGACGTTCTTCCTAGAACTTGGATGACTGCCACCTTACGGCTCTACCATACATGTGTTTACCACACCAGTCATATTTGATCTATCCTCTGCTCCTGCTAATTCCCCACCTATTTCTTTATTGCTGGACAGCAATCTCATTATTTTGGATTGCTATCAGGCTCCTTCACTATATATATATATGTTTGGGAGGAGCAAGGGCTTGCTGCAACTAAGATACAATTAGCTTCTAAATGCCCTAATCTGGTCACATGGAATCAAGAGGGTCTCAGAAGTAGATTATAGGATGGGGACTGGCAAGACGTTGGTGCTCAGAACCACATATTATGTTTCCAGGAAATCTGGACTGAGGAAGTTTTCTAAATGAATTCATGTTTCCTATGTTATCCCAGCTTCAAAAATGCAAGAAGCTGCCAGATTGGCAGCCTACTTGTTTAGGCATCAACTGACCTCAATGCTAAAATTACCGACAAGAACACATGCTTTGTGTATTTTCAATAACTTATTATCAAATTGCAGTCAGACAAGACCATTCATTTAGTTAATCTTCACTTTCAACCTGACTACTATTGGACTGTCTTTATCCATTAGCTAAACATGTGGCTATTAGATTTTATTCTGCACATTTGCGTGTAGCCAGTGATCTGTTTAGTGGTTACATTTGCTCTTGCTATACATATATGGCTAATAATAAATCTACTCTTATAATAACATTTAATTAATATCTCTAGTTGTTTGTATTTGGAGGATTTTATAGCTTCCCAGGAGTTCAAAAGTAACCTCAACCCCTTAATATTCCACACACAGATTCTTTACGATCATATAGAGGATGGCACTCCAGCTTGCATTTTGTTGACAGTCTCTAGTAATCCTCCCTGTATACTTTGGTCCTGTTTAGATCAGAGAATACCTTCCATGTTATATGAGGATCTCCTTCCATTCCTAGAACCTGTTTTACACGTGTCACATTCATAACATTATTGGTTTTTACGAGCAACTACTTAAAAGGGTTAGCCCAAAGTTGTCGAACTCCAGCCCTCGAGGGCCAGAATCCTGCTAGGTTTTCAGGGTATCCCTCATTAATAGTCTTGAGGTGAAATGTGCATACATTTAAAATAATTTAATGCAAATTTATCTCATGAATGTTAATGAGGGGTTTCCTGAAAACCTGACATGTTTCCTGCAATCAAAGCCTGGAGTTGGACAACCCTGTGTTGTTAGCCCATTACTGCCTATATGCAGTTGCCTAAAAATTGGGGAGGAATGTATTCTTTGGTGATCATACATGTTCCTGCATTGGTGATTCCCCAAAATGATTTCCATACTGACAGCTTTGCGAAAGAATTGATGCGCACCAGAGAAAGAAGAGATTGCACAGCCTCACACAAAAAAAGGGAGAACAATTTTTCAGCAAAATCAATAGAAGCCTATAATGACATTCCAGTTGAACATACATTGTTTAGTAGAACATCAGTTATATTTACAGCTATATTCATGCCAGGAATTTAGACTGCAGTAAACGCCAAGTAGTTACAAATCCCTATGTGGAAGCTGCTACAAACAATTCATATGACAATTAAAGGATTTAATGCGATCAGAGAATAACTGAGGGCCATCAGACTAATGACCCTCCAGAACAGATATGTACTGGACTTAATTATAGTAATGGAAGGAGGCGTGTGCGCTAAGATCAGGCCTTCTTGCTGTACATTCACACCTGCCAATGATGGAGAAAATGGAACCCTGACAGAATCAATAACTATGCTGTCGACCATGTACACGAAGATGGTGGAAGAAGTAGACAAGACTGAAGATAAAGGGCCTCATTACAACCCTGGCGTTGGACCATGGTGCTAATAGCACCATGGTCAATGCCAGATTCCGCCATGGTGGATGGCGGATTTACCGCCCAATTCCAAGGTTGGCGGGGCGGTAAATCCCCATTCACCATGGCCCCTTCCCCATTCCCATTTTTGGCCCATAGGGCTCAATGGGAATGGGGAAGGCGCTAATTACGGCACCGTAAATTACGGTGCGGTAATTAGCACCAAGGTCCCTTAGCGGGTTGGACTTTAACGCCTGCAAAAAGCAGGCCTTAAAGTATGAATCTGGCGTTAAGGGTTTAACGGCGCCGCAGCCTTTTACGGCGCAGTTAACCCCTTAGCGCCAAGGTTTTAATGAGGCCCAAAGAATGGTTTTCATCCCTGTTTTCATGGGTTCTAAACTGGTTGGCAAATGCCTTCAAACTACTTGAAGCAATACTAGTGTTAGTGCTGCTGGGATTCTATCTTATAAGAATATTCATTGGACAATGCAAGAAGACAGCAAAGAAAGAAATTGGGATGAAGATAATGATTGATGTAAATGCTATGACTCATGAGCACACACAGACCGAAAACACCACCGGCGAGCACCTGAAGGAAAGTCCTCTGGCACCCAAACGAACAAAGTTCTGTTACCCTAAGGATCATAAGAACTATGTAGGGCGTTGGGTGTTCTGTCAACCAACTTGAGAGTGCTGCCATATGACCTGGAGTGTGGATTAACTCAAAAAGAATGCAGGTGACCTGAGGGGGGTGACTAAGATGTGGTTCCCGAAGAAGTCATTCTGTCGAAGATGAATGAAGAGAATTGGGGAAGAGGAGGTGGTCGAGGACTTGACCAGAGGGGGGCAATGTAGACTAGCAGACGTGTACGTCACTGATAGACCCAGCCCCTTCACCTCCATCCTACTGGCCGAACAGTAGGAAGACACTGCGTATGACACCAGGTATCATTACAATACTGCATCAAGTTTATGAGAGACGTCATGCACTCAGACATCCTTACCGAGTGTACCCCCGAACTGAAGTGGTAGCAGGAGATTTGCAGACATCACTAAATATCAAAGAGATCTAAAGAAATTCTGACAGGTGCACAGTTATGTGGTTGTATACGAATTGACCGAGTTACAATTGTCCGAATGACAATTGACCTTTTGCACAATTGACCGAATTTTAAAGGTCAATTAGTACATATATGTGGGGGGAAACCCCCCACAACCCCCCACCCAATCCAAAACCCTGCGCAACCCCCCATCCAAACCCCTTGTATTATTTATAATACGAAACAACCCACTATATATATATATATATATATATATATATATATATATATATATATATATATATAAAAAAAATAAAAGGTAAATTGTGCAAAAGATCAATTAGGACCAATAAAATTCGACCAATTAGGTCATTCGGTCAATTGTATTTGGTCAATTTGGTTAATACCAAGTTATGTCATGAGGAAAAGATACAATGACACACCAAAATGATATAGGAATACTTACAGAATAAAGATAACTGAAGAAGCAAAGTAACATACATACAAGTGAGAAGAAATCATATATACAAAGAAGATAAGTAACTAGATGAGTAATACATATATATATATATATATATATATATATATATATATACACAGACACGCAAGTTAGATGAGTTTTATAGAAACTTGCTGCAGTATAAAATATAACACGGATAAAGCGGCCATGTTGAGAAAATTGACATCGGCTCTCAATGATAGTAAACAAAGAGCTTGAAGGAGAGAGACCAGGGCTGCAGAACTAACAGAAGCTGGAAATATAAATGTGTGCATGAAAAAAGAATAGCTGTTGTCCAAAGATCAAGGATTCCACAGCAAGAAGTAACTGGAAGGTACCAAGGGAGTTAACGAGGATAAGCAATTTGTGCATGCCATATTTCTCTTAGATTAAGTAAATGAGCAAACATTTGCGAGTGCCAAGTATTGACAATAAAAGATGCAGAAAAGCATATGTGAGACAGAGCAACCAAGTATCTAGGGGCCAAAGAGAGTAATGACACAATTGAATCAAATAGCAATAAATGAGAGGCGAAATGGACCAAATGAGGGTCTCTTCACATGTGGTACAAGGCCTAGTCATAAAGCCCTGGCCGGAGATAACGATGTACCTTAACTCTCCTGTAAGTTCAAGAGAAGAGAACATCCAGCAAGGTCAAGTACAAAGCAGAAGCCTTGGTTGAAGGCTTGGCTGATGAGAAATGGTAGACTAATTGGACAAGTGGTCAGTAGTCTGACATTGTTCTCTGCACCTGAGTTTCGTTTTGCTTACGTGCTGCTAGTGATCTGAGTGTCCAAGGTTGGGAGAGGATGCCAACCTATCATGAGGGCCTATGCAATGATGAGCATGCAATGTTGTGTGGGCCAATACGCTACTGTTATGCTGCTATAATCAGCATTATACGTAGTTAGAGGGAAATTCAAGGCTTCCCTGCCAGAGAAGGGGCATCCAATAATATTACTAACACTTATAGACCATATAAGTAGATATAGTCCCCTAACCAAGCCCTCTTTCTGATAGGTTTTATTATTTGCCACATAGGATGACGTCATAGCTGATGTACATCGAGGTATAAAACCTTTGCATACCTGAAATATAACCGAGAGCGTGCGGACTGTGATTCATTGTTCGCCAGATTTCTGTACTTTATTGAGGTAATAATAAAGTAGTACTTTGCCATATTCTTTTAGTCTGTCGGTTATTTGGGTCCAAGATTATTTGTTACGTTTTTTACATTCTGTGCTTAGACACGCCCAACAAATGCTACTGCACATGAGCATATGATACCTTTGCAACGCACCACAGTTTGATGGCTCCTTGACACGCCGGCCTGGGTGCGCAGTACCGGGAGGTCTCTGTTTCAAACCGTGGCTCTGGCCTTTATTTGGAGCCCTTAGCAATCCCAGATCCCCAATATGGTCAAGCACAAACTGAAGAACTGTGAATATTTCTGTGGTCGCTAAGCCTGCACCACCGGATGCTGCATTGACGGACAAAGACACCCTTCCTGCCACTCTACCCTTAGTGGATGTGATGAGCGCCATTGCAGACTCTAGGAAATCTATGGAGGGGAAAGTTGACGCCTCAGCTCTGACATCTCACTGCTTTGCCATGATCTACACAAGATTGTATCCAGAATGGGTGAGGCGAACTCTGAAGATGCTCTTCGATCAATGGAACGTCGTCTGTCCACAGTCACTCAGATGATGAAGGCCATCGAGGACAGAGTCGAAGATCGTGAGCGACACTCACGTAGAAATATTCTATGTATCCTGGGCCTTCCCGAAAAACCTGAGGCTCCCAGTTTGGAACCTTTCCTAGAAAGTTGGTATAATTCAGGCATTCTCAGAGCCCCAGGGTGCGTGGGTGGACACGCACCTGGGGAAGGACCCCGAGTGGAGCAGGCAAGGGGGTGCTCCTTTGGACATATGCGACTGACCACGACCCGCTGAAATACCAAGGTCTCAATCACATGTGGCCAACTACCCAACGGGTGCCTCACAGTCATCGTGGAACACAGGGTGAGCTTCATTGAACTATGGAAACATACTGTCCTTACGGTAGCAGAGTGGACAGGCCGTGGCTATTTCTCATCGGTATGGGGTTGAACTGGACAAACTGGCCATAACAGGGACACCCCCCCCCCCTTTTGTCTTCTTTCTCTCGTTTCTTTCTCTGATCTTTTTTCTTCCTTCTGATCTTGAGCGTGAAACCTTTTGGACACTGCACCTTTTCTTTTCTTGTTAGTGTGGTGACTATTTTGTCACATGTTGGGGAAACATGTACTTCGAGTTGGGATGAATTATGGGGTGGGGGAAGTTGGGAAGTTGGTGATTGAATGTTTGTCCGTGCCACACACGCTAATGGCACACAGATAAAGTTGCTGTAGACGGCACTTGGGCTGTATTTGGGGCATAAACGTAAATCAGGCACACCTCCCTCTATGACATCTGAATGGGCTGGCTGGCATGAGTAGGAAACTAAAGTTGTTGTCATGGAACGTGAATGACGTGAGTTCCTTGCTTAACAGGGGCCTGCTTCTCCAATTCCTTAATAGATAATCCCCGGACGTGTCCCTTTTACTTGAAACACATTTAGCAGGCACAGACTGCAATTTATTAAAGCAGATAACCTACAGGGGTGTGACACATGGATGCTTTTTCAGGGGCTACCGTGGGGTGTTGATACTTACTAATAAAAGATTGTCCCTCAGGATACTCCTTATTAAATGAGACCCATGGGGTAGGTTTGTCCTGGTGGTGGGGGAACGATGGGGCACTACTGCTGGTATCCTGGCCTTCTACTCCCCGCCTCTGCTGTCTACGGACCTTCTCAACACAATCCAAAATGCATTGCTCTCCCATCAAACCAATTTATGGATCTTGGGAGCCAACTTTAATGATGTTGTGGACCCGTACATAGACGGCATTCACTCGACTACACACTATTATAACTGCTCTCAACTTTTGTGATGTGTAGAGGATAGTCCACGCACAGACCAGGTGCTACTCTTTTCGCTCTGGGGTACATGTGTCTATGTCTAGATTGGATTACTTTTTTAACCCACAGCATAAAGCAGACTTGATCACATTGACCAGGTTCCTAGCCCAAGATATTCCGGACCACTCACCAGTTCTCATAGAATTGGAGAGTGGTAGACCTGGACACCAAACAAGTTGGCGTTTAAATACCTATTATCTTGGTTTTCCTGAAATTATGGATAAAATCACAGCCAAAACGGAGGAATACTTCACACTTAACACAGGGTCAGTGGATAGCCCAATTATGCTTTGCGAGGGATACAAAGCAGTAGGCGGGGGGAGATGATATCCCTGATCTCAGCATAACGTAACACCCAGTCGCAAAAGGTTCCTTCAATCTGACTGCACTAACACACACAGATTACTTTTAACGGCCAGGGAAACACTACGGAAACTTCAACTTGACACTGCTAAGCATGCACACAGAGATAGGTTAAGTAGGATTTATGAGGCTGGGGCTAAGGCCAGGAAGATGCTGGCCTGGCTGGAACACAGGGGGGAGGGTATTAGCCATGTGAGGGAAGTAGTGGATGAGAATGGGGAAAGTCAGGCAGAGGATTCCGAGATTGCTGAGTTATTCGCACAATATTATGAAACACTATATTGGACACTCTTGAGACATTAACCTACTGGTCGTGATGCTATCAACAGCATCCCACTTCCTTGCCTTTCGGCAAACCAATCGGCGAGCCTGAGCTCACTGAAGAGGAGATTGCAGACAGTCTCTCAGCTTCAGCTGGGGAAAACTCCAGGCCCTAATGGGTTCCCAATGGAAGTATGGAGAAGGTTGGGCACACTGATGGTTCCACACTTGCTTCAGTTGCTTTTACATTGCAGGGAGATGAGCATCCTTCCATTGGATTTACAGCAGGCCACCATTGTGGTCCTAATGAAAAAAGATACGCCCCCGAATATGTGCCCCTCATTTCATCTGATTTCACGTATAAATCGAGAGACTAAAATACTCGCCATGGTACATGCCAATTAGATGTTGCAGTTGGTTAGCTCACTGATACACCCAGACAAGTGGGGTTTTATACCAGACAAGTCAGCCCGAATCAGACGTCTTCATCTGCCAATAGACAGCTCTTTGGTTCTCCCTGAATCCCTGTCACTTCTTGCTGTTGATTTAGAAAAAGCCTTCGACTCAGTCCTGTGGGCACATTTGTGAGAGGTGTTGGCCAGGATGGGCTTTGGGGAACAGTTCCTCCGCTCTGTCAAATTCCTGTGCACTGCACCTATTTCAGGGGTAACAGTGAATGGGTTAATGTCTAGGCCATTCCCTTGGGAACGAAGAACCAGGCAGGGCTGCCCACTCTCCTCCCGTTTTTGTATGGTCACCATTGAACCGTTGGCAATACAACTTCAGACAGATCTGACATGGTTGGGTTTTGCTGGCCCACTGGACATGAAGACAGGGTCTCCCTCTATGCAGATGACCTTTTAATATTCCTAGATAACCCGAGGATCTCCTGCCCCATTGTCACTAACTGCTTTCGAGAGAGTGATAAGCTTAGTGGGCTTAAGGTTAATTGGCATAAATCAGTCCTCATTCCAGTAAAGGGTGGCAATCTGGTGCTCCCTACCAGCTGTCCCTATCATATCTCACAGGCAGGTTTCAGATACTTAGGGGTTCCTATTGGCATTGATCCAGCTGACTTTCTTTCTCGCAATTTACTTCCCATTATGGATTGGTTTCTACAAGATGTGTGACACTGGCAGACCCTTCCGATAACGCTTCTGGCAGCATTGTTTAAGATGTTCATGCTACCTAGGTATCTTTATGTCCTCCAAAACGCCCCCTTCCGGTACCCCAAACGGATTTGCTAGGGTGGATTCTGCTCTCATAGACCTGCTATGGGGTCGGAAATAGGCTATGATTGTTGTATCTACCATACAGCGCTCAGTGTGGGAACGGGGCATTGGAAAATCGAATGCTGTACACTACAGATGACGGTGATCAACGAATGGCTGCATGGCAAGCCTTGGCGCTTGATTTGTTTGGGAAGGACCACGCAGCACGAAAGGCCTGGTGTCCAGAGGTTTCCATGGAAGCGATTCACTCGGAAATACAGACGAATCCTTCAAGCCCAAGATCATCTGTGGCATACAGCCCCTAACAAACTAAGCTGTGTAGAAGGCAGATGGGATGACGGCTTCTCCGATCTCACTGTCACCCTGATCCTTATGCGACAGGTCTAAGTACATGGTCCTGAAGAAGATGAAACTGGTCGACCCCCCTTGTTACATCCGGGATATCACAATAAATCAGATGGGATACTTTTAAACAAGTGAATGTCACCCATGGAGGAAGGACCCTCCTAAAATTCTGCTGTTTTGTGGACTCCACCAATTTGTTTGTAATACAAGTGACATCTATCCAACAAACCAGACCATCAAAAAAGATAGCGGACACCCTATCCGGATCAACAGAAAATAACCAGGAGGAGCCCACAACAAATTTGATTTTTTTTAAAAACCCTCTTTCTTTTAACAAGTACGTGATCCAAGATCTGGGGACCACACACTTCCTGTGAAGGTCAATAAAAGAACAAGGGTCCCGTGACCCATGGAAATAGTTCCTCCTAGAAATGTGGCCCCAACGTCCTCTGAGACACTGACAAACTTCGATCTTTAGTAAGCAGCAGGTGATCAACAGTCAATTCATGTTAACATTAGGGACAGGATTCCCACCTGCCTTAAACAAAAACCCAAGACCGACAGAAGACCCCACCAGCCTTCACCTAAGGATAGAAGCATGTACATACTATGAGGGCTACCACAGAAGAAATAATCATTGAGGCCACTATTTAAATAGCAAAAGAATGAAAGACTCTCCACACTAAAGAGTGGACACCACGAAGTGTTGTTGTGTGTGAAAACGATGTTCTAATTAACACTTCAGGGCGAAATACAAAATAGAATTCAGCTCTCCCTGAGTGTGATCCAGCGATGCTTGCTTGCCCCGTACCAAAGCCAAACGGGCATGGATGAGAGAGGTCATGCATGTCCAGACACTGTACCGGATGGCACAGACCTTGCTCCACCAGATGTAACTCGACACATTGTTAAAGTCTTCAGGGCTGCGACGAGGGGCACTGGATGGTACGGGAGGCCAACACTTTCCCAACCTCTATGGACAAACACACTGCAACCTAAAATTAACAAGATTGGGCTGCTTGGGAGCTGAGCTGGCTGTGGTATCCTCACTCTGAGCCATGTGCTGGATGGGGGGTGGTTTGTCTCTTTCCCTGACTTACAACAAACATACATGTCGCATTTAAGTAGGAGCTATAATGCCTGGGGTGTCCTACTAAGTCCCACAGGATATGGCATAAATTGGAAGAAGCTTTGTAACTGGGGTTTTCTGAGGGGTTGGGATGAGGGATGGAGACTACTTACCTATGCTTTGAGCTGTTCTTTGTTTTTTTGCATGGCGGATCTCTCCAACTGGGTCATTTATGGTGCTGCTTTGGTTTTTGTTTTGTTGTATGTTTTAAACCATATTTGTACCCGGTGCTGGGTTTTTCGCTTGAAACAAATGTACCGATTGGTACATTTGCGAGCCATACCAGAAGGTAAACCCGCACACGTACTTGCGCGTCCCTCGTGCCATTCGTCGTCTTCTTTTTTTTTTCAGAAGACCCTGGAAATGGAGAAGGGACCACACGTAGTCCCTTCTCCTTTTTCCATGGCGGCCATTTTCTTTGTTTACTATGGCCGCCATGGAAAGAGAAAATGTACGGTCTAACGGGCCAAGGTACTTATTGCCTCAATAAAATGTGATTTTAAAAAAAGTGACAATTAGTTTATCATTACCATATATTTTAAATCTGTTTCAATATGCGTCTTCAATTCATCAATTCATCACACCTTAATATCTACTATTCACCATATTTGTCTGCAATTTGCAATCATTTTCTTTTTTTAAAAATATTTTTATTGGCATTTATACAATTGCATTTGTACGTTGAATCTCATTTAGCCATTTTTATCCATACAATTATATGATGATTGGTTATAAACAGCAAAAACAACACATTAACAAACAATAAACTGTTTGCACTTCACGATTCTGTGAGCTGGCTCCAGTGTCACTTTACTTTCACAATTGCGTGGGGGTTCTTTCCACCGTCAACGCTACTTTCAGACAGGGGGTAGGTTCATGGGCAGCACCACACTCATATTGTTCACAATAATGTCTTGATTATCTACTCAGGTATGTCTTATCTGCATTCAAGGGGGTTTATCATTAGATGGATGAAACATGTGCCAAACTAACGTTTTTTTTCCAGGCTTCATATGTATCGCTCACACTTTCCTCTGACCTGGATACCCCTTCCACGCACACCCTGGTTTCTGCCTCCGCCCAGTGCTCAAATTCCCTGTGCCATCTTACATATTGTGGGCCCCCCACTGATTTCCATGCCATTGCAATAGTTCTCTTGGCCAGTATGCTCACCATATCCATAAATTTGACCACGTGCCTGAACTTGCTTATTCTTGGGTAAGCATCCAAAAGGCACTCCCTTGGTGTCCAATTTTACTGTACTAACCCAGCTTTTCTGCAGGCCTGTTCTGTTCGTGTCCAGAACTGCTGTACCCACCCGCATCCCCAGAACATGTGTATCATCCCCGACTCCCCCATATTGCACCAAGGGCACAGTAGTTTTGCGTTTCTGCTGACTTTGGCTATCCTGTTTGGTGTCATGTACGTGCAGTATTACACATTTAGTTGGATTTGCCTAAATCGGGCATTTCTAGAAACCTCTTGGGGGTACATCATTATCCTCTCTCACCCCCCCTCTGTTATGTCCGTTCCCAGATCAGTTTCCCATCTTGTCTGTAGTTTTGTGCTTTTTGGATTGGGCTTCTCAGACAGTTGGCCATATAGCCTGGACACCGGCTTCCAGCCATCACCCAGGTTGTGCATCAGGATCAGCAGGGGGTCCGATGTCAGTTAATTTGGCCATTTCTCCCATTTCCTTTTTGCCACCTGCCGGGCTTTGTGATAGCATAGGAACTGCCCGCTAGGTAACCCCTCTTTTTCTCGCAGGGATTCAAACTCTCTGAAGACACCCTCTTCATGTATATCCCCCCAATTGTAAATACCCAATTTTTCCCAATGCTTTACCACTGTCAGATATGTTTTATCTTTACAAACATCAGCAGCGATCAGGGTTTCAGGTGAGTAAGGGTGTTTGAGTTGTAATAGCGTCCTAGCCCTGTGCCACACCTGTCTCCCAATAAAACAATCATGGGGGCATTCCCCAGGCAGCCCAGTGGGACCCACAGTATTTCTTTTAGGCGTGCCGGTGCTACTAGTTGCCTAAGCAGCTCTGTTTCTGATGAGACCTCATCCGAAAGTCATCTAGTCACAAAGCTAAGTTGCCAGATAGTATTTATCTAGGTCTGGTAATTGCATCCCCCCTCCCTGTAGGGCAGACTGAGTGTGGCAAGTGACAGTTTGTGTCGGGTGGAACCCCACATGAACTCCTGCAATAGTAGCATTGTACGTTGTGGAAGTAATATAAAAATCTCGGCAGGAAAATCATTTTAGTGATGGCCGCCCTGTCAATCATTGCCAATGGTAGTCTAGACCACAATTTAATGGATTTCCTTAGGCCCTTTACCAGAGCTGCAGTATTACTCTCATGCATCAACTCTGGGCTGTGCATTATGTTTACCCCTAAGTACTTGAACGATTCTAGTTACCACCTCAGTCCAACCTGAGGCAAATCCTTCTCACCCTACCCCTGTAGGCCAGCTACTGAGAATATACACGACATCTCCCTGCTGAAACAGATCCTTGACACCCTTGCCTAGTTATCCAATACATCCAGTATTACTGGCACATTAAGATGCAGATCTTTCAGGTACAGTAGCACGTCATCCGCATATAATGACACCACGTGGCTGGTACCTCCCACCCACATGTCCACATCCCAAAATGTCTTCCTACGGTAAATTGCTATTGGCTCAAGCCCCAGTATGTATAGCATGGGTGATAGTGGGCATCCCTGCCTGGTGACCCTTCGAATATCCCAAACCGATGACACTACCCTCCCAGTCTTCACCCTCGCTCAGTGTAAAGTATTCTTATCCACCTCACCAAACCCTAACTCCCTCAATACTGCAACTAACCACTCCCAGTATATCGAGTCAAATGCCTTTATAGCTTCCATCGAGACTATTGCATATTGTTCCTGTGAGCCTGCTGTGTGTGCCATAACATGCTGCAATCTGCGCAGGTTTACTGCCGTGTTGCGGCCTGGTATGAAACCCTTTTAGTCCTTGTGCACCAGGTCTCCGACAACCCTGGATAGCCTCTTGGCCAATATGGTTGTCAATATCTTGACATCGTAATTTAGCATCGCTAGTGGTCGGTATGAGTCACAGTCGTCAGTGGCTTTTCCAGGCTTGGGTGTTGGGATCACAAGTGTTTCCCTCATACTTCTCGGCAGCACCCCTTTTTTCGTATGCCTCCCTCAATACCTCATGTAGCACCGGGGTTAGAGCCGGTTCGTACGTCTTATAGAACTCTGGAGGGAGTGCATCGCTCCCGGGTGTCTTGCTAGTAGCTAGTGATTTGATTGCCTCGCTTACATCCTCAAGTGAGATATCCCTCTCTAGTGTCTCGCTTTGTGTTTTGCCTAGTCTGGACAAACCTATTTCCTCCAGTTTGCCCAGTATGTCTTCTTGGTGCACCAAAGAGTTGTGACCATACAAGTGGGAATAGAATTTCATGAAGGTGTCATTAATTGATTGCTGTGACCTATGTACCTTGCCTGTTTCATCTTTAATTTCTGTTGTTAAATGTCTTTGGTGTTCCCGCCTACACAGCCACGATAACAGCCTGCCAGGCTTATCCCATTCCGCATGTGCTCTCGTGGTTTTCACCTTATGATCAAACTTTGACAGTCTTCCCCAGGCTTCCTGGCAGCTGCGTCTGGCTTCTCCAATTTTAGATTCCTCACCCCTAGTTCCCTGGTTGCTAGCTTCCATTTGCTTAATCTCCCCCTCTCTGTTCTCCAGGTCGATCCTCAATGTTCTCCTGATGCCCCCTGCACCGGCTATAACCTCCCCCCTCACCACTACCTTCAGTGCCTCCCACACCATGCCCCAGTCCTTCACACTTCCCACATTCCTCTCAATATATTCCTCTAATTTATTTTGGAGATCCCCTCTGAAGGCTTGATCCATCAGTGCATCTACAGGCATGCGCCACAATGGTATGGGAGGCCTGGGGCCCCGCATCTGCCACTCTAGAATTAGTGGTGAGTAGTCGAGACCGTTCTGCCCAAGTATTGTGCAGACTCTACTTGTGGTAGGTGGATTTCGCTTATTAATAGGTAATCTAGTCTAGTTTACAGACCTTGTGGTGAAGAGAAATAAGAGTATTCTCTGTCCTTCGGGTGCATCTCCCTCCATACATCCACTAGGTCCAGGTTCCCCATTGCTGTGTTTAGTGTCAATGGGGCTGCCTCTGCCTGGTTCATCGGTGGGCTAGACCTATCTAAATCCAGGTCCCTTACGCAATTGAAATCACCCCCAGATAAAAAAGCAATCACGGTATGGGGTTATTTTGGTGCATAGCATGTTGAGGTGAGCAGGGATCCCGTGGTTTGGGTAATAGGAGTTGACTATACAAATTTCTGTCTGCTCAATGCAGCCTCTCAGTAGTTGGTACCTTCATCCTGCGAAACAAGGTGTGTACCTTTACTATTTTGTATTTACCACAGAGTATTCAAGGTAAACAGGCCAAGCAAAGTGTTTGGACTGTTTTCTTGAGTTATTTAGGAGGACAGAACGTGTCTTGCCTAGTTTTTAGCAATCACGGAATGGATCTACCACTGGGTATATATTACTACAATCTCAAAACACAACTTTTTTACAATTAGTAAAGAAAATAAGAGATACAAGCAATACATTAAAGGTATTTTACTGCTTTGTAAAGTAAGTCGCTAGAAAAAGTCAGTGCAGAAACAAAGTAACATAAAACTCTCCTGAATGGCTATTTACATTCAAGAGAGAAACATTCAACACATTGTGAGGGCAAATTGAGAATAATTAACATGTGAAGACAAATTGAAAACAATTGACATGTACAATCAACATGGTGTGAGATAATTCAAGTCCAATATCTCTAAATGAGTCGAGCTTCAACGTTTGTCCGCAAAGAAAAGGGGAAGGAAACAGTTATAGATGCATGTGTAATCTTACTAGTTATTTAAGTGCATCAAAAGTTCCCATATTTGGTGCTGGAAAAACGTTTAGTTAAGAGTTCTTTCATAAAGAGGTCCATAAGTAATGCAGGGTCATTTGATACAAGATATCTGATCATTAGCCAACGTGATCAGAAATTGGTTGATCGCAGAGAGTTTCAACTTGGCTATAGTACAGGTATATCACTGTTCCCTGTAGTTGTCACGTTTTGGCGGTAATGGGTTGAGGTGGAGTCCGCCTTCATCAGGGCTGAGAATCAGGGACCCTGTAGGGGGAGACATAAGTGTTGTTGAGATTGGCTATAATACCAGGGGAGTCCCCATTAGTGGGACTAGGTTTACAGTTAATTTTGTTCTCATGGCAACCGGATTACAAACTTACTTGCCGGTATGCGCTTACTCAAGCGCATTGGTGTGGTCACACTTCGTGGAGAGGAGGAGACCGTCTTTTTCGCCGGGACCATGAATATAGGTACCTGGCCCAGGTTTGCGAGCTTCCCAAAAATGCCAGAATGCTCGCGAGTGGTCTCGAGGCTGTTTAAAGTAAACAGGTGGTGCCGTTAGATCATTTTAGATCCAAACAGTCAGCAATTTATTTGCTGTTCCAAGGGTTACAGGTTAAGTCATGCAGAGGATCCGCTGCTTAGCTTTTGCTCTGAGCGGTAAAACAAAGTATGGTGCGTTTGTTAACATACCTATTTTATTTTATGTTTTGTGAACAAACTGGGTGCCATGTAGCCTCCCAGTGTTTTAAAGTGCATCTTCTAACCCCAGAGTGGTTGGCTGTTGTGTGGCCCAATAGAGAAATTCTGATTGCGGTGTGCAAGGTATGGTGCCGGTGGTACTTGCCGCCATGGTGCCGGTGGATTCAGATGGCAGCTAGAATAGGGAACGTGGCGTCCCGTGTGCCAGCGTTAGTAAAAGGATTCGGCATGTTGGTGTTAGAAACGCCCTTCCCGCAACTAATGTTAGCAAGGTGATACAATGTGCCTAAAATCGTTTTGTAGGCAGCATGCATTTATGTAATTAGCTCGGAGTCAGAGAGACACAGAGACACGTAAGAATCAGCGGTATCAGGCTCACTTTGTTTCTTCAGCGCTGGGTCATGCTGCGCTGCTACCTTGGTCTACGAGGTCTCTGCCGCAAATGAGTCAGCAAGACAAGTCCTCCCAGGAATGCGGAATGGGGAATCCGACCGCAGGGAGAACGAACTGGTCGTTGCTACGGACGCCCACGCGTGCACACTGCGAACTTTGTCATTATTGACAAAACAAGTGTTTTCACAGTGCGCATGCTCCCTTACTTCCTAGCGTGATTATGAAAGTGTATTTTGATACATATAGTGGATGTTGCTTGCAGTTGCTAGACACTATAGTGTTAACTAAAAACTGTAAAATTACAGTTTAGTACTGATGTTGGAAGTAATTTATAGTCGATAGACACGATAGTTGTGGGTCAGAAGGAAAGTATTCTGTACCAAAGCATATTTGCTAGTTTGAATTGTGTTGAAAAATAGTTGGTTGGACAGAATCAAAAAGGGGGTTTGTACGTGAATTTCTATACAACAGTGTTTGCTTACTTCAAACTGTTAATTATTCATGCGTGTGTGGAGCATGTCGCCATGGAATTCATATGTCATGTTAGAAATTTAGCTCGGAAAATGGATCACTGATGTTTGTGCCCGGAGTACCACATACACATTGCTCATGACATATTGCAAAAGTGCATATGTGTATAAAGAGAAGGAGAGAGTATTTGGCCAGTATTCTGAGTCGTTAAGTAATGGGATGGAAAATTTTGTTTAGGCCGTGGTGATAAGTGTCCATCCTGTGGATCCATCGTGCTTCCTTTTTGTTGAGGCTATGGTGGATATCAGGTCCTCCCTTAACTTTTTCAATCACCTACCATAGGATATTGTTGGGAGTATGGTTAAAGTTCAAAAAGTGTTCAACCAACGGTGGCGTTATATTTTTGCACCTGATTTTTGATCTGTGTTCTGATATTCTTGTGTTGATGGCTCGAGATGTTTGGCCAATGTACCGGAGGCCACATGGGCATTCTATGCAGTAAACTACATTATGGCTTTTGCAGTTAGTCAAATCTCTGAGTGTCCAGGTACGTGTACAAATTTGAAAGGAGTTCATTTTTTTGGTAAATTTGCAGGCAACACAATTACCACATGGGTGGTGTCCTTGCAGTGGGCGAAGGGTGCGAGTGGTATTTGAAGCAGGTTGAAACAGTGAATGTACGAGGAGCTCTTTAAGGTTTTTTCCTCGTTTATATGCAAATCTTGGAGCAAGGTCCCCGGGTATGTTCATGCGGGCGATGTGCCAATGTTTGTTAATGATCTGTTTGATTTTTGAAGTATGTGCTCCGAAGGTGACTACACATGTTAGTTGTTTTTCCTCAGAGTCTGTATTGTCTAGTTGTAGTTGGAGAAGGGTTTCACGATTGCAGTTCCGGGCTCTCTTATTAGCTAAATCTAGCTGTTTCTTAGGATAACCCTTGTTATTAGACGTGCGGTGAGGCTCTGGGCATGGTTCTTGTAGTCATCTAAAGAGGAGCAGTTCTGGCGTATTCTTAGGTACTGTCCATAAGGTAAGTTGTTTCTGGTGTGTGCCGGATGGTTACTGGTGTAATGAAGAAGAGTGTTGCGGGCAGTTGTTTTTCGGTACAAATCACATGCTAGCTTTCCGTTTTTAGAGTGGATTGATAGGTCCAGAAATTTTATTTCAAGTTTGCTTTGTTCAATCGTAAATTGGATATGTGAATTACAGGAATTTAACCAGTTCCAGAAACTAGTGAGTTTGGTTGAGCTACCGGTCCATATGAAGATAACATCATCAATGTAGCGGTGCCAGTGGCTGATGTTAGTTTGCCAGTTATTGTGTGGAGAGAATACAAAGTCCTTCTCAAATTTAGCCATGAACAAGATTGCTAGACTTGGTGCAAAGGCAGCACCCATGGCCGTACCCTTTGTTTGCAGGTACATGGTGTTGTCAAAAGTAAAGAAGTTTCGTTGAAGTGCAATCATCATAATTTCAACAATAAAGGTCACTGGAGTCCTGGTACCGGGAGGATTGAAGGTAAGCCATTCCCTGATACATTCAATAGCATCTTCTTGGGGAATGCTGGTGTAAAGCGATTTGATGTCCATGCTAAACAGCATTTGTTCCAGAGGGTTAAATTCCAAGTCTTCAAAGATGGTTATTGTATGAGTAGTATCTCGGAGATAGGTTGGAGTTTGGATGCTGATTGGTTGCAGGAAGGTGTCTACAAACTTGCATAATGGTTCAATGATTGAGCCGCATCCTGAAACTATGGGACGTCCTGGTGGGTTTATTGAGTCTTTGTGTATTTTGGGTAGCGAATAGAAGCAGGGAGTCCTGCCAGCTGGTTTAATTAGGTATTCTGCTTCCTTTTGTGAAATCCACTCACGTTGTAATACGAAATTTACCGCTTCCGAGATTTCTTGTGATATTTCTCGGGTAGGATCTTTTCTAAGCACTGAGTAGCTTTCTCGGTCATCAAGTAGTGCTAAGACCATGTTTTTATATTGGTCTATAGTCACAATCACTATGCCTCCCCCTTTATCTGCTGGTTTGATGATGATATTTATGTTAGTCTGTAGTGATGTTAACGCTTGTTTCTCAGCTGGGGACATGTGTTTAGTTTTCCTGGTTTTCTTTCATAAACGATCAAGGTCTTCCAGCACGCATCTTTCAAAGGTTAAGACCTCGGTTGGTATTTGGCCATCGGTTGGGGTGAATGACGATGGATTGTGTAGTCCAGTGTCATTGTCTGTTTCCTCAGGTTCCAGATTGTGGTCGTGGAAAAAGGTTCTTAGTCTAACTTTTCTTAGGAAGGTGCGTACCTCCATCTCTGAGTTATACCAGTCAGTCTGTGCTGTTGGCACAAAAGACAGGCCCTTTGTAAGCACTGAGGATTCAGCAGCCGATAGTGGAATGTTAGCCAGATTGAAGACTGGAATTTTTTCGGGGTCTTCAGATGGGTCTAGTAGCGCTGTCTGCGGAGTCGCTGGTTTATTCTTCCTCCGCGTGGTTGGAACCCCCATTGTGGCGGGCCCCACTGGTACCTTCCTCCTGCGCCTGCCTCCATCCCCAGTAATCGTAAGGGTACAGTGGCACTTATCCATGTAAAGACACTGCGTGCATATTCAGCGTATGCTGCTCCGTATCCCTGTCCTCCCAAATACTCCCCCACCTTGGCCATAGTGTCCTCTGTGAGGTGAGCTTCCTGCAGTAGGGCAATTGACACTTTTATCCTGCTCAGAAAAAATGACATTAGAGTGCCCATCCCCCTTAAGTTCCACGTTAACACCTTAATGTTAACTGCCATGACTGTGTACTGTCATTTCCCTTTCCTGCCTGTCATCCTCCCGCTGCCACTCAGGCAGTCCCTCAGCCACCTCTTCCTCCCATCTCCACCAGTACAGCCCCCCTTTGCTCCTAGTCATCGCGTGTGACCTTCCCCCTACTTCTGTCAGTTCATATGAAGAACTTAGAACATTCCGAACAACAAACAAAACTAAACAACCACACCCAGCTGCTGCTCCGTCCAAGCAGTGCTCAGGCGTCCCCGCACCTCCTTGGCCCATCCGGGTCGTTGAGTGCGAGTTACGTTGTGCCAGCAACAGGCCGACACTGATCCTTTCGTGGGTTGTACCTCTTAGCCCTGGCCAAGTGTCCTGGCAGGTCCCCCGTCAACCTTGGGTTTCTTAACATGGCTATAATGAACATTAGTCACAAAGTAACCCACAATAACCATTTTGGTGATTTGTCACATTCCCCAACCCCCTCTGCCCCTCAATCAGAAGGCCCAGCTCATGTCACAGCTTCCACCCCTCCAGCCAAGTTGTTGTGTTCTAGCTACAAGTTAGCCGCTGCCGGAGTCTCCAGGGAAACAGCACGTCCATTATAGATCACCTTGAGCCTTGACGGTTACATTAGCATGTATTTGAGGTTCTGTTCTCTGAGCCTGTCTTTGATCGGGACGAACAAATTTCTTGCTCTTTGTACTGTGGGCGTGTAATCCGGGTATATAGCTATTTTTGAGTTGTCCCGTCTTATCTCTCCTCCTTCTTCTCCTTCCCTCGAGTATTTTAGTATAACTTCCCTTTCTTGGAAATTCAATATTTTTGCAATCTTTGGGCGGGGATGTGAGCCTGGTGGTGGTCTTTTTTGTAAGGAGCTGTGGGCCCTTTCCACTGTAAATCCTTGCTAGAGTTTACCGGTGCCAAACTCTTGCAGTAGTAGGGTTTCCACGAATCCTGTGGGGTTCGGGCCTTCCATTCCCTTGGGAACTCCCAGCAAACTAACCTTGTTGCACCGGGCCCGTCTTTTAGCATCTTCCGATCTTGCCTCTAGCACTGGATTCCTCTCACTCTAGATTGCAAATCTTTCACGCTTTCCATTGTGTCTTGCAGCCCAGTCTCTGTAGCCGTTACTCTCTCTGTCAGGTTATGCATGTTCTGCCTCATTAGTTGCATGTCGGTCTTAACCTCTTCTATCTTGGTGTCTGTGAATTATCACAGTGGGGCTATAGCCTCCAGTACCTGCACATCCTTGTTGCTT
This sequence comes from Ambystoma mexicanum, assembly GCF_040938575.1. NCBI lineage: Eukaryota > Metazoa > Chordata > Amphibia > Caudata > Ambystomatidae > Ambystoma > Ambystoma mexicanum. Next base: position 882,745,598 of record NC_090935.1, on the reverse strand, counting down.
TCTTCTGGGGCCTTTTGTTCACTGTGTGCCGCATTGTTGCTCTGTGTAAGTTTGCACAGCCTGGTTGCAGCAAAGGAGTCCATGATTGTGGACTTTCTCTTCCCTTTTGGTGGGGACATGCCCTCCTTTACTGATGTAGTAGTAGTAGATTGCTGCTTTCAGCTTGCCACTGTATTCTTCCTGTCGCTGCATGGTCGCTTTTCTGCCTGTAGTTGGGATGTTTGCAGGCCTTGACAGCTCTCAGTGGTGCTCACTAGTGTCAGTATTTGGTGTGTATATTCAACCTTGCGTGGTTCAAGCTGTGTATTTGATAGTGTATCTTCTGGCTCCGTTCACAGGACCTGCGGCCTCAGTATGTTATGCTTCTACCTGGGTTGTGATCTAGAGCGGTTCATAGATGTTTCATCTGCTCTTTTTCACCTCTCGCTCCAGGTAGTCCACTCTGCCCTTTTCCAGAGCTTGGCCACTTTGCTCTGAGTGAAGTTCTCCAAATCCCGCACCATTTGCAGTTTCCCCGTTCTCTCCTGTTGCGCAGGTGCAGGGTACTGTTGTTCGGGTTATGTCACTTTCCGCTCTCTCTTAGGGATTTTGCACAGTCCACCCTAGGGTGCTGACCTTGCCTTCAGACGTGGCAGTATGCCATTTCACTTCAGTGTTCCAGTGGGCCTCCTTTAGTCCTGGGCCTTGTGTGCAGTGTTTATTTTTTTTTCCCTTAAGCATCTCCTATTTGCTGCTCGCCATACCCTGTGTCCGCATTGTGCACCGCGCTATGAACGTTAGTGCCGCCTACCTCCTATATGGTTCTGCTTCCCCTCAACACTGCAGCATGCCCATTCTTCCTGCTTGGGGGTGCGTTTCTTTTGGTCGTACATGATCAAGGGCACCTTTCTCTCCGTGACGGGAGCGCTCCTTCTGCGTGTCACACGGTTGGTAGCCTCGTTGCACTACCCCTCATCACTCATGCACCTCAGTGTCTGACGTGTGAAGGGGAGAGGTGATTGTGGCAGTTGCCGCGTTGATGACTGTCGATGAGTCCTCTCCCTGACTAGGTAGTCATTGGCAATGGTGGATTCACTGTGTTCACTTTCATGGACCACCTCCACTCAGGCACCAACTATTGTTACGTTATGTTACCTGCCCCTGCTCTCTTGGCGTCTCTCCTTCTGCTGCTATAGAGACTTGCAGCTTGCCAGCCACTTCAGTCAAAGTCAGTGCATGCATTCCTCTGTGGTTTTAGTGGAGATCCTCTAATTGCATTGTCCACCTCCCGCCATCTTGCTGACAGAGTGCTTCTTGTCCTTACACAGCGCGTTTGTGTACCAGCGGCATTTCACTGTAGCTTGCCCAAGGGTGTCATAATGCGCAGACTTTTTCTGTTGAAAGTTAATGTGGGCGTGTTGCAGTGTTCAGGCCTTAACAGAATAAAGTCAATGTGGGCGCTTCTCTTTTGGGTGGTGAAAGGCCCTTTTCTGATACCACACACCTCTCCCGGCAGCACTGCATGTGACTATTCCCAGCTATTAAACACAGGCGCTGTTTCGTAGCATGGTTTACCGTATCTTCCATATCAGTGTCCTCCCAGCGGGTGTCTCCTTACTGTTCTCCCCTTCGACCGCAGCTGCTCCTCGTGTGTGACGCAGTCCTTGCTGCACACTGTCACTGCGTTATAGTTCCGCTTCAGGACATTTGCCAAGCCATCATTTGCAGCGATGCAGCTGCTATACACGTATCTGCCAGCGTCGGCACCGCCTCCACACTCCGTGATCTCCTTCGTCTCCTACCCCCGTGGGGCCGCAGTTCCGTGCCGCGACTGTCTGATTTTCAGTCACCTTCAGTTAGTGCGCAGTCCTGCACTGTGCCGGACACTGTTTCTCTTTGTTTCGTCTGGTCACCCACTGGCCGCTCCCGGCGCTCCCCACAGCCCGTCACACCCTGCTGTCTTCAGCAAGTGCGCTTACGGTGTGCCACCACCTCATATTACTGTGTCACCATGCACTGGGAACAGCCACCATCCACGCTCCCCGGCTTCTGCCTCTACCGCAGCCAGAAACCGAGTCAGAGGGGGATTAGATTGCACACTACCGATGTCCCTGTGTTGATCGCGGCCCCTCCTCCTCTCCGCTACAGAGCTACGGCGGCATCCGCCATCTTGCCTGTCTCAGGGCTCCTGCTCTCGGGCCTCAATCCTTGGCCATCCAGCTCTGTTTGTCACTGTTTTTTCTCAGGAGAGTTAGGGAAATGCTTCACCCATACATGGGTATGGTTAGTGTCTCTTAGATCTTGGTATGTCATTAGCCTTTAGGATCAGATCAAGGATTATGACAGGAGGCCTCTGCCCAGGCACCTCTTCCTCCATGAGCTCAGGCTACGCCCCTCCTGCAATTTACAACCATATGATCCCTACTAGTCACCTTGTTAGCAGTTTATCACATTAGTACCCGGCGCAGGTTTTTTTTTGCTCGAAACAAATGTACCGAATGGTACATTTGTGAGCCTTACCAGATGGTAATCCCGCACACGTACTTGCGCGTCCCTCGCGGCCATCATCATCTTCTTTTTTTTTTTTCAGGCGACCATAGTCCCTTCTCCCTTTTCCTTAGTGGCCATTTTTCTGTTTACTTTTTTTTCATTGTAGGTGAATGGCCGCCATGGAAGGGGAGAAGGGACTACACGTGTGTGGGGACATCACGTGATCGCGGGAGCGTGGTCTCGTGAGATCTGGGCTTAACGAGATCTCGCGAGCCCGCGCTCCGCGAGACAACGTTCCCACCAGTGTCGGCGAAGCGCCAGACCAAGCAGGTCGACTGAGAGTGCTGCTCTTGATAAGGAGCCATTGAAACTGAGGCCCTGAAGAGCCTAATGACTCCAGCTTCCAGGGCATAAGTCCAAAGCCATAGGAGGCCACATGGGGGCCCTGGAAGCTTGCAGCGTGCCATCCTTGTGCACACCTTGCCCCCAGTGATGTAACTGGGAGGGCCCTGAACTGAACTGTGAGTAGTTCCCCTGATGCACTCAGCCAAGTTTATGCCCACCTGTTTGTCTTGCAATAAAGACAGTTAGAACCCACTGAAGCATCCTGTTGTCCTTTAAGGCCACAACATAATTGGTGACGAGGATATCAAAAGACCCACAGGCCCACCATGCAAGGCGCCACACTGCCCCCTGCGTTTCTCCCTTTGCCAGGGACCCCAGCAATTCCATGGATGCCCTTTTCTCCACCTATCTGGAGGCGGTGGGTGGCACGCGATATGCCCCCGTCAGGAAGAGGGCGATGCTGCTAAATGCATTGGGGGTTGAAGGTCAGCGCATTTTTGCCAGCTTGAAAGCAATACCTGTGGCCGACGACGACGTCTGCAAGGAAGCGACTCGTCGCATTGTGAAGAGGTTCACGAATAAGGAGAACGTGGTACTGCACAGGCTGAGGTTCTACACCCGCAAACAGGAAGGGAGCGAATCCGTGGACGACTACATCACCAGGATGAGGGAGCTGGCTTCTCTTTGCGCCTTTGCCGAAAATGCAGAACAAATTATCTGCGACATGCTCGTCGTTCACACTAACTCTAGGAAAGTCCAGGACAAGCTCATCCAAGAAAAGGAGGTCACCCTTGACAAGGCCATCCAAATTGCCTGGGTGGAGGAAGAAACCTACAGCAGACGCAAAGAGGCGGGAAGTCACCTGCCCGTGCCCGAACTTGCGGCGCTACAATGGAGAGGGCGCAGAGACAAGCAGTCCCAGAGACAAAGGCCCCAGGCAAAAGGAGGTGCCGAAATGCTAAGATGCGCCAGCACCAAGCACATGGCGAATGATCGCGACTGCCCCGCCAGGAATAAGGAGTGCTCCAAGTGCGGACGCATTGGTCACGTGGCCCCGGCATGTACGTGGCGGGAGAAAATCGTTTCCCTCGTCGATGGCGACTGCGCTTCAAGCGATGATGACGAACTACAGGACAGACCCATGGTCGTCATGGTCAACGCCCCCCATGACAGGAGGGAAAAGCCCCACTGCACCATTAAAGTGGACGGATTGGAAACACGTGTCATGGCAGATTCGGGATCTGACCTCACAATCCTTCCCATCAACACGTATAAGGAGATGATGGGACAAGCACAAGTAGAGATCAGAACGACCAAGCAAAAACCGACGGTGTTCGGAGGTGCAACTGTCGACCTCCTAGGCTACATCAGAGCCCGGATCGACTTCAAAGGGAGGTCTACCACCACCAAAGTGTACTTCTCACCCAAAGGCCCAGCCGTGCTGGGATGGGACGATCAACACAAACTCAGCATAAAACTAGATCCCAGCACTCCGGAACAGGTACTCATGGTCTCCTCAGGAGCAGCGCAAAATTTCAAGGAGATCTTCCTGAGCCTGTTTTCCGAGACCCAGGGAAAGTGAGAAACTTTGTCCACAAGATTCGCCTGAAACCCAACGTGGTCCCGGTGAAACACAAAGTCAGGGCAGTACCTGCCACGGCGAGACCCGCATTGGATGCCCACCTTCGGAAGATGGTCGAAGAAGGAACCATCGAGACCGTGGAATCTTCAGAGTGGCTGAGTCCAGTGGTGTTGGTCAAAAAGAAATCCAGCAACGACCTCAGGATATGCACCGACCTGAGAAGCCTGAATCTAGAGGTAGTCACGGATAACTTTCCTCTCTCCAGCATTAACGAAATTGTCCTCATGATGAAAGAGGCGGCAATCTTCTCGAAGCTGGACATGCGTGATGCCTATCACCAGATTCCTCTACACAAATTCTCCCGCCCCCTGACAGCGTTCATCTCTCCTTTCGGGCACCTTTCAATATACCCGCATGCCATTTGGGTTGTCGTCGGCAGAGTCCACATTCCAGAGGATGATGAACTCTCTACTTAAAGGACTCACAAATGTTTCTTTCTTTCAAGACGATATTCTCGTGTATGCAAAAGACAACGAGACCCATGACAAAGCACTCAGGGCAGTCCTGAACAAGCTTCAAGAGGCGGGCGTTCATCTACGCCACGAAAAATGCATCTTTGGAGTGACCAAGGTAGAATACCTTGGGTACTGCATCTCAAGTGAAGGCATCAGCCCCAAGAAGAACCTCATGGAGGCCATAACAGAAGCCCCGGCTCCGATGTCCAGAGAGGAACTACGCTCATTCCTGGGCCTAGCCGAGTACTATGCTAAATTCGTCCCAAGGTTCTCCGAGACCACGTCCCCCATGAGGGAGCTTCTGAAGAAGGGGGCAGCCTACTCCTGGGGCCCAGAGCAAAACGAAGCGTTCGGTGAAATCAAAAGGAAAATTCTACACGCGCCATGCCTGAAACCGTTCAACCCTGAATGGGACACCTGCATTACTACAGACACCAGCGCATACGGCCTGGAGGCCACCTTGACCCAGAAAAAGGGAGACACTGAAAACATTGTGGCATTTGCATCAAAAGCGCTATCATCATCGGAGAAGAATTACTCCACCGTTGAGAAAGAAATGTTGGCATGTGCCTGGGCCGTCGACTACTTCAGATCTTATGTTTGGGGCACGAGATTCAGGTTGGTCACCGACCACAAACCCCTCATTCACATGTTGAGCCCGGGCGGCACCAAGACTGCCACCCCGAGGCTGGCCAGGATAGCCGCAAAGCTTAAAGAATATACATACGAGATAGTCCACATCGCGGGTTGGAAAAGCGCACAAGCGGACTGCATGTTCAGGCTCCTGACCAAAGCGCCCCTGGTACCACATTCTTGGAAGATGAGTGTGTCGCAGCCTCCATCAGTGACTTGAGGAACGGCGAGTACATGGACCTGAGTGAGCGCCACTGGCAGGAGGAATTCGAGCAGGACGATGCCCTACGGCACGTAAGTGCCTGGATTCGCGAAGGGTGGCCCGACGAGAGAGCGATCCCCGAAGGCCTTCGCCCTTACTGGAAGGTGAACGAGGAAATCACCACCATGAACGGTCTCATTCTCAGAGGCGATCAAGTCATCCCGCCCAGCGGAATCTGCAAAGTGATACTGTGCAGAGCACACTCAGGCCATCTGGGATGCAACATGACCAGACGCAGGATACGCGACGCCTACTGGTGGCCAGGCATGGACCAGGACAAACGACAAATGGTCGAAAGGTGCCATGAGTGCACCAACAGTGACAAGCGCCTAGCCGTGAGGCAAGCTCCCGTGCTGCCCACCGAAGTCCCCAAAGGGGTGTGGCGCAAACTAGGCTTGGATTTCATTGGGCCTTTGGACAACATGCCCCCAGAACACAAATACGGAATAGTCATGGTCGACTATTTCTCCAAATGGGTCGAAGTTGACTTCACTTCAGACATCACCACAAGCACAGTCATCGAAGCACTCACCGCCGCATTCCAGCAGGAAGACCTACCAGAAGAACTTGTCACGGACAACGGAGTCCAGCTGGTCTCTCGAGAAATGGAGACATTCCTCAAACTCAACAACATTTGACAGCGGAGAGCAAGTCTTTACCACCCACAGGCCAATGACCTGGTTGAGCGGGCAAACCGCTTCATCAAAGGGGCGCTGCAACTGGCGCATGCCTCGGGCCTAGACCCGTACAAGACAGTCAAGGAAGCTGTAGCAGCCCACCGCATCACCCCCAACGCCGTCACAGGTGTTTCGCCATTCCATCTGCTAAGGGGGAGAAGGGCAGCATCCACACTGGTACCACCGTGGCTCCACCAAGTGAGGGCTGACGAAGAAGTGGACATGGAAGATGTGGTTTTCCGCATGCAGCGTAACAAAGAAGCCATGAAGACTCAAGTGGACTTGCGTCGAGCCGCTCGCCACACAGTAGTTAACAAAGGTGACCTAGTAAAGATACGCCTTCCCCACAAAGACACTTTGACTGGCTCCAGATACAGCAGTCCCATAGAAGTCGTGGAGAAAGGGTCAAACCACATTTGCACCAGCGACGGAAGGAAATGGAATCTAGAAAGGGTGGCCATGTACCGCAGGAAAGGATCCATTGAACAGCCACAATGGGAAGCCGGAGAAGATCAAGACCACCAGGAGACATCTGAAAACTCTCACCTCTCAGAAAGAGATAACTCGGAGTCACACTACGGCAACGAGTTCTCAAGCCCCAACTCTTCAACCCCACTCAGGGAGTCACAGCGAAGAGCAAGACAAGTAGAACTCGAATCACCTGCACCTCTTCAAGAGCATTCCCGCAGTCCTGCCCCACGTCCAGATCGGAGTAGACCCCAGAGAGAGAGAAGGAGACCCAGCAAGTTTGCAGACTTTGTCATGGAATGACCATCCATCCTTTTTCTCAGTAAAGGAGGTGTGTGGGGACGTCACGTGATCGCTGGAGTGTGGTCTTGCAAGATCTGGGCTTAACGAGATCTCGCGAGCCCGTGCTCCGCGAGACAACGTTCCCGCCAGTGTCAGCGAAGCGCCAGACCAAGCAGGTCGACCGAGAGCGCTGCTCCTGATAAGGAGCCATTGAAACTGAGGCCCTGAAGAGCCTAATGACTCCAGCTTCCAGGGCATAAGTCCAAAGCCATAGGAGGCCACATGGGGGCCCTGGAAGCTTGCAGCGTGCCATCCTTGTGCACACCTTGCCCCCAGTGATGTAACTGGGAGGGCCCTGAACTGAACTGTGAGTAGTTCCCCTGATGCACTCAGCCAAGTTTATGCCCACCTGTTTGTCTTGCAATAAAGACAGTTAGAACCCACTGCAGCATCCTGTCGTCCTTTAAGGCCACAACAACGTAGTTCCTTCTCCCCTTCCATCACTGCCATTTTGTTTGTTTACTATGGCTGCCACGGAAAGAGAAAATGGACTACATTGTCTGTCCGTGGCGGGCATTTTATTGTAACTTTTTTAAAAAAAAATAATTCCGTTTGCGAAACGCAACCCGTCTCGCAGTTGGGAAAAAAAACATTAGTACCCTGGTCTAACGGGCTGGGGTACTAATGGAAATAAGCCTCTCGACGGCGGCCCTTTACCGCTTACGGTAATGCCCCCGGGGCCTGTAACTGTGGGCCCCGAGGGCATTACTTTAGGCGGTAACAGCCCACCATCTTGGGGCTTATTGCCTCAATATGATGCCTACAATTCTCCTACGCCTGTTTCAATGTTCTGGAAATGGGCAGATTACCACCAAGAGCTGAGATAAGCAGAGAAACATGGTAATCATTCCTAATCTCACTGACACGTCTTCGTCAGGGCGTGTTTTCATATTTAGAAAGTGCCCATTGTATAGTTTTCTGAGTTACTTGAAATGCTTGTGCCTTTCGGCCTTTTTTTTCTGTAATAGAAAATGTAGCATTGTTGGTGTTTAAGCCGAAGGCAGACAATCCCCAAACCTTCTGATTCGCAACTCAGTGCTTCTCTGCCTACGCTTTGCTTCTGTGTTTTAGATTACTTTTCTATTGTTTCAGGTACAAAGCTCAAGGAGTTGTGGATGGCATCACTAATAGAATTGTAGACTACATTCGCCCAGGTCCCTATCGGCTGGAATGGGACAGTTTAATGACGACAATGGACATTGTACAAGAATTTGAGCAGGTAATCTAAAACCTGATGATTGTTGATTTGCATTTATTTCCTGATCACCATGCACATTACAGATCACTGTATTCTTTCTCAGGGGCAGGGTTCTTATTGGTAGGACATACAGGTATGGAACCATAACGTTCATTTCAAGAAAAGAAACAGCAATTTGGTGGTGTTAAAGTGACCCCTGTCAGCATCGCCCTTTCAACTGTACCTCACTGCCAACATGGAGATGAGGCACAGGTGAGACTCCTGTAGGGAGGGACCGGAGCTTTCAAAAGCACATCGCTTCATGAATCCTAGTTGCATTCTGAGAGGCCACTATAGCAGCCGCATGCTCGCATAGTGCACCTTTAATGGCGTGTAGCAGAGGCACAGGAGAGACTCTTGTAGGGAGGGATCGCAGCATTCCATGGCACATTGCTTCAGGAATCTGGGATGCCTTCTGAGAGGCCACTCTAGCAGCAAGCTCGCAGAGTGCACCTTTACTGGCGTGTAGCAGAGGCACAGGAGAGACTCCTGTAGGGAGGGACTGCAGCATTTCATGGCACATTGCTTCATGAATCCGGGATGCCTTCTGAGAGGCTACTCTGGCAGAACGTTCATGGAGTGCACCTTTACTGGCGTGTAGCAGAGGCAAAGGAGAGACTCCTGTAGGGAGGGACCGCAGCATTTCATGGCACATTGCTTCATGAATCCGGGATGCCTTCTGAGAGGCCACTCTAGCAGCAAGCTCTCAGAGTGCACCTTTACTGGCGTGTAGCAGAGGCACAGGAGAGACTCCTGTAGGGAGGGACTGCAGCATTTAATGGCACATTGCTTCATTAATCCGGGATGCCTTCTGAGAGGCCACTCTAGCAGCAAGCTCGCAGAGTGCACCTTTACTGGGGTGTAGCAGAGGCACAGGAGAGACTCCTGTAGGGAGGGATCGCAGCATTTTATGGCACATTGCTTCATGAATCCAGGATGCCTTCTGAGAGGTCACCCTAGCGGCACGCTTGCATAGTGCACCTTTACTGGCATGTAGCAGAGACACAGGAGAGACTCATGTAGGGAGGGATCGCAGCATTCCACGGCACATTGCTTCATGAATCCAGGATGCCTTCTGTGAGGCCACTTTAGCGGCACGCTTGCATAGTGCACCTGTACTGGCGTGTAGCAAAGGCACAGGAGAGACTCATGTAGGGAGGGACCGCAGCATTCCATGGCACATCGCTTCATGAATATGGGATGCCTTCTGAGAGGCCACTCTAGCGGCACGCTTGCATAGTGCACCTGTACTGGCGTGTAGCAAAGGCACAGGAGAGACTCTTGTAGGGAGGGATCGCAGCATTCCATGGCACATTGCTTCAGGAATCTGGGATGCCTTCTGAGAGGCCACTCTAGCAGCAAGCTCGCAGAGTGCACCTTTACTGGCGTGTAGCAGAGGCACAGGAGAGACTCTTGTAGGGAGGGACTGCAGCATTTCATGGCACATTGCTTCATGAATCCGGGATGCCTTCTGAGAGGCTACTCTGGCAGAACGTTCATGGAGTGCACCTTTACTGGCGTGTAGCAGAGGCAAAGGAGAGACTCCTGTAGGGAGGGACCGCAGCATTTCATGGCACATTGCTTCATGAATCCGGGATGCCTTCTGAGAGGCCACTCTAGCAGCAAGCTCTCAGAGTGCACCTTTACTGGCGTGTAGCAGAGGCACAGGAGAGACTCCTGTAGGGAGGGACTGCAGCATTTAATGGCACATTGCTTCATTAATCCGGGATGCCTTCTGAGAGGCCACTCTAGCAGCAAGCTCACAGAGTGCACCTTTACTGGGGTGTAGCAGAGGCACAGGAGAGACTCCTGTAGGGAGGGATCGCAGTATTTTATGGCACATTGCTTCATGAATCCAGGATGCCTTCTGAGAGGTCACCCTAGTGGCACGTTTGCATAGTGCACCTTTACTGGCGTGTAGCAGGGACACAGGAGAGACTCATGTAGGGAGGGACCGCAGCATTCCACGGCACATTGCTTCATGAATCCAGGATGCCTTCTGTGAGGCCACTCTAGCTGCACGCTTGCATAGTGCACCTTTACTGGCGTGTAGCAAAGGCACAGGAGAGACTCATGTAGGGAGGGACCGCAGCATTCCATGGCACATTGCTTCATGGATATGGGATGCCTTCTGAGAGTTTACTCTGGCAGCACGTTCGTGGAGTGCACCTTTACTGGCGTGTAGCAGAGGCACAGAAGAGACTCCTGTAGGAAGGGACTGCAGCATTTCATGGCACATTGCTTCATGAATCCAGGATGCCTTCTGAGAGGCCACTCTAGCAGCAAGCTCGCAGAGTGCACCTTTACTGGCGTGTAGCAGAGGCACAGGAGAGACTCCTGTAGGGAGGGACTGCAGCATTTCATAAGACATTGCTTCATGAATCCAGGATGCCTTCTGAGAGGTCACCCTAGCGGCACGCTTGCATAGTGCACCTTTACTGGCATGTAGCAGAGACACAGGAGAGACTCATGTAGGGAGGGACAGCAGCATTCCACGGCACATTGCTTCATGAATCCAGGATGCCTTCTGAGAGGCCACTATAGCAGCAGGCTCACAGAGTGCACCTTTACTGGCGTGTAGCAGAGACACAGGAGAGACTCATGTAGGGAGGGACCGCAGCATTCCACGGCACATTGCTTCATGAATCCAGGATGCCTTCTGTGAGGCCACTCTAGCGGCACGCTTGCATAGTGCACCTTTACTGGCGTGTAGCAGAGGCACAGGAGAGACTCATGTAGGGAGGGACCGCAGCATTCCATGGCACATCGCTTCATGAAACTGGCATGCCTTCTGAGAGGCCACTATAGCAGCAGGCTCACAGAGTGCACCTTTATTGGCGTGTAGCAGAGACACAGGAGAGACTCATGTAGGGAGGGACCGCAGCATTCCACGGCACATTGCTTCATTAATCCAGGATGCCTTCTGTGAGGCCACTCTAGCGGCACGCTTGCATAGTGCACCTTTACTGGCGTGTAGCAGAGGCACAGGAGAGACTCATGTAGGGAGGGACCGCAGCATTCCATGGCACATCGCTTCATGAAACTGGGATGCCTTCTGAGAGGCTACTCTGGCAGAACGATCATGGAGTGCACCTTTACTGGCGTGTAGCAGAGGCACAGGAGAGACTCCTGTAGGGAGGGACTGCAGCATTTCATGGCACATTGCTTCATGAATCCGGGATGCCTTCTGAGAGGCCACTCTAGCAGCAAGCTCTCAGAGTGCACCTTTACTGGCGTGTAGCAGTGGCACAGGAGAGACTCCTGTAGGGAGGGACTGCAGCATTTAATGGCACATTGCTTCATTAATCCGGGATGCCTTCTGAGAGGCCACTCTAGCAGCAAGCTCACAGAGTGCACCTTTACTGGGGTGTAGCAGAGGCACAGGAGAGACTCCTGTAGGGAGGGATCGCAGTATTTTATGGCACATTGCTTCATGAATCCAGGATGCCTTCTGAGAGGTCACCCTAGTGGCACGCTTGCATAGTGCACCTTTACTGGCGTGTAGCAGGGACACAGGAGAGACTCATGTAGGGAGGGACCGCAGCATTCCACGGCACATTGCTTCATGAATCCAGGATGCCTTCTGAGAGGCCACTCTAGCACCAAGCTCTCAGAGTGCACCTTTACTGGCGTGTAGCAGAGACACAGGAGAGACTCATGTAGGGAGGGACCGCAGCATTCCACGGCACATTGCTTCAGGAATCCAGGATGCCTTCTGTGAGGCCACTCTAGCGGCACGCTTGCATAGTGCACCTTTACTGGCGTGTAGCAGAGGCACAGGAGAGACTCTTGTAGGGAGGGACCGCAGCATTCCATGGCACATTGCTTCATGAATCCGGGATGCCTTCTGAGAGGCTACCCTGGCAGCACGCTCGCAGAGTGCACCTTTAGTGGAGTGTAGCAGAGACGCAGCTATAATAACACAAGAAAGATTAGACACTTTAAAAAAAACACATTGGAAATAATGTTCAATTCCAGCAAAGCTAGTAAATGTGAAGAGGACAGTTTTAACACGGCATTATCATCTGAAAATAATGCCACCTTACTGAAGTCAAAGGAAATATTTCAAAGATCATAATTCACATTAGTAGCCGGCGCAGCGAAGTCACAGGATACACTTCATGTGGATTGGCTCGTTTTCGATCCATACCACAGTGTAATCCCGTGGTCGTACTTGCGTGCATTGCGCACCGGGTACACTGATGTTTACAAACCTACCTTCCAACGCCGCCATTTCCCTGACTGCAGTTCAAAATTCACCAACTCTGGAACAAGGCGCCGCAGCTTTTATAACAGCCCGCACATTCTGAAAGAAACGCTTTCACCTCACGTTTCACTCATTCAAACCTGGTGCAGCTACCCAGAAAATGTTTTTCTTCTTTACAAAATGCACATTTCTGCATTTAAATTGCCACATTAAATTAGAAATTCTATGTAACTGCTTCACAAATAGAAAATGTCTGTTTTGCAAATATGTGCTTATCCATTCTCACTGTATGTAGAAGTCATTCCATTTGCACATACTATTTATGTTCTTGTAATGGGGAAAAAGGCTTTCATAGGTACAATGCATTCTGCATGTTTAAGCCAATATGTGAAATACACATTACTGCATTTCACATACTGCCTTACGCGTGCAGAATACATTGTACGTTTAAAAGCATTCCTCCCATTCATTACTACGGATCAACTTGGCCCAAAATCGTCCCCTGTAACTCTGTAGTAATGAAGCAGTACGTGCGTGCTAGTGTTCCTAGAACGGTAGTAATGAAGCAGTACGTGCGTGCTAGTGTTCCTAGAACTAACGTATAGTACTGCGACCGCCTTTTCAAACAGCAAAAGAAATGCTTCTTGAAAAGGTTTTCTACGACATTAGTATCCTAGGGCTACACACCCCAGAATACTAATGGCAAAAACCGCATTGCTACGCTCAGGCCTATAACTTTGGGTTTATAGCAATGATAATGATCTGAATAGGTCATGGCTCTGGGTGTTGGTGTATTCGGGCAGAAGGGTGCGAAAGGAGACCAGTCATGTTAACATTTTGTTAGGGTTACCTGCAATATTGAAAACATTGTCTCCATTGCCCATGTGTTCCATTTCTTGGTCCATCAGAGGCCTAATGAGGGCTGCTGTGGTAATTTCCAACATTGGGCGATCGTGAGCCTTGCCACATTCAAGGCATGCCTGGTGAACCGGGGGAAAGTATGATAGATGTGTTCCTCCTCTATGCTGCAAGCATTCCCCAGTACAAGGACCAGTGGGTCCAGGGGCAGTTCTGAGATGGGTAATTCTTTTAGTTTAGTTATATTCCCTTCCCAAAAGAGCTGTGTCATTGGGCATAACCGCCACATGTAACCCATCATCCCAACTTAGCCATATCCCCTCCAACATTGGGAGGAGAACCCCGGGCCAAAGCTGTGTAGGTGTTTAAGATTGTAGTACCATCTCATATATATTTTATACAGGCATTCCTTTGTGGTGGTGCATCTTGAAGGCTTGGCCACTTTGGTCCAAATGCATGACAATGTGTCTAATGGTATGTGCAAGCCCAATTCCTCCTCCCATTTCTTCATATAGGTGAAGGTCTCCTTCTAGACCCGCCTATCGAGATGACAGTAGAGCCAAGAGATGCTCCCTCTTTGGATATCGTCCCGGATCGTCAGCTCTAGCGGCATGGATTGTCTAGTGCCAGTTTTTTGATAGTTGGATTTGTAAGCCAGTGAGGAAGTTGGAAGTATGTGAACCAATCAGCCTCGGAAAGGTTGAACTTGGATTTGGCCTCTACAAACGTAAGTGGTGTCCCTGTAGATAACAATCCCTCAGGTTCCTCATACCCCCTCCGCCCATCTACGGATGGTCATACGACTGCATCCTGGGGTTAAGTCCGGATTGCCCATGACTGGGGAGAAGGGACCAAGTCGTGGGCTCACCCTCCATGGCTTCTGTGCCCCGTCCCAATAGGACAGTGAAGCAAAAGTCACTTCCCTCAGGAGTCTCTACACCCACGGCTAGCAAATCCTACAGTTGGATTCTAGAGGCTGCTTGCCCTGTGGGTCAAATTTTTCCCGGTGGGGTTATGGAGCCGTGGAAAGATGTGTGCTATTTTGGCAGCCCTCTGTTATCTGCATAGATTTGGGACCCTCCAAGGGTGGACGCACAGACCAGGGTCCTCTGGGCTATTCATGGAGGTCTACCCTTCCGTATAAAACAGAGCATTGCTCTCTTCAATGGCAACAGGGTACATTTTGGTATTTGGATTGGGAGGCTACTGAACACAGAGTAGTTTGGAAACCATGTTCATTTTCAGAGCATGGATCCTACCTATCCTTGAAATGTCCTGGTTGAAGATGTTTAAGTAGAGGGGACACATTGTGTCGCATTAGATTCGCCCTTTTCTTTGCTAGCTTGATCATGAGGTAGTGAAGGGTGGAGGACGCCCATTGTATTTGTATTTTATTGTATTTTATATAGCGCCTTAAGCCAAAGCGCTTCACAAAGTTAAAGGGCATTGAAGAAGATGGTTTTTTAAAGAAAGACGGAAGAGAGAGTAGTCAGTAATACAGTGGATGGAGAGTGGGAGAACATTCCAATGAAAAGGAGCGAGAAGCTGAAAAGTTCGGAACCAGGAATGAGCACATGGAGGACAAGGAACACTCAGTCTAAAAAGAGAAGAAGAGCGAAGGGAACCCATTGCAACACAAAGGTATTTTGTAGGATTTGTCTTACAGGCTCCTCCTCAGTGAAGTTTAGACAACTCGCTTTGCTATAGTTTATTGGAAACCCGCACCTTCTTCAAAATTAGAGAGCTCTGCCATCACTCCCGGGAGAGAGGAGCTAGCTTCTGTTAAAAACAGCAGAATACCATCTGTGCATAGGTCTATTTTATGGGGGACATCATCTATTACTGCTACATTAATGCCAGAATTAGCTCTGATTATGTGATGCAATTAGCTCAATAAATAAATCAAAGAAAAGTGGGTAGATGGGGCTTCCTTACCGTACGCCCCTAGACAGAACAATCCATGGGGGAGATGGTTGTCAATTCTGAGCCTCGTCTTCGGAGAGCTAAGCGTGTCATTAACCCACGCCCTAAAATTGGAGCCAAATCCCACATTTGCCATTTCTTCGCACAGAAACGGCCAGTCTACTTTATTGAAGACTTTGTTTGCATCCAGTCCCACCAATATCAACGGTTGCCGCTCCCGGGTGACGCAATCTATAAAGTTCACCATCCTATGTGTGTTTGTCTGTGGGGGCCAGCCAGTCACAAACCCCACCTGATCTGAGTGCATAAGTGACTGGAGCATTATAGCCAGTTAGGTGGCTTGTATTTTCCCAAAGAGTTTAGCGTCTACATTTAGGAGAGCAATGGGCCTATAGGAAGCGCAGTCAGTTTAGGCTTTTCCAGGTTTACTGATGAGAAGAGTAGTAGATTCTGCCATAGAGGGGAGTGCACGCCAGAGTTCAGGAAGGAATTGAACAGTGTGGTGAGATGTTGTTTGAAAGGTATTGCAGAAGGATGGAGTAAAACCATCTGGCTTGTGGGCTTTCTGAGGGGGGAGGTTTCGGATTGCCAACTCAACCCCCTCCGGCGATTACGGGCCTCTCAAGAAGCTCTCGTTGATCATCCATAAACTGAGGCAAGGAAATCCCTCATAAATATTCTGAGTGTGCAGACCCAGGGCTGGAATCTCCGGACATGATCTGTGTGAAGAACTGGTGTGTTTTATCCAGTTTTGCATCCTCATTTATGTGTGTGACACCTGTGTTACCTACTAGTTCTGCAATGTGAATTCTACTGCGTGTTTTCATTCATTTGTAATTCAAGAGTCCATTGGCCTTATTTCCATCGGTGTAATAGCGCTTTTGTGTATGAATTAGTGATTGTGCCGTGCGGTCAGAGAGATGTGCTTCCAGTTTACTATGAGCTATCCGGAGGACGCTTTGGGCCTTCAGAGAGGTCTTGTGTTTGGAGGCTGTCTCACATTGCTTAACCTCAGCCTCCAACACCCTCCTAATCTTCATTGTGTGCAGGTAGGCTGTGGAATTTGGAATGAGTCCCCCCAACACAACTGCCTTGAAGGCATACCAAATAGTGTTAGGTGACATGCCTTGTGCTGTGTTGATCTCAAAGTAAGAGTTGATCAAGTCTACCAGCTCCTGACGAATTGCCAGGCCTCTCAAGGGTCCTTCTTTCATTTTCCAGGGGGGCTTGGGCAAACGTTGCATGTGATCTACCTTTGTTTGGCCTCAACTGGGGAGTGTTCCGAGTGCACCCTAATGCCTATATTGGAGCTTGCCACCATGGGGACTATGGATGAGGAGATCAAAAGCAGATCTATTCTGGAGTGCCGCCTATGCACATGGTAGAAGAAGATATAGTCTATCTCCTCCCTGTGTTAGAAACGCCAAATATCGAGAACATTTAAGTCACTCATAAGCTGCAGAAGGGCACGTGCACATTTAAAGTCTGTGGAGCTAGCAGGTAGGGTTTTGTCCCGGGATGAGTTAGACATAGTGTTAAAATATCCTCCTTTTAATAGATGGCCTTCCATGAAGAACGCGTTTCTGGGAATTAGGTCCGTAAAGAATTGTTCCTGCTTCTCATTCAGCCATAGACTGTTATCAGGGTCATTAGGTGTCCAAACAAAGTTCCCTTGACCATGAGGTAGCAACCACCTGGATCTCTAAGGACCATGTGCTTGACGAAGGGTATGTCCTCAGTCAATGAAATGGTGACTACTTTTTTTCTCCCCCTCAAGGCAAACAACTGTGCTGGGAAGGATTTCGAGCGCTTTCACGTTTCATCTGACTTTAATAGGTGAGTCTCCTGAAGCATGAGGATCTGCAAAAGAGAACATCTCTGCGTTTCGAGGGTCAGTTGAGACCTTGAATGTTTATAGAGGTGAGCCTCACCTAAGCTCGGATTGTGTTAGTTTAGGTGGGTTTTTAGGCATGCTATGTCATCTGATTTCTCCTTTTGAGCACTATCAAGTGATCCCTGGTTAGCCAATCGGTCTCTTAGTCGCTTGGTCATGGAAAAACAATAGAATTGGTGTAAACTGGACTATTAAGATGTCTTCTGGATTCAGCTGAAACCTCAAAACGAAAATCATAAAAAAAAAATTAAGGGTTGAGCCTCTGAGCGGTTTTACTCATCCTGGAGCTGGGTGGGTATTCCGTGGAGGGTGGGCATTCTGTGGAGGGTGGGCATTCTGTGGAGGGTGGGCCCCTGTGCTCAGGAAATTCAACATATGAGTGGATGTAGGGGCCATTCCTTTAGTCATCCATCCTTGTTGTGTGCAGGTTCCTGCTTGTCATTGCGGGAAGGAGGTGCGCCTTTCCTTCTTGCTTTTTGGTTAGCCCATGCAAAACCCCCTCTGCAAGGGGGTCCTCTTTGGTGCCTCTTCCCCTGTCTCCCCTTCTTCTGGGAACAGCAAGCCCTTAGTATCCTGGGATGAAGACACAGACCAGCCTCACCCTATGTATGTGAAGGAGAGGGTGCCAAGAGGCCGCCACCAGTATCTGATGTTGTTTGCCTGTAACCAGTCAGCGACTTCCCGCATGGTCCTATGCTTGTTGAGGGTGGCTATTGAGAGGTCGTCTTGCAAAAGGAGCAGAAGTTAATTGAATATTTCCATCTGGCAACTCCCAGAATGCACTACTTGTCCTGGAAGTAATGTGCCTTTGTAAGGACGTCAGAAATCAGGCCTTTCTCTTTCTCTTTCTGATACGTAGTATAGACCCAATGGGCACAAACTAGTATGATGGGATCTGCAGGGTAAGTGGGGGGTCTCAAGTACTGGAAGAGCTCCTGGAGATATTGAGTCAAGGCTTGGTCCTGGACGGAGAAAGGGATACCTCTTATTCAAAGGTTGTTCTACCTGGGGCGATTCTCCAGGTCCTCCTGCTTGGCCTCCAGGGCTTCAGCTCTGAACCTGATTTCTGAGATTTCATAGAATTGCTCGTAAGTAGTATTTTCAAGGTCGTTAATACAATTTTCGTCTTCTGAGACCTGTCTGTCAAGCGTCTTGACTTTGCGGGATAGCTCCAACATGCTGTCCTGCATTTCCTTCTTAAATTCAGCTGTCATGGGGATCTTTGGCATGAACCTGAGTCGTGACAGTTGCGCCCTTTTTTAGTTTCTCCTCCGCTGACATTAGGGCCAGGACAACTCCCGATCTTGGCGATCTGGTGTGTTTGACCATACTGAGTTCTCAAATTCTTTTAAAGAAGGCAGGCATGTGAGATGTTGTCCATATTGGGTGTGACCGCACGTCGGGTGCTGCAGCTCACAAGTGTGCGCCTATAGTATGGCACTGTGGAGTTGCCACTGACTGGAGTCCTGCATGTGCGGCGGAAGGTGGAGTACGCTCAGTTCCTTTATAGTCGCATGACCTAAGAGGCCTCAGTTCCAAACGGGCTGTGTCACATCCCACTGCTGTGTCTCCTAACTGCCAGGAGAAGGGTGACCCCCTTTTTGTGTCCAGGGAGCCCAGGAGCACTGAGGCCTCAGGTTCCAAGTGCCGTCCCCTCTGCCCAGCCCCGCCTCACCATCAACATCTGGGCGGCTCTGCAGGGCCAGCGGATGGTCAGGGTGCTTTTGCCTCTGCTGCGGCAAGCATAGAACACTCTCTGCTTGATGTGAAAGCCCTGGTCCCCGCGACCCAACCCCTGACACTGGGTCGAGGCCTCCGGGCCAGTCATGCATACTGGCAGCCCTCTGTTGCTAATGGACGGGCCTCATCAGTCGGTTCGGCCAATCTTCTCTTCCTCTACCAGGGCACGGCCTCCACCCCAGACAGTGTCGCTACGGCCACTCTGCATCCAGACTCCGGGCCAGGTTTCTATCCACTCTGATGACTGCAGCACAGGCTCAGCAGATTCCCAAGTCTGTTCCATGCGCTCCTCCTGTGCTCAGGCCCTTCACCTCAATACTGGGGTGGCATGGCCAATCAGACCGCACATAATTGGCCGAGGAGCCTGCTGCCACCATGGTGCTCTAACAGTTGGTGGCTGCCATTGCACACGCTAAACCACGGCCCCCTGTGGGTACATCTTATATTGATACACAAGAGTGAAGCCAAACAATTTAAATGGATTGGGCTGACCATGGAAAAGAATGGTATTCGGAGATGAACCCTGGATTGACTTTTCGTGGATTAGAATCCTATTTAATTATGAGTTTTAATCCAAGATACCTGAAAGGCTTTCATGTGAAGGCTATCAACTGTTTTGTGAGTGATATTGTTTAACCCCCTGTTAATACCACTTGGTCTTGGCAGGACAGAGGCTCTCCAAGACACCATTGATCATCATTTAAGATTGTCCTTACTTTTATCGCTGTTTTCCACCAAAACAAAGCAGCTTTTTCATTCCCTAGACTTGAGGGGATTCCATCTAAATTTCATATTACACCACTCATGAGACCGGCTCTAAGTGAGGCATCCAACACCACCATGCAGCCCAGGAGAAAGAACCAACAATGTTCCCATTTGTGGAACTACCCACATTCAGCTAACTGTGTATCTTTCATGCACACTACGTGTTCTATGATCCCTGCTGTAGTGCAGAGATTCCTCAATGCCTGGAAAGGAAATACAGGCTCCAGATTCTGAACATAGCTGTGGACCACATGGAGCGATGATTCTTGCAGCATCTGTGAGATGTTGCCTGAGGAGCTGTGAGACACAATAAAGGAAAATCTCGAGTGCATCCTTCCATCCTTCACGAGTGTGCTCAAAGGAGCTCTACTTGAGTAGTAAAAACAAATTGAGGTGGGACGAGTTTTGCTACTTGCAACAGGCAAGGATCATTGGTGGAATCTGGTATAGACGAAGGCAGAGCGGAGGGCTGCCCTCACATGGTATTAACACTGTCGTCCAGGCAAAAGAAATATTCTTGAGACTAAGGGCCTCATACTGAGTTGGGCAGTATCCTGGTGGTAATTGCGCTGGGCTACTGCCCAACGCTGTAAGCGTTACCGCAACTCGATCCAGCGCAATTTGCGCCGGATCCTGAGTTGCGGTGGGGAGGTAAATCCCCACTCCCATTGGGTCTACACCGGAAACGTGCAGAAAGGGGAGATTTTTACCTCCAGCAAGAAAGTTGTGGTAAAACTCCCACTTTCCGCCCAACTCAGCAAGAGCAATAAGTCTGAACACCAGAAGGGGAAAGCACATAAATCTCTTAGTGGCAATGAAAGGGACCACAATGAGCAGTCTCCCCTTTCCTCATCAAGGTATTTCAAATTCTGTGGCAAATTACAGGTAGTCTCATTCAGCCCACTGCAGAGACGTCACTGCACGTCCCTATATGTAAGAGTTTCTTATCTGATATACAAGTGTGCACGGTCACTATTTGTAATTAGAGACCCTTATAATGTAGGACTCGTCATTACAATGCAATGCAGTTAGTGTGCCATGGTGTGCTAGTTCGCATGGAAAGTAGCACCATGGAAAGAATATATACAATTAATGCCAGTTCTGATATTATCAGTGATGTCATATGTGGCGTCATGAGCAGTGCATCGTGAGTGTGAATTATGATTGCATTTCTAGTCATAACTAGTGAATTTCATTGTTATAACGTACCTTCAGCTAGAAGTCTTTCGTTGCATCCCAAAAGATATCCATCATTTGATTGCTTTATGGATGTTGTGGCTATGTGTATATATGTGTG
Organism: Ambystoma mexicanum; assembly: GCF_040938575.1. Classification (NCBI taxonomy): domain Eukaryota; kingdom Metazoa; phylum Chordata; class Amphibia; order Caudata; family Ambystomatidae; genus Ambystoma; species Ambystoma mexicanum. The sequence continues at coordinate 882,724,384 of NC_090935.1, read as the reverse complement.
TTTATGCACATATACATGACCATGAGAATGGGTTAAAAGGAAACATGGAAAAGCCGACATTAAGGCCGACACTCAGAGTCCAATATTAAAGTATGTACAAAAGGGGTGCAAATTGGCTAAGTATCAGAAAATGTCCTTGCAACAGTTGGAATTGTAATTGTTTGTATGTAAAGTGCTTATACACAAGTGAAGTGCTTCAAAGCGCTTCAAGGCGGAAAGGGAAGGAGGGAATACAGTTGTCATTCTTAGGCCTCAAAGTTTCCGAATAATTAAACACAAAGATAACTAGCATACTAGATCATAGGCACTTCAACTAGTGCACATGCATGACAGGAAGGAATGAGAGAAGGGGGAGGAAGAGAAGAGCGTAATGATATGTCAGATAGTGCAAGTGCATGACAAAGAGTGGGGAGGGAAAAGAACATGCAGACAATAACTACCATAATAGGTTTGTGCAAACTGTGTATGAATTTCTATATAAAATGCAGTTGGACAGAAGGTCCTTTCCAGAGGCTTTGCTAGGGGGGGCCCTGAGGGGGCTATAGCCTTGGGTCATTTGGTTGTAGCTCCGGATAGAAGCTCAGGGGCTACAACCAAAAAGGCTAGGTAGCCCCGAGTCCTGACAGTTCTGGCATTAGCGTAGACCCTTATATTTTCCAGACCTAGCAACACCCCTGGTCCTTTTCCAACCTGTTTTATATGAGGTTGAAGAGGGATTTTGAACTGAAGTCAAAAGATACACAGATACAGCTCTGGAGATAAAAGAATTTGATGTGATAAGCAATCGCCGCAACTTCATTGTGAAGAAATGTGAGGGCATTTAGTACTCAGCAGTATAAAGACTATCCACAACACGTTTTAAATGTGTTACGTGTTGTTACACAGAGATAATTATGTGAGCAATATGATGGCAACTCCAGCCAGTCGATTCGGGATGATCAAACCAAAGGTCAAGGGGTATAGTTAAAAACCACTGCTTGTGACATTATACGCTAGTCTGAGTCTGTGATCTTTGTTTTATTTTTTTTATTTCAGTAAATTAGCTAAAGCGGTACTCATCACAGATGATATATCTGAACTCATTTTGAGCTCATGAGTACATTTCAGCATTGGTAAATAGGGCTGTTTAAAAAAATAAGTAATGTCAAACTCATTCTTAGGAAAAAGAAATCATGTTAATCAAAACCACCTATTTTTATATTATTGCATAAACTTGAATGTGAAATACACCATATGATTTGTTGGGTGCCCTGCTAATTGCTTGGGATCACCTTGTGTCAAAACCTCCCTTGTAATGAAACAAATTTGCCACTTGTTGATGTTCTGTGGTTAAATTACCTGCTCCTTGGGCCATATCAGTGGCAAGAGTTGGGGGCCTGAGTTAATAGGCCAAAGCACAGCATGGGCCTTTAGCGAGGGCTCCCAGGACGTTACCACCCCTTGGAGCTGGTAATTGTAGATAATACCACCTCATGTTAACGTCCTGGGGTGCTGTTAGCAATATATTTGTTTGAAACAATGGTTTGCGGTAGGCACCCAGCCGATTGTTTCTGACAAATATCTACCAACATGGCTGCCATGGAAATGGAGGCGAGGTTCCGAATGGAGCTCCTCTTCCTTTTCCTCAGCAGCCCTCGAGGCATGGGAGGAGTGGCACAGTGATGCCGAAACAGCAAAGGCAAGTGGTAGGTGTGGAGGAGTGGGGACTGCAGTCGAGTCCCCATGGAGAGGGAGGGAAGATGATGGATGGGCCCCAGTACCGGTGAGTGCGCTTGGAATGCTTGGTTAACCCCCAGATTCTTTGCAGGCACCTCCACTCTGCTGCCAACTTCTCACCCTCAGCAGCGGCCTGGATCAAATCCTTCTTGAGCAACAGGTCCATGAGGGTCTTTGCACCTTCCGCTGCCGCAGATCCCTCCCCTATTCATTGCGGCGTACCTCAGGGTTCTTGCGTGTCACCTACACTTTACAATATCTTTACGAAACCACTCTTTGATGTGCTTGATTATCTGGGTGTCTCCTACACCAACTATGCGGACGACACCCAGATACTCATTCCCATTTCAGGTGACTATCTTGCTGACACCAAGGCCCTCAATGACGTCTACCTGGTCATCCAAGCTTGGATGGCCCAGCACCAGCTATGTCTGAACGACGATAAGACGGAGCTCCTTATCCTGGGTACCTCACAACGCCTGAGCAAACTCGGGCCATCTTATCAGTCATTCACTATAGACGGCAACTCCATACGAGTCTCGAAAGACACCAAAACACTAGGCTTCTACCTGGACTCCACCCTATCCTTGTCGAGACAAACTAATGCAGTCAGGTCTGCCTCTGCCTACACGTGCAAACTCATCTCAGCTTGCAGACCATTCCTCACCACCCACAATAGCGTCACACTTGCGAGAACACTTATCATGGCTAAAATTGATTACTGCAGTGCTCTATACCTAGGCACCAGCCAAGAGAACCTATCCAAACTCCAAACCACCCAGAACAATGCAATTTGAGCGGCCCTGAACATCCCTCGCAACCACCACATCTCAGAAGCCAGAACTAGCCTTAAGTGGTTACCTGTTAAGCAGAGAATTTCCCTTAAAACCCTTGCCCTCACGCACAAATGCCTAGCCAACAAGGCCCCGATCTATCTCTGCAGTCGGCTTTCGCGCCACTCCACTGCCCAACCACTAAGAACTGCACAGACTCATTGCCTAACAATCCCTAGGTTTAAGCTGCAAAAAGCTGGAGGCACTAGCTTCCCTGTCCTAGCCTCTAAACTATGGAACACCCTCCCCGCTACTATCAGAGCCGAAGACTCCTTCAACACCTTCAAGAGTAAAACCAAATCTTGGCTCTTTGGCCAGCAATAGACATGTTCGACATCTGTCCTACTTACTCAGCCCGCTTGTCCCCGACACCATTTCCGGCCTGCTACCTATGCCAACTATTTTAGCTCACCCTGGGATACATCCTCTGCGGATCCTAGGGGCACTGTAACCATGTAATATATATGTATAATAATATATATATTGTAATATATGTAATTAGTAAGATTGTTATTATGCTAGCATTGTTAAACCTCTGAATGTAATCTATTCTCCTGTATGTATGTTCTTTTCTTGCAACCCTGTACAAATTGCACCCTGATGCCCCCGGGCCTGATGGCTTGCGCGTTATAAATAAACAAATACAAATACAAATGCAAGCTTGTATCATGAGATTCAGACCAAGTTCCGAGAAATCTGTTTTTTGCCCCAACCCCCAGGGGCTAATAGACTAGAATACAAAACTAAATTGCACATTATTCTGAATGGACTACCATCACCATGTAGCCATCTGTATTTGCTAGGTATACAATTGTTAAATAGGTTCAGGTTGTTCTGAGTATCAGCTGAAGCAGATACATAAATTGAGCAGATACATAAACTCCATTCAGAAGTTAAGCAATTATAGAATGGAGCCATCGGGCACTGCGCATCACACCCCTTGTCTGGAGCGGTACCTTGTGACCCACGGCCTGATTCCATACAGGGTCCAGCCCAGAAAGTGCTTCTGTCCAATAACATCTTATAACTACAGAATCCTGCAATTATTACTTGACCAATGATACAAGCTTTGCTGTATCTTTTAGTTACTTGACAATGATTGGTTGTACTAAGTAATGACAGTGTTATATTGCTAACAATCACATTTCCCTTCACTGGGTATGTTTTTCCGCTTATAATTTATAGCAGAGCTGACAACTTTAAACAGTTGTCTCGGGATGGATCCAGCAGTCGGTACTAGCTCCCTTTTACCTAGCGCAGTGCCCCATACAATATAGCTGAGTCCCACAGACTATTCGGTCCAGCTGTTCACATAGTCCCGGACATCCTCAGCCTAATACTAATGGCAGACCACATCAGTTTATTCTCGGTCATCTCATTAGTCATCTCTGCTAGCAATTGTGTAAATGATTGTCTCTACCACCATGCAATGCGTTGCTCCACTGCTTCATTTCTTTTCAGACCACTGTCTGCCCAGGAGCCATTGAACCTAGAGCACTTCGAAGCCATAACACATGGTAACAAGCGGCATACAGATATATAACATAACATATCACCAAAGGATCTGGACATGGATTGAGAGATGCCAGATTTCTCCTATTCCGGGCTCCAGGATCCGAAGAACGAGGGCACATGAGAATGAATGCCATAGTCAAAGTTTGGATTGTGAATGGATGCAAGGCAAGCATACACCGGTAGGTGGGCATATGAAGCACACGAGTGCAGACGCGTGCACAGTGCTCAGACCTATTTATCCCTACTCTGGAATGCTGGCCACTTTTACAGTGGTACAATAAGTTTGGCGATGCATTCTCAGACATTAAGAATATGCAAACTAGTTGGGATTTATATGGGGTCTCTTGACTTACATAACCTACATTTATTTCTGTGTAGGTACGTTTTATATTTTTTTGAATGTGCAGTGTGCCAGGAGCCCTTGAAAGGAAAATGATGGGCACGTTGAGGGCAGTCTAGCTATTTTGTAAACATGTTGTGTATCTGTTAAATTAGAAGACTGTGACATGAATTGGAAGGCATTGCCAACAGCATAAAGCCCTAGACCTTCACAGTTAAGTTGGATATCTTGCCACCTGCCAGACCATTCCTGTAGGAAAGAATGAAAGCATGTGTGTATGTGGAATGAGGATGAGCGCCCCCTTGCCGCCCTGGCTGATTGGTGTTTGCCGGATGCAGACACCGAAAAGTCTCTTTGCAGTGCTCCGCGCAGTGTGCATGCCCTCTGCAATGCATGGCCTCTCTAATGAAGATGTCCCTCTCTTTTGCTCCTCTCTGATTAGGGCTGCTGCATGATGCGGTACACCACTGCGGGACAGCTCTGGAACATCATCGCTCCCAGGGAGTTCGTCGACTTCTCCTATACCACACCACACGAGGATGGCCTTTTATCATGCGGTACCTTCCCTATCATTCACATTCCACCTGTTTACGCTGAGCCGTACAATCGTCTTCATTACCATACACTGTGCATGCCTAGTCGGAGTTGCACCAGTGCAATTACAGTGCAATTGTAATTGAACTGGTGCTAATGGGATTGCACGTGATTACATATGTGCAAACACAGTGTTTGCATATGTGCAAATGTACCGGACCAATGCCCAAGAGACCTCATAATGGCAGCCAGTGGGATTGCCACTACAACCACCTGACTCTTGAACTGGAAATTGCTTCTTGATCTGGTAAAGCTGGGGAGTTGCACATCCACCGCCATTCCTAATGTGTCTCTGGGCAATGTTGACCGGAACCTGCATCATGCGTATGACCTTAAGTTTTGTATCTGCATTGGTTCGTGTCCATGCTCCTTTCCACTCACAGGAGGGTGCCTGCATTTATTGATTTATTATTTCTCGATCTGTACCCTTGGCAACCTGCAATCTGCAGCATATGGCCCACCCAAAGCCTTGCCCACATATTCAGATCATTGTCGTCTTGAACGTCCATGCTTTCTCTGAACCCAGAAGCCCCGCAGAGTCATCTTCCACAGATGTGGCACAAGAGTACGGGGACCATATCGCCTGTTTAACTGTCAACGTCTATTGGCTACATCGTCGGTCTTTTTGATAGTACCCACCAGCCATTTTGTGATATTAGTTGGTCATTGTAAGAACATTACAAAATACGTTTTACTGGAATTCTAAGTCTTCACTTTCGATAGATGGAAAACAGAATTAGGTCAGGAGGAGCAGTGACTAGGCGTATTAATATTCCTGGAGTGGCTTTCTGAGCAAGTATACACCCTTCATTCCTTAACCGTCTGCCATCCTTCATAGGCCCCTGGGTCCACCTGGGACCTTATATACACACATATTTCACCCATTACCGCCCGCATTGATTTTTGATGGATCCAGTATCAAGTTTCTTCAGACCCCGGCCTCAGTCATTCAGAAGTTGTTCAGACCAAAAAATCCTTCTATTGGTTTTTCGCCATTACGGTCAGATGTAAAGTTCTCAGATGGGGTGAGACTTGTAGTTATATAGACCTCCAAACAATAAACAGATCAGAGTCTATTTGTGATGAAGAGCATATTTTTAGACTTGTCCAGAATCATGTTCTTTTTGGTATCTATCAACATCCAGGGTTGCTGGGCACCTCCTTTTACTGGCAAGATGTACAACACAAAGACATAAGTGTACCCCTTTGGGACCGCCTTCTTTTTCCTCATTCATAAAAAAATATGTATGTAACAATGCACAACCCTTCCCACCTTCTCTACCCTGGCAAAGGAATCTCCAGGACACTTTTTTCAGAACTGTCTCCAGCCCTCACTAGGTGTCGTCAGGCTACTTCAGTTTAGCACCATTACCAAAACATCTGTGTGAACTACTTAGGTCTTTGTTGCATCCGGTTCAGGGGTCATTACAATGGGTAACATTCCTCCCATGGTCCCTAGAGGGTGTGCCTCCTCTCATCATTAGGCAAGAGTAGGCTATTCTGTGAGTCCCCTAGCATCCTTGCTGGGCTGCGCGCAGTGCATCACATTGGTACTCTGGGTGGCAAGCAGGGCACTTTCTCTTACCGAATGTTAGAGGAGAATGTTTCCCAAGACCTACCTCTGGTTGCTGATCCCTCATCCTCTGAGTCAGTGACCCTGGATTATCCCTAATTACAGTGTGCCTGCCTGAGAGTCTTTTGCATCTTCGCCTTCCACCACCCTCCAGTCCACCTGGATTATCATTCATGAAATCATTGCACAGTGCTTCCATTTACCCAATATATAGAGGGGGCAGCAAGCACATATACATGCGTTGCCAGCGTGTGATGCCAGGCTCATCTGGACAAACCCCATTTTACGTTTCTATTTTAATTAATGAAATAAAGAGCTCAAACCACACAAGCAATACATGGGTGCTAGAGTCTTTATTAGGATCTGATTTTGGAGCCTAACCGGGTATGCGAGCAGACGTTCTGCTGGAAACTACTGCAGCATCGTTTCCTTCTGTTTCAGAGCTGTGCGACTGACACGCCTGTAACAGATAGTACCTGCCGTTCCATTAACTATTTAGCGGATTAACAACTTTGCTCTAACCGCACGTCAAAATCTTTGCTACAAGTGATCTGCGTGTTCTCCCACACTCCCAGTGTTTTGAGTTTTTTTTTTCGAGCACTGCAGCACAATTATGTCCTCGGGAAGTTAATTTTCGCAATCCATATCTGGCACCGTAGTGCTCGTAGCCACGATGTACGACCCTTTATTCAACCAGGAATCTGATGATCATTGACCCTGTTGTTTACCTGGATGAACACATTTAGATGAACCTGGCCACAGATCCTTTGGCAAGTGACCTCCAGTTGTAATTGCCACAAGCCATTTATTGACTTTAAGTTTGTCACACCCGAACCTGTGATAATAAGTCTGACCCTGGAAGCATCAGCCCAGCCAGCCTGGGGGGCAATTTGTCAGAATCCAAGGTAGTTGGCTGCTGAGTTGCAGTCTGTGGCAGTCTACTCTAGAGTCTTTCTACAGTTGCTGCTGCTTTTGAGGGTTGGACATAAAAACCCCTCTACACCGCGGAGCGGCCGCGGAGTTGGCTGCTGAGTTGCAGTCTGTGGCAGTCTACTCTACAGTCTTTCTACAGTTGCTGCTGCTTTTCAGGGTTGGACATAAAAACCCCTCTACACCGCGGAGCGGTCGCGGAGTTGACTGCTGAGTTGCAGTCTATGGCAGTCTACTCTACAGTCTTTCTACAGTTGCTGCTGCTTTTGAGGGTTGGATATAAAAAACCCTCTACACCGCAGAGCGGCCACGGAGTTGGCTGCTGAGTTGCAGTCTGTGGCAGTCTACTCTACAGTCTTTCTACAGTTGCTGCTGCTTTTGAGGGTTGGACATAAAAACCCCTCTACACCGCAGAGCGGCCGCTGAGTTGGCTGCTGAGTTGCAGTCTGTGGCAGTCTACTCTACAGTCTTTCTACAGTTGCTGCTGCTTTTGAGGGTTGGACATAAAAGCCCCTCTACACCGCGGAGCGGCCGCTGAGTTGGCTGCTGAGTTGCAGTCTGTGGCAGTCCGTGTGCAGGAGGGGGCAGGAGCCACTTAAACCATCATGGAAGTTAGGCATTTCGACAATCCAACCTCGCCACCACCAGGAGGTGACGATGAGGAGGCCAGGTGGACGAGAAGTTCGAGCCAGAGCCTAAGGCCAGCTTCCCTTCGCTTAGACCTTTCACGACCACCAGCTGTGCGCCCTCTACCGAGACCAAAGAATCTACAAAAATCGAGGGTTTTAAGCGACACCTCTTTAAAACTCCTTGACCTCGCTACACCTTCAAAACATCTGAATTCTGTGCCTGGCAAGGAGGCTCTACAAAGATCACTTGTGCCATCCATAACACGCCCCACCTCAAGAAGGCACCCGCGGGGAAGACGCATGTCAGTTGGGCTCTACGGCGGCTGTACCGAGAAAACCAACAACGGAGCAGGGAATTTCGCACGTCCAAAAGTCCCCAGTGCAGCCGACCGAAGTGTGGGCTGCGAGGGAACTTCTTGCGGCTTCCCAACTTCGTCAGCCCGACATAGCCCAGGAGGGCTTGCACCAAACTGCCTCTCCCTCAAACCCCGATCTTACCTCGTGGCTGGGTTCCCCGGTGACGGGGCTGGGGTCAGGTGGTTCACCGTGCACCGGTGGTAACCGCCCCAGCCGCAGTCGGGACGCGGACCTGACGTTGGGGAGGACGCCGGGTGCGGTTGAAGTGAGGGCGAGTGAGCCCGAAGCGAAGCGGATGACGGAGGCGTCATCAGAGCAAAAGGAGGCCCGTGGGATGGTCGACACGAGCGAAAGCGAGGCTCCACTTCCTCAAGGGGGTGGAGCCAAGGACAAACAAGCACCAAAGGAGGGTGAAAATAGAGAGATAAACGGGGACGTATGGAACCCTCGTTTACAAGATTTAAATGAAATTTCTCCCACAGACCAACAGACCTCATATAATTTTTCCAAAAAAATAGTAAAACCCACTCACTCGGTAAAGCACAAACAATAAAATCAAAACACAAGGAAAAAACCATTGGGTAAAACCCTGCATCAAAAAAACAAAAATAAGAAAACAAATTCATCAGAAAGGATGCTGGGAAACACTGCAATAACCAACTCGCTAAAAGCGTACTTTTCCAGTCAAGGCAAACGGAAATACGACGTTTTGCTCGAGCTGACAGATGCAGAAATGCTGGATGCAGCACTTGACGAGTCTGATGGCCCAAAGGCACCAAAGTTTCCTTATACACCAAAAGAAAGGATGACAGATTCTGTCGGCAGTGAAAGAAACCAGGTAGTTTGCCCACCGTTGGGCAGTGCCAACGGAGCGCAAACAGTACCACTGGAAAATCGAAGTCCTGTTTCAGCAAATCGATCTCCAGAGAAGATGCTTTTGCCTGCCCGAGAAATTTCAACGACAACCAGTACAAATGAGTCTCAGCACCCTCCACTTTTTCTTCTACCTAAAGAAATGCAGCCAACAGATAATGTTACAGGGTGAAAGGAATAGGCCGCTCATCGAGAAAACAACCATCACCTCATCCTCAGTCTCCGATGAAAGCAAAAGTCCAGCGGCCTTTTTCTACTGTCTCACTTGAATTAAAGTCTCCAGAACCCTCATCTAAAACAGCATCTTCTACCCCACAGGGTCCTGCCCATACTCCACCTTGAAGGGAAAGCATGGGACCTGGTCAAACAGAAGAGGGATCAAATGAGACCCCTCCAAGAAAGCGAGACCTGACAACATTAATGTCAGCATTGACTATTGCGCTCGCCCCATTCAGAAAGTTATATGAAGCAATAAATGACACATTAAAGGATCAGACTACACTGATCACCATGACTCACACCAAAATAATCTTTTTTGAAGGCTACAATACCACAAAAGAAAAAGTCGACAGTGCAATTTATGACAAAATCGTAAGCGACCTTAAGTGTCCGAAGTCAAAAATCTCAACTTTCTCATCACATCCCATTGCAATAAAAGATTCAAGAGAAAGTGCAACACAAACTGATCAAATTGTTGGAAAAGTAACAGAAATGAGTACACAGACACAGTCAGTCGACAACCAACTTGCAAACAAATTCTGCTTCAATTTTGAGAGAAAGCTTTCAAATAACCGAAAATCAAAAGAAAAAACGGATCCACCAAAGCATTTTCTATTCGAAGGCACGACAAAGAAAACACTTGTCAGGAGCCCATCACAAGACTCACAGTCTCACTCTCCTGTCACAGTTGTTGACTTCCTACGAGACGAAACGATGATGAAAATTTCCACTTATTCGTCTCCTGCAAGTGAAACTTCACCTCACACTGAAAAGCAAAATGAGGTGAGTTTGCTTAAAAACCAAGCAATCGCAACTCCTCCAACGCCTAAAAATGGAGGACGTTCAGCGAGCAAATAAAAGAGCGGTCGAATCCAAATCAAAGACACCCTAGAGGTCTAGACGCCACATGGAAAAAATCGGTGGCAATCAAACAAAACTATGCAGACCTAAAATCACCAAAAGACAAGGAAAACAGTCGAAAAGAAGGTCAGCTTCTGCAAAACAAACCTACCTTCCCCACAGAGCCGAAAGAAGACTTCCACCTTAAATCCAGCATCCGAAACCAAAAAATGGCAAAGCAACAAAGACTGGCTCTTGCGTCAGTCTTTAAACTGGAACAGATCCCGGACAACTTGGAAAAGATTACCCTAAATAGGGGCACTGTTCTGAAAATTCTGAAACATGTCAAAAACTTTGAAGACCTAAAAACAAATGATCTGCTACTGGTAGAGTCCTATCATAAGGACAAAAAAGCAAAGACGTTTTTACACGCAAGTGCAGAAGCCAAAGGCAGACTGACTAAAGAAGGAAAGGAAGATCTCCTGAGAAAGGGGTACTTGATTTCTGAGATAAAAAGTGGGCAACCCGGACCGAATTCGGAGTCCAAAAACCCCCCGCAACAACACGAAAAAATTCATTACAGGTCCAAAACTGAATTTAATGACCGGAATTGGTCATCGACCCAAAGAAGAGATTCACCTCATCGATCAGCTAATAGAGAAAAGCTGAAAAATCGAGTCTCAACTATTAGCAAATTAGCAGATATAGACTCATACAGAGCCAATGAAAGACTAGAAGAAAGAGTGCAAACCAAGAAAAGAACCTTGTCGCCCTTGAGAAAAAGGTCGGAACAAAAATTGTCTGACAGAGTTACGAATCAATCAGCACCTAAAATGAATCTACCAATTTTTGCCCCGATTAAACAACTACTAGCATGGTTCCCGAAATCATCATCTCTGCAAACAAAGAAATGGCAACAAAAGCCATCTAGCATCAAGGCGGATTTCAACAAAGTAGATGCAAGTCCAAAAATAAAAAGTCTGCCATATGATCTCCAGTCACGTTCACTCAAAATGATGTCTTGGAATGCTAGGGGTTTTAACCATCTCAATAAACCTGGAGCAATAAACCTTGGAGCATTCGATATTATCACTCTTCAAGAGACTTGGCTTACCACCCCCCCGACTATTGACGGCTTTGCAGTTGCAATCTCCCCGGCCAAGAAAGGTCGTTTGGGCCATCCATCATCTGGGCTACTTGTGGCAGTCAAATCGGGCTCAGGCCTTTCAATACAGAAGAAGCTGGCAGCAACCCAATCCTACCTTGCAGTCTCAATAAAGTGGGATCAACTAGACAGGAAGAGCCAAACCTTAACCTCCCTTGAGAAAACTGTTATTACGGTCTACTGGAACCCACAAGCCATTTCGGACAGGCTCTTCATTGAATCCATTCAGGGAGAGATAGACAACATAATGACAACCCAAAATAGTCCACTAATAATTGTAAGTGGAAATTTAAACGCCAAATGTCCGACTGATCCCTCAAGAACCCCATCACCGCGTCCGAAAAGCCAGGTGGAATCTTGTGGAAAGAAATGGGAATCACTTATGGCTTCAAGAAATCTTCGCAATATTGACCACTCACTTCCGCAGACGGTCCACATTCCAACCTGGGAAAGGGGCGCCCTGAATGGGACAATTGACTATATATATGTCTCAGAGGAGATGCTCCGCCGAATCTCATCTTTTGAGGTTTTAAGGGCTGAGGCGAGTGATCACAACATTTTGCAAATAGTATGGCCTATGGGAGGAGAAGACAAAACGATAATGCCAGAACACATTGAATCAAATATTCAAGGAAATCGCCTAAGACTCACTGCCAACCGAATAGAGGAACTGTCCAGAAGCTACAAAAGCCATTGTCTACGGGGTAATAACGAGTCATTAAAACCTACTGACTACCAGCCCTTATTGATTCCCTTTGTGATTCCCAGAAGGCAAACCCGAAAGCTTATCCAGAATCCTATTCACACCTATGACAAGGAATTAGCATCAAAACGTTCTACCTTGAGAAAGCTAAAGAAACTGGCAGCACAATCAATCTCAGAAGATCCTAGAAACCTCTATTTGAAGGAACAAAAAAAGTACAAATCTTGGTTACGCTTCCGCAGAATTTTCCTATACCAACAGGACTCTGAAGAAATGCTTAGAAAACTGGCTACCAAAAATTCGGGAGCCTTCTGGCAATTAATAAGAAACTCTAATGAAGGAGAAATCGCAAAAGGTTTAAATAATGTCCCAGAAGAACAATGGAAAGCACATTTCGCCAAAATTTTCCAAATTCCTAGTCAAGTCACAGAAGATCCGATGACGGAGGCAGACCAAACCGCATGGGAAGATTTTTCGGATAAAGAAGATATCATACTGGCCATTAAGCGTCTGAAATCGTCCAGAGCTCCAGGGCCAGACGGAATAACCAATATCGACCTAAAAAATCATCCAGAGAAATGGGCAAACTTTATAGAGCAGGTATTCAAAAACTGCAGCGCTACAAGATCGATTCCTAACTCTTGGCGCACTGCAGTGATTGCACCAATCTACAAAAAAGGAGACAGAACCGACCCGAGAAATTATCGTCCAATAGCACTTCTGGACACAATCGGGAAACTTTATGGGTCATTTCTTCTAAGGAGCTTCCAATCATGGGCAAAAACAGCACCGTGCAGAGACCCATTTCAAACAGGGTTCTTGAAAAATTCGGGGACCACAGCGAACATCATGGCCCTGAGCATTATAAAAGCAAGATCTACGCAAAGACTTGGAAAGGTATATGTTGCCTTTATTGATCTAACCCAAGCGTTTGATCAAATTGACAGAAATCTGCTTTGGTCAAAATTAGGCAAATGGAAGTGTCCACTTAACATCCTTGACCCAATAAAGGCTTTCCACGATAAGACATCGATCAGGGTCAAGCTGGATCAAGCAGGAAGGCTTTCTGACGAAATCTCGACCCTTAGACGCGTAAAACAGGGCTGCCCACTGGCCCCGGCTCTATTCATTTCCTTTTTGGGTGACCTTAAAGACAATTCGGATGCGATAAGATCTTTTCCTCCGAAAATTGGAACTACACCTGTGACTCGCCTATTATATGCCGATGACATCATCCTTTTAGATCAAACCGAAATTGGGCTTCAAAGGCAACTTGACAACTTGGGCAGTTACATATCGAACAACAACTTAGAAATTAACAAGGAAAAAACAAAAATTCTGATTTTAGGCCAACCATCAAAGAAGAATTCAAAATCGTTTAAATGGTACATCGAAAAATCGCCTGTTGAAGAGGTAAAACTTTTTAAATACTTGGGGGTGTGGCTGGACAACTCGAAAACAGAAGCCTCAATGCAACAACACCTATGGGACAAGACCCGAAAACTAACTACACAGGCCAGAATAATCAATCGAAAATACGGGCGGTTTTCACTTCTCCCTGTTATCAAATTCTACAAGGGTAAAGTAATACCAAGTTTGACGTACGGCTGCGAAGCAATGCTAGCGATTCCTCCGACAATTTGGCCTAAACTGGAAGCATATTTTTGGCGCAAAGTCCTTCAACTCCCGAATTCCACAGGAATCTCGATCATCAGAAGAGAATTGGGAACTCTCTCCTTAAAAGCAACAATCGAAGTGGGAAAAATGGCGCTTTTCAGAAAAATAATAATGCTAGAATCTCCGCCGCTATACAAAATAATAAACTCTGAAATTACTGAAGGACGAAGCAAGGTCATTTCCTGCTGGGCAGCAAAACAGCAAGTATCTCTGGCCAATAATGGTTGCAGCGAAGAAGATCTAATTCAAAATCCTACGAGAATAAAACGCAAGATGGACCAACTTGATTGGATAGAGACCTTGACATTGGCTAGAAAAAACAAACTCCTCTGTCACGTGAACTTTGAACCAAAAAGATTACATACACCGAACGAAGTTCTGAAGAGATTTCCTGACAAGTCGTTAAGATCCGTCTTCTTGCGTTCTCGCCTTAATTTACTGCCGACAAATGAAATAAGGGCTATTAGAGGCCAATCTCAAACAAACCTCTGTCGATTGTGTGGAACGACACGTGAGCCAGAAACCGTAAAGCATCTCCTTCTGCATTGCCCCGAAACAATAAAGTGGAGAAGAGCTTACTTGAGACCACTAATAGACAGTGACTCCTTGTATGAAGAAAAAACCTGGTGGAATCGACTGATGAGTGGATCGAGAACAACTTGGGCGTTGGCAACTTCCAAAATATTAAAGAATGCTTTAGAGTCTTGTCTACGCAAATCAGAGGATCCAGAAGGAGCAAATTCCAGTTTACCGAAAGGTACAAGTTGAGCGTGAAATTCAATCAGACTTTTAAGTTTAAAAGGGTAACTGCAAAGCCCAAACTCTAACTTCAAGTCGAATTAAGCTTGCGAAGAAAGAACAGAAAAGAAATTTTGACTGATTTTTTTGTCCTGTTTTTGCAAAATCATTGAATTGATAGAAGCAAAATAAAAAATAAAAAAATAAAATTAGGATCTTCTTGCTCTTAAGATTTGCCATATTATCCTACATCCTTAAACAGCTCCCGTTGTACCGATGTGGAGGGCGGCTGTGTGTTTTCATTTTGATAAGGATACAAGGGTCCCCTCTCATAACTGTAAGAGGAGTCGTTGCCTACTGCGACCTCGTTTGGGAGGTCTGGTACCCCTTTCTGCGAGAGAAACCTGATTGTAACCATAGCCCTCTTTTAGGAAATCATAGTATTTGTCAGCATCGAAATCATTAGGGGCCTGGTTTTGGAGAGACATTTCCAGAACCCTTTTTTAAACTCGCATTCAACTGGACATGAAGTTCATAGGGGCCTGGGCGGGTAACATTATGGCAACTGTAGGCCTTTAGGCGGTACACATATGCAAGAGTGTTTCATTTTAATGATAACTCCTAATGACTCATTGCAAAGTGAAGACACACAAGGAACTGATGTGATACTTACCATATAAATGATGTTTTTTTGAAAAGTAACGAATACAACAAAATGGCTTCCAGGCAATTCTGTCGTTCTCAGCCCCTCTGACCTTTACAGTTTACAGCCCAAATCCCACCACAGGCTCCAATCTCCCTAATAGAGTCTGGGCCTCATTAGGAGTGTGCCGGTCCGGTAACAACGGCGCCGGTAAGCCTACCGGCACTGTTGTTACTGGACCGGCACACTCCGAGTCTGCGGGCGGGTGATGTCCCACCCCACCCGCCAGGTCTGACCTGGTGGGCAGCACGGCAGCCGCCCGCTGACTTTCACGGAAGCACCGGTGCTGGTGCTTCCATCATCCCCGTTCCCATTGAGTCCTATGGGACTCAAATGGAAATGGGGATTAACGATTATCTGGCGCCTGACTTCCAGGAACACTGGGGTCGTAAATATTGCAAGTCCGGCGGCAACCCGCCGGCAGCACCGGCTGGGTTACCCACGGACTTGTAATGAGGCCCTCTCTCTCATGTAGGAGGCTCACCCACATTCCCCGGGAGTCGTTTGCTGAACTGTCTGGAGACAGGACATACATACTGTGTGAACCTATCTACCCAAGGGACCCCAGACAGGTCATTAAAGTCAGACACCTTGTCTTGGGTATTGGGCTTAGTCTCTCCATACCTGACTCTCTGGACTCCATCAGGAGGAGCAACTATGGCAATTCTGGACTTTTCCTCGGTCCTGGTCGCTCTCTCCTTCAACTATCTGTACTGGTACTCTTCATGTTTCTGCATTATTTTAGCTGTACACTGTTTGTAGATGTTTAGGCACAAGCCTTCCTTGTTTTAACCTGGTGCTGGACCCGGGATGTGACTTTACGTGCCACCTAGGAGGCTAATGGCTATACTTGGTATCTACCATGCATGAAGAAGGAAGGCTGTCTGGAATCAAGGGTTCCTTGACATAGTGACTTGGCTGTGCCCTCCAGGGAAAGAGAGATTTGTGGAGGGCCTATTTATGGTGAAAATGAAGCATGTCAGTGTTAGGAAATCTGGGCAGGGTTGGCTGCCAAAAGCCATGTGGGAAGGATGCAGTCCTTCAGAGTTTCTGCAGGATTCTATTCACACATTTGGCAACCATCCAACCAGTGAGTGCCACTGCATTCAAACTGTCCCGGTCATCTGCCGACGCTTTCATTCGGGAGCGGATTCACAGTCGATTCCAGAATGCATTCAAGTATCCAACCTCATCCCATTCTGGATACGTTCAACCCTCACTCGCTAAGGCAGGCAAGCGCCATGACCATACGTGGCAACATCTGCACGACACAATGTTCTGCTGTTGGATTGAACACTGGATTAACACCAGGGTTAGAGTACAGCTCAAAATGATACACAGAAGTATACCCCAAACCAGTGCGGCCTGTCTGTGCCAGGAGACTGCCGCCCGAAAGACCTTACATGGGCACAGAAGTATACCCAAAACCAGTGCGGCCTGTCTGTGCCTGGAGACTCCCGCCCATAAGACCTTACATGGGCACAGAAGTATACCCAAAACCAGTGTTGCCTGTCTGTGCCAGGAGACTCCCGCCCATAAGACCTTACATGGGCACAGAAGTATACCCAAAACCAGTGCGGCCTGCCTGTGCCAGGAGACTCCCGCCCACAAGACCTTACATTGGCAAATCGGGAGTTGCGCCCCTGAGGAGGTCTTAACATGGAAAAATAATGTCATCAGACAGAAATAATAATACTGGGGCCTTGTAGCAGAAATGTAACTTTTGATTTTCAGTCTTACAAGCGAAAACATGGCAGTGCATATATTGGACATGTAACAGAGAACACAATGCTTACCATGAGCAGAAGTATTTGTGAGTTCCAGCGATACAATAAGGCTTCTAACCACGTTCCCTAAAGGCATTGGTGGTGTGGCAAACATGTGCACACATGCAAGTGTATCTTACCTGTTTGGTCCCCAGAGCAGGGGTAAGAGTCTGTGGGATATTACAGTGCAATGCTACCATGGCAGATGTGGGGGTGGGGTGTTGGTATTGGTTGCTGTAGTGACAGAAGCGCATTCCTCATTTCAAATGCCTATTGGGAGCTGACAGCACAAACATTAATTCTCACAGAGCCCTCACCCCACATCATAAATCCATATTATTCTCACGTCCTGGCGAATTTTGATATGGTCCGAAGAGATATAGAGTTAAAGGTGCAATACTTACATCTGCATGGTGACAGTTTGCCCTCAAAAATGGGGAGCGCGGCCTATGAGCAGAATAAAATACCATACTTGGATTGTGTATTTATGTATTCTAGGGGCAGGAGAACACAAATATGCAGTACATCTATTGGGCAGGCAACAAGAGTAGAACATGTTTCAAATTAGCACAAACGGCTGAGAGCCGCAACAACATGGGGCCTCATTACGGGTTTGCTGGTAACCCGCCGGTAATTCTGGTGGGTTACCAGTAAACCCACCTTACCGTCTATGTTGCCTGGAATCACCGGGATATTACGGGGGTTGGGCGGAGTGACGTTAAGTTCCCAGGGATTGGATTGCTGGAATCAACGGAACTAGTACTACCGGTGCCAGTGATTCCAGCATTTTGCTGCTGGTCGGGGCCTGAACTACTGGCAGACTTGTGTTTTGCCGGTTTGGAAAAAAAATGCTGATGCCAGAATTACCAGCAATTTTTCCGGCTTTTTTTCCAGACCGTCAATGTTGTAATGAGCCTCCATATCAATGCTTTTAACTATGTTGTAGAAATTGGATTGGGGAAAAATATGCGCATAGAAAAGTTTATTGTTCCTAAGAGCAGGAGTGAGAGGCAGTGGGATATTACCTTGGAGTGCTTGCATGGTGGCTGTGAGGGTGGCTTGATTTTCCTTCCCTAACATATAAACCAGAATGTCTTGTGTTCCTTTTTTGATAGGTGTTAGTGTTGAATATGGAGAGGTCCAACCAAACTGTGTCCGTGGATTCAATCACCCCTGTGGTTGGTTCTGCCTCCCGCTGAAGAGCAACCCAGACCAGAGTCTGCTGACGGGCTACATTCAGACGGACCTGCGCGGGATGTTGCCCCGATCCGCGGTCGATTCTGCCATGGCCAGTTCTCTGGCAAACTTCTTCACTGATCTCAGAAAGGCTCTGAAGACCAAGCTCAACTCCAGCTTTCAACCATGACTTCCGCCATGTGCGAAGCACTTCTGCCAGCCAGTGTTATTAGGCATGTTAGAATAGATCGGACTCTGAGAGAAAATAGGGCCTTCTCTTGGGAAGCCATTTGGCCTTAACGAATTGTGCAGCGTTCGCCCGAAAGTTGATCATTTGTTTTTATGAAACAATCGTATGGAAGTGGTATGTTTTGATTGTACTGTAGATCACAAGACAAGCATTGGGCGGGATGCTGAGAAATTGTCATCTCTGCTCCAAGTGGCTGAATGTGCTGTCCACAATCTCTTGCCTTAACTGACAGCCAATCACAATGCGGCTCTAGCGCTCCTAGAGGTGCAGTGTGGCACTGCACATATGTAGACGACGCATGGCATCAAAGCCCAGGCAGGGGCAATGGATGCAGCTGAAACGGGGCTTCAGTTCATTGCACGCAAGCACTCAGTATGGACTGTCTATCATTACACGTATGTATTAATAGCAATTGTCTATGAACATAAGATCCTGTGACAAAAACAGGGTGCACATGAATTATATTGTTGTATATAACAGCCGTTCTGTGAGTGCGAAAAGTCATACGTTTGTTTTGACTCATTTTTATGATAGATGTAAATGATGGGATGAAATGTTGATCAAATATGCTGTGTCCCATGGGTCTGACGTCCATTTATATGCACCAGGGCAAATGCATGTTGCTAATGTGCAAGTTGCATTAGCGTCAGTTCAAGAGACTTTGCACTGCATGTGACCTAGCACCAATGTATTTACACATGGACAGATTGCATTTTCGCTTCCACACATCTGTGCATTCCTTGCCCAGGTATGCCCAGCGTGTGCTGCACTCCAATGTGTTGTGAAAATCCAGATTATTCCGGCTCCATTTTAAATTATACAGCCTTCAGTGTGTGCTGTATTTAACTCCTCTGTAATTTATTTGTGTTTTGGTTTTTCATTGATATTTGTAACTGGCTGTAGCAAATACTGGGAAACCATGTGATGTTCCTGAAACGAATGACAGTGTCCATGTGTCCATCCCCAATGGGGCCTTAGTGAACAAGTGCAATGGTGTGTTTAAATGATTATTGTCTTATGTTGTAATGTACCTCTTGTTGACAAGAGCGTCTTTATTTTTGAAATGATGCAATTTGTGGTGCTCCTCTAGAAATAAGTAATACCTCTGCACACTATTGCTTTAAAGGGAAGTGGGCTAAGGTGCCTATCCAGCGAATTCCAGATTACTAGCCACAATGCATTTGCCACGCAGCAGCCCCGAGCATATATGGTGCAGTGTAGACATTTCGATAGCACTAGTGCTCTCCTGGCGGGTAATTGAGCAGATAACCAACATCTGTTATTGTCCTTTTGTTGTTCTTCATGATTCTGGTCCTGTGCACAATTGCGCCAAGGCGCACATTGGAGAACATGTATTCCTTTTCAAAGTATAGACCTCATAAAATGATGCATTATTTATTCAGTTATCTTGTACAACTTTTAACGTTTTACTGTGTGCTTGTCATCATGTAGGGAAGGGTTCTGCAACCTTTGGCTCTTCAGATGTTTTAGACTACAACTACCATCTGCCCTAGCCAGCATAGACAATGGTTAGAGATCCTCGGAATCCTCTTCCAGAACATCTGGCAAGCCACAGGCGACAGCCCCCCTGATTGAGGGTCCATCGTTTGGGCCATGGCAGTGCACCTTGAGTCGGCCCGCTTCACTTCTGGTTAGCGGGAGGCCGGGCAATCATTTCTGAATAATGCCTGCGCATGGCGAGGCCTGCATCCACCTCGTGGTCAGTTTGGAGCCAGGCCTCGTGTGTTCGCGTTTCCTTCACGCCCAGGGCACTGGAAACCACAATTTCGTCAACAGCAGGAACACATTGATTTTGCATGTTTGTTTGTGTTTCATGATTTTGTCCAAGATTTTTATTTTATTTCTGGGCCATACTTGGGACAAAAACTAAATAATTTCTGTGATGTTTCGGTTCATGCTTTGTGGCAGAGAGTTATTATACTAGTCGGGTATTTAAGAAAAAACCTGATGACTTATCACGCTGAAATGAAAACGGGTTGGGCGCATTTGCACCCGTGTTGGGGGGATGCTATGAATGAATGATGGAGGGGCAGGGCTCCTTTTGCTGCTTGTTCAGAATGAAAGTAAGTGCACAGAAGGGTCAGAGAGGTATTTGTATGTACCCGCTGTCTGCTTGAAACAGGTACAGGTCAGGGGCGGCTTTTGATTCTACACAATATGTACCCCTTTGAGGTGCTTTAAGTGGGGTAAGAAATTGAGGGGGGGCCTTCATTTGGGGGTGTGGCTTGCCCGATGGGCGTGGCCTAAAACTTGAAGGCGTGGCCTAAAGAAGAGCATGTAAAAATTAATAGGGGTGGTCTCGTCTACATAACTAAGCGCATAATGCAACACTGCTGGTACAACCAAAACGTGTGGTCCTGGCCAAATCATTTAATTGCACTGCTGATGGTGAGGCTTTTTAAGAAGAGAGAAAGTTGACTGCTTTTAATATAAAATACAAGCAGTCCTTGCATTCGGGGAGGGGGGCCTACCAACAACTTTATTACTCAGGGGCTTCGACATAAACAAGTTTGTATACCACTGCCATTGCCCAATCCGGCCAGGGCATGGTTGCAGAGCCCAGCTCCTGCACGTGGGTGTGCTGCCGACAGGGTAAGGTGACAGGTTGAAGATGTTGCTACGAAAGCGCACTACCAGGGGACCCTCATATCCTCCCACCCCAACAAGCAAACAGAAAAGTTTACAAATGCTTCTGTTTTTAAATGCGCTGGGGTGTACTCTGGAGTGAAGGCCGCGATGCCTGCTTTTAGGAGGCATTGTTTAAGAAATAAGAGATGGTTATGACCATGTGAGGAAGAGAGGGTGGGAACAGGGGAGTAGCGGGGCAGAGGTAGGGTGACCAGACGTCCCAGTTTTGCCGGGACTGTCCTGGTTTTTTCTGCTCTGTCCCCCCATCTCAAGATTATGCTCCCATTGGAAAATGCAGTGGTCCCGGTTTTTGGGAGTAGGTCTTCATAGCTGGCAGGCCCAGCTCACACAGAAGAAATGCTGCATTTTACAATTTAAGATAGTGTTAGTTTGTGATAAATTAATTAAAATGTGGGTTTATTTGAACAGTAACACTTAAACCCACCTTCTCCTCCAAACACTACTGAAGTGTAGTACCTTGACAGCCACTTTCAAGAGTTTGGGCCTTATTACGAGAATGGAGGTAGCCATGGAGCTATTAGCTCCATGGCTACCTCCATTCCGGGCTCCATTACCGGGTTCCTGCAATGGGGACTTACCGGGTTACTCCAACATAGGAGGACCCGGTAATTCCTCCTTGCAGGAACCCATCCCCCATAGGGCTCAATGGGAATGGGGAGGTAGGTCATAACGGGCAGATTATATCTGGCCCGTTATTACCTCCCTCTTCCCCTCGCGGGACCCGGAAAGCACGCCTGGTATTACCAGGCATGCGATCCGGGTCCCGCGATGGAAAGCACGTAATCGGCGCTCCTGGAATGAAGGGGTCTGGTCCCGTACCGGCCCCCTTCATTACGGGAGTGCCAGCCTTATAATGAGGCCCTTAGTCTTACTTTTATGTTAGTTGCCCTGTCCTGGTTTTTTACTTTTTAAATCTGGTCACCCTAGACAGAGGTGGTGTGTGCCTTTGGGTTCCACTGATAGGCCAAAGTTGTTTAACACCTCTGCGTCTGTTCTCAGCTCTGTTCTGTTATGCAAATGCTGTAACGGCCCCTAAAATAACTTCCTAACCAACACCAGCCATCCATTTTCTATCTATCTTTCTTTCTTTCTTTCTTTCTTTCTTTCTTTCTTTCTTTCTTTCTTTCATTCTTACTTTCTTTCTTTCTTTCTTCTCCTAGCCTCTCATTCCTTCCTCCTCTCACTTGAGTGAACAACTCCTCTGCCCCCTCAGAAGGCCACCCACCTCCCTGCATTTCCCCCCACCCCTCCGCGTTGTGTACCTCTCCTGCCAAGCGTCCGGCTGTGCCCCTGGTTGTCCCCCTTCCCCAGGTGCCTGTCGCTCTTTTTTCTTCCAAAACCAAGATGTGGCATAGAAGGCTGGGTCCCTTCATAGGGTTAATGGGTCAACCATTAACACCCTTTTGTCTCCACTCCTGTTGGGCCTTTTACTCTCAGCCCTATTCTGTAAATAGCACAACAGGAATTGGAGACAAAAGGGTGTTAATGGTGGGTGGGACGCTGTGCATTTCCTGAGCTGTGACTGAGAGAAGTGCGGTGCAGCCACAGCTTTGCGCTAACTAGTTTGAACGAAGCTGTGACTTCCCTGCACTTCTGTCAGTCACAGCTGCCTGACTTAATGATGGCGGGCACATCTCGCGTCGCCGCTGAGGCCGTGACGGGTCAATGACCCGCTGTCAAGTGGTGGGATCGGGGCCCAGCCCACTTAAAGCACTGCCCTTTTGTGCATTCATGACAGTGTTTTCTGTGTGAGGGAGTGCACCGGATTTCTCAATTACAGAAAGGGGTGAAAATGGGAGTTCCCGTGATGTTCACATACTCACTCTCTCTGTGACTCACCACTTCCAACTTGTGAAGTGGGTGCATACCAGCACCTGTTGGACAAACACGTTTGGGGAACCGGCTTCTTAGCAGTAAATGAAGTATTAAACATCTCCTGCTTCCCTTATTATGGTGGGATAACCTAAAAAGCGGGTTTTACCCTGACACTATTGTACATGCATTTATCATAAAACGTATCAAATCGGCTCTATCCGGGATTCTGAGAGTCATGTTTGCTACTAGTTGCATTAACATGAAGGCTTTTGGGGAAAGGGGCTTGGATTGATTCTTGCAAATGGAAGAACCTTCACATGACGCACGTGAAACAGCTTTTTTTGGCCCTGACAAACGGCTCATTTTATGGTGCTCGGCCCTGTTTTCTCGTGGTCTGTATGTCCCTTCGTCCTTACTACTGCTTGTCTCTGTCCGTAGCTAGAAGCACCTGCAGGTATAAGTGACCCTCTGCTGTAGTCTCCTGTCCTTGGGGTGTAGAGCCTCGTGCCCCCTGAACTGTAGGTGCATTCAGAGGACAGCCATGAAGAGCTGTGCAATGTTTGCGCTCCTCCGAGAGCTTTTTCAGAGTAGTGCCACCGTGAACAACCCGTCGAACTAGCTTAGGTGCCCACTCCTTCATTAAAAGCACCAGCAAAAGCACCAGCAGTAGCAATAGTGCAAGCGTTGATTGGAAAACCAAGTGAAGCTTTGTAACTCCCAACCATTCCTGAATGAAACTGATCAGACTCGTCTCTTTCACTGCTTGACACCATTTCAAGTCAGGATTCATTGTATCATTTCCGTTTCCTGGAGTACATTGTATACACTTTCTAGCCGGTCAAGTGGCACAGCGAGTAGAGCGCTCGCTTTGACATCTGTGCAGAGCCTGCTGACGCAGGGTCGAATCCCGGCAGGGCCAAACTCAGCCTTTCATCCTTCCGATGAATAAATGAGCACCACACACCGTGGGTAATAATAAGTAGCGCTATATAAATGCTAAATTATTATTATTATTATACGGTCCAATCATTGACCTACTGAATGACACTCCTTCAATCGTCCCAGTCACTGTTTACAACGTTGCCCACCAATGGGGCGGAACCAGCACGTGCATGTTGGCCATGTGCTTTGTTATGCCTCTCAAAGTAGGCTCACACGGCCCTGTGCACCTAGCCAAGTGCACATGCATGTTTGTATGATATCCTCATTTCTCCTGTGCGGTCTACAGCGCCTCGATGTTGAGTTATTTCTGCAGGCACTTTATCCACCCATTCCATCTCCTCTGCTGAGCCCGCACCCTACATGTAATACCCCATGCCCTCCTGGTGTTTCCCCTATGTAAAGTATACTCTGTTGCTCACCAGATACGTTTGCAATGTGTATAACCTATACTTTTCGCAATAAAGCAGACTATGTCATGAGAATTATTTTTTAAGACACCCATGTTTTATAACAGGTAAAGCCCCCGTGTGATTATTAATAGTGTGGGGGGAAATATTGTAAATGTATGTTGCACATCTGTGCCACTTAATGCTGCTAAAATGAAAGTGATGTTTTATCTACATGCAGTACATGGCAGGCACCTGACCATGTTCATGGCTGTCACCCATGTACGATATACATTTTAGTCAAAACGAATTGGCCGTTAGTCAATATAGATCTTATTATCAGTTTACTTTTCTAACACGGAAGTGCACACCTCATGCAGGTGCTACATTCTTGCCAATAACATGTGCAATAAAGTGCAATGCACATGGATCACATATGATGTTGATTTTAATGATGACTCTTCATGTGAGTCGTGCAGCAATCCATGCCAACTCCTATTGCCAGGTCTGGCATCAGTCCCTTCTACAATGAATGCACAACCAATGTTATCCCGGCAATAAAGAGCAGCATTCGCATGCCCTCTTGTGGGTCAGGTGACATTAATAAACTGCTTGCTTGCTTATGAGTTGGCATGTGCATGCATGTTTAGGAAATTGCCCCGTTGCTCGTCTGCACTCGCAGCCACTATGCATTTGTTTGATTTCAACTGCATTTGTATTATTATCCCTTACTTCTCTCATTCCAAGATACCCAAGCAAATACCTCACTCCATGCTGTTTCACAAGTTGGGGGTTCAAACCTCATTCAATGAAAATATTGTTTTTAAGAATAATGTCTACCTAACAATGTGATTCCTCTCATTGAGCACAAGAAGCATGTCATATCAAGCATTTACACATGCAAATGATGTTATATTTATAATGTGTATGTAGCATTGCACAAAGTAAAACAATGAAAACATTGATTTGGACTCTGTCTAATTTGTGGATTCTGAAACATCTTGTAGGTCTGATATCAGTTCAGCGGTTAAAGTAGATCTGCACACATGATATGATAAATTATTTCTAACACGCTTAATACCCAGAGGTTTCTGAGCACGGACCCAGGGATCGAATCTGTGTTGCTCCGCGTCGTCTTGCTTCCAAGGCGAGCACGTTGCCCCTGAGCTATCCTCCCATAACCGTGTACACTAAGGGCTTACTTTCAATGCTGCTGTAGAGAAATGACACATTGTCAGAGATGAGTGACAGTACTAATCCTGGGTGCAGGGGTTTGGTGGGTGGAATTCCCAGGCATTAGGTGGCCAGAAGCCTGCCTTAATGCCTCAAGCGGAAGGCTTCCGGCACCCAATGCCCCAGAATTCCACCCCCTGCTCCCCAATTCTATTTCTCTTACCAACTGTGGGGGTTGACCCATAATCCACTCAAACCGAAAAAGCACATTCACACTAGCCGCTGTGTCGCCAGAGTTCGCTGCAGCCATGGCAACATGGCCATGCTGCAGGGCGCTGCCATGGCAGGGCAGGTTGTGCGACAACATTTGCGGGCCTTCTCATGCAGGGAGTAAGGATAGCCGGGGAGAAGGGGCCAGGCACTAGGTGAGAAAGTGATAGGTGCCAGAGGCGCAGGAGTAATTTGAGGCAGTGGGAGACACTCAACCACATAGCAGGGAGGTACATGCAAGCCTGAACCGAAGCAACAAATACATTTGGCTTGGCTCAGCAGTCGTGAATGAGGATTCCAAGCAAAAACCAAATAATAGTGCCTGGAATGTTCTCCAAGTCCACATTTCTGAGTTGCTGAGTCAAGCAGACATTTCTATTAAGGGGGCTTAATATCGGGCGGCGGAAACAGTATGCCGAGGTAGGGCCCTCCGTGCTGTAGTCAGGATGACTGCTTGCGACCTGGCTGGAGGCCATCCATCTGGGCACTCTAGAAGGGGTATTTTGTTCAGGGAGTGGCCTTTAGGGACAGTGGCCACAGTTTAAGACCACAAGCAAGGTTCACTATGTCTGCGTCATGCCACATGCACCACTACAAAGTGGGAGCTTGTGCTGCGACCAGACACATTCGCACTAGGCACCACAACAATGTCAAGAGAGTAATTCTCAAAAATAAAATTTGCAAGATTCAAGCATCAATTTTTGTGTCTGAAGTGTTTATTCTGATTACTTATGACCATCTCAACCCATACGAAGAAGTCTTCAGGCCAGTGAAGCTGCACTGTGGATTACCCACCCCATGACATTACAGGGGCCGCTTCCTATCAGAACGAAAACGCCTTAACAACCATAAACACTTTATTTTTTCATGCCTTGAGGATGACCCCTGAGGTCGAAACACATGTCGGCAAAATCAGAATAAACACTTCAGCCACCAAAAATGGATGCTTGAATCTTTTGAAATGTATTTTAGAGAATTACTCAGTTGACATTCTTGTGGTGTCTAGCGCAGATGTGTCTGGTCTCAACCCAAGTTCCGACTTACCAACTGGAAACAGTGAGGCACCCAAATGTGCAACCAAATTGTTCATGCTTGTATCCTGGCTATGCCAGCAGACAGTACAGTGATCTTGGACAAATCATTTATATCACTGACATTACTGTGGTGTCTTCTGTGAAAATGAATGCCTTTTCAAATGCTGCTGGCATTGTTTAGCCCACTGCCCGATCATTATTTTTTTACTTTAGATCACTTGTGTGGAAGGGCTTCTAGATAGAGGAGAGAGGACCAGATATTGAAGGCTTCTGGCAAGCATATTTTAAAGTCTGCTTCTTTGACATAAAACGGTTGGCTTTTTTGTACAACTCAAAGGTGTGTCTGCTCATTTATGAATAACAATTTCACAAGCCTGTGTTTTCGGTGAATTTAAAGCATTAAAATAGAAAAGAGAAACCCAGAAAAAAGTATTTTAAGATCATGTCAATTACTTGCCTTGTTGATGGAGACAATGACGCAACAATCATTACCATTTTTCATAATACGCTTCTATATCATTTTGTTTTTCAAAGTTGACATGTTGGGTTATACTATTTGTCTACTTTCCAAGTCAGTTCTATACAATGTGATTATTTTAGTTCATTGTAAGTGCTGAAAAAGAAAGTGGTGAAGTGCAGAAATTGCAGAGTGAGGAAAAATCCCAGCTTCATATCTTAACTAATCTGTGATCCTAAACATCCCATTCAATCTTGTATTGCCTAACCTATCAAAAATCCCAGTCTCTTAAAGCTTTCAAAATTGTCGGCATTTATAGTTATTTCATTCTCATGGTTTCACTGGCTATAGTGCTGCTTCCTCTTTAAAAATAGTAGGCATTGATATACTGCACATCAAATCTACTTGTTTCTTTGCTATATAATGGTAATTATGCTGCTTGAAAATCATGTCCCTCTTATAATCTCAATCTGTCTGGATAAGGACACCTCTCTGGTAGCTTCTAATCTCCAGCCACTATCTATTATATGGTATGTGTAGCTTACTCCTTGCATCCAATGTGTCTCCTGTAGCCATGCCTGAGCACTTTTGCATTCTGTGAGGCAGTTAATCTGAGACGCGTGTCTATTCTGGATTATGTGCACATTTTTCACATGATCTGTCCCACATTTATACTATGGCAGGTATACCTTCCTTGTGTCAGCTATTAATGAAAAGTGTACTGTACTTATGTTAGACCATAAATACCCTCATGATGGACTGCTAATGTTGGCCTTGAAATGCAACTTGTTTATCAGTCTGATTACAGACAGCAAGAAAAGGGTAAGAGGACTGAAAGGTACCCTTGTGTGATGCTGGAAATGCATCGGAAGGACAGGGCCTTTGTATCCGTGTCCTTTACTGCCTTTTATCGTGTGTTCTGCCGTGTTTTCTGCGCAGGAGTTCATGTGGGACTCCTGGCGGTGCAGCTCTCCCATTTGGTTTGGTGTACAGAACCATGGGATACCCTTATGACACCCCTAGTGTATGTTTTGGGCACCTGTGTGTGGCCTGCAGAGCAGGGTATGGGCTGGTGGCAGCTCCATGCTGAATTTGACAGGTGCCCTGAGTAGCCTCTATTTTGGGATACCCAGGCCCTGCCATTGGAATCAGTTGATTTCTGATAGGAAACAAGATGGCCCCTGTGGCCTCTTGCTTTCTAATGCCTATTACCTTGTTTTCCCAAAGTCCTGGGAAGCCCTGACTCTGTCCCTTCCCCCTGACCGGCTGTTGGGTGGAAGTTCCATATGTGGTGTTGTTGTGAAGTCCAGGCCAGACTGGCTGGAGCCTTCCCAACGACTGTATGTTGTGGGTATGCCTGTGGGTGGGACCTGGGTGAATGGAGTGTCTGACGAATATGCATTCTGTGTTGTGGGTGTCTAGTATATCTGGGGGCCTCTCACTGCTAGAATTCGTATTCAGAAGCTGAACAGTAACTGGAGTGCAACTGAAGCTTAACCTTGAAGCCCGGCTGGAAGAGAAGAATTGCTGTTGCTCTCCTTCACAATCTGAAAGCTGCTGTGTCTCCAAGAACTGACCCACAGAGGACCTGGTAAGGCGCCCTCTTCCAAAGCTACGAGGGACCATCGTGCACCAGCTGATCTTTGCCAAAGCTCCCTGGTAGACAGACCTATAGCAGGCTGCTGACCGGAGATGGGGACTGCCACAGAATCCCAAAGAGAAGCGCCCGGACTGTTGTCCGCCACTGTCGATGACCGTCGTCGCCGACTGGAGCCGCCGTGCACACGTTTGCCTAAGAACTTCATTTGATCCAAGGATGCTCTCGTCTGCATCGCCGCCAGTGGCGGCCGCTATCATAGGGCGGCAGGGCGCCGCCCCCCCAACCTAGGCCCCCACCAGGTGTGACAGTGTTCCCCAGTAGTTTACAGATTCAGAAGACTTTCTTCTTTTGAATCTGTTAACATTTGCCAGCAGCGTGTGGGCGTTGTGGCGAATACCGTCCTATGGACGTGCCCTGCTGTGGCAGCTGGCCCATAGGAGTTTCTATTATGGGGCGGCTGCTACAGCGGGGCGCGTCCCATTTTACGCAGCTTTTCCAATGGTAGAGTGCGTGGAGCTCTGAGCTCCACGCACTCTACGTAACGTTTCTAATGCCTTTAAACTAGGAGGCTGGCGGGGCGCTTGAGGGGTGGCCCCGCCAGCTTCAAAATGTGCGCTAACAGCGCAACGAAGAAGCGATACCCTGGCCACCCAATGACATTTGAGTGTGGGGGCGGGGTGATGGCAGAGGGTGTGCGCGTGCGCCAGGCTTAACTGCCCAGAGAACAGCAATGGCAACTCCGGTAAATTAAATATTGCAAACGAAAATAACGCGAGAGAATTTAATGGGAAAAAGTGCATGCAAGGTGTCATGGAACAGTGTGGAGGGTCGCTGAAGAGTGCTTCTGTGCGGGAGCAGGAGAGAGTGTCCGCACCGCAGCAGGCCCGGTGACGTGTGCCTTGTTTTTCATGTGTGCCATTCGTGCTGCAAGGTTCGTGGAAGGCCGCTCTCGGGGGAAAGGGGAAGGTGGCTGCCTAATCTAAGCCGCCACTGCACTACAATTCATTAAATGCAGGTCTCGTTTTCTATTGAAGCAAGGGACTGTAGTATGCGATTTCCTAGTACGCATAGCTCCCAACCTTTTTTGTCACCTAGGCGGGTGAAAACACCCAATTTTCTTTTTGGCGGGTGAGAGGCCCATTGAAGTGAATGGTCGTATGAGGGACTTGGCGGGTGATTCGTCTGCTTTGAAGGCGGGTGACACCCGCCAAAAGGGGGTGAGTTGAGAGCTATGTAGTACGAGACGATGACTTTGCAGTATACAAGACATGAATTGTTGCTGAACGTTTTATTCTTTCAAAAATAACAGGTAATGTTTGGGGTTTGCACCGAGGATCGTTGTCTCCAAGATATTTCAGGCAGTTAGGCACTATGTCAGAGGTATGTTTTGCAACCTTCTGGCACAAGCTCGAATCCGGCATGCACAGACAACCCCTCTGTCTTCTGCAGATGGAACACTGAGTACCATTAAATCACGCAATAATAGCCCCTGCTACTAACGCATGAGGAGCGCACTGCATACAAACATGACACTTTGGCATGTTAGTACTAAAATAGACAAGGTAGCAGGATGATTTTCATATGGCAAACACAAGGATATGAAAAGCCTCAAGGCACTTGAATTTTAGCATCTGAGAACGTAGTTTCAGGCTGTTGCTGAAAGATATGGCCCACCATAGTAGTGAGAGATACCATACGCTGCATGACCTCCACGGGTGTTCTGGTGAATGAATAGATGTGCTAGGACTCTGGCAATAAGAGAGCAGTGTAAGCAATCATACTAGTCTTGTCCCCAAGGAGGGTTTAATTGAAGACATCCTACTCTTCATCTTCGTAAGGGGCGAGTAGTTTAAAACATTTTATGCTTCTCTTTTTTAAAACGTAGCCAAGCAACAATTATTTTGTGGTCTAAGATACATTTATGATCAAGCGTATTCACGTATAAATAATTTTACGAAAACTTAGCTAAGGAGTAATACCTCTGTCTGCAGACTGGTTTGGCCCAGGACTTAAGTTATAATGCTGGGCCCCAGCGCTGTTACTGGCTGATGCAGCCTTGCCCCAGCAGCAGGTATTATTGCTATTAGCACTCTCGGTGGGGTAAATCCCTCAGGTGCTAATATAAAATGTAGGTGAACTCCAAAGACTATTGGGCGTGGGGAAGGCACCATTCTGCACTCTGGGAGATTACAGTAGGGTACCTGATGAGACAAAATGCAAACTATGGAGGGAGTAGGGAAGGCAAATTAGTTGACTTAATTGAAGTTGTAAACGCGCTACTGGTGTAATAAAAATGTCTCACCAGGCCTGCCTTCATCCGCTCGATTTATGAACACTCTGCGTGTCCTTCACTGAAGTCCAGTTCAAACCAAGCATTGGCAAAGCCATTGAAGGCTTGTTTGAAACAAGCATTGGCAAAGCCAACATTTTTGGCTCGTGCATAAGTTTGAAGCTTTTGCCAGGCACTGCTATTAGATGTACAAACACTCATTCCATTGTACACCTGCTACCAACAATGGCTGTGGGTTTGACAGTAAATTGCACATTTTGGAAGAAATTTTTCAAAAGTGTTCATGAGGGAAATCCCCCCCACACCCTCCCTGACATGGGTTAGCTTGCTCTCTCTCTGCGCTAACTCACAAATTTGGTGCGCTAAATTTCCGCCCCACCACCTTTCAAAGTCACCAGCCACCACTGATCGCCGCCCACTTTATCCCGCTGGAGAAGGCCCGACCGTAGATGCGCCGAGGAGCATCCACTGGTGGGTTTCCCGCCACCTAAAGACCACAGAGATGCCGACGACTCAACACCCTTGCTGGGTCACAGTTCTTCATCATCTCTTTGCGGTCCAGAACTATCGTCACCGAGGGGCCCCGCACACCTCTTCCTTGCAGGAAGCCAACACTCCGTCGTCGACGAGCACCTCTAGGAACGAAGCCGCCACTTCACCGCCCTAGTTCACCCTGTTCTCTGTCAGACGTTCGACGACCCTTGACTCCTGCCTTAAAGGGAGGGCACTCAAGAAGGGCCGTCGATTCCCTGACGACGAACGCTACAATTCCAGGTACATTGGGGCTGTAGAACTGTTGTAGCGGGAAATAAGACTCGTAGAACAATATATGGACTGGGCTTGTGATACATCTTTGCTTTACAGGTTGCCCAGGTGGGGGGATCTCCACACAGAACTGTGCTTATCGGTAGAGGCCAATATTTTGCCTATTGTTTCAAACATCTTGTTTTCCTTGCTATTGCTATTACTGGTTTCCTTGTTATTGATCTTCGTGACATTTTGACAGTATAGTTGATGCACTTTAATGAGATCTGATAATAATTGTGGTACCGCATTACAACTGTATATATTTCCCATTATTGATTTTCTGAGCACAAAGTGAGTTATTGTGATAGTGTACATAACCTTGAATATTAATTATATAAAGACTGAGTTTTAACTAATACAGTGTGTGGACATTGCTTTGTGGGGGCTTGGGGACTACACTGTACTTAAGAACCAGCCTGCATCACCTCCTGAGAAGCTAGGCCTTGATTGCTCGACCATAGCTACCAAATAGAGAATCTTGGCCTGGGTCCTCTGTGCCTCTCCTCTACATATAGAGAGCAGAAGTACAGACACCCCCGTCCAGTCTTTACACTGGTGGCAGCGGTGGGATGCTTATGGTTTTAAGAATCAGTGTATAACTGTGCCACTTACAAAATATCTGCACTTTATTAAATTGAGGTTTAGTTGTGTACAAGATAACTGCATTACAAGCAATGGAATCTATTGTGAATGGTAAATTGACTCGGATGAGCTTAGAGGCTCTCCAGAGTGCTTGTGAAACCAGGGAGTTAGACTTTGTGGATAAGTCTAGGGCTTAGCTGCCCTGGTGGACTACCAGATCGATTGTGAAACTCTTGAAGGGGGGATGCAACCAATGAGGACTCTACCCCGAGGGTTGCCGCCTAATCTGTTTCTGGGAATGCCACCATTCCTGCTACCTCTGTTCCAAACCCCAGCAATTCCTTGGAACTTGAGTTATTAAGGATGAAATTGGCCTTTGAATATCACAAGTTGGAAATAGATGCTGAGTTTAAGAAAGAGGAGTTGGCACAACAAGTGGAACTCAAAAATAGGGATCTTGAACTCAAACAAGGACACTGAATGTCAGCGAATCCAGTTAGAGAAAGCTCGTGTGCAGACTTCAGCTAAACCAGTTGAGAGTGTCAGGTTCCCAGCAACCAAGTTTATGAAAGATTTGGTTGGTGTGTTTGTGGATGGTTCTGATATCCTCCAATGGATTGAAGCATTTGAAATGGCTTGTGCAATTCATGATGTTGATAAGAGAGATTGGGCTAAGTGTTTGTTAAGCAGAGTGCCTCAAACTGGATATGACTGTATTCTGAAACTGAGTGTGGAAGAAAGGGGTCATTATGAGTGCATGAAGTCTGCTTTGATTGCCAAGTTTGTCAAGGTGCCTACCCAATACCTTAAGCGGTTCAGGGATTTTAAGAAAAGAGAGAATGTGTCTTGGATTGACTGGATGAGTGCTGCACACATGAACATGATGGGGTGGATTGATGGGTACAAAGTGAAAACATTTGTTGAATTGTCCCACCTTTTGTTTTTTGAGCATTTTTCAGAAGCCTGTTCACCAGAGCTGCGTCAGTATGTTGCTGACCAGAACATTTTGGACCCTTTTAAGATGGCTAGGTTGGCTGACAAGTGGGTCTCCCATCAGGTGTCCCCTAAGGACTCTAGTGGGAAGAACAAGGACAAAGAAAAGGGGGCCTCTCAGAAAGCTGAGGGGTCCCAAAAGCAGTCACAGTCGGGTAAACCAAAACCTTCCTCTCCGAAGACCCAAAAACCTAGTGGGGAAAAGTCTGTTGTGGGTGGGAGTAAGAGTAGTGGTCCGCCTGCTGCAAAGCAGGGTCCCAGTGGTTCCAGTAACGTACCCCGCACTCCTGGCACATGTTGGGATTGTGGGGCTCTGGATCACCGAAGGGGTGACCCCAAGTGTAAGGGTAAGGCACTTGGAGTCCAAGCTGTCAGCCTGACCTACCCCTACTCCATACCTGAGGTGGAGGCCACTGTCCTCCCCTCCTCTACTGGGATCACCTTTGGTGCTACCGTAGAGATTTCCTTAGTGTCCCTTCGGGCCTGGGACCAGTATGCAGAAGTACCGGCGACTATCCCACAGAACACTCGTAGGTTTTGGAGAAGTGTCCTCTTGAATTGCCAGCCTTCTACTGGTTTGAGAGACACTGGGGCAAGCATGACGGTGGTGGACAGGACCCTGCTCAAGCCAGAGGACTATATAGGTGCTTCTCTGAGAACCACCAGGTTAGCTGGTGGGCCTCCCAAATTATCGCCTGTAGCCTTAGTCAACATTACAATTGGAGACAAGACAGCAAAGCTTCCGGTCCTGGTTCAGGACAACGTGCCTGCAAACATTTTGTTAGGAAACGATTTGGTCGAGTTGGGGATGATCACGGATGGTCTACCCATGGCTGCTGTGGCGGTCACCTGATCGAAGGTCAGACAGGGTCCGGCTGCGAGCCCGGTACCCTTGCCGACGGGGAAACCCAAGGCACGAAGGAAACGGAAGAGTAAGAAGGCCACCTCTGTGGAGGGAGCCCCTGCTCTTCCTGCTGTTCTGACAGCACCCATTGGGATCCATGCTCCGGACGGGCTGGATCCAGTGGTAAACCCCGTCTCAACTCCTGTGGGAGAAAAGCCAGAAGACTCTCCTGTGGGAGAGGTTCTCAACCCGAGGATCTTCCCGACCTTCAATGCTTGTTAGCTGAAGGGGGATCCTCCCGGGCGGACTTCTGTAAGGGACAGAGAGAGTGCCACTCTCTCGAGGGTATGAGGAAACAGGCCCTGTCCCATGCACAAGGAGGGTGTGCAGTCATAATGTCGAAAAAAAATGTCGACAGACAAAAATGTTGACAAAAAAATGTCGAAAAAAAAAATGTCGACTTTCTCTTTTTTTAATTATATATTTATTTTAGGGGTTTGGGAGCTAAAAAAAGGGAAAAATTAAAAAAAAAAATAAAAAAGGGGGGTTGGGGGGGAACCCCCCCATATAAAAAAAAAATGCATTGAAAAAAAAAGTCGACATTTTATTTTTCGACATTTTTTTTTCGACATTTTGACTGTCGACATTTTGACTGTCGACATTATGACTATAAACCCACAAGGAGAAGTGCCTAGGACGTTCCGGATCTATTGGGAAGGTGAGCTCCTTGTTAGTGAGCCCACTAAGCCTGAACCTGGTGTCCTCAAGAGGTTGGTGGTACCCCAGATTTACAGGCCCTTCCTGCTGCAGTTGGCACATGAGGTGCCCTTAGCTGGTCATCTTGGTACCAAGAAGACTAAGCAGAGGCTCTCTGCCCATTTCTACTGGTTCTGGATGGGAGTAGAAGTGGAGTCCCATTGCAGGACCTGCCCAACTTGTCAGTTGTCTGGCAAGACTCGAGGAAGTGTCATTGCCCCACTGAAGCCGTTGCCAGTGGTTGGCACACCGTTTTAGAGGGTAGGCATCGACATAGTTGATGCACTTTAATGAGATCTGATAATAATTGTGGTACCACTTTAGAACTGTATATATTTACCATTATTGATTTTCTGAGCACAAAGTGAGTTATTGTGATAGTGTACATAACATTCAATATTAAGTATATAAAGACTGTGTTTTAACTAATACCGTGTGTGGACATTCCTTTGTGCAGGCTTGGGGACTACACTGTACTTAAGAACCAGTCTTCATTACCTCCTGAGAAGCTAGGCCTTGATGGCTCGACCATAGCTACCAAATAGAGAATCTTGGCTGGGGTCCTCTGTGCCTCTCCTCTACCATATAGAGAGCAGAAGTACAGACACCCCCCCTCCAGTCTTTACACCTTGCCTATTTTGACCGCTGTGAGGCAGCTTATCAACCTATGTGTTGTCATCGCAATGTTGGGGGTGCGACCAGGTACTCGGGATGCCTTAATTTCTTGGGTTCAGGGTGGGGGGCCCCAAAGGTGTCTGTGCCCTGGGCCCCAAAAGTGCTTAAAATGGCCCTGTGAAGATTCCTGCCTCATTCTGTATATATGTACATATACTCTTGTATGTGTGTTGTTTACTGCATTTCCTACTGTATTCTTTGTTCTATTGTTGTCACTCCATTCAATGTAACTGTTGTACCTAAGCTGAAAGTATTCCTGTAATTCACTGTGGAAAGGCGCCCAGATACCCTTGGGTTGGGTGCGCCATGCAAATAAATAAACAAACAAACAAACCTGGGTAAGAAATGGAAGAGCACAGACTTGCTGTACCTGCAGCACTGTCAGCAAGTGTTTCCAACCTGCACGGCCAGTGCAGACACAGCAGCAGTTCGGTGGGCGAGTGCTGCACCTGGGCAGCTCCTGACCTGTGCAAGTGTTTTCCAAGAAGGTGGACGAGCACTCTGAAGGCTGGAGCACATTATGCCACCACCTTACAGGCCTGTGATGTTATCAGGTGTACACAAACTACTTTGCTGAACCAATCACAACCCCAATCCTATTGCTGCCTTTGGGTGCACCCTACCAGGCCAAACATGGCCCAGAGGGAGGGGAAAGGCACCATAAAAGCTGCAACTGTCTTACTTTGGTTGCGAGCATTTAAACATGGCTTGTGAGACATGGATGCTAATATCAAAGAGGAGGTTGTGGTAGAAAGGAAATTGGCAGTGGAAGGAATTAAAATAACGAATGAAATCTTACCAAAAAATATATAGGTGGTGGGGCTAAAGCAGTAAAAGGTGTGGGGCGGTTCTGTGTGGCGTTACAAGTATGGGGAAACGGGATTTGGGGAGCGGACCCCCCATATTAAAAAAAGTACATTTGATATTTTAATTTTTTTCAGTAAGATTTCATTTGATAAAATTAATTTCGGAAACATCACATGGAACCGAAAGACTCATGCTGCGGAAGGCTCGCTGGAGAGGGGACAAGACGCAGGAGATAGTATATGGAATACATTTGGAGGGAACATCAAGGCGGGGGCTGGAAATTCTGAAGAGGGGTCTGGCAGAGTTGTGAGGTTGTGAGGAAGGGGTTGGTTGAGGTTGGCAGGAGGGTGGTGAAAAGAACATCAGAGAAGTGGTTGACAGGAGTTCCAACGAGTGGCCTGGAAGGAGTTGTGCAGAGGGAGGAAGAGAGCAGCAAGCTAGTGTTTGGGTGGAATATTCCTTGTATAGTATACGTTCTGGAGTTTTCCCAGTCTATACTGCACTCCAGTCTCCTTCCATCATAAAGCCTAGTGTGTAGGTTCATGTGGGCCTACCACTCCCTGGGACAAACCTCTTGCAGCATTGACGACACAGAGCAAACAAACTGTATGGAAGGCGCCATGAGACTAGAAATTAGTGCCAGGAACACTGAAACTCGCATATTGTGAGTTACTGTGAATTTTATACCATCTCCAGTAAGAGAACATGGATTGAGATTTGCTGAACTAGAAATAATTGATCTTAGGGATAAGCAATTCTGTTTTCGCACATTGCTTTCTTGGCCCAGTCCTGTGAAGAGCCATAATTAATCATTCTTTAATGATTCTGTGTTTGCCTGTTGCTTATCCAACTCTGATTCCAGATGTATGTCTTTACTTCTGCATTCACTTTGCCAAACGTTGACTGACCCCTTCCTGCCTTTGTTTCTTCTCTCTTTCAGTTTTTCTACCATTCACTTTGTCATTACGGGTGCAGACCCCCGCAACCTCTCTTCTTTTGCAACCCATCCTTCCTCCACCTACCCACCCTTACACAAACACTAACCTTGCCCTTTGCCATAACTGTATCCATTGTCACTGGCCCTCATTACGACCCTGGCGGAATTCGGAAAACGATGGCGGAAATGCAATACCGCCATCGAATAGCGCTCGGTGCGACTATGACCCGTCACCGCAAAGTACGAAGCCATTAGCGACACCGTAGTGAACGCCAACGCTAACTGCACCAAGCACGCGCGCGCGCCATGCCAAACCGTAAATACCACCATGGCGCAAGGGTACGCTAATTCCGACCCTAGCGGACATGTACCTAACGCCATCAAGCATGGCGGAATGTACCATTCCGCCATGGTGAGAAGTACGGCATCGCGAATCAACTGTAAACGGCCCCACTGAGTGCCTGTACACCGCTCCCTGCCCACAAAGTACAACTCCCCGTAGGTGCAATGAAGTCACAATGCAACCAGTGAAATGTACAAGTCACCCATGCATGCCAACGAACAAAAGAAACACAAGAGGGGCCAATGGGAGCTGCAGGGCACAGATGGCACGAATACAGAAGCCAATCCAATGGACATGACCACAGTCCCCCCCCCCCCCGAAACGCACGCAAACACAGGCACCTGTGACCAGCAATATTCCGAAAATCACATCATTCCACCAGTCCACCTGGCTGACCGGCATCTGTTACACAAAACCCAATCCCCCGCCCCTGAGCATGACAACATTCAAACAGTCATATTGGCAGCCCCCATCCCTGACCTCACTGGGCTTCGTAGGCAAACGCGCCCAGTACAGTACCACGCAACTAAACTCCGAAGCTGGAACCCAATGCAGATCTCCTCCCAATACATCGCTCCCCAAATAGGAATATGCCACATCACTTGCAAAGAAGAACGCTACACGGGCCAAATCAGAATAGAAATTTAATGCACAACAAAATCACCAAGCCCATACAGCCATTAGGCCATGAACTCCAAAACACATTTCACCATTGTGGGCTGCATCCGCAAGAAATGACCAGCCACTACTTGTGTGACGCCCTGTTCCATCATGGTACACAGAGCCACATTCACGTACGAAAAGGCAACATGGAAGCGCACAGAACCGCAGGGCCGTCCCAATGGGGAGGCACTAGTCCAGCTGAAAGGCCGAAATGTTGCTCCGAGCCACCAGTACTGCGTAAGAGCATGTGGCCCATTGGCGATCGTCCCATAAGACCGTAATGCTGCTCCACTGATTAACACGAAGCAGCAGGTGTCGGGAGTAAAAGCCATCTGCAGGAGTGGCATACAGATGGCAGTGGCAAAAGGGGAGGAGATACCTGTCAACCAAAAGAAAAGAAAAAGAACAGAATGGCAATCAGAACTACATCCGAACAACTCACTTCAATGATCACACTAAATCCACAGCCATATGCATGCTAGCCCATTCCAAAGGATCATCACCACCCCAAAACCACTTGCGACTCATAACCATCTATATCGAGGTGTAAACACCATCACAAACGAGTGTACCTGTGCATGCGTCTGTCAAAACAGAATCCATCAGATGGGATTGGTAACGTGCATGGACACAAGTGTCTGAGGGCGTGTCGAGACAGGGAGGGCTCAACAAGGCCAGATAGACGATGGTCCCACTATGGCAGCCCTGCATCACATAGCGCAGGGGAGGCGGATAGATTCCAAGAAGCCCTGTACATGGCAAACTCTGTATCAAATCACCTGCCCATGCATCCATTCATCATTCCCTCATCCCGGGATTAAAACGCCTGAATATTTACTCACATAACATTAGAAATATCCATTGAGTCTGTGCGTTATGCAGCCTGCAAAATCCACGGTGCCCCAGCCCGTAATTCCAGTGTAGTGAAGTAACATGTATTTGGGAACGTCCGGCCTCATCGCCCACGTCGCTATTGCGCATCCCAAACCATTCATATCAATCATTGCATCCTCGCCATGGCCCCTGTCTCAAGGACATTGAACAATAGAACGTTATATTTGCAGTGAGACCTGTGGGCATTTCCTCGCCGCTAGCTGAAAACCGAAAGCGCCGCCCTTCGAATTCCTCATTTGCAACATCACGTCGAAGAGGCATCTGTGGCCGTTTGAAATCACTAATTAATCCATCTAGTGCGGCTGTGTGTGAAAATGGCAACTGCCTTCACCCACAAATGGGACGCCCCGCCCGTCGTTGCAACTCGGTACAGTGATGCATGAGGGCCCACCGTTACTCGAGTACTACGTTCCACTGACCCTTCACAAGTCTGTTCGTGACTGCACAGATAGTATGTGAAACAATGGGACCACAGCAGAATGAACATATCAACCAATGTTACACGGCCATCGGGTACAAATACATGATTGCAATAGCAAGATGCCATTCCTCGAATTGCAGCGTTGTGTGCGGGACGTGCTCGGCCAAAGGGGAGAGCAGTTTGCACAGGTAGAATGAATCACCACAGGTGGAGGCCATACAGCCTGAAAACACATAAATTGCACACCCAGCCTCCTCCCACAACCAGACCCACTCCGAAATGCTACCGGCAGGACTCGCGATGTTGGCCCTGGGGGACCTGATAGCACTGCAAGTACTCCAACTCCAAGAAGAAGACGAACACCAACTACAACCGGCCGCACGGAGGAGACGCAGGAGGAGGAGGAGGGCAAGGCAGGGCCAGCAAGGGCCAACAGCACAGCCACTACCACCACGCAGGCAGCCCGCAATCCCACGCCTCCGAGCACATCCGTTCAACCTCACTGATGAGCAGATCCACACCCTCTACCGTCTGGACCGGGACACCATAGCCGCCATTGTGGACATGACACAGGCTGACCTTGTCAGCATGATAGATAGCCCAACCGCCATCCCACCCCTACTGAAGGTGGTGTCTGTACTCCACTTCCTGGCCACAGGCACATACCAGCACACAGTCGGACAGTTGCATGGCATTTCTCAGCCACTGTTCTCACGGACACTATTGCAAGTGCTCGATGCCCTCCTGCAGCACGCAGACGACTACATCTCTCTACCACGCTCGGAGCAGGAAATTACAAACACAAAAGTGGGATTCCATGCACTTGCCGGCATACCGGGTTGCATTGGTGCCATCGACTGCACCCATGTGGAATTGGTCGTCCCACATGACATGGAGGCCCAGTACCGCAACCGTAAACAATTTCATTCCCTGAATGTACAAATGGTGTGTGACTCCAACAGGATCATTACACATTGTTGTGCCAGATTCCCTGGATCAACCCATGATTCTATGGTCTTGAGGAACTCTACTATACCACGCTACATGGAGCGACACGCAGGGAACAGATCCTGGCTACTCGGTGAGTCTCATTTCATGCATGATGATGTGGGGTATGTGATGCGGCAATGACCTGGCAGGAAGGGGGGGGGGGTGTGCGTACGTAGCAATGGCATTCCACATCATACGTTTCTCGTCCACATACAGGTGATGCTGGGTATCCACTGAAGAGATGGCTCCTCACACCAGTCCGGAACCCACGGGACCAGCATGAGGAGGACTACAACCATGCCCACTCACGTACCTGTGTAGTCATAGAACAGGCATTCGGCCTACTGAAGACTCGTTTCCGCTGCCTCAGCAGGTCTGGCGGGGCACTCCTGTACCGCCATGAGAAGGTTGCAAAGATGGTCATGGCATGTGTCATGCTCCACAACATGTGCGTACGTAGAAATGTGCCCATGCCCCCTGACGCAGAACTGCAAGCACCTGATGATGGTCATGATGAGGGTGGGGATGTGGCAGCACCTCAAGGAGTCTGCGAGGCACCGGAGGGCCGTGACATTCGTCAGCATCTCATTGATGCATGCTTCTAGCACTCACGCCTGGTGGCTGATACATGGACACGGGACTCGTGGCACTGTGTGTGTCTGGGACATGCACAATATGGACTGTACGCCTATGATGGCCTAGTACACAAAGATCAATGTCCACACATCTCATTGGTTGATCGTGCACTGTTTATGGCATATGTGATATCATGTTGAACACCCTATCGACCCGCCACCCAAGTGAGCCCAACACACCCCCTCCACCCTCCTACCTCCCCCCCGAACACCAGTGTCCAAAGATGCTCATTGTCAGTGGGCTGTCGCTATTGCAAGCCCCCTCTGCGGGTATCAGGGGCACCCCTGCCTGTGGAGCGCAGGTTCCTCCCAGATCTACGTTGGGGGCTGCCCTGGACGGAACTTGCAACGGATGATGTCTCTGCCTGCTCACGTCCATGCATGTCCCTAAGGGTTTGCGAGAGCTCAGTGAGCACACGGCGCACTGCGGCAAGTTCGGCACATACGTCTTTGGACGTCGCATGCAGTTCCCCCCTCAGGCTCTCGGTGCTTCTCTCCATTTGGACTCTCAGGCTCTCGGTGCTTCTCTCCATTTGGACTCTCAGGCTCTCGGTGCTACTCTCCATTTGTGCCCTTAGTGTCTCTGTACCTCTCTCCATTTCTGCCCTAAGTGTCTCAGTTGATGTTTCTATGTCTGCCTTAGTGCCCCCACATTCATCGGCATGGTCCTTGAGGAGCGTGGCCAGTTGCTGCTGTTGCACGATTAACTGGTCGAGGGACTGTTGCCTCTGCTGGGCCATGGCCATTTGCGGGGGTGTCACAGAGGGGCTGTTGACCTCATGTTGCCTTGCCACAGGGCTTGTGGGGGATGGCCAGTCGTCGTCTTGTGGGTGCCCCTGCGTGGTATCCTCATGTTGTGCGGGATGGGACAGACAGGGGGATTGGGACAGGTCATGGATGGATCTGACTTCGACATCCCCGTCTTCTGTGTCGGAGCATGCTGCCATCAATGGGGTGTCACCTATGGTGCTGCTGCCACCAGAGGCAGTGCCTTCTGTGGCATCCGTTGGGGGGACCTGTGGTGGTGGTGGTGTGGGCATGCTGGTTGCTGGGGTGCCTGTTGATGTTCCCTCCTCTGTGCTGCCACCTGATTTGTGCTGCTGCCGTGTCTTGATGCGTGCAGCTGAGGTGGAGGGTCTTTGGCCGTTGGTCTTGGCCCTCTTTGCAGGTGTGCTGGTAGGGGTGTCCTGATGCTCGTCGTTTGGATCGGACCCTGTGGTGGAGTAAAGGAGGGCGAGGGTTATTAATGGGTCTGTGGGAATTGGAATGGCATTGTATCACATGCATTGGGGTGGTACCTGAGGGTGATTTGGGTCGGGGCCTTGGAGGTGCTTTCATTTGTGTGTGGAGTGAGGGTGCAGTTGTTTGGCAGCCTGCAGTTAGGGTGTGCCTGCTGCACGTGTAGTGGGTGTTTTAGGGGTTTTTAATTATTTATGTATTTATTGTGAGTTTTAACGTGCGCTATCAGGCCGATGTATGTGGACGTTCTCCTGGCCATGTGTTTCTGTTGCACTATGTGGACACATGGTACTTCGCATGATTGGACATTGTGGATTTAGCATTGTTTTATCTGGCCCACCTACCTGAATCTTCGGATGTCTGCACTCCTTTCTCCATCCCTCCGACTCCCTCTATGCTCTCCATTCCGATGGTGGAGGCACAGATTTCTTCCCAGGGGGTCAACTTGATGGGTGATTCAGGACCTCCCCCGGTGGCTGTGGCAATGTTGCGGTTGGCAGAGAGTATGCTGCGGACGCGTATCCGCAGGTCGTCCCATCGCTTTCTGCATTGCTGTGGGTTGCGGGGTGCGGTCCCCACCGCACTTACCCGCTGTGCCACCAGAGCCCATATGGCCTTCTTGTTCTCAAGTGCCGTCCTGGTCATTTGCGTGGAGAAGACGGCGGCGGCATTCTCCTGGAGGGTCTCTGTTAGCACGGTGAGTTCCTCACGGGAGAAGTGGACCTGCCGCTTGCGGTCGCACGCTTTCTTCGCTACTTTTCCCATTTTTCTTGGTTTCGCTAGGGTGGATGACAGGTTGGGGTGTGTCTCAGGGTAGTGTTTTTGGTGGTTGTGTGGTTTTAGTGGTTTTATAGGTGTACGGCGGGATGTTTCCCGTTCCGGGCCCATGTTTTTACTTCCGTTTCCGTATATTTCCGGTCACCGTACTTTCCGGTAGGCGCACACTGCGGTGTCCGCTGTGATGGGTGGCGTTATTGCACCTAGGGCTCCGTACGGCGGCGGTGTGGGCCGTTTTGGGGTCATTTCCGCCATCGCGGACTTTGCACTTCCGCCATGCCGTGGTGCTCGTGCCCGATGGGTCGGAATGGGCCGCACTTTGCTCCTTCGTGCAATGGCGGAAACGCTATTTACGCTGTGGCGGTCCGGTCAGTCACTTTCCGCCAGGGTCGTAATGAGGGCCACTGTCACAATAGGAAGATGTAGACAAATTAAAAAACAAGAAGAAATACATGTACATGTAAAAGAGGTAAGTGTAGAAGGTGGTTTCTGGGCAAAGTAAAGGGGGATACACCCCAATTCCTGACAGATGGTTTCAGATGTGAAATGAATGAGGGCTGCTCAGGAAGCCCCCACATTTCCCCTACCCCACCATTGAAGATTGCAAGGGCCTCCCAGGGGGCCAACCTCCATCTTAAGGCAAACACACAGTCAGTAAGGTGTGCTCTAAAGAGCATAAATAATTTATGTTTATGTGTTTATGTTTATTGTGTTTATATAGCACTTTACACCAAAGCGCTGTACATTATAACAACAAGAATACAATAACAGTAGAAGCAATTACTAAATATGAGTCAAACCAGTAATACAGCAATTAGAACAATTTGCCAGTGGAGATAAATGAGGGAAGAGGGGGTGGAGAGGGGGAGGAAGTGGGGAACAGGAAGTGGAATAAGCTGAAGGCAAGAGAGGAGGAGAAACATAGCAGGGGGAGAGAGGTAAGAAGAGGAGGACAAAAATGGGAGAGAGGGGACGGTGGAGGAGGATCAGAGAATCAGGGAGGGGAGTGGAGAGAAGAGATTTTAAGGAGACACGAAAGGAGGAATAGGTGGGGATGAAACGGATGGAGAGAGGAAGGGAGTTCCAGTGGAGGAGGGCAAGGAGCTGAAAGGAGCGAAAACGAGAGGAGGCACATGGGGACGGGGGAATAAAGAGAAGGAAGAGATCTGCAGATCGGAGGGAACGGGAGGGAGTGTAGAATGAGATGAGAGAGGAGAGATATGGGGGAGAAAGATCATGAAGAGATTTAAAGAGAAGACAGAAGAAGTGGTATTTGAGTTGGAATGAAAGGAAAGCCAGCCACGCTGTGAGAGCGAGGAGGAAATGGAGTCAT
This sequence comes from Ambystoma mexicanum, assembly GCF_040938575.1. Classification (NCBI taxonomy): domain Eukaryota; kingdom Metazoa; phylum Chordata; class Amphibia; order Caudata; family Ambystomatidae; genus Ambystoma; species Ambystoma mexicanum. Next base: position 882,679,454 of record NC_090935.1, on the reverse strand, counting down.
GAGGAGAGAAAAGACAGAGGGTGCGAAAGTCAGAGTTGTAGAGGGTTTTGAGGGGGGGTGGCAGGATGAGAAGCAGGGAGTCTGAAGAGGAGAGAAGAATAGTAGAAAAGATGAGAGAAGAGAAGGGAGGAGATTAAAAGTTTAGTGGCGTGGAAGGTTAGAGAGGAGCGTACTTTGCAAATATTGAAAAGGTGGTAGTGACATACGTGGGAAGTGAGATAAATATGGTGGGTGAAGGAGAGGGAGGAGTCAAAGTAAATGCCTAGATTACGAGCATGAGCAGAGAGAGGAAGATTAGCGGGAGGAAAGTGAATAGAAGGAGGGGGAGAATGAGGAGGAATAGTGTTGGAGGGAAAGAATAAAACTTCAGTCTTGTCTGTTTTGAGAGAGAGAAAGTGGGATGACGTCCAGTTTTTAATGGCAGTAAGACAAGAAGAGAGCTTAAGATGGAGGTTAGGAGTGAAGGAAGAGAAAGAGAGGAAAAGTTGGGTGTCATCAGCGTAGAAGTGGTGAGAAATACCGAAGGAAGAGATGATATGGGCGAGACGGGAGGTCTAAAGAGAGAAAAGAAAAGGGTCAAGGACAGAGCATTGGGGTGCACCATAGTCGAAGGGGAGTGTAGAAGAGGTATGACCACCCCAGGAGATGGTAAAAGAGCGGTGGGAGAGGTAAGAAAAGAGCCAGTTCAGGACGGAGCCTTTGAAACCTAAAGAGGAAAGAGTGTTGAGCAGTAGGGGGTGATCAACAGTGTCAAAGGCTGCAGAGAGATCAAGGGGGATAAGGACAGAGGATTGCTTAGAGTAGCGAGCAGTGAGGAGGGAGTTGAGGACCTGGGTGAGGGCAGTCTCTGGGGAGTGTTTAAGGCGAAAGCCAGATTGAGAGGGGTGAAGGAGAGAGAAGTTAGTGACAAACACAGAGAGCTGAGAGTAGACTATGCGTTCAAGTAATTTAGAGAGGAATGGAAGAAGAGAGATTGGAAGAAAGTTGGATACAAGATGAGGATTAGCGGAAGGTTTCTTCAGAATAGGGATGATAGTAGCATGCTTGAAGGCAGAGGGGAAGGTAGCAGAAGAGAGACAAATGTTGAAGAAGGAGGTTAGGTAAGGAATGAGGAGAGGGTAGATCTTGGGAATAAGGAGGGTAGGGAGTGAATCAGAAGGGGCAGCAGTGGGATGAGATTTGGACAGGAGAATGGAAACTTCAGATGGAGTGACAGGAGAGAAGTCAGTCATACAAGTAGGGGGGACTGGGGGAAAAGTGGGGGATCGTTGCAGAAAGAGGAGGAAGTGATGTTTTGGTGAAGAGAGAGAATCTTGGAGGAGAAGAAGTCAGAGAAGTCGTAAGGGTATAAGGGAGATGAGGTTGAGGGGTCATGAGTAGGTGGGGAGAGGAGGCGAGAGAGGGTTTGGAAGATACAACGAGGATGAGAGGCTTGAGAGTGTAGAAGGTTAGAGTAGTAAGAGCGTTTAGCAGAGCTGAGGCTGGAGTCATATAGAGAGTGGTAAGAGAAGTAGGAAGTCTGGTTAGATAGGGAGGGTGTCAAGAACCGAGGCTTCCTCCCCCAACTCCTCACCAAATTCTTCTGGGAAGGATTCTTTAGGATTGGCCTCCGTCTTCTTCTGATCCCTTCTCCTTGAGGGAGTTCTGTCCTTTGGAGTTCGGACCTTCTTATCGTGTAGGTAGGGTCTGGCCCCTCCGGAGGCCACCTTGGCAGAGATGTAACCCTGACCTCGGGGATCCCCAGGGGGCCAGTCCTAATTTCCAGGGAAAAAGCACGAATGCAGAAAAAACCCTGTTTCCGAATGGGTTCAGAAGGGGGACAGTCGGTTCCTCTCAATCAGCAATGAAGGCGATGTTTGCTCCACAACACAAAGGAAAGCCTGTTGTATAGATGTCTGATTCCACAACTGTCCAGACTTTAGGGAGTATAAAATAGGAGAGAACACTAGAAGTTCTCCAAATAGAATGCTGAAATGAGCAAAAGATTATAAGAAGAAAAAGCAACACCACGTGATAAAAAACAGAAGAAGGAAAAGAAATGGGTTAGGACGAAAAGAATAATCCTGAGCAGGTCGTGAAAGGCGAACTGAAAGGGAATAGAAAGGTAAACAGATATAGTCCAATAATGCAAGAGAAAAAGGCTCCAAGGGTGTAGTCAGAGCAACAGGGACTCTGCAAGCGAAAGGCAAGGCAGCACCGGTGGAAGTAATAGAATACCGGCGCCAACAATTAAAAAGAAATACTAAAGGAAAGGCTGCGCAGAGAAAGATGCTACACCAGAGTGACACAAGTGCAAAAATGGAAGGGCTGAAGTTAGCGAGAGGAAAGGGAGCTAGGAAAGTCTAACAAGAGGCAATGGCACGGAACCAGGCGGCGCCGAACACCGTGAGTAGAGGGAAAAGAACAGATCAGGCGGAGAGCTAAACGGAAAAAACAGACAAATGAGGCAACGGGCAGGAAGGAGGGAGAGAATCAAAGGCAGGATACAAGGCGGTTAGCAAGTTCACAGTAGGCACGCAGGGCTCCACGGAAGAAACTCCACCACACGAACCGAGCATTGACTAACAGATACAACGCATTGGTTTGTGGGAGGAGTCAGCCTCTTAAAGGTACGGCGGCCATCTTGGGTGAGGACTGGAGCGCGCGCTGATCATAGCCTCCAGCGCTTCCACAATCTCCAGTTCCTGACAGAGGGGAATTTGAGCCAGCGACGCTCGAGACGGCGTAGGAGACGACGCATGGACAAGAGGTGGGAGGAAAGCCAAGGTTGAGAAGGTTTACAAATAGGGCGGAAGGATGAGAGCGGATAGAGTTGATCAAGACTGGAAGTGATTGATGAAGACAGAAAGGATAGGCTTCATTAGCCGAGAGAGAAGAGAAGTCGGAGAGAGGGGGAAGAGAGGAGGAGTAAGTATTGTGAAAGAGAGGAGGGCTAAAGTAACAGAGATCTCTTCAAAAGAAGGAAGAGGAGGAGGGCGAAGGAAAGGGTTGAGGGAGAGGAGGAGTAAGGGAGAAGGAGAGTAGGGCATGGTCAGAGAGATAGTTGGGCAGAGTAGAGACGGAGACGGAAGAGGAATAGGTAGAGTTGAAGATAAGGTCAAGAGTGGAGCCAGAGGAATGAGTAGGAGGAGAAGGGAGAGGAGATAGGAGGTAGGAGTCAAGAATGGAGAAGAGAGGGGAAGGATGAGGAGGAGAGGGGAGGTGAAGATTGAAATCGCCAAGGACGGTGAGAGGAGAAGGAGAGGAGGAGATGAGAGAGAGGAGGTGGTCAAGGTCTTCGTAAAAGGAGGAAAGGGGGCCAGGAAGTCTATATATAATTAGAAAAGAAATAGAATGAAGGGAAGAGAAGGATTTGTAGAGGTATTCAAAGGAAGGGAAGGTTGGGAGAGGTACAGAGGAGGTAGAAGAAAGGTATTTAGGGTGGAAGAGGAGTCCAATGCCTCCACCACGACCAGAGGAATGAGGGACGTGAGAGAAGGAAGAGGAGGATGTAGTGAGAGAAGCAGGAACCGTAGAGTTGTGAGGTGGGATCCAGGTTTTGGTTATACAGAGGAAGTGAGGGTTAAGTTGGAGAAACATGTCCAAGACAGCTGTGGTCTTATTGCAGATGGATCTAACATTCCAGAGAGCAATGTTGATAAGCCTGGAGGGTTGGATAATAGGGGGGTAGGTAAGATTGGGACAAAGGGGAAGGGAAGGAAGGGTATGGGGTGGATGGGGGTTGAGAGAAGGAATTGGCATGATGATGAGGGAAGGGAAAGGAGAATGGGAGGAGAGGGAGGGTAGGAGAGGGGGAGGAGGGAGAGGAGTGAGGGGATGATGATAGTGAGGTGCTGGCGATGTGCATGACAGAGAAGCTTGAGTGGGTGGGTTAGGAGGGTCCAGGAGAAAAGGCGTGTCGTAGGAAGAAAGGGCACTGAAGTAGCAGGAAATATAAGATAAAAGGGGACCAGATGATGGGGGGGGGTCCAGCCAAGAGGAAGGCCCACGATGAAGTTCCAAGGACCAGGTGGAGGCAGGCGGTCCTTCGAGAGAAGAAACTCAGTGGGGACAATGGGACGACAGACCGTAGGGGCTCAGGGGGTGGCAGATAGCAGGAAATATAAGATAAAAGGGGACCAGATGATGGGGGGGGTCCAGCCAAGAGGAAGGCCCACGATGAAGTTCCAAGGACCAGGTGGAGGCAGGCGGTCCTTCGAGAGAAGAAACTCAGTGGGGACAATGGGACGACAGACCGTAGGGGCTCAGGGGGTGGCAGATGGTCAGTAATCAGGTAGGACTATGGCAGTAACAAATTGGTTTGAAGAGACAGATCGCTCTGGAGGTCGCAGATAGCCTTCAGAGAGAGATCAAGATTTGGTGAAGGCCAATTGTCAAGAAAGATCCAGGGGGGTAGCAGGCAGTTTGCACACCGAGGGGTTACGGTGGTATCTGGCAGACAAAGGGAAAAAGGGGATCCCAATAGTGGCAAACCAGTGGTTATGATGGGAGCAGGCAGTCCAGGGACAAGTGAGTCTGGTGAAGGGGGGGATGGTTAGTAAATATGAAGGGACCAAAAGGTGGCAAAGGTCAGTAAACAGGTAGGTCCCGTATTATGGCAACCAGAATAGGGGGCAGTGGCACTGAAGGTGGCAGGTAGTCCGTAGGATTGGGTCCGCAGGACTAAGGCAGTTAGTGCAGGAGGCAATGACAATTGTAGGCAGAGCACTAAATAGATGCCCAGTGATGGTAACAGAGGCAACCAGTGTAGGAGGCAGTGGCACTGAAGGTAGCAGGTAGTCCGTAGGAGTGTGTCCGCAGGATTAAGGCAGCCAGTGCAGGAGGCAACGACAATTGCAGGCAGAGCACTAAATAGATGCCCAGTGGTGGTAACAGAGGCAGTGACAATGCCCGCTCCAGTCAAGGAGAGGCAGGGACAGCAGTAGGCACCTCAGGCTATGAGGTGGGAGTAAGAGAGGCAGTGACAGGCCCACTACAGCCAAGGAGGCAGGGGCAACAGCAGGATCCTCTAGGCAATGAGGCAGGAGCAGGAGAAGCAGTAAAACCCCACAGCAGTGAAACCCCACTACAGCCAAGGAGGCAGGGGCAACAGCAGGATCCTCCAGGCAATGAGGCAGGAGCAGGAGAAGCAGTGAAACCCCACAGCCTCGGAGGGGCTAGAGCGGAGGAGAAGCAATGGAGAAATGCGGACCGTGGCCAGCTGAAGATCAGCTCATCCTCCCAGGATGAAAGCCGGAAGGCCAGCGGAAAGATGGCTGTGGGGCCAGGATTCGGAGGTGACGACTCACCGCAGTACCAGCAGCAGAGGAGGGCAGTGAGCCAAGCAGCAGAGGAGAGGTCAGAGCAGGAGCGTCTGCAGTCCCCAGCACAAAGAAGCAGCAGACGCTTGAGAGCTGTGGTCCCAACACCCGAATCCGCAGCACCAAGGTAGAGGCTGGAGAGACGGCGCGGAGGTGTCAGCAAAGAAAGGCAGAGCAAGCCGGCAGAGATCCAGGACGCCGGCTTGGGACAACGCCGAGGAGGGGCCGGGGGTAGGAGGCGCTGGCACAGAAGGCCCCTATGGGTGGAGCAATGGCCGGCAGAGGCCCAGGACAACAACACTGAAGAGGATCCGCAGGCGCCGGCGGCGACCAGCTGCAAAGGAGAGGCGGGGAGCCAGGCACGTCCAGCAGGGTCGCCACAGCAGAAGAGACAGAGGCAGCAGGCACAGACGCTGACTCACCGCAGTACCAGCATCAGAGGAGAGGTGGTGAGCCAGGCAGCGGGGGAGAGGCCAGGGCAGGAGCGTCTGAGATCCCCAGCACAGAAGAAGCAGCAGATCCACAGCACCCGAAACGGAGGCTGGAGATGCGGAGGAGAAGCCAGGACAGGGGTGCCCCGCGATCCACAGCACCAGGAAAGGCAGAACAGGGCTGTCCAACGTATGAGAGAGCAGCAGCCGAGTAGGAGCCGAGGTCAAGGTCATCGGCTCTCCGTCGCACACATGGAGAAGCAGGAACAGGTACGGCTAAGTTGCCCCAGAGCCGGAGGGGGGCCGACACAGAGAAGGCACAGATGCGGGTGGCAGATCTAGCGGAGGCCCGGCAGACCCGCTCCAAGAAAGGTGGGAAGAGGCCCGAGTGGCGACCAGAGCCCCAGAGCAGGAAGGGAGGCAGCAAACATGCAGAAACTCGGTCCGGAGATGCACCAGGTAAGTAAGTGCCGGTAAGAATAGTTTAACTGGGAAATTGTTGTATTTGTTGAATTAATAGGGTTTGCTTCAGCCTGAGGTAGAGAGGCACCGGTTCAGGCAACCAGGCTTGTGCGCCCCCCGGTGGTGGTGTATATATATATATCTATATATATCTATATATATATATATATATATATATATATATATATATATATATATATATATATATATCATATATATTATTATTATATTGTTATATATTATTATATATGTTATATATAATATATATAATATATGTTATATATAATATATATAATATATGTTATATATTATTGTATAATATATGTATAATATATATGTATAATATATGTTATATATTATTGTTATATAAATATATTATTTATATAACATTAATAATGTTGGCATACCGGCAGGCTACAACCCTGATTTCCAGGTCTGGGATGGCCATCCAGTATAGAATAGCCATTGGGGCTGGAGTGGCGGGTGACTATTTTCGGGCCATATTTAAAGTGTTTCTTTTTAACCATGAAAGTGACACAGTTGTTATAAAAGAAGGGGACCAGGTAGCTCAGCTGGTATATGAGATTCTTGTTAAGCCAGACCTCATGTAGGTTTCGGAGCTACCAGCTAGCTTAATAGGTGGAAAAGAGCTTTGGGTTATTATATAACACATTTGACATGAACCCACAGTCCTCCTTCCCCTAACGCTAAATTTTGCCACAGATCTAAGGAATTATCCTTCCCTTATGTCTGCCTTTGACCAAACCACTTAGACAGAAGGTGCTGCAGTAAAAATGGACCATAATTTGTGACCAGAGAACAATCCAAAGGGTAATAGGCAAGCCTGATACCAGCGGTTATAGCTCCATGAGAAATATGTTGCAGTTAGCAAATTCCCATCCAATCTAAGGACACCAGGACATTGTCAGCATCAGGACCATGTCCTAAGCAGGTTCCTTTGGCCCAAGATATACCAATATGTAGAACAATAATTCTATGATGAGAGGGCTTTCTGTCAGAAGATATTCAGGGTACACAAGGGGCAAGCCGGTCAAGACCTGTCATGACCCCTTGCCCCTGGCCCTCACTGGCAAGTCAGCCTTCCAGATAGGGCCAGGGCAAAGGCCTTAAAACCTCATCCAAGACTCGCACCAGGCTCATAACCCTCATGAAGACCAACATTAGAATGGGACTATTTACTTGGGACTATTTAACTTGGGAGGGTTCAGCCAACATGGAGGCACACACATAACTCAGTTACAAGGAACTGAGCTAAGCGGTCTATTCTTTTGGGTGTGGCAGGCCTGGGACTACTTTACTTGGACTACTTTGGGTGTGGCAGGCCTGGGACTTTTTTACCTGGACTACTTTACCTGAGACTATTTAAACTGCACCCAAACAGCAGAACATGCTTTGCGTTATTCTGCTGTGGGCAGCGTAACGCTCACCGTGTCCAGTTCTTTGATGCCAGTTTACCTGAAACCAAGGACCTGCAGAGATAGAAAGAACACTACAAAACTTACCTGGAACAGTATCCTGTCTTCAATCCATCGCCGACTTCAGTTCCACTCACCTGAAGGTACGAACTCCATCATCTGGCACCACATGCATCCTGGAATACCATAACCTGGAAAGAGGAGAAAGAAAGACAGCATTAGTAAGCGTTTACTAATATTTCCTCCCGAATGAAGAAAGCCACATAACTTTTACCTGGGTAGTCATCTCCTGGTCAGTATCATTGCTGCAACATTACGGCGCTCAGCAAGGAACATCGCAACCTGCAAGGAGCGAAAAGACACAGGAAAGCAATATAAAAGGCGAAACAGAGCCTCACATTGCGCATTACGCACCGGCCCATGCTCATCTTCAAACTGCATGACAACACCAAAATACCTTTCCATACCTAAAAGGAAAGAAGCAAGACATTATTATTCGATCTAAGAGGAACATAAGAACTGCATATAAAGACTGCAAAGCAGCAAACCTACGGAGTCGCAGCAGGCCTGGATTCCCACGGGGGGGGGCGGGCTTGCACCAGTGAAGTAACTTGGTCACTGCTCGCCCCCCACATCTACGCGCCCCTGCCACGAGGAGCAGGACGGAGAATCCACCTCTTACAATATTAAGGTGAGGAGAGGGCCCAAGGGGGAGGAAGGAGTTGAGGCCAAAGGAGGTGGGAAAACATAAAGACAATCTGGTATTGAATCCAGTTCTTCTATATTGCAGACCCATCTTTAACCAGAGGCCTTACCAAGGGACCGGGAGAGTGTTTGAGAGTGCAAATCATCCAACCAAGGCTGGGTGGCATCCCCGTAGATACCAGGTGAGCGTAACAGAACGCAAAGCCTCAATAATATTATCCACCTGGGCATCATGGAGACTTCAGAGACTGACCAGTTAGTTCAGTTGTTGGGACAATTACACGCTGAAGTACATTCAGCCAGGCAAGAAACCAACGCTCTTAGGAGGGATTTGATTGTTACTAAGGATCGTACCGACGAACTAAGTAGACAGTTGCTCCAATTACAGGCAGGACAGACCCCATTGCCTGGTAACAGTCCGCTAGCACCTGTACCAACTTCTTCCACCAATCCAGTACAAATAACCCTTCCTGGGGCAGTTCCTTTAGCTCCACCTGAACGATTTACAGGGGACCCCAAGAAGTACGCAACGTTCATGAACCAGTGTTGTCTTCATTTCCATTGCAGACCTGGGGCTTTTCCTAACGACCAAGCGTGGGTTGCTTTTGTCTTGTCAAATCTGAGTGGCAGCGCTGTGGATTGGTCGGTAACATTGGTAAGTCAGGATAACCCATTGTTACATGACTTTGGGGGTTTCCAGATGGAAATGGAAAAACTCTTTGCTCGTCATACCCAAGGACAAGCATTAGACAACAAACTTGTGTCACTCCGTCAAGGAAGTCAAGACTTGCTTACATATACAGCAACATTTAACAGACTAGTCGTTGAAGCTGGGTGGCCTGAGGAAAAAAGGACCACTCTATTTCATCAGGGTCTATAAGGGGAACTAAAGGATGTCCTTGCTCAAGTGGTTAACCCACCTAAAACTGTGGAGAATTCATCAACCTTGAGATGCAATTAGATCACAGATTACAAGACCGAAAAGCAGACTGGATAAGGTTAGACACTCGAGCTGTGTATGTCCGGTCAAAGGATAATGTTCCACGTACACTGGAAAACACGGTAGAATCCATGCAAATCGGAGGTGTACGGCCCCCTTTAACTAAAACTGAAAGAGAAAAGAGAAGGAAACAGCAATTATGCTTATATTGCGGAAAACCAGGCCACTTCCTCAAAGAATGTCCAGTGAAACCACCAAGGAGAACTGTTGGAGCCACAGAGAAGGAAGAATATAACAAGGAGTCGGAAAACCACCAAGCCTGGCAAGCGTAGAGGTCCATTTGTCGAGCGAGAAGGATGAGCCTGTTGGGTGTCTTGACCCACGTTCAAGTTATTATGCTGCAACATTTGGTGCTGTGGGCTTAGAAAATCCAAGATGGCGGAAAAGCCCACATTTGCACCAGACTCCAGGAGAACAGCACAGTTTTGCGCACACCAAAATGGTCCCCTGACCTGCCACCGACGAGTGCAAAGAAAGATGGTTCTGTTCAAAATCCGTTTTTATTTCTGTCAAAAATTGCTAAGATCATGGCCCGAAACCACCAAACAAAAATCCAACTCTGGTTGAGTGTTCTACTTTACTCTACTGCAGATCCACATCAATGCCATGTCAAGCAAGGATCATATATTATCAAGTAAAAACCTTTCTTTTTGAAATGTATTAATTCAAGACAGCTGTCAAAAATAGGTGCAGTACCGGCATTGGACATTAGCTGGCGCTAGCGATCTAAACTCTGATAGGAGAACTGTATTTCAGGAGTTGCAAAGGGATGCTGAGCTAGCTGGGACTTCAAATGCTTGCTGATTAATGAAAATTCTTAACACCTGCTTTCCCGCTTTCCCAGAAGGCAGTCAGATTCAATTAACAGTTCAGAGACCCACACAACAGCCCAGGATATCACATGGCCCTGTTGATTGAGAGGGAGGAGTTTCCCCTGCAGCCTGCAGGACACAACACAATAGACCCTTTCAATTGAATAGAAATGCAGATTAGGGTGTAACTGTCCACAGCTGCCCTGCCAGGAAGGAGAGGCCTGTGATCTCTGACTCACCAAGTTCTGGGGTGTGGGCCAGACGGGTATGTGAATTCAATTAAGGGCAAATGTATGTTTGATCAAATTGCTTATAAAATCTTTGATTAAGTTCACAGAAATGTACAATTTGGGGGTCCTTAATATGGAAAATGCCCTCACGAATTGAGACCAAACTCCACTTTGTGCAGTGTTCTGGGACCGAACCCCGCTATTTATTAATATTGCAGACACAGGGTTTATGCTAGAGACATAGTAATTTCCAGTAATATGCTCAGGGAAGGGGTGCAGGTCTGTGTAAATTTTGAGGAAAAACCAATATGGCGAAAGTCACTAAAAAGCACAAAATGTTGCCATTTTTGAACCCAGGCTCTTAGGGGGATCAGAGTTGGGCAAGAATGTACCTTAATTCATTTGCAATCTGTATATGTAATTTCAACAAACTATGTATCTGGGAAATGTGTGTTTTGGGTAAAATTAATTTTCTAAGTAAAAGCAAAGGGGCGTTTCTTCAATAGATTGTAAAATGATGACTCACTCTGACTCACTTTGACACACTATCCCTTCTCAAATCAGGTCACAGAGAATCCTTGACCTATCAAATCATGAGAGGGTTGGACATGCAGAATGAGCCGACCCACCCACTTTCAAAACACATAAAAAGAGACTGCTTTGGACGGGACTCTCACTTTCCATTTTCTTGCGAAGCACTCTGCCGGACCAGACAATATCCAGAAGGACCATCTCCAGAACTTAGAATCCAGACTTCAGAACTTTTTCAGCAGGCCTCAAATCTTTTGCCAATTATTCAACAGCTGTTTGATTCTGGCCAGAACCATATCCAGACCCAGAAAGCAGAGCTGTATCCAGAACCGGTAGCAGACACTGAAAGCAGTGCTGTACCCAGAATCCACTTGATCTAGACCAGCAGAACCAGAGACCCAGACCAGACCGCAGTGCCGCTAGCAGACCCAGACCAGATCGCTGTGAGCAGAACCAGTAGCAGAAACTGCCTGGAGTCCAGTCCAAACCTGACCAGACCTTGACGGCCTATTTCAAATGTATAGTGTGAGTACTCGGCTAGAACTGTGCCAGAACCAATCTCTTAGTCTAAAATAATCTGATTCAAAACATTTGAAAATGTCCAGAACTGCATCCTAGGAATCGTGTGTTCATTCTGTCATTTCAAAGCTGTAAATGTGTCATTTTGTCATTTTGAAGTTTATTTTCATTTCGAGAAACTATCTCCACAAAATCGTCTGTATCTCTGGAACCGCGTATGCTAGGAACTATTTAACTTTCATGTTAAAGCTAAGATTCTAAGCTTTCCAACAAGCCTAAAAGCGACTTGATACTCCTTATACTTTTTATGTAATCGCGCTCGACGCACTCGGAAAAAGTGCCACGATTTGCGGTTTGGTCCAATTAGCGCCTGTAAAAATAGCGGCTTTTGCTTGAACTGCTAAAATTCGTTTTCAACCTGCTAATCCCTCATTGAGCATCGCAAGTGTGACTTGAACTAATCTTAAATAGCTATCACCTACCCTGAACCTCCTATAGGGAATTAAAAGCATTTTTAGCATATTTTACTTCATTGCCACCACATTTAAAAGGATTTGCCTGCTTTAAAATCATACCTGTTTTCCTCTAAGCTCGCTGGGGGGAACTGGAACTTTGTATTGCATTTTGTTTGTATTCCTGAAAATTGTGTGCTCCCCTTCCATCCCCTTCTATTGCATAGAGGGGGAGTGAATTGCCACAGGGGGAAAAGTGAACATATTATCTCTTGTGAAACCCTATCAGTTTACTTCTGTACTGCATTTATTCATCATTGCATTTCCTTGAAACCCTAAAAGCATTCTCAGTTACCTTTTTCTTCATATACCGACTCCTAAGTAATTAAATAAGCGTACAATTGTAATATTATTAATTGTTGATCACTATCATATTCTTAAGTGTGATATCAAATATTAATTTATTATAAAAGTGTGATATATATATATATTGTTTAATTTTTCCAATAATCTTTGCAAAACACACCTACTTCTTGGCTCAGTGAGGTCAGGGGGATTCAAAGAGAGGGACGTTATATAAGGGTTTATCATCCAGAGTATAACTTGTCATAAAAATATATAAATAAGGGCTTCCTTTGGGCGTCCCAGACGAGGCACTGACTTAGTGGGATTGCTGAATTGAAGTCACTTAACAGATTGGGGGCTCGAGCCGGGGATTCTGGATTAGAACTATCACTTGTGCAGCTTGATACAGTGTGCTAACTGACAGGATACAAAAATCCTGTTGGATCACCACGCCGTGTTACACTGTAAAAACACCCCTCAAAGGAATGCTCTAAGGAAACGGTCCGTTTTGCAAAATAAAATACAAACTTCTGTAAGTCAGGAAGGAAATCAATTTCCAGAATGACAACCTTGGTAGATATCAAAATAGCCAGAGAACACCTCTTACATAAGCTATCTGTGAGAGGTGAGTGGGCTCATCAGGACCAGGCGGTCTGGTTGCAGGCAATCGCACCCCAGATCACTGAAACAGGGTCAGATACATGGAGAGAGCAGGGTCCCTTACATGTGGCCCTGAGTGAACTATATATGGCCCCTAAGGCCAAGGATGAGCACAACAAGATTGCCAGGATAGCGGCATATTTATATTTATGTATGGGAGCCATACAGGACAAATGTGCTGAAGGCCAAGATCTGGCAAATAGGCAACTGATGGCATTAGAGAAGGCCCAATCTGACCTCGTCTCTTCCGAGCAGAGGCTGCAGAGGAGCCAGGAGTCAGAAAATGATAGTAGGCAGTATATCATTAAAATAAAAGAGGATATGGGTATCCTGTAACAGCAAAGGTCTGACCAGGATAACAGATTTCTGGCCTTGCAGAAGGAGTACCAAGAAGGTTTGGACGCCCTACTGCAGAGCCAGAAAAAGCTGGAGCAACAACTGGACTTCAATAGGGCATGCACAGAGCAGGTAGTCACCCTGCAAAGCCACCCAGATAGGGAAAAGGCAGAGAGCAATAAACTGATTTTGAAAGACCTGGATACCCAGGCAGAGTTTGATCAAGAACGCCAGAAAGCTGGTGCCTTTCAAAGGGAGAGGGACGACCTGGCGGCACAGATGCAGGCTCTTAGTCAGGAAAGGGACACCTTAGGCCAGGAAGTCTGCCAATTAAAAGAAAGAATTGAAGAAAATCACTTGACCCTCCAGGGACTGGGTGACCTCCACAAAGAGCATAAGAACTTGTTAAAGCACACCAGGAGGGTGGAAGATGCTCTGGCAAGAAAGGAACAGGCCAGTAGGGATGGGACTCAGGAGGTAACCCTCCTGCAGCAAAGACTGGCCCAGTATTCCAGGACCAACCAGGAAGCGCAGAGAGAAAATGAGGCTCTCTGTCAGCATAATGATAGGCTCCAGCAACAGGTAGACAGGCAGGAGAGACTGATAGAGTCTACTAAGGCCTTAACTGAGGAACTGAAAGCGCAGGCTCTTGCATTGCAACAGGGAGCAGGGGCTGACAGAGATGAAGTTCGCTGGGAAAGGGAAACACCTAAGCATAACCTCAGGAGCCCTAATACCAGAGGCCTTCATCTCTCCCAGTCCTTGGACTCGGCCACCCCCATGTCCCATGGTGCACATGAGCCCAGGGCCACGGGGATGGCAGATTACTATCCAGCCAAAAGTATGGGGAACATAGGCCAGTACCACCCAGGAATGGATGGGCGGGCATCCGGATATGGACACCTAAGTACAGTGCAATTTAGTGGGGAACCCCAGGAGAGTAGGCCCACTAAGGGCATCCTGAAAACCTCTGCCCAGTTAGGTCAGTGGGGGGGGGTACCCATCAAATCCTGGTGGCAAGGAGGGATCTGAAGACTCCTCTGAGCGGCCCAGGACACAGGAGACTAGGTCCCCACATTCTGCCAGCCATTCCCAGGCTTGCAGAATCCGGGAAAACCTGGAAGACCAGACGGGCACCTCTGGAAGCAGTGCTTCTGAGTCAGAGGATGAATGGACCAGGGTTACCCGAACCAAAAAGGCCAATAAGGCAAAAAGGGCCTTGCTTAAGGACCCCTTAAAACAGATTAAGGCAATAAGGAGTGTCATCACGCCTTACCACAAGAACGCCAAGCATTCTGTTTGGGAACACTTGGAGCTTTATGAGCAAATGATGGAGACTTTCCATTTGAAGGACAGCAGTAGCTGCATTCAGTATGTCAAATGGACATTCTCCCCAGAATACTCCAGTTTCTTTGCGGGGCTGGAGGTCCACCTACAGGGCGGCCATCTTGAAACATTTTTCTGTTCACAGAAATCCCCAAGAGGCTCGCAAGGCAGCATACAATTTTCAATGTGGGGAGGATCAGGCCCCACAAGAATTTGTGCAGGAGTTAAAGCGTGCTTTTACGCAGACTACAAAAAGGGTACGCACGGACAGTAAAGAATTTGTTAATACGTTTTTCCATGCCTTACCCAAATACATAATGACCCAGCTCGTGAGAGACTTTCACGAGAAAAGATCTTCAGACTGGGTCATTGAGCAAGCCACCCGCATCTATGAGATGCAGAAACCGGTGGAAAATAAGAATCAGCCCAAAAACCCCAAAACCAACAGCACCCCTGCTGCTGCCAAGGTGGCAGAGGTAAAGGTTGCCCCCGTTTTAGATTTGGAGATGGGGGGCCTAAAAACCTGCCTGCACTGAATAATTCACAGCCCAGAAGGCCCTCGGGCCAGTCACAGACAGGGAGTCAAGGAGGTAATCCCACAAATGGGTCCCTGACTATGTAAGTCCCCGCTACAAGGGAAACAGAACCATCCTGGGTTACGTGTGGACTACTCCAGCCCAAGGGGGGGATACAACCAGGCACCCAACCCAGGGAACCTCCCTCCTAACTTCCCACAGGAGGGCAGAATTTCACCAAACCCTGGGCAGAACTTTTTTCCCAGGTATCCACCCAATTTCCAGCCCCAAAATCATCCATCCTTCTTTCCCCAATTCCCTGAGCCCCGACAACCTAATCCGGGAGAGGGGAGGCCAAGGGTGGAGGGGTACCCAAATCTTCCCAACCCGGGGTTCTACCAGCGAAGGGATAGCTACCCTTCCCGGGATCAGCCCAGCGGAGAAAATAGAACCCCGTATCAGCCTGAGCGGGTTTCCCAACTTGAGCGCCAGGTCCAAAATATGGCACAGGAGCTGGGTCGCGTGCTAAGGGCTCAGCAGAACCCTCAGATGGGCATGCCGGCACAGAATGCACCAAACTCTGGGCCTGGTGCTCCAGAAAAATGACGGGGGCAGCACCCCGATAACCCACCGGTTCCCAGGGAGGAGGCACAAGGGAAGGGGGGTGTAAAGCCTTGGAGGAAGCTTCCTTCCCCACTTGTAAACAGCCCCTGGAAACCCAGGAACCAGAAACAAAATCTCCTACCCCTGAAAGTCTGCCCCCCAAGGAGCAGAGAGGAGGTAGGAGAAACAAAGGACCCAAACAGACCCATTTTGTGGAGGAGGTACAGGTCTTCCAATTTGAGGGAGAGGGATCCTCAGAGGATCCTGGGAAAAGGATCTTCTCCGTCAGAGATGGGGGAACTCCTCCCAAGGAAAAATGGGTCCCAAGGGATTGCAATCCAGACTGGGTAGATGTGGGGATTGAGCTGTCACCGCCTATCATTCTATCCCAGAACCAACAATACCGAAAATCCCTGGTTCAAACCCATCCTGGTGACTGCCTCCAAAAAGGGGGGGGGCAGCCCAGAACCGGAACCAGGGGAACCTAAAACCGAATCAATAGACTGGGTAGATGTGGGGATCGAGCTGTCACCGCCCATCATCCTATCCCAGAACCAACAATACCAAAAAACCCTGGTCCAAACCCATCCTGGTGACTGCCTCGAAAAAGGAGGGGCAGCCCAGAACCGGAACCAGGGGAACCTAAAACCATATCCAGTTGCCAACTTTTTCTTTCAGATTCCTGAGAATCTCCACAGAATTTTGCCCAAATCTCTTCTCTCTCAATGTCCAAAACCAGAAAATTAGCCCCCCAGTTGTCCAAAAATGTGCATTATCTGTGCCCCCTTACAGAGAAGGAGGGAAGATACTATGCCCCGGTTCAAGTACAGGAGCAGGATACAATTTTGGCACTGGTGGACATGGGATCCCAAGCTACCCTTTTGTCCAAAAGGGGCTTTGATTAACTAAATTTAGGAAGGGGGGAGAATTACCAAATTCCTCTCACCTCGCTTCCCGGACAACTTCAGAACTTTGACGGGAAGGAAATTCCCGTCGAGGGGACTGCAGATTTGGACATTAAAATTGGGCGACACAAGATGAAACACCCAGTCATAGTAGTGACTCCAGATGGCACCCCTTGTTTACCAGGGAATGACCTCCTGAGAAGGTTGTCACCCCTAATAGATTGCGTAAACAAGGTCCTCTGGACCCAGACTAGCCAACCAATAAAATTAAAACAGAGTGTCAACCATGTTAGTTTAAACGGCACCTGCCACATGGCTGAACAAAAATCTGACCAAGTAGAATTCCACTTCCAAAATAACCAAATTCCAGACGTGACAGTAAGAGCAGTAGGACAACAGACTGGTGATGGGGGGGTCCTCTCTATTTCTGAAAATTAACCTTCCTTCCAGTTTAAGGTGGTATTCCACACTGGAAGGAAACACTCTGAAATTCTTTACTAATCCACAATCAGAAACTCCCACTCCAATAGTCCAGAAAGATGTGAAATCAGCTCAGAGCCTGGCTGATGTTCAGCAAATTGGAGAGCAGTTGTTCATCCCTGTTCAGTTAAATGATGGGAAGGACTCTGTTCTCGCCCGAGTGTGTGTGAACAACGGTAAGAGCTTCATCAGCGAAGCCATGTTCCGCCAACTCCAAAAAGATCCAGCCATTCCCACATTCAAACTGATAGACAAATGGGAAATGGACCTGGAAGCACCCGATTCCAAACATCTCCTGCCAAGCAGGTGTATGCTCAAAATCTCCATTGGCAACAAGAGCATAGTCCATAATTGTTGGGTCGTGCGAGACGTCACTGCCGCCTTTTACTTAGGCAGTGACATTCTCAATCGCTTTGCCATTAGTTTGGACCTAATAAACTTCAAAGCTTGGTCCCAATTAGCAGACAATCCCATGTGCTTTGATGATCCAGAAAAAGCATTTAGGTCAGCTCAATTGCTACCTTATGCAGTTGAAATTCAGGTTAAAGAGGATGTCACCATCCAAGAAAGGACCCGAAAATTCTCCCTGGAAGTGAAAGCTAAAAGAGGACAAAAATTGAAAAACCCTGATGCTTATATTCATCTAAATGCTTCTCTCCAACAGCAAGGGTTGGGGGTAAACCCAACACCATTAGTCAACATAGAACATGACACCATTCCAATAGAGGTGGATAACAGCAACTTAAAGAGTATTACTCTAGCCGCAGGCACCATTATTGGAATGGTGGTTGATGACCGACATTTCTTCATTGATTTAGGAAATGAACTGTTAGGACCAATCCCCAAGGACTGTTATGACAGTGACAGTGATGACAATACAACACCAGACAGGATCTTAACCCGGCATGGGGGGAACTTCCTGGTGTACACTTCCTGCCCTTATGGTAAGGAAGATGTGACTTGTGACTTCAGGAGGGATGAGGTGATTTTCCAGGTCCCTGAGGGCTGCCTTTCCCACCTGAAGCCTCCAGTCCAAATCAGCACTCTGACCAGGGACTTATCCACCCAGCTGGAGGAGGCCGCTGAGATAGCAAAACCAGAAGTCTTTCCAGGCTTCAGGCAGATGGTGGAAGAGAGAGTCAACCTAGCTGATGCCTGCATGACTCTGGAACAGAAGCAAAAGTTGAAACAAGTTTTCTTGGATTTCCAAGATCTCTTTGCGGTAGACTCATGACTGTGGTCGCACCGACATCCACACAACAACAATTCCCACGGACCCTGGCATGACTCCAGTGTTTGTGAAGCAATATCGCTTGCCTCTCGCATCAATGGAGTCCCTTACTGAAATAATTAAGAACCTTGAGTCCCGGGGAATAATCCGTCCAGTACACAGCACCTTCAATAATCCGGTGCTGGTAATATTGAAGTCAAACAGCCAGTGGAGACTCTGCGCCGACTTTAGGGAGCTCAACAAACGAGTTCATACTTCCCGATGGCCTCTGCCCTACATTGACCAAGGGCTGGCCCAGATCCAGGCGTCACAGGTATTCACTGCAATAGACTTTACCAATGGATACTGAACCGTGCCTGTCAGTAGGGAGGACCAATACAAACTGGCTTTTACCTTTGGGGGCCAGCAGTACACATGGACCCGGACTCCCTTTGAATACCTCAACTCCGGCAATG
This sequence comes from Ambystoma mexicanum, assembly GCF_040938575.1. NCBI lineage: Eukaryota > Metazoa > Chordata > Amphibia > Caudata > Ambystomatidae > Ambystoma > Ambystoma mexicanum. The sequence continues at coordinate 882,660,720 of NC_090935.1, read as the reverse complement.
AATTCAACATTTTCCTACATAACGCCATGCCCGACCTGGGTGCAAGGGGTAACCTGGCTTATGTAGATGATGTCCTCATCAAAAGTTAATCTGTGGAGGAACACATAGCAGAGATCCGTTATGTTCTGACACAGTTGAGGGCCGCCGGAGCAAAACTTTCCTTTCAGAAAGCACAGTGGTTTAGAACCCGTGTTAATTTCTTGGGGCATGAGATTACTCCTCAGGGCCTCTGTCCCCAGGAAAAGAAAGTGGAAGCACTTCAGAAACTGAAAGACCCCACAACTCTGTGGGAACTAAGCAGCCTCCTTGGACTGACTAATTACAGCAGAAAGTTCATTGAGGGCTACGCAGAGATCACCAGACCCCTGATTCATCTCTTGAAGGGGGGGTCAAGTGGGAATGTGGTCCAGAACAATCCGAGGCAGTAAGACAGCTCAAAAGAAGCCTCTCACAAGCGCCTTGCCTAGCTTACCCTGTCAGAAACAAGGAGTTTTTCTTGGAGACAGGGTTCTCTAATACGTGCTTGAATGCAGTATCATACCAAAAGCATGACAAGGTCAATAAAGTAATCTCCTATGCGAGCAAAACTTTATCCTCTGTGGAGGAAAAATTCAATGATTGTGAGAAGGCACTCCTAGCAATGGTGTGGGCATTGAAGAATTAGCGCCCGTTCATCCAGGGGGAACACATCATAGTGGAGACTCCACACCAGCCTCTGCAATATCTCCAAGGTGACAGAATCCGGGCCGGAAATGTGAGTAATTCCCAAATTACTTCCTGGATTCTGTCAATGCAAGGCTTTCCTGTGGAGGTCAGATATGGCCAAAACAAGAAGAGTCCCTTCGCGCAAGGTCTGGCTGACTTGCATGATTGTGCCAGAGAAAACTGTCTCAAGGACGAAAGTCTAAAAATCAAGGACAACATGGAGGCCTACCTTAATTCCCCACGTAAAGTCTTTGAAGAAGACAAGTGTGAGGGAATGCCCACTGTCTATGTGGATGGATGCTCTTACCATGTTGACAACAATGGCGAAAAAGAACTTGTGGCCGGCATAGGGAATGCATGGGTGAATGAGTCCCCAGAACCCTCCGCTGGGTACAAAATTGGTCCCCGAAGTAGTCAGGTGGCAGAGTTGATGGCTGTGCATCAAGCCATCCTCACTGCTGTCCAACATCAACTTCACAAACTGGTCATAATCACAGATTCAGATTATGTTCGGAACGGGTTAGTGGAGCACCTGGTTAATTGGAAAACCAGAGGCATGTTATGTGCTAATAGCAAACCCCTGAAACATGGGAAGTTAATCTAAAATATTGATGATCTGGTCACATCGAATGGGATGACCATCTACTGGAAAAAGATCAAGGGTCATTCCAAAGTAGAGGGACCAGACAAGACTGGAAATTACTTAGCTGATCAGCTGGCCATAACCGGGGCCATCCAAGGGGATCTAATAGAGATTGAGTTCCTGTTGGGGGAAATCCAGGTCACTGCTATCACCAGGTCCCAGACAAATGCTCACAATGATCTTTCAACTGCACAATGGAATAAGGAGACCCCAGATGCTGATTTGATTACGGCTCAGAAGGGGGATCTAATAATTGGTAAGTTTTACCAACACATTGAGGACCCTGAGAACTTTCCCCTGACGGATACCGATTACATTGGGAAAGAGGACCTTAGAGTGTTGATGAAATGTCCAAAAATGTTTCGAATCCAAGACGGTTTGTTGGTAAGGAAATCCCAAGCTGGACATGATCAGTGGGTGGTTCCTACCTTATTCCGAAGCCTGATGTTAAGTCACGCCCATGATGCGGCCACCGCCGGTCATAGGGGGTTTCACGCAACACTTGAGATCTTAAGAGAGGTTGCATACTGGCCACACATGGGGCAGGACCTTGACCAATAATTGAAGGGGTGTCTTGTGTGTGCACAATTTCAGCCAACATCCCTCACACACCGGGCGCCTCTCCAAAAGAGGGGGATGACACTGCCATGGTCAGGTTTGCAAATCGACTTCATAGGCCCTGTGATTCGCTCCTCTAGGGGAAACAAGTACATGTTGACGGTCACATGCTTGTTTACCAAGTGGGTGGAATGTCTCCCGGCCCCAAACTGCAAGGCAGAAACAGCAGCTGCCCTGATGATCAACCACATCTTTTCGTGTTTTGGTCTACCCCAAAGGATTGAGTCAGACAGAGGTAGCCATTTTAACAGCGAAGTCATGACTAAGATGTGGGAGATACTGGGGGTTAAAAGGAAGCTACATATTGCTTACCGGCCAGCATCTTCTGGTGCAGTGGAGAGATACAACAGAACCATAGTGAGCATCTTAAAGAAGTTTGTGGCAGATTCTGGGCCAAGTTGGGATATCCGCTTACCTCTGGTCCTAATGGCCATCAGATCTACCCCTTCATCTGCAACCAAAATGTCACAGTTTGAGCTGATGACTGGACGCAAGATGGTGCTTCCCCCGCATTTGCTCTACAGGACCCAAGAGCAGACATTGATCAATGCCTCCACAACTCATGAGTATGTGGAGAATTTGAGGAAACACCTCCAACAGGCTTTTGCCTATGCTCAGCGGAATCTAGAAAGATCAGCTGATAGCATGAAGACCCATTACAATTTGAAAACTACCATTAAAGAGTACAATGTAGGAGACCAGATTTATCTTTACAATTTCCAAAGAAACCAGGCCAAACAACAAAAAATGTTGCCTACATGGAAGGGACCTTTTGAAATTATAGACAAGATCTCTCCAGTTGCCTACAAGATCCGCATTCCCAAAGGTAGTTTGGCAGAAGGGGAAGACAAGTGGGTCCATATAAATCAGTTAAAGTGTTGCCATCCCAGGCACACTCTGCAGCAACTGGAGGAGTCCTCTGCAATACCAGAGGGGGCCGCTCCAGAGTAATTCAGTTCCAACCCTAAAATATCCCACATATAGTCTCTAAAATATTATGATTCTTGAATAATTCTTGATTATATCTTGTTTTTTTAAAATAAGAATGTAAACGTCTATTGATTTATAAAATGTATATGCCGCCCCACTATGTCAGTAGTGGGGGAGAAATGTCTACGAATAGGTATTGCCGCTTTGCTTTGTCATCCTAGGAGAAAGAAAACCCGGAGACTGACCACGGAAGACGACCTGGGGACCGGGAGCAAAGATCCGAGGGGCCTGGGGTACCGCCCAATACTCCCATCAGGACCGGCGAGGAGAACCGATCGATCCACCCTGATGGAGGAAAAGATGTTGAACTTTGTCATCTGCGGAATCGGAAGAAGATGATGCGGACATCCCAGCGCGTGGATCAAAACATTCTTTGCACCCGACTCCCCCTCGACTCGAAATCAAAGCGTTGTCGGGCGGGGGGGCTTGTTGGGTGTCTTGACCCACGTTCAAGTTATTATGCTGCAACATTTGGTGCTGTGGGCTTAGAAAATCCAAGATGGCGGAAAAGCCCACATTTGCGCCAGAATCCAGGAGAACCGCGCAGTTTTGCGCACACCAAAATGGTCCCCTGACCTGCCACCCACGAGTGCAAAGAAAGATGGTTCTTTTCAAAATCCGTTTTTATTAATGTCAAAAATTGCTAAGATCATGGGCCCGAAACCACCAAACAAAAATCCAACTCTGGTTGAGTGTTCTACTTTACTCTACTGCAGATCCACATCAATGCCATGTCAAGCAAGTATCATATACTATCAAGTAAAATCCTTTCTTTTTGAAATGTATTAATTCAAGACAGCTGTCAAAAATAGGTTCAGTACCGACATTGGACACTAGCCGGCGCTAGCGATCTAAACTCTGGTAGGAGAACTGTATTTCAGGAGTTGCAAAAAGATCCTGAGCTAGCTGGGACTTCAAAGGCTTGCTGATTAATGAAAATTCTTAGCACCTGCTTTCCCAGAAGGCAGTCTGATTCAATTAACAGTTCAGAGACCCACACAACAGTCCAGGATATCACATGGCCCTGTTGATTGAGATGGAGGAGTTTCCCCTGCAGCCTGCAGGACACAACAAAATAGACCCTTTCAATTGAATCGAAATGCAGATTAGGGTGTAACTGTCCACAGCTGCCCTGCCAGGAAGGAGAGGCCTGTGATCTCTGACTCACCAAGTTCTGGGGGGTGGGTATGTGCATTCAATTAAGGGCAAATGTATGTTTGATTTAATTGCTTATAAAATATTGTATTAAGCTCACAGAAATGTACAATTTGGGGGTCCTTAATATGGAAAATGCCCTCACGAATTGAGACCAAACTCCACTTTTATTGCAGACACGGGGTTTATGCTAGGGACATAGTCATTTCCAGTAATATGCTCAGGGAAGGGGTGCAGGTCTGTGTAAATTTTGAGGAAAAACCAATATGGCGAAAGTCACTAAAAAGCACAAAATGTTGCCATTTTTTAACCCAGGCTCTTAGGGGAATCAGAGTTGGGCAATAATGTACCTTAATTCATCTGCAATGTGTATATGTAATTTCAACAAACTATGTATCTGAGAAATATGTGTTTTGGGTCAAATTCATTTTCCAAGTAGAAGCAAAGGGGCGTTTCTACAATAGATTGTAAAATGATGACTCACTCTGACTCACTTTGACACACTATCCCTTCTCAAATCAGGTCACATAAAATCCTTGACCTATCGAATCATGAGAGGGTTGGGAATGCAGAATGAGCGGACCCACCTACTTTCAAAACACATAAAAAGAGACTGCTTTGGACAAGATACTCACTTTCCATTTTCTTGCAAAGCACTCTGCCGGACCAGACAATATCCAGAAGGACCATCTCCAGAACTTAGAATCCAGACTTCAGAACTTTTTCAGCAGGCCGCAAATCTTTTGCCAATTATTCAACAGCGAGCTGTTTGATTCTGGCCAGAACCATATCCAGACCCAGAAAGCAGAGCTGTATCCAGAACCGGTAGCAGACACTGAAAGCAGTGCTGTACCCAGAATCCACTTGATCCAGACCAGCAGAACCAGAGACCCAGACCAGACCGCAGTGCCGCTAGCAGACCCAGACCAGATCGCTGTGAGCAGAACCAGTACCAGAAACCGCCCAGAGTCCAGTCCAAACCTGACTAGACCTTGACGGCCTATTTCAAATTTATAGTGTGAGTACTCGGCTAGAACTGTGCTAGAACCAATCTCTTAGTCTAAAATAATCTGATTCAAAACATTTGAACCTGTCCAGAACTGCATCATAGGAATTGTGTGTTCATTCTGTCATTTCAAAGCTGTAAAAGTGTCATTTTGTCATTTTGAAGTTTATTTTCATTTTGAGAAACTATCCACAAAATCGTCTGTATCTCTGGAACCGCGTATGCTAGGAACGATTTAACTTTCATTTTAAAGCTAAGATTTGAAGCTTTCCAACAAGCCTAAAACCGACTTGCTACTCCTTATAGTTTTTCCGTAATGGCGCTCGACGCACTCGGAAAAAGTGCCGTGATTTGCGATTTGGTCCAATTAGCTCCTGTCAAAATAGCCGCTTTTGCTTCAACTGCTAAAATTAATTTTCAACCTGCTAATCCCTCATTGAGCATCGCAAGTGTGACTTGAACTAATCTTAAATATCTATCACCTACCCTGAACCTCCTATAGGGAATTAAAAGCATTTTTAGCATATTTTACTTCATTGCCACCACATTTAAAAGGATTTGCCTGCTTTAAAATCATACCTGTTTTCCTCTAAGCTCGCTGGGGGGAACTGGAACTTTGTATTGCATTTTGTTTGTATTCCTGAAAATTGTGTGCTCCCCTTCCATCCCCTTCTATTGCATAGGGGGGGAGTGAATTGCCACAATGGGAAAAGTGAACATATTATCTCTTGTGAAACCCTATCAGTTTACTTCTGTACTGCATTTATTCATCATTGCATTTCCTTGAAACCCTAAAAGCATTCTCAGTTACCTTTTCCTTCATATACCGACTCCTAAGTAATTAAATAAGCGTACAATTGTAATGTTATCCATTGTTGATCACTATCATATTCTTAAGTGTGATATCAAATATTAATTTATTATAAAACTATGATATATATATATTGTTTCATTTTTCCAATAAATCTTTTAAATTGCAAAACACACCTACTTCTTGGCTCAGTGTAGTCAGGGGGATTCAAAGAGACGGCGTTATATAAGGGTTTATCATCCAGAGTATAACTTGTCATAAAAATATATAAATAAGGGCTTCCCTTGGGCGTCCCAGACGAGGCACTGACTTAGTGGGATTGCTGAATTGAAGTCACTTAACAAGCCACAGACCTCACACTTTGCATTACCAGTAATTTTGATCAATCACCAACAACCGTCTCAGGTGCATGCTGTCGAAGCATACATAGACAGTAGAGCAGTTGAGAATTATGTAGACCAAGATCTGGCAGCAGAGATGGGGCTTCCCTTATGCTCTAAGTCGACTACTGAAAAAGTTACTACTGTTGATGGGACAGAAATAGCTTCCGGACCAGTAACCCAATGCACAGCAGCACTAACCTTACTGTGCCAGGATGGACACTGAGAATCTATTGCATTCATTCTCATCAAAGCTCCTCAGTTTCGACTAATCTTAGGGATGCAATGGTTGGTAGCTCACAACCCTCTAATAGATTGCCGTGCCAAGAAGTTGGCCTTTTCCGATGATTGTGCTTGCACCTGTTATTACCAAAAAAAGGAGAAAACACACTTATGTACATCTGCTACTCCCAGTACAACGGTAATTGTACTAGGTATGACTACTACTCTACCAAATGATTACCAGGATTTTCAAGACGTGTTCCAGAAAGAACAAGCCAATACTCTACCACCGCACAGGCCCTACGATTGACAGATCGAACGCATACCTGGTGCGCAAATTCCTTGTGGTCGAATCTATGCACTTACTGAACCAGAAAACCTCCTTTTGAAATCTTATCTTGATCAGTACCTGGCAAATGGATTTATCCACCCATCTAAATCACCAGCATCCAGTCCCTTATTCTTCATACCAAAGAAGGAAGGAGATTTGAGGACTTGCATCGACTATCGCGCTTTAAACCAGATCACAGTAAAAAACCGTTATCCACTGCCCCTTATTCCCGAATTATTGGATCAAGTCAAAGACGCCCAAATTGTAACGCTCACCTGGTTCCCTCGGAGGCGTGGGTCTTGGCTGGGCGGTGAAACCGTCTTCAATGTTAGGCGTAGGGTTCGTTTGGCTCCCTGGTTTGGCCCCCTTCTCACCGAAAGCTTGACTTGGAGGGTGAGATGTCTACAAGTGGAAAATTCGGGGGATTAGTAGCTGGAAGGTTGGATGAAGTCTCTACCCCCACACTCTCTCCTCCCGTGGTACTCGGTTGCTAACTGTGCTCACCTTAAATAGGTGAATGCCGGGCTCTCCATTCTGCGTCTTGTGCAGGGGCTCTGGGTCCAGTTACTTCACTGGATTTGGGATCAGCCTCTTGATTGCAGAGGGTAAGTAGAGAGCGATGCCGCCGTTAATTGCACAAGCGTATTTTGCATATATCAAAGTCCTTAATGTTCTCTTTTAACGTCCCTTTTCTGCAGGGTTCACTGAGAAGAAATGATGGCGAAAGAATGCCAAAGTTCGTGGAGGCACGTAAGTAGAATGAATGCCACAGTACTTTAATGCGCACCTTAATGTCTTTTCCTTTCAGATGGAGAATGATGAAGGCGCCGGAGATGATGCCCAGGTTTGTGCCGAAGAGTGAACAAGATGATGGAGCATATGAAGGCACGTAAGTAGAAAGTCTGTTCTAGGCCTTTAAACGCACCTTAATGTCTCTCTTTTGCCTTGCAGGTGGCGGAGTGCGGTGCGAGCTGACTTTGGAGCGTACGTCGCACAGGTAAGCCATTCAGAAAAAGAACGTTACTAACCAATGTTCTTTTGTCTTTGCAGGGCTCGATGGCGGAGAAAGAATGCGGCAAATACCTTAAACACTCCGGTGGATCGGGTAAGTTGAAGTGCTGACCTTGACTTTGCTAATCTGTGTTTTTGTTGTTTTGCAGATGCTGCTGAAGACTGAAGATTGGATTCTCATCAGGTAAATCCGGAGATTTCGCGTTCACAGGAGCCGGAATGGAAGATTCCCTGGAGCTGACACGGTGAGCGTCCTGCTGCTGATGCAGAATAACGCGAAGCACGTTGCACCAATCGGGTGTGGTTTAAATAGTGCACAGGAGTGCTTAGGCGTCTTCTTCCACAGCCTCGCCCAGGTAAGAAAAAGAGTTCCAGTTTCCAGAAGAGTTCCAGTCCTAGGGAGTGGTGCCAGCCCCACCCAGAGGAAAAGTAGTTCCTGCCAGAAGAGGATGAAGACATCATCTTGTTGGTAAGGAAGCAGCATGGTCTGCTGCAGGTAGGTCCACCCAAGCACTTCTGTATTTGCTATGAGCCCGGCGCTTCTTGTGCCGGGACCAGTCCCCACAATGAGCCTGGCACCACCGGTGCCAGGACAAGGCCCAAAAGGTCCCTAAAGGGACTTGCTGGCATCTGCAATGAATGTTGTGAGCCTGCTTCCAAGGGCGTTGGGCTGCTCCTGAATCCTTGGAAGCAGTGGTCATGACAGCACCCCCCCTCAAGGCCCCTCCCAAGTTCGTCTTCTCCGGGGGTCTTGGTTTGTCGGGAAAAGTTCGATGAAACTTCTTGACCAGACGGGGTGCATGCACATGTTCCGATGGTTCCCAAGACCGCTCCTGGGGGCCATAACCTTTCCAGTCAATCAGATAGTATAGCTTTGATTTGGAAATCTTGGAGTCTAGGATGTTCTGAATTTCGAACTCCAGTTCTCCATCCACTAGGATAGGGTCTGGAGATTTTGTCAAACGGGTTCCAGGTTGCATGGGTTTTAGTAAGGAAACGTGGAAGACGGGATGAACTTTCATATGAGTAGGTAGGCCCAATTTAACTGCCACTGGATTTATTATGGCAGTGATTGGGTAAGGTCCCAGGTATCGTGGATTGAAAGTACGTGGTCCTTTTAAGGGTAAATGTTTGGTGGACAGCCAGACTTGATCTCCCACTTGATATTGGGGAGCTTCCTTTCGATGTTGGTCTGCACCCTTCTTGTAATGTTCCTTGGCTTGCTGAAGATGAGAAGTGGCTTCCTTAAAGGCTTGAGTGATTGTAGAGTGCAGGTGATCTACAGCAGGTGTTCCAAGAGTCTGAGGTGGATCGAGATTTGAGGTGCGACGGTGGATTCCATACAAGAGGAAAAAAGGGGTTTTTCCAGTTCCAGAATGGACTGAATTATTATAAGCGTACTCCGCAATCCAGAGGATTTCCTTCCAAGTGCCTTCTGCTTGCTGCAACATGCAGCGTAGATATTGTTCCAGAGTTTGGTTGGTCCTCTCGGTCTGCCCGTCGGTCTGGGGATGATGGCTGGTTGAAAGCCTTACGTCAATTTGGGCTAAGCGACAGCAACTCTGCCAGAAGTGGGAAATAAACTGACTTCCTCTATCGGAGATTAGAACTGAAGGAAAGCCGTGCAACCGAACGATGTTCTCGAGGAATTCCCGGGCTAGAATTGAAGCTGTGGGTAACCCCTTCAATGGAATAAAATGAGCCATTTTAGAAAATAGGTCCACAATTACTAAGATCGTATTATATCCGGAGCATGGTGGTAAATCCGTGATGAAATCCATGGAGAGAGTATGCCACGGATGAGGAGGAATGTCTATTGGATGTAAGAGGCCTGATGGTTTCTCCTTCTGACTTTTGTTTTGAGCGCACACACCACAGGAGATTACAAAATCTTTAATGTCCTTCCTCCAAGATGGCCACCAGAAATGTCTTTTTACTTTTTCAGACGTTTTAGCAATGCCGGGATGCCCTTCCATTAAGGAGTCATGGTAACATGAGATGACCTGTGATTGTAAATCCGTACATGGCAGATATAATCTACCTTGAAAGTATGGTAAGTCTTTTTCCGTTGTAAAATCTTTCCCCTTGAGTTTCCAATCTTTTATTTCTGCTGGAGTTATACGTTTTTTAACTTTCGCTTCAATATCTTCAAGGGATTGTGTGTTAATTAAACCCGGATTCTTTGTTCCGGAATTATTGGTACGGGTTCAGGACTAGTCGTGAGTTCATCTACTCCCACTCGGGAGAGGGCATCTGCTTTTCCATTCTTGTTGCCTGGTCGGTAAGTAATTACAAAGTCGAATTCGGCGAAAAATAAAGCCCAACGGAGTTGTCTAGAGGATTGAGCTTTGGCTGATTTCAAGTATTGTAAATTGCGGTGATCCGTAATGACGGTGACTGTGTGTCGGGCTCCCAGGAGATAGTGCCGCCAGGCCTTAAAGGCGGACTTAATAGCTAAAAGTTCTTTATCGGTAATGGTATAGTTGATTTCGGGAGCCGAAAATTTGCGGGACCAAAAGGCCACAGGGTGCAACTGGTTTGTTTCTGGGTCCCTCTGCGAAAGCACTGCTCCCATCGCGAGACTGGAGGCATTGGTCTCAACAATATAGGGAAGTTCCGGGCGGGGATGTTTTAAAACCGGAGCTGAGATGAATTTAGTTTTCAGTTCTTGAAAGGCTTGTTCGGCCTCCGTAGACCATTCGAAACGTTTGTTTTTCCTGAGAAGGGCTGTAATGGGTTGAACTATTCGAGAGAAGTCTGGAATAAACCTACGATAAAAGTTGGCGAAGCCCAACATGCTTTGGACTCCTTTTACTGAGGTTGGTGAGGGCCACTTAAGAATAGCGTCCACTTTTCTTGAGTCCATGTGAACTCCGTTAGGTGACAAAATGAATCCCAAAAATTCGACCTCAGTAACGTGAAAAACGCATTTCTCCAGCTTGGCAAAAAGTCTGTGTTGACGGAGCCTCTCCAGTACCGCTGTGACGTGTTTTCGATGATCAGCCTCAGAGGCCGAGTAGACCAGAATATCATCAATATAGACAACTACACACACATCAATGAGTTCTCTGAGGACGTCATTCATAAAGTACTGAAAAGCGGCCGGTGCATTGCATAATCCAAAGGGCATTACTTGATACTCGAATAATCCATACTTAGTACGAAAGGCCGTCTTCCATTCATCGCCCTCTTTTATTCGTACCAAATGGTAAGCTCCTCTGAGGTCCAACTTAGTATAAATACAGGCACTTTTAACTTGGTCTAGTAGTTCTGGGATCAATGGGCACGGTAATCTATACATGTTCTCAGGTCTCCCTCCTTTTTTGGAACGAAGAACAGAACTGAAGAGGCTGGGGGCTTTGAAGGACGGATAAATCCATTAGCCAGGTATTGGTCCAAATATTGCCTTAGGTGAAGATTTTCTGGTTCGGTAAGGGCATAAATTCGACTGCACGGAGGAGTGGATCCCGGAATCAGGTCTATCTGACAGTCGTATGACCTGTGAGGAGGCAGGGTGTTAGCTTGATCTTTCCGAAAGACATCATGATATTCCCGGTATTCAGGAGGCAATTGTGGAGTCTCAGAGGAGGTTGCTGCCAGCTTGTTGGGAGGCTGTGGATAACAGGTGGGAGCGCATTCTGGAAACCGAATTGTCTTTGCTCGCCAGTCGATTTGAGGATTGTGCTTCTCCAACCAAGGGATTCCCAGAATAACTTGAAACTGCGGGGCCTTGATCACGTCAAACACGATCTTCTCTTGATGTCCATCTTGGCCTACCAACGTCACTTCCAAGGTGGTGTGAGTTACTGGTCCGGAAGCTATTTCCGTACCGTCCACGGTGGTAATGACGTCTCTCACCGTCTTAGGACAAAGAGGTAGATTCATCCTGGCGGCCATTTCACAATCCACGTAATTGCCGATCGCGCCACTATCAATGTATGCTTTTATGCCATGCATACGATTAGGCTGCTCTGGGCTCACGAGGACCATAGGCATGACGAAATGCGAGGTCAAAGAACTGGTTTTAACGCTCGGCAAGCGGACCTCTACACTTGTCAGGCGAGGTCGTTTTCCGACTCAGAACCTTCGGCACCTTTATCGGAGGCTCCTACCATCTTCTTCTTTGGTTTCACCGGGCAATCTCGAAGAAAGTGTCCTGAATTTCCGCAATAGAGGCAGAATTGTAATTGTCTTCTCCTTTCCCGTTCCTTTTGGGTTAGGGGTCCTTTCACGACCCCAATTTGCATGGGTTCCACGGAATCATTTCCTTTAGCGGAGCTCTGTGGTCTTGAAAAAACACGAGATTCAAATCTGGAACGATCGGCCTTCCGATTCTGTAGCCTGTGATCTAATTGAACCACCAGATCGATATATTCAGAACAGTCTTGTGGCGGATTTACCACCTGGGCCAGAACGTCTTTAAGTTCCCCTCGCAGGCCTCTGTAGAAAAGCGTGATTCTCTTATCTTCCGGCCATCCGGTTTCCACCACTAGTCTGTTAAATGACGCAATGTAAGCCAAGAGGTCTTGATTACCCTGTCGTAGTGAAAGAAGTTCATTATCCAAGGCCTGACCCTGGGAGTCTCGTGCGAACAATCTCTCCATACTAGCTTTAAAGTCTTGGAAGTTATGAAGAACAGGGTCATCCTGAGTCACTAAAGGTATAGACCAATCTGCGGCACTGCCACTAAGATATGAGAGCACGAAGGCCACCTTGGCCTGGTCCGTTGGGAATGCGGCGGGTCTACACAAAAAGTGCAAGCGACACTGATTGAAGAATACAGCGAATCTCCTCGGATCACCAGAAAAACGCTCGGGCGGGGCCAAAGGTACATTTCCTGGTAGATTAATCTGCACCGGATTAGTGGAAGTCGTTGGAGCATGGCTCCCTCCCGAGGCGGGCAGAGGAGTTTGTCCCGCTTGGGCTTGTAACAACTGTCTGGCAAGATCATCAGTTCGCTCCTTAGAAACAACTAACTCTCTCCTTAAGGCATTCGTTTCCTGGCGTGCTGCGTGTACTTCTGCCCTCAACTCCCCAAGCAACTGGGCCAATTGGTTTGTGTCTGAGGTTTCCATTGCGCCTGGGCGGGAAATATGCGGTAAGGCTTCGCGTTTTGTAACGCTCACCTGGTTCCCTCGGAGGCGCGGGTCTTGGCTGGGCGGTGAAACCGTCTTCAATGTTAGGCGTAGGGTTCGTTTGGCTCCCTGGTTTGGCCCCCTTCTCACCGAAAGCTTGACTTGGAGGGTGAGATGTCTACAAGTGGAAAAATCAGGGGATTATTAGCTGGAAGGTTGGATGAAGTCTCTACCCCCACACTCTCTCCTCCCGTGGTACTCGGTTGCTAACTGTGCTCACCTTAAATAGGTGAATGCCGGGCTCTCCATCCTGCGTCTTGTGCAGGGGCTCTGGGTCCAGTTACTTCACTGGATTTGGGATCAGCCTCTTGATTGCAGAGGGTAAGTAGAGAGCGATGCCGCCGTTAATTACACGAGCGTATTTTGCATATATCAAAGTCCTTAATGTTCTCTTTTAACGTCCCTTTTCTGCAGGGTTCACTGAGAAGAAATGATGGCGAAAGAATGCCAAAGTTCGTGGAGGCACGTAAGTAGAATGAATGCCACAGTACTTTAATGCGCACCTTAATGTCTTTTCCTTTCAGATGGAGAATGATGAAGGCGCCGGAGATGATGCCCAGGTTTGTGCCGAAGAGTGAACAAGATGATGGAGCATATGAAGGCACGTAAGTAGAAAGTCTGTTCTAGGCCTTTAAACGCACCTTAATGTCTCTCTTTTGCCTTGCAGGTGGCGGAGTGCGGTGCGAACTGACTTTGGAGCGTACGTCGCACAGGTAAGCCGTTCAGAAACAGAGCGTTACTAACCAATGTTCTTTTGTCTTTGCAGGGCTCGATGGCGGAGAAAGAATGCGGCAAATACCTTAAACACTCCGGTGGATCGGGTAAGTTGAAGCGCTGACCTTGACTTTGCTAATCTGTGTTTTTGTTGTTTTGCAGATGCTGCTGAAGACTGAAGATTGGATTCTCATCAGGTAAATCCGGAGATTTCGCGTTCACAGGAGCCGGAATGGAAGATTCCCTGGAGCTGACACGGTGAGCGTCCTGCTGCTGATGCAGAATAACGCGAAGCACGTTGCACCAATCGGGTGTGGTTTGAATAGTGCACAGGAGTGCTTAGACGTCTTCTTCCACAGCCTCGCCCAGGTAAGAAAAAGAGTTCCAGTTTCCAGAAGAGTTCCAGTCCTAGGGAGTGGTGCCAGCCCCACCCAGAGGAAAAGTAGTTCCTGCCAGAAGAGGATGAAGACATCCTCTTGTCGGTAAGGAAGCAGCATGGTCTGCTGCAGGTAGGTCCACCCAAGCACTTCTGTATTTGCTATGAGCCCGGCGCTTCTTGTGCCGGGACCAGTCCCCACAATGAGCCTGGCACCACCGGTGCCAGGACAAGGCCCAAAAGGTCCCTAAAGGGACTTGCTGGCGTCTGCAATGAATGTTGTGAGCCTGCTTCCAAGGGCGTTGGGCTGCTCCTGACTCCTTGGAAGCAGTGGTCATGACACAAATCTATACCAAACTGGACCTTCGGGGAGCGTACCGTCTTGTTCGAGTGAAGAAAGGAGACAAATGGAAAACCGCCTTTTGTACCAAATACGGCTTGTATGAATACCAGGTAATGCCTTTTTGACTTTGCAACGCTCCTGCTGCATTCCAGCACTTTATGAATGATGTTTTGCGGGAGTTAATCAACCTTTTCTCCCTGGTTTACATTGATGACATCTTAGTGTATTCTGCTACAAAAGAAGACCATGTCAGGCATGTCCGCTCCGTCCTTACTAAACTCCGCCAACATAAACTGTATGCTAAACTTGAAAATTGCTCTTTTCATGTCACCGAAGTGGAGTTCCTCGGTTTTATCCTCACACCAAAAGGTATCAGAATGGATAGGCACAAGGAAGATGCCATTGTTAACTGGCCATCACGAACTTCATTTAAAGGAATCCAGAGTATGTTGGGCTTTGCAAACCTTTACCGCCGATTCGTCCCAGATTTTTCCCAAATAGTGCATACAATTACATCACTATTGTGAAAAACAATAAAAAGTTCCATTGGACCGAAGAAGCAGAGAAGGCCTTTCAAGAACTTAAGAAAAAATTCACTTCTGCTCCAGTTCTACAGCATCCTCACCCAGACTTCCCTTATATAGTTGAAACAGATGCCTCTAGCATGGCTATGGGAGCTGTTCTCTCACAAAGGGACCCAGGAACTGGCTAGTTACACCCTGTGGCCTTCTGGTCACGAAATTTCTCACCTCCCGAACTAAACTATGCTATCACAGACAAAGAACTCTTAGCTATAAAATCAGCTTTGAAGGCATGGCGACACTATCTCCTTGGTGCTAGACATACGGTCACGGTCATAACTGATCATCAAAATCTGCAATACCTAAAAACAGCAAAGGCTCAATCATCCCGTCAACTGCGGTGGGCTCTTTTCTTCGCTGAATATGACTATGTGATCACCCACCTACCAGCCAGGAGTCTGAAACGGAAAGGCAGACGCCTTTTCCCGCATGGGTGTTGATGAAAAGGTATACATAACTCCAGATCCAGTAGCCATCTTTCCAGAAGACAAACTCCTGGGTTTTACGACAACATTGACACAGGGTGAACTCCAAAACAAGATCCAACTCTTAATGGATCCCACTTTCTCACAAGAGTGGTGTACTCAAGGAGAACATTACACCATTAAAGACCAGTTACCATATTTTAGGAACCGTCTATACTTGCCAAGTAAAGATTTACAAGACCAGGTTATTTCGGGTTATCACGACTCCTTGATTGAAAGTCATCCTGGAATTGCCTAAACTCTAGCTACAGTAAAACAAAACTATTGGTGGCCCACATGGTGTAAAGACATCATACAATTTATCCAATCTTGCAGTGTGTGTGCACAAAACAAGTCCCAAAAGCAGAAACCAGCTGGTCTTCTCCAACCATTGGAAATTCCTCCTGCACCATGGCACACGCTGTCCCTTGATTTCAGTACAGATCTACCTCCCAGTCAAGGATTCAACACCATCTTAGTAGTTGTACACTTGTTCTCTAAAATGGCACACTTTATTCCTTTTAAGGGTGTTCCAAATGAATCCAATTTAGCAAAAGTATTCCTGGAGGAAATCGTACAGCTACATGACTTTCCATCGGTCTTGATCTCAGATCGAGGTAGTCAGTTTGTATCCAACTTCTGGGGGAAATGCTGTTCAATGGCCCAAATTGACATTCAACTATCCACAAGTCACCATCCTAAAACAGATGGCCAAACAGAAAGAACAAACCAAACCCTCAAGCAATATGTATGTTGCATGTTACATCAAGTGGAAAGAAATTGGAAGGACTTGTTATGGATAGCTGAATATGCCTATAATAATTCATTACACACCAGCACTGGACAAACCCCTTTCTACACTATATATGGTAGACATCCATGTACTTCAGAATTGGATCTCCCAACCCCTTTGGAAATGCCAGTGGTTAAAACCCTACATATGACTATTTCCCAGGCCTTCAAAGAAGGAGCAGAACATTTATTCCAAGCCAAGTACAGACAAAAGAAATTTGCTGACCAACATCGTAGTAAAGCCCCCGACTATCAAATTGGAGACAAGGTCTGGTAGCATCAAAATATGTGCCCATAAAAGGGACTCAGACCTTTAGTCCCCAATATCTGGGACCTTATTCTATTGAATCCATAATAAATCCAGTGGTAGTTAAATTAGCCCTACCACCCACTAAGCAGATTCATCCTGTGTTTCACGTATCACTCCTGAAACCGGTACAACCCGGTACTCGGGTTACAACACCACCAAAACCAGTATTAGTTGACAGAGAACCAGAGTTAGAAGTAAAGGATATCCTAGACTCAAAATACACCAGATCCAAACTATACTACTTAGTTGTTTGGAAGAGATACGGCCCTCAAGATAGATCATGGGAACCTAGTGAATACATTTGTGCACCTCACTTAATAAAAAAGTTCCATCAGAATTTCCCAGCCAAACCAGGATTAGGCAGAAGTGCCACCATGAGAGGGGCCTTGGGGGGGGGGAGTGCTGTCATGACCCTTGCCCCTGGCCCTCACTGGCAAGTCAGCCTTCCAGTTAGGGCCAGGTAAAAGGCCTTAAAACCTCATCCAAGACTCTCTTGGAGTCAGTCCTGGCGCCTTTGGCGCCAGGCTCATAACCATCATGAAGACCAACATTAGAATGGGACTATTTACTTGGGACTATTTAACTTGGGGATGTTCAGCCAACATGGAGGCAAGTACATAGCTCAGTTACAAGGAACTGCGCTATGCGGTCTAGTCTTTTGGGTGTGCCAGGCCCGGGACTACTTTACCTGGACTACTTTACCTGAGACTATTTAAACCGCACCCAAAAAGCAGAACATGCTTTGCATTATTCTGCTGTGGGCAGCGTAACGCTCACCGTGTCCAGTTCTTTGATGCCAGCTTACCTGAAACCAAGGACCTGCAGAGAGAGAAAGAACACTACGAAACTTACCTGGAACAGTATCCTGTCTTCAATCCATCTCCGACTTCAGTTCCACTCACCTGAAGGTACGAACTCCATCAACCGGCACCACATGCATCCTGGAATACCATAACCTGGAAAGAGGAGAAAGAAAGACAGCATTAGTAAGCGTTTACTCATATTTCCTCCCGAATGAAGAAAGGCACACAACTCTTACCTGGGTAGTCATCTCCTGGTCAGTGTCATTGCTGGAACATTACGGCACTCAGCGAGGAACATCGCAACCTGCAAGGAGAGAAAAGACACAGGTTAGCAATATAAAAGGCGAAACAGCGCCACACAGAGTTGGGGCCAAGGGAGGGGGGAAAACATAAAGACAATCTGATATTGAATCCAGCTCTCCTATATTGCAGACCCATCTTTAACCAGAGGCCTTACCAAGGGACCAGGAGAGGGTTCGAGAGTGCAAATCATCCAACCAGGGCTGGGTGGCGTCCCCGTGGATACCAGGTGAGCGTAACAAGACCCTTTGCCAAGCACTGAGGTACTAGTCAGAAGGGAGGCATGTATGCTATGGGACTGCTAAGCCCTTCCAGAGCTAGGAATAGGTACATCTTGGTGGTCGTAGAACATACCACTCAATTTCCGAGGCATTCCCTATTGGGAGCAATGCAACCCAACATATTATCTAACATTTAGTCCCCTACTTCACCCGGGTAGGTTTGAGATCCTGTTTTCTTTTGTTTTTGTTCCTTACCACATGTTGCTTTGCCAGAGGACCCACTGCACCATCCGAGGCTCCTTGATATGCTATGATATGATGCAAAACAAAAAAATCAAGCTCCTTGGGCCTACAACACCCAGCATTCTGCCTGCAAGTGTGGAAACCATATGGAACACTGTGACTGGCTCCCAGAGAGAAATGTGACTGTCTGGAGGTATGTTTTCAATACTTTTTTTGTTTGTTCCTTTGCTGCATCATGCTTTGCCAGAGGACCCAGAAGGTTCTATCTACAAAACGAATCTCCTAGGGCCTACAACATCCAGGAATATGCCTGAAAGTGTGGAACCCCTCTGAAACACAGTGGGCCTCATTAGGACCCAGGCGGTAAGGGGTTTACGGCGGCGTAAACAGCGCCGACCCTTACCGCCTGATTCCGAGGTCCCTTAGCGCCATGGAGGTTTTAACACCTGCTTTTAGCAGGTGTTAAAATCCATGGCGCTAAGGGACCTTGTTGTTAATTACGCCACCGTAATTTACGGTGGCGTAATTAACGCCTTCCCCACTCCCATTATGCCCTATGGGGCAAAAATGGGAATGGGGAAGGGTAAATGGGGATTGGGGACTTACCGCCCCGCCAAGGTCGGAATGGGGCGGTAAGTCCGCCAACCACCATGGCGGAGTTGGCAATTTAGCGCCATGGACCATGGTGCTAATAGCGCCATGGTCCTCCGCCAAGGTCCTAATGAGGCCCAGTGACTTTCTCCCAGAAGGACATGTGATTGTTTGGAGGATCATTTTTCAATACCGTTTTCTTGTTTTTGTTCCTTGGCCACATTCAGCTTTACCAGAGGACCCTGTGCACCAACTGATGGTCCTGCCTACAAAACAAAGTTCCATGGACATAAAAGACCAGGACGCTGCTTGCAAGTGGGTAAGTCATCTGGAACAATGTGACTGGCTCCCACAGATACACGTGACACACTGTCTCCCTTATTCAGCCTCCTCTGGGCATCCAGCCTAACAGCTGCAGTGAAGGGCCAATGTAGCAAAGGGTAGCTTGCTGTTTGCACCTGTTGGGGCAGGGAAGGGACTATGGCCAGACCCCCTGCTCAAGCTAGGACTTAACCAATCTCATCCTTTACCTGACTGCTACTTCCAAACATAGGGACCCAGCCACCCATTGACTATTCATTCACCACTGAGCTTCTGTACCCTCATAGAACCAAGGAACATTGCTACTTTGGGTCTCTTAACTGTCATTTGGTTCCCTCTAGCACTACTCAGAACTTACAACTGCTTCTTCTCAGCCAGCCATCCGCCACTCTCAATTCCACTCACTCGCCTACCCTCGCTCTCTCTTAGACTATACTCTTTTTTATTGTCTTCATTTGCCTCATTTGTCCACCCTCCATCATGCATCTTGATCTTGCTCCCTTTCTCCTTCTACTCACTCTTCCTTGTTCCTTCTCTTATAGCCTTCAGCCTCAAGTTGCTGTAACTTCTGCAACAGACTCTGTCCTCCATCTCCACCTTTTCCCTGCACCTCTACCCCTCAAATAAGATGCTCATATGCTTCCAGGATCCCCATCCTCATCTATCCACCTCACCTGCCGCACAACAACTCTCCCCCACCTTCTATCAATCATTCACCTGGCCTCTGGAATTCACAATCCCTCTGCAACAGGTCTTCCTAATTCACTGACCCTTTGGACTCTTAGCACTGTAAACTTTCACTTGTTGTTATCACAGAAACCTGAATCTCCCCTCATGACACTGCTACTTTAACAGCTCTAAGCACTGACTCTGCTATACCTTCTCCCACTATCACAGAACTGTTGGCAAGGGTGACAGTGTGGGCTTCATTATCAATAAGACCCTCCACACTGCCCCTCTACCACCCTTTGATATCAACTCATCCACCTTTGAATATGCTACTATTCAATTCCTCTCTCCTACGCCTCTCATTGTCATGGCTCTATCGGCCTCTGGTCCTCTCAACTCTTTCTTCCCTGATCTGACCCTTCTCCTTCAGCCACTTCCAACCGATATTCCCATTGTCATGCTGGGGGACTTTAACCTTCTGAAACCCTCTGCAACTACCTGCTTTGAACTTAAATCCATACTATCTGACCACTCCCTTTACTCCCTTCATGATCAACTGACTCACTCTGGCAGGAACTCTCTTGACCTTGTCTATCTAATTCACTATCCTTTTACGACTTCTCCATTGACTCCCCTTTTTCAGATCACTCCATTGTTCACTTTAATATCTCGATCCCTCCACCTTCTACTCCTCATCCCCCCTTCTTTAATGACTAAGAGGAAAATCAGGGAGGACTGTCTTGACCCTTTACCTTGATGATGTGATGGCCTCTCTCCTGTCTATTTCCCCTATTCATGCCTTCTCCATTGACCATGCTTTCTCTGACTTTCATTATGCATGTATGACTTAATTAGACCAACACTATCCTGCTTGCACATTCACACCATCCCGTCATCAGCATTAGATCACTATTGAAATTCAGACCCTCAAAAAAAACATGCACGGTGAGCTACAACACTGGCAGAAATTACAGACACCTTCCCTAGTCCAAGCCTAAAAAAAGTCTTTGATGCTCTAACTTCAACACTGGCTCGCCCATTTTCTTCTACTTCACATACATGATCTCCTCCGATTGAAATCATCCTCGCAAACTTTCATCTACCCTCCAATCTTTACTCACACCTCTCAAGCCAACATCCATCACCTCCTCTTTTTCTGCTAATGACTGTGCTCACTACTTTCCCTCTTAAATTCATGACACTCTCACATCTGTCCTCTCCCTCACCCCCAACTTTCCTTCTGTCCAGCACCTCTCCCTCAACTTCTTCTACGTTCAACTACATTTCCCCTACCTCTCCTATTGAATTAGCATCCATCCTTAGCAGTGGCAACCCATCTATCGACCTTTTTGATCTGCAAATGGTCAAAAACATAATCTCAATCACTTGCCCGTATCTCTCTGAGCTGTTTTAACCTCTCTCTATATGCTGGGCTCTTCCCTGCCTTCTTCAATCTGTAACTGTCTTACCCCTATTGAAGAAACCCTCTGCTAACCCAAACGTCCCAGCAAACAACTGCCCAGTTTTTCTCCTTCCCCATTGATCAAAAGTCCACTCCAAACTCTGTCCTAAAATCATCCTGTCTCGCTGCAATTTGTCACTGGGTGGCTCTCCACTGCCTCGTGCTGAACTAGAAGCAATCTTTCTGCCAGCTTCCAATGTCATCCCTATTCTCACCTCTCGTATCTCCTTCCCGCTTGACCTTCTTGCTGCCTTACCCAAGGCTTGCAATCTTGGGGTCATATTTGAAAATGACCTACAGGTCACTACCACTGCTTTTGCTGCTCATATTAGCCTCCTCAACATAAGGAAAATCTATCCTTTGCTTACTAACCACTCTACCAAGCACAGGAGAGGAGATTAGAGTTTTTGTAAACTGGATTACCGCTCACATCTTCTCCTTGGCCATTCTCTCTACTCTTTCCTCCATCTAGGCAAAGTCCTCAACTTTCCTACCCGCACTCTATATGACCTACCAAGATCCTCCCCACTTCTACCTACCAACAACATGCTGATTGGGTCTCCATGCACAACCACGCCCTTTTCAAGTTCCTTCTCTTAGTCTGCAAAGCTATCAATGGCCTTGCTCCTAAATTCCTGTCTTATTGTGTACTCACCATCTTGTTCCCTCCAATCATCCTCCTCTGCACTTAACCTCACTGTTCCATACCCTCCCTGTGCCTCCTCTTGCTTCCGCTCTTTCCCCCTACTTGCCAAGCTCCACTGGAACCCACCGCCCATGACAATCAAAGCATCTCCAGCTGTGGTTCTCTTCATAGCTCGGCTTACTTGCTAAAGAGGGAGCTCCCTCTGCCCTCTCCTCCATCCTCCCGACCTGGCCCCACTACTGCCTCTAGTGATGCTTTATAATGTATTTTTTGTATATTTAACTAACTAGTGCTCCTCTTTAGTTAGAAGCACTTATTCCTTTAGGTTAATGTTACGTTGTAAAACATATGTTTTCTTATATATATTTTTAGTTTCTGTTTGTTTTCTTTTGTTCTTGGTATATGTCCTTATATTTTTACACCATCAGAAACTTGCTCACTACTTGTTCTCATCTTTATGCTATTGTACATGCACCGTTCTTGGGAATGCTTTCACAATCTGTAAATGTGTAACTGTAAGTAATTTCTCTTCGAAATTGACATCCCTGTTCTTCAAATGAATACAAAATACATTGAAATCAGAGGTCAATTTGTATGTCCAACCTTATGAGTGAAAGAAGTTACTTGAGCAGCATGAAGAGCTGGGGTGACCTAGTGCCTGTTTTCTGTGAGTACAACGGTGCAATCATTCACCAGATTTTCACAGGGCAAGATGGTCTATGAACTGGAGCCATGAAACACTGTTAACATGCACAACGAAAGGTAGGAGGACCCAGAAAGGACGGGACAGTACAAAACCCAGTTTGTTCAGACCATCAAGGAGCACGTGGAGCTGGTGAGAGAGCCCATGCATCAACATCTACAAGCCAGCATGACGAACAGAAACACTTATATGATCGTCGGGATTGCTTAAGAAGTTCTAGGCGGGAGACAAGGTTCCAGTACTCCTTCCTACATCTTAGATTGAGATACTGGAACAATAGCAAAGCCCATATTGAGTTACCTAAGTGACTTGAACTATTGAATACAGCAGAGGGATCCACAGAAGACCTTGCAGGTCTATCGCATTAGCTGACTGAAGGTATGAAAAGATTTCAAAGACTTCAGAGTAACAGGTTAAACAGGAATGAATGTTCCATCTGGTCTGACAGCTTGACTACAAAAGATGATCCTTAATAATCTAAAACTAAGCAGGCCAGTGATCTACAAACATGTTTCTCGACAACTTCAGAGATTGTTGACAAGCCAGGAAAGGTGACGGTATATGTGCATTGCATTGAAAACAGTGCAGAAAAATATGTCTAGATCTGGCTTTACAGATTCCCAGAAACTGGAGCTTGGGGTTCAAAACATGCTCGAGCTGAGTGTTGTTGAGCTATCTACAGTGCTTATCCAATTTGCTAGTCGCCATGCCCAACAGCTTGCAGCACTTCTGTATCCATTCCAGAAAGATGAATGAGATTTTCAGGTTTGACTCCTAAACGATGCCCCACATGTATGATATGGATGATTTGTGCTGAAACATAAATCTCTACTCACAGCTTGACCCAGGAGCATTGGTTGATCCCTCTTGCCCTGTGGGACTGACAAAAGATTGCCTTATCATCCCTGTTAGTCTCCTCCAATTTGCGGTGTTACACCTTGGCCATGAAAGGTCTCCAGCTATGTTTCAAACGGATCATGGAACAAATCTTTCAACACCATCAGGTGCATTTGGAGACATATCTTGATTATATCATCATTTACAGAAATCCCGATCAGAGCACTTGAAGCCTTTGTATTTGGACACTGTTGGGTGTCCTGACCCACGTTTAGACTATCATGCTGCAACATTTGGTGCTGTGGGCTTAGAAAATCCAAGATGGCCAAAAAGCCCACAAGTGCGCCAGAATCCAGGAGAACCACGCAGTTTGTGCGCACACCAAAATGGTCACCTAACTTGCCAACCACCAGTGTAAAGAAAGATCTTTGTTAACAAAATCCACTGTTACTGATGTCAAAAAGTTGCTGAAATCGTGGCTCATTGGACCACTTTAAAGATTCAACCCTTTTTGTGGGGTTCCACATAACCATCTTACTGTAAGGAGCCCCATCAAAACAATGTTAAGCAAGGATTTACTACCATGTAAGAACCATTCCTGTTTAGAATGCATTAATCCAAGAAAGATCCCAAAATTGCATGCAGTACCAACAAAATCCTCAAGGCGGCGCTAGTGGTCTAAACTCTGACAGGAGAACTGAGTGCAGTTGCTGACAAAGGGATTTGACTCAGCTGACTTCAAAGGCTGCATTTTAATTAAAAATTAGCCACCTGCTGTTCCCAGAGGCCTGAAGCCTGGGAAACCCTCTCACCTCTAGAGATTCACACCAGGAGTTAGAATCTCACATGACCTCTTGATTGATAGAAGGCAGACTGGCTGGGAGCCTCCTGGAGACCACACAATAGGCTCTTGCAATTGAATAGGATATGTTGATTTTGACTGTTTCCTGTCAACAAAGGCCTGCCTGCCAGAAGACACATGTGACTGACCCACCCAAGTCTTGGAGGCGGACTCCAACACTCTAAGAACTGAATTGAAAGCAAAATATATATTTTACAGAAACACTGATAACTCTTTGTAATCAAATGACAGAAATGTATAACTTTGAGAGCCTTAATTTAAAAAATGTACCTTCAATTCAAGCCCAAACTCCAATTTGTGTGATGTTCTGGGGGCAAACTAGCAGTTAAGAGGGTATTACTTAAAATGTCTGCATGTGAAAAGTCTGATACTTCATCAATCAATGCCTGCATGCCTTGCACACATTTGGGTACATTTGAGTAAGAATCTGATATTGGTAACTTGACCAAAAAGTGAAATATGTTGCCATTTCTGAATGCAAGCTCCCAGGAAGAGCATATTTGGACAGGGTATACCTCCTGTGATATGTGATGGGTGCATGTAATTTTAAACAAATGTGTACCTGTGCAAATATGTCTTTTGGGTCAAAATATAGATTGTGTGTAATTTGACAGGGGTGGGTTCTCTGTACCATAAACAGACCTCATCATGATGACACTTCATTTAATTCCCCCAATCAAGGGGAAGAGGATGAAGTGGCCAATGACAAGTGGAGAGGGGTAGAGCCTAGTGATGCTGCACACACACCCATTTTCAAAACACATAAAAGCAGACAGTCAGGACAGATAGGGCCCTTCAAATCCATTTGCTGCGGGACGCTCTGCCGGGAAAATCCATACTTTACCTCCATCAACCTTCAGAGAGCCAACATAGAGACTTCAATCTATCCACCTTCAGAGACCAAGACTTAACTTCAGAATTTGTAGCAGAGAGGTCAACTACAAGCTAAATCCCTCTTTAGCAGGCCTCAAATCATTGCCACTATCACAGCCAGGCGAGCTGTTTGAATTCTTTGCAAGAACCCTTGCCATTTGCCAGAGAGCAGTGTTGTATCTAGAGAGAGACCAGCTGAACCGGAGACCGCTGTATCCAGACCCACAGACCTGATCAGAACCAGACACCCAGACCAGACCAGCAGAGTAGAGCTGACCCAGACGCTGTGCGCAGAGACCGTCCGTGGCGAGTGAAGAAAACCTGACCAGATCCGTGGCGAGGCCCATTCTATTTCTAAATATATTGTGAGTACCTAGCAGAACTGTGCAGAACCAATCTCTTAGTTAAAATAATATAATTCAATCTATTTTAATATAACCAGAACTGCCTCCTAGAAGTTGTCACCTGTCATTTGCAAAGCTGTCACTTGTCTTTTTGAACTTTAAAATTTCAAATCTGAAAAACGACCTTTACCATATCGCTCATATCTCCGTGACCGTTTGTCCTAGAGACTTGCAGTAACTTTCCTCTGAAAGCTAGGAATCTTGGCTTTTCAACAAACCTAGAACCGCATTCCTACCCCCGATACTTCTGCCGCAATCGCGAAAAACGCACGCGCGAATTTTACCGCGATTTGAAAATTCCTCCACGTGTGAAAACTGCAGCTCCTTGCTAGAACTGTTAGAAAGTCGTTTGCAACCTGCCAATCATTCCTAGAACATTGCTAAAGTAAGCCTGAACTAATTTAAACCAACTAATCCTCAACCTGGACCTCTAGAGGGAATTAAAAGCATTTTAGCATATTTTTCACTTCATTGCCAGCACATATAAAAGCATTTTGGGCCTATGTTTCAAACTTCTGTAGTCTAAGCTTGCTGGGGTGAACTGAATTACATTTGATTGCATTTCTGAGAACTGTGTGCTTTCCTTCCATTTCCTTGCATTGCATAAAGGGGGGAGGGGATTGCCAGAGAAAAGTGATTACATTGTTTTGTTGAAATCATATTGAGTATTTTCTGTATTGCATTTTCATTCAACATTACATCCATCTGAGCTTATATAAAGCATTCTCTACCACCTTATTCTTCTGTTCCTATCCACAAGTGTGCTAGTGCCAGACTATCCATTATTGATTACTGCTCAGATTCAGTGTGATATTCAATTATTAAATTATTATAAAGTGTGATATATATATCTATTGTTTAAATTATCAAATAAACCTTTTTAACTTGCAAAACAGAACTACTTCTTGGCTCAGTGGGGTCAGGGGGATTCCAAGAGAGGGGTGTTATATAGGGGTAGTCATCCAGAACGCATGAACTGGACATAAAGATATATCAATAAGGGTTTCCATTCAGTATCCCAGACTAGGCATTGACTTAGCTGTAGTGTTAAATTGAATCCTCTTACAACACACAAAATCTCCTAAAGGCTGGTCTAAGAGCTAACCCAGACAAAAGTCATCTTGCCTTTCCCTCTTTAAAATATCTGGGTGTAAGGTAGGAATGGGGATGGTACAGCTTTAGGATACCATAAAGCAGAAGCCATTGCCTCAGATGAAGAAAGAAGGCCTTACTAGTTCTGGTAGACTATTACACACTTGGCAATGCTCCCAGTGCCACTTACAGAAAATCCAAAGGGATCTGGACCAAACAATCTGATATGGACTGGTTGCACGGAAAGGGCCTTATAAAACTGAACGCTTCCCAGGTGGGGCTGGGTGTTGTTCTATCAACTATCACAGGAATGCGACAGGTTTGAGGAGCCCATATGATACATCAGTTAGAAGCTTTTCCCCCGGAAAGCAATGATTTAGTTTTGGAACTGGAATGCCTGGACATAAATTATTTCATGATGCCCTAAATTACTACCTTACTGAGTGGAAATTTATGGTGATGACTGGTAATGAGCTGGCTAGCTAGAAACAAAGACATTAATCGGGGGTGGGGGGGTAATGAGCTGGTTTGTTACCCTGCAGCCATATGCTTTTCTATCTGGGGGGGCTTATTAGAAAGCAACATAGACTTCTTCAGCTGGCCGACCATTGATGTTGCTTGGAAGTATTTAGGAGAAAAGGGGCAGATATGTGACACGGTCCCTTGCTTATGAGGGCACTAGATAGGGTGGCCACAGGTGCTGGGTGCCAACACCTGTAGAGTGATGCTGGGCCTGAAAACAGCATATGGAGAATCCCTTCGACCACCTCATCATGCTCCAGCTCTGTGGCAGAGGACTGTCACATGAAGCATTGCTATGCTGATCCTTTCCTTTTAAGAGATGCCATTGCATATGTTGTGCAGCACTGTAATAATACCGGGTGCATTAACACTACATAGTCTGATCAGCCCGGTGAGAAATGAAAAAGTGAAATGTTCAATGTAACTGTGGGAATCTATGTGCCTGCTTCTGGAGTGTGCATTACAGTGTGTACACTGCAGCAGTTTGGCGGTTGAGTCCTGTGGGTATGCCGGCTTACTCAAGTCCTCAAACAGCAGAATGTCAGTTTCAAGATGACAGACAAGCCCTATCAATGCTTGGTCCAAGGTGGCCATTGCCTGGAGTACCGAGAGAAAGGTGAAGAAAAGTACAGAGCGAGAAGCGATAGAATGCCAGGAGAAACCAATCAGGAAGATTGAGGACTGAATCAAGGAGGTAAAGAAAGAGGGACGGGAGAGTGTGGAAGAGGAGAGAAACCATTTCAAATTGTTGAGGAGGAAGACAAGGATGGGGTTTCAGGAACCAGAGGTAGAATGTTGAGACTGGGATAAAGACACCAAGAAACGGTTGAAAAAGGCACGTCACTCATTCCCTAGTGGAAGCTCTAAGGTTTTGCCAGTGCGTGCCAAGCCCCAGTTTCCATCGCTTGTGAAGTCCAGCAAGCAGCTTCACACGGACAAGGAGCATGATCTAGGAGACAAGAAAGAAACACTGATTTTCTTTAACAGAGGGTTTGACAGAATTTGACTTGAATTAGTATATGTATCCCTTCTCCTTTCTACATGCACACGCTTTCTAGGATGAGGAAACATATAACTTGGATATGAAACATACCCTGAAGTTGCACCTTGCGCTGTCAAGGTCCCAGCTCCCTCGGAGGCAGTATTAACACAAATCCGTTCAGACATAAATTCTCCCCGCAAACACAAGGCTTACTCGGAGCATACATAAGTACCAGAGGACAGCGTGTAGCGCAGGGTAAAGAGAAGATGATGATTGGTCAAGGCAAAGAATCTGATCAGCATTTAGCAGCCTCCAAGCTTCTTCTACAGGATGAAACCAGAAGCCATAGTCAAACGGAGATTTAATGTATCTTGTGTGTTTACCTTTATATGTTCTTTTAATTGTCTCTGCCTGCCTTTATTGGTTCACATTATTCTGACTTGACATATTTCTCAAGGAATACGTTTCTCTTTTTTTTCTGCTGCACACCTGTCTTTCAGAAGATGCAAATCTATTGACTCAAATTACACTTCATTGCTCATTGATAGTTAGGACTTACACATTTGTATTTTTTAATTGTCTAATGTACAGTATCACAAACAATTCCCATCGCAACTGCAAGTTCTTTAACATATTTATGTTCACACAGACAAGTTGCTGCTTTAAACACAGATATTATCCTTAATTGAAATGTATACTGCAGGGAAATGTAAACGTTCCATTCTTAGTTTAACCTATTGCTCACAAGAAATGGCCCCCACTACCTTAAGTAAAACCTTCACCTTGTTCCTATACATTCCTCTGGAATCCCTCTGGAAAAACATCAGATCACCGACTTGTATCTTGTACTCTTTCATGTTTCAGCCCTGCCCATTCTTGCTGGAACGCCTAGTGCCGAAGGTCTTAATAACTCTTCTGACTGAGGACACCATCGCCACACATCTGCAGGTCTAAGGAGTGCCTTTAATACCGGGCTGGGCCACAATGCACTCTGAGACGTATCAAACTCTCATTAAAGTTGGTCAGTCACTAGGACTTTTCAAAGACGGATATAGACTAATGCAACATATTTTCTGACACAAAATACCATCCAACGCCTGGTAGTTCTACAGCAATTCACATTCCTACAGTAGACGTATGGAGGATGACAGCAACCACAACTCGGGTCTGCAGAATGACTCTTGTTCTTAATTTTGCCATCAGAAATGATGAATGGGAAGGAGCATGTCAGAGAGCTCCTCCAGCCCCCTTGTAAGATCAGAGTGCACCTCTCTTGCTGGTGCACCACCCATCAGTCCTACCCACAACATAAATCAAGGCAAGGCTTACTTGCATGAGAGGCTAGTCCAAACTGTGGGGTTCTGCAGTGCCAATGCAGAAGCAGTGAGATCGCGTACACTGAGGCCACCACGGGTTTTGGAGACATGGCCAATAGCCCTGGATCGGCCACCTGCCACACTGCATCAGAAAAGTGAATGTAGGTCATTTTTCATAGCTTGGCATAGTTTGTGGATTCACCTCCGTGATGTCCGTGGATTATCTGTACCACGTTGTGCAGAAGCCAGGGGCCAAGCAGCACTGATCACCACAAGAATTAATCAGGCCAAGCTATTGGAAAAAAGACTGTGGAAAAAATGTAAAGGCAACATTCACAATGCCAAAACTAAAACTGACTTGGAAAAATACCTTTTCATCTATTCTACCCATCCTTATTCTCAGATGGCATCCTGGTCAACAAAGACTCACTGATAATATTTGTGAGAAAGCACATGTCCTTCTTACCATTAATCTTTACAACAAATGCAGGGTAATGGTGCACCCTACCCATACTAGCCTTTCTGCACTCAGGCATACATTCCAGATCTCAAGTTATAACATCCGGCCAATTAATCAATCACATCTAACAGTTTGAAAGATTTTGCCATTTGACTCCATCCCTGCTTCCTGGTGGTGAGATACTCAAATCCCACAGATTGGTCTATGTTGCCCCTGTTGCAGAATGTCTGAATGATCACTTCACAGTCGGTGTCACAGCATGAACTGACAGACATGTTTGCTGTGTGCCCTTTCTTCACCTGGTGTTAGATAAGGCAATTTCAGATACCAATCTGACCTTCGGACACATGAAGATAGTCAACAAGAAAAGTAAAGGAAGGAGGCTTTGTGACAAAAGTCAACCAAATCCCTACCCCCCTCACCTTGATGGTATGAAGAATCTAGAGTGCTGGAGATTCAGGTGGGCAGGTCTTCAAAGATTGAAGAGCTGCAGCAAGGGAGAAACATAGATGGTTTTTAGATACACTACTGTTGGATAAATCCATCCCATTTACATCCCATCTATTTATATAATGCCTAGTAGGGGTGGTTAACCCTCCTGAATTGGGGAGCCGCCTGAGACTGTGCCAACAGCCTTCCGGTAGCCTCTCTCTGTCTGGTTTTCGAAGGAGGCACTCTTTACGTGATTTTAATCTTAATCAATTTCTATTGCAGAGCGGGAACAGGTAGATTAGATTCCAGAATTCATACATACTGAACTAAGTTGTGTTTCTTTGGTTTGCGAAACAACAGTCTGATCAATAACTATGTTTTGCAATACATAACTTTACGGGAAGCTGTATGGGGAAAACCAGGAACGTAGCTACCACAACAAAATACCTAATGAATGTCAAGCAGCTAACTTCTGACCGGTAGGTATGCCGGGTCTTCTGAGCATGGCACACTGAGCTTGTGGAGTGGGATTTGTCATAGAAGGGGGTCAGGATCATTACAGACATCCACGTAGTTTTGTCCCTAAATTGATTTGAAAGACCGGAGCTTCAGTCATTCCGAGAGGTAAATAGGCGGAGTGGATTAAGTTCTGGGTTGCATATCAGACTATTCTCCGGATTATACGTCAGCCATTTTCGAGTGGGTAAGATCTAATGGGGACCGTATCTTTTAGTTCAGTAAGATTACTATAACCATCCTGGCAAAAGATAGGGTGCAGTTGTTTTGATCTTAGTGACAGGATTATCAAACCTGGAGGGCGGTAAGTGTGTACAGCTGATACTCCAATAAGTTATTCATGTTTTGCTGAACACTTAGCCTTTGTGTTAGGTGCAAAACCAGTAAAAAAGGTGCCTCCGTGAAAAGCACACCAAAGAATTAAAGAAAAGGATCTTGGCTATGATGCCAGCGGTGTGGGCTGCACTCCCAATATCCACAATGTGCCTTTAGAGTTCTTGAAAAATTGAACAGTTCTGTGTTTCTTCACATCAATTATTAATTATTAACTTCACACCCCCCTCTGGTCTCCCTTGATGGTGTGTTGTTACCCCCTTCTCCCACTCTCCGTTCTCTAGCACTTTGCTATTCATACTTGCCTCCTGATTTGTATGATAGCTGCCTGTCTGTTCCCTTCCCCCCTATTCTTGTTCTTCTCCTAACTGTCCGCTCCTGCATTACTCTGAAAGGTCGTCTGGCCTAGTACATTGGTCGACTTGTCCCTCTCCTCCTCCCTCACCCCTATCCCTCTTCCCCGCCATTCCTCTTGTTAAATTCCAGCACTACCTCAATTGTCGTCAGGCATAGTCATTGTAGCCGCCTGTCTTTCTCATCCACTCTCCTCCTCCCCTCCCTTTTACTGTTCATTAGCACTTACTCTATCATTCATCTCATGACCTCTGTGATAGCAGTTTGTTTGTCTCTCCCCTCCGTTCCTCCTTGTCCTCTCCTCCCACTTCCCCTTCCAGCACTACTCTGAATCGTCATTAGACCTAGTATGTTAGATGCCTTTGTGGTTCCTCTCCTTCTCCCTCACTCCATACCCCTCCTGCCCCCATCCTCCTGTTAATTTTCTGGCACTACATCAATTGTCGTCAGGCATAGTAATGTAACCGCTTGTTTTGTCTCATTTTATCTCCCCTCCCCCCACCACCTGCCTCCCTTATTGTTCCATGCACTTGCACTATTCTGAAATGTTGCCAGGCTGATTAAGATAGTTATTTTTCCAAATTCTAAATTGTTTCAAGGACTTGTAAGAATGTAACTGTATTCTCCCATGTTCCCTCCCTCCTTGAAGTGCTTTGAAACACATTGTGTATAAGCGTTATACAAATAAACAATCAATTCAATTCAATTCAATTTATTCGCACATTCTCTACATAAGTAAATGGTCATTTTCATGATCTAAGCAGATGCTTCAAAGGGCCAATGCATTTCGGACACTAATAACTTCGTCAGGGCCTGTAACATCCTTTATCTGGTCAGACAATTGTAATTCATTGTCTGAATGTACATAAAGCAAAAATGTCAAAACCAATCCATAGTACCCAATTCAAAATTCAAATTACAATATGGGATAACCAAGTTTCCAGGGATTATAACAATTCATAATACAGCATAATCAACACAGTATTCAGAATTCAATTTTATAAATCGCGA
This sequence comes from Ambystoma mexicanum, assembly GCF_040938575.1. NCBI lineage: Eukaryota > Metazoa > Chordata > Amphibia > Caudata > Ambystomatidae > Ambystoma > Ambystoma mexicanum. The sequence continues at coordinate 882,628,180 of NC_090935.1, read as the reverse complement.
TGTAGTCAATAAGGGATATTTATGTCATGCCCTGATGAATAGCACCTGTAGACTCTATCAGAGTGGCAAGAACAGAGAAAACCAGCTAGTGAGTAGTTGACGATGGCGCACCAGGTTGCAGCTGCTCTGCTTTTGGAATTGCATAGGCAAGATCCCTTAATCTATCCATAGGGTGTTCAAGGGTGATAGTGAAATTACCCACCACGCAAATAATACTGTACTCTTAAAATGGTCTAGGCATTCTGCCACGGAGGTGAACATTCAGGTGAGTCTATGTGCAGGCACCGCTCTAGTAGGAGTAACCTTCCCAGATCATCACACCTCTGTTCATGGAGGCAGAATCTGAATCATTTGAGGATGAGCATGGCAACCCCTCTAAAACGCTAGGAGGAATTAGAGGAGTAGTGGTTCTGGGATAACCAGCTTGGCCCAACAGCAAACTGGGGGTCCTTTGTTTGATGATTGTCCTGCAGGAGAAGTTTTATTACCTTGTGTCTGTTTGCATAAGAAAATACCTGATGTCCTTTCCTCCCGTCTTTCATGCCTCTTATGTTCCACGCAATCAGCATGCCTGATGTGCATTGTTGTGTGTTTGTGACTGTGTCATGTCTGTAGTAGCTTCAAAGTGTGCAAAGTGGCTTAGTGTAGTATGCACACCTGCCCTAAATAGTTGTGCCCTTCGAGCTCACAACCCATCCTGTGAAATTGTCTTCAACTGCAAAGTATGATTGCTCAGGCTGCCCAAACCCACATGGACAGCCAACACAGCAGCATCATTTCCAATGACTCCCCAAGAGAAACAAAACAATATAAGCAGCTATTGCTTCGAATGATACCAGCAACACATTCCCGGGCGGTCCTGGGTTACCCACTTCCTCAGGAAGCCAGCTACAGCACATATCAAAAGGGACTGCAGGTATTTGATGGCATGCCCCCAGTTCTATGGAGGAAAGATGTCTGAGTTAAAGTGAAGTCCATCATCATTCTCCGGAGTCACACATCAGGGTTCAACTAGAGGTCATCCCACCTTATGTGGGGACCTTGGTGCAGAGAAACTGTTTATCTTGATTGTGGTCTGTGAGGAAATGTGTCATCCCACTTTGTATAAGTTGAAGCTATGCTGGAGACAACATTGTGTATTTGATCCCTTGTTGCCCAAGCATTGCCTTCTCCTCCTAGAATCGTCTGCTTGTGCTCTGGATGGCTGGGCTGAAGTCGGAATACATTGAAATGGTGCGTTCACCCGTCTCACTAGCAGCTGTAAGGGACTCATGGTGGCAACAGTAAAGACAGACACAAATGATCACAGTTCAAGGGTGTTTATTAAACTGTAAATACAGGGTGGAAAACACCTAATTTAAAACTAAATCTAAGATGGGTGCGAGCATCAACCACCAAACGAAAAATAAGGCAGTCTTTGTGGCGTTGTGTCAAAATAAAAGGGCCTATGGTAAGAAAAACCTATTGCCAATTCCTTACAACTGATTATACAAAGAGTGTGGGATAAGGATTGAATAAAGAAAGAAGTGTTCACAAACAATAAGTCAGGATGTGATTGCCTGGGGTCTCCCTTCCCCACGTTTTCAGCACGGGACAAGGTGGGACCTTGGAGCAAAGCACATGCTCAAGCTTTTTCAGCATGCGCCAACAGTTCTTTATCAGCTATCAGGTTCTTTGATGGTCAAAGTTTCCTTTCCATAAAAAGTCTCTTGCCCTCAAGGGCCTGATCATTTTCAACAAACACAAACGTTCTGTTCCTCGTATGGCTCTGGGTGATGGCTTCACCCCTGGGTCCCCCTCTTCTGGGCGTAGACCCCTCACAGTCATTCCTCGACAATTCAATTCAACAGTTCTTTTCATACGGTGGTTAGGGTGGTGACTTTCTACCCCTGGATCCCCCTCAGCCAGGCTCAGACCCCCAAATGACGAGGGGAACACTTCACATCCCCGTATCTTGCAATATTTCCTGCTTTCACTAATCCTAATGTCTTTTCAAACAATGCAGTGTGAGTCTCCCTCGACTCGGTTCACCTTGTCAACACACTGTTCATAGGGACTTCAGGCCTCGCCCCTTTTCATTAGCCCCCGTCTGCCGGGTTCACTCTCGTCAACCTTTACGATACACAGTTCATTATGGGACTTTAGACTTTGCCCCTTCTCGTTAGCATCCCTCTGCCAGGTTCACTCTTTCCAATCCTTTCTTAGTGAACTTCGGGTGATGACTTTCCATCCCCTGGATCTCCCTCCTTTGGGTTCGGACCCCTTTTGATTACCAGTTTCCCTCCTTCAGGTTCATTCTGCCAATTGTTCCACACCAGTTCATTGTGGACATCCCTCTGCCGGGTTCACTCTTGCCAACACAATGTTCAAGTATTTTTCATATCATGCTGGATTCAGTTCTCTTAGTTTCCCATTCCTCTGCCGGTCAAAGACCTTTGACTGTACGGAGTATTTGACATGACTCCCGTATGACCACTTTGACCCTGCTTCATCTCTTCCTAAGGCCTTCTGGTTATGGTAGTCTCTACCTTCGGGTAATCACCCAGAGTTTTCTACGTGAGCACCCACGTGGTGCCGAACACCTCTGTTGCAGGCTTTCCCCCCACTTGCTTAATAGTTCCTTTGCTTACTCATAGTTCAATTAGCTGCTTGATACATTCGTTCAACACAGTTTGGTTTCTTCATCAGCTTTCCCCTTGACTCACTGGCTGTGATAAATTGCTTTGCTTTCTTGTCTGTAGAGTTAAGGCCGGTACCATTGGGCCATGCGTCTCTCCCCGGCTTGGCTGTCAGAGGAGGAGGCGCCCGGGCAGCGTTGACATCTGCTGCAACAAGTGCTGGCTCTTGTTCATGGTCTTACTATTCCTTCCCTTGAGGCTTCACGGATCTCTGTCTATAAGGGCAAGGTCTCTTCTCCCCTTGGTGTCCTCTTGAATTGCGCCATCTTCGCCTCCTCTTGAACTGCCTTGCTGAGTTAGCTCTCACATCGTGTGGTCTGCCCTGCTCATCTTGTGCTCTTGTGCTCCACCTTTTATCTCTGTGGGGAAAGGAAAGGGCTGTCAGGTGTGTGTGATTCGGGTCAATTGCCTGACTCTGTCTGGCCCTTGGGTTGGGACATGTCAGGTTAACTGCTTTAGATTTAGTTTGTTGTCTTTTTACTGTAGGAGAAGGTGTTCGTGTTGGAAAAGGTAGGTTGTTGAGTTTTCAAACATCCTACATGGTCGGAAGGGAAAGAGGTGTTATGGAAACGGTAGTTGGTGGCCAGATTCGACTGGGAATTCAGAAAATGATATTCTGAAGGAAAGGGTTGATAGGGTTTAGGAAACAAACAGGGGTAGCCGGGATCATGAACTGATCAGATGGGATTGTGGCTACGGTAGTGATTAATCAAGATAGATTGGGTGTTCGGGAATTAATTATCTGTCATGGGGGATCATTCACAGACAGTAAGACTTGGTAACAGCAGCATTGTACTAACCTGGATCAAATGTCAGCGACTGAGGAAAGGAAGATCACCCTAGAGGCCCTATCCCTCTCTGTCCCTAAGAAAAGGACTGGAGTGGTACAGAGTCCCCAGGGAAACCCTCTGATGACCGGAACCAGGATGGGTACAGCCATATGTATTCTTCTAGGAATGGAGGACGTGACTGAAGGTAAACTCAGAGGAGCTGCTGACCGGAGGTTCTGATGAGAGAGTAAGGAAAGTGTAAACTGAGAAAAGGCCAGAGGGCAACAGGTCAAATAAAATGATGTATACCTTCCAACAGAACAGGTGGAGATTCGTATGGGAATGAGTCGGCAGAACCGCTTGGTAAGGTCTGTAGAGGTAAGAGACAGGTAAGAGCCAGCCTAGAAGCACTGGGGAGAGAAATGAGGGACCAGCAAAGAGTTGCCCACCTGTTCTAGGAATGATGTATTTGTGAACCGGGAGAATGACCATATGGAATCCGGGAGAGGCGAAGGGACAGGTCCAAAACAGGAGTTCGTCCCTCGGGAGAATCTTTCTGTGCTGGAAAAAGAGAAAGGGTGAGTGCAAGTGTCAGTGCGAGCTGCACATTTGAAGTGAGGATCAGAAAGCTTCCTACTGTGGGATAGCCGAGGATGTGTGCGGCATGACGCATCTGTGTGTCTGAAGGTGCCGTGGGTTTGCTGGGTCAATGCCAAACGAGAGATCAGGCGTTGAACGGCTGAAAATACAGTGGAAATCAGATAGGGGAAAAGCACAGGGAATAGAGTGCAATCAGAGACATACGTAAACTTACGAGCGTCTTTAGAAAGAGTAGCGAACGGTGAGGCTTGGTTCCATCCTGTTGATATTATGCTTCCTGCGTCAGTGGGGGAGGAGTCAGGGTGGCGACTTGAACGCTGTGCAGCTCCCTAGGAGAGTGTCCTTCTCTGGCCGCCATCTTGTTAACAACTAGGGAAATCGCGTAGCGTAGTCTCATGTGGCGCTGGTAAGGAGATGTAACATTATCAGGGGGACGTGGAGAAGAAAAACTGGGAGTATTCTGGTGGGTAACATGAAAACAAAGATCCTGAGGTGATTTCCTACTGTGCCAGGATTTGGGCTTTTGATTGGTTTACCAGCGGTGTGTGGGTGGTGGGATTCTAAAAGGGGTGCTTCATTCGGAGCGAAAGGAGATCGCTGTGGTACAACCTGCAAAGGTTTCCAGGATTTCATTCGCCTCTCCTTCCTCGGCAGGATACTGCGTCTCAACTGGGGTTTTCCACTGAGCATAACCCTGGGCTCCCCTACCCAGGGGATCCTCCCTCGCTCATCCACCCCTGGGGTTGGGATCTGAGAGCACCAGCCCTCCCCTGGCCAGCTGAATAAGGGATTCCCGAGGTCTACTTGGGAGAATACCCTCAGGTTTCTCACAGAGCACTGAGGATTATTTCAGCATTTCAGTAGTTTAGCTGTCATGTTATGATCAGTTGGGGCTGGGCACCCAGCCACATGAATCCCTCCATCTTTGCCCTTGTTTGCTGGTTCTCATGTCAGCAGTGCGAATTAGGGACGCAGATTATAGAACAATAATGGCACAGGGCAGCATTTATCATGTAGTGGTGACTTTGTTCCACTCCCGCTGTATTGTGACAGCTCTGGCTCCCTGCACTGTGACAGATATGAGTTCAGGATTTAAAGCTGTAGTTTTGGCTGCCGCGGGGTGGGGTAGCAGAGCTATTGGCAATCTCAGATGGATGGCTGGATGCGGTGCAGCTCCGTAAGCGGGAGTGCTCACCAATAAAGGGCCTGTTCACTCCAGCTCCTGTCCGTTTCTTCTTCCTGGTGTCGGCTATTAACCATAACATTGTTGAAGAGCGGGCGAGTCTGCGTTTGCAGTCCAGTTTTGGAAGTATGCTGGACTTTAGGGGCCAGTGGCACTGACTGCACCCAGGTATGCAGTTTCATCTGAATCTTGTTACTGGAGGTGTACTGGATGTGTCTTGTTACTGGATTGGATAGATTTCTACTCCACTGAGAGCCCAGCATTGCCCAGCAGAACGGTTTGATTGAGGAGCCACAAGCTCTCATCTATGCGTGGCAAGTTTTGAGCTAATTAGATTTTGGGCTGAGCAGAAGGAGAGAACTAGCAGCATTTTTCACAGTTATGGAGGCCACCATTCAGCCTCCTACACCCTTTCAATCCACTACTGCAGAGCCTGGAATCGCCCGGGTGCAGTGGAAAAAGATATTCAATACGTACTTACTTGCCATTGGAGGCAAGGCATTTGACCCAGAGAGGAGGACAGTCTTGGTGTGGAGGGAAATCATTGAAACCCTACCCTTGGTACAGATAGGACATGGTGAAGGTGATGTGCATGATGTCTACGAGGCAACGAAGCGTGCTCTGGCTGAGCAGTTTGGCCCCTGCATAAACGTTGGGATGAAGCACCATCTATTTTCCTCATGCTCACCAGAATCCAATGACAAAGTGAATACATATGTGGCAGCTGTGCTGGGCCTGATCAAGAATTGTGTTTTTGGCAACTTGACAGACACAGTCTCATTAAAGACCAGATTGTCTATTTCAGCACCAACAAGAGACTGCAAGAGAGGCTTCTGATGATAAAGGAGCTTACTTTGGATCTGGCCATAAGCCTGGTGAAGGTAGCAGAACAATAAGCTGCCTATTCGAAGACATCATCCAGTGCACACATGAGTGATGTTCACAACGTGAACCCTTCAGTTATGAAGGCCCCCAAAGAAGGGGAGAGTTCCCAGAGAGGTGCCAGAGCACAGTGGAGGCCCCGAGACAACTGCTTTCTGGCAAGTACAATGGGGCAGAAGTGTTTGCTTTGCATGTGGAGGCAGTGATCACATTCCTACCAGTGATCGTTGTCCTGTCAAGATTGTTGTGTGTGGCAAGTGCAAGAAGCGTGTTCACTTGACAGGGTTGTGCAGGAACAAGTTGGGAGGTGATGTGAGATGTAGATGATGACTTGCAGTTCGTCCAAGATGATGTAGGTTTGATTGCCAAAGTAGAGGAGCACGATCTGGACGGCCCATGGTGAATGGTGAGAATTAAGGGGCAGACATTGCGTATGCTGGAAGATTCTGGATCAAAATACACTGTAGTCACTGCTGAGAAAATCAGCGGCTAGTGTTTAGGTTGTCGAACTTGAGTGAACTTGACAAAAACCCCAAAGGGTGTGGGGGTATGCCGATAAAAATTCTGGGTTTGAAACTTGTGCAGATTGAATTCAAGGATAGAAGCACTCAGGGCATACTGCATATTGCAGACAGGGGTGAGTCCTTACTGGGCTGGAAGCTTAAAAACTCCTTAAGTATTATACTTGAACCAAATGATTATGAAGCAGTGATGCTGGCAAGGGGACGGGTGTGTGATGAGTTCAGAGACGTTTTTAGTAACAGGATAGGTTGCCTTAAAGGTTCCAACACGTAATAATTTTGAAGTATGGTGCAAAAGCTGTAGCTCATGAAGTGAGGTCTCTACCCTTGATACTGAAGGAAAAGCTCAAGAAGGAGCAGGATAGATTGTGGAAGGCTAAAGTGATTGAATCAACTGAGGCAGCAGAATGGATTTCGCGGTGGTGATTGCCAAGAAAAAACATGGTAGAATGTGTGTAGAATTATGGTCTCTGAATAACAACATATGGGTCCATCGCCATCCACTACCGAAGGTGCAAGAAATGATAAGCCTCTTGCATGGGGTGAAGTATTTCATGAGCATCATTTTAGAGAAACTGTGGTTGTTTAGTTGTGTTGGTGGCGCTACCAAGTCGCTGTGAGTTATAGTGATTGAATGTTGCCTTTCGGTAAATACAGAGAGCAGCTCACAAGAGTGAAGGCCCACAACCTAGGGCTTATTAAATATTTTAAGAGCTTGATCCCTCATTGTAAGTACTTCTCACATGTATCATAAATAAAGCAAATCAGAAAGTTGCTTTGTTTGTTGGTTGTATTAAACAGAATTTGCTTTTACAAGTTTATCTCGCAGTCACATAGTGTCATTTGCATTTTGTGTCATACAAATTGAGGTGTGTTAGTAAGTTCAATCACATGTTCGTTATCCAATTCAGAATAATGTGCCATCTAATTTAGACGAATGGGCCAACTCCATGGTCTGGAATTTCGCCCTTAGGGCTTTTTCAAGGCTATTTATGGCTAATATATTACAGGTAGTTTACAGTTTGAACGTTTTCTGTAATCACTTCTTAACTCCTTTTGTTAGTTGCTAGTTGTTGGTTGGTATCAGTATCTAAAGTCACAATAGTAGATATGTTTTTAGGTAATAGACCCGTAATTATGCAACATAAATCAGTTGCCAATTAGTTCATGAAGGGTAAAATATACAGAGATGAAAAGTTCGACAAAAACGAGAAGAGAGAAAGAAAGAAAGAAAGAAAGAAAGAAAGAAAGAAAGAAAGAAAGAAAGAAAGAAAGAAAGAAAGAAAGAAAGAAAGAAAGAAAGAAGGGGGAGACATTCATAAACAATTTTTTAGTATATTCAGATGTGTAACTTGTTAGTTGTACATAGAGGTAATACTATACTAGTGGCTGGGGTAACATCAGCCGAACTCTGCACCATAAATCCAAGCATAAGGCTAACATTGTAAGGAATATTGTAAATGTGTGATGTGGTTCTAATTTGTTATGTGAATGGGTAAAAAGTAATTGATCGAAATGGGCATTGGTTGCCCAGGGGTGCCTTAGGTAGCAAATAATAGGTAACCATACCTTTTCTTCGATTATGGGGCACAATCTGATCATTATAAGCTGTGTTTCCTTCCAGTTGCTGTTGTCTCAAGATATGCGTATCCTGCTGTGCTTCCTAATGATAATACATCATGTATAAGTTACTACATTGGGTATTTAGGTTGTGTCATTTTAAAAGGGGTGGGCCAAGCAATCAAAATACCTTGTGGTCAATAGAACGTTGTGTATCCAAAACAGCTGGTCACCATACGATAAGGAAACCCTCAGGGCTTTGTTAGGGTTAGCAGAATACTATTCCAGTTTTTTAGAAGGATTTGCCACCACGTTCAGCGCCCCAGTTAGTTTGGGAACTCAGTGGTCTGTGAGTGGAAGGTCTGGAAGTGTTGGAAATGGAAGGCAAGGGTTATAACCAGCTGGGGACAGTCATAGAACCTGTAGTGCTGACAGGAGGGGCGGTGATCGATGATGTCATGCCATGCGCTGGTAGGGGGAACAGCAGATGATTGTTTGAATCACTTGGGACAGTTCAACGAGCAGAAGTAGAAGGAACTAGAAATAGTTCATGGTTGTGGGGTGTTCCTACCAAATTAAAGACCATGGGCTTGATTGTAAGAATGACAGTAACCTGCTGGTGCTACCGGCAGGTTGCTGCCATCCTCATAACACCGAATCTACCGCCTGATATCCCGGTGCCACTGGAACATTACAAGTCTCAGCGGCCAGGGGATATCAGGCGGCAGATTCAGGAAGACCCCATTCCCGAACAGCCTCTGTGAAAACTCTGCCATCCGAGGCCATTAAGCCCGGCAGGTCAGACCTGCTGGGCGCAGTGGCTCCAGAAGGCATAGTTGGAATGTGGCGGTCTGGAACGGGTGCTAGGACGGTGTGACCAACACCTCATTTCCAGACCGCCACACTCAGAATGAGGCCCTATGTGTTGAGTTTGCTGTCTTATGGGGGAGGTGTGCAGTGGGGAATCTGCGGGGTGTCCTCTGTCTCGCGGCGGCTCTCATTCCCCACGACGTGACAGACATGAATGCGGGATTTGAAGCTGTACTCGTGGCTGACATGGGCCGGGTGAGCAGAGCCCTTGGCAATCTCAGATGGACGGCTGGACTCGGTGCTGCTCTGTTAGTGGGAGTACTCACCAATAAAGGGTGTGTTCCCTCCAGCTCTTGTCCATATCTTCTTCCTGGTGTTGGCTGTCAACTATAACAATCTACATATGCAGCAACACTGCGGTTGTGGATCAATCTGGTTGTTCGTTGTCCCTCAAAGCACATGACATAGGTGACAGAGCATGGAAAGAATGATCAAAAGGGGTGTGGTCCTCCCCCACAGTCCCAGTAAGGATCAAGTGGAAGCAACAGGCCTTCCTCTCTGTGCACGGGGAGATCCCCACAGTTGTCACCAAATAGCAACTGGGACAGAAGTAGGGAAGGGCTCAGCACCCCACTCATTGCAGGCCTTGGAGCAGGTTTCACCCTGTGTGGGATCTCCAAGAAGACATATCTTGGGACGTATCCTATATCATTCATACTAGTTAGCAGTTCCATGTATGACCTTATTGGATTGGTTTCAATGCCCAACCTCCTATCTGCATGGGCCAGAAGGCAGTATGACAGAACCTTGTCTAATGTACAGGCACTGGCAAAATGTGATATTTACAGTGCATTCAAGCACCTTCTCACCTCAAATTGACCAGCCTTGTCATCAGCAATGTGCTATGGTCGCCACCACTAAGAGCACACATCTTCGAGTAAGCCCTCAGCCCATTTCATGCATATTTTCAGTAGAGCAGGTCGCTCCCCATCTCAGCTAACAGAACATCCAATGGGCGGAACAGGGTAATGGACTGGCATCCTCTCCAGGATATAGTGAGACTCTCATCCCCGTCTGTCCTCTGGGTCACTCCACCAGTGTTCCTATTATGTTGTGGACCGGCGAGGGGGCAACACTATTTATGGTCAGCCCATGCCCTTGCTCTCACCACAACAGGCCTCCAACATCCCCACAAGCCCTTGGCGGGGGTCATATGGTGCAGCGCATGGGCTTATCTTGACTGCCATCAATGCACTGCTTCCTAGCCTGTCCTTCAGCATGCCTATCCCACAGCCAGGACTTCTGCATTGAATGGCAGTTAAGGTCGGCTTAACTTGGTATCTCTCTACCGCTGACCATTCTGGTGCCTTGAGAAATGCTCCTGCCAAACGTAGATGCCAATTCTGGACTTGGGTGAGGATTGAAACAGGATAGGATTTTACCGGGTTGTTAGGCCCATTCAGAAACTCACATGTCAGGGATTCCGGGTTGTTAGGCCAATTCAGAAACTCACATGTCAGGGATTCCGGGTTGTTAGGTCCATTCAGAAGCTCACATGTCAGGGATTGGTTATGTAGAAGGATTGCTAAAGCCCTTCTTCTCCAGACATTTTAAACATATGGGCCTCATTAGGACCCTGGCGGAGAGGGTATTACGCCAGCGTAGTGCATGGCGTACCTCTCCGCCATACTACGAGTTCCCGTAGCGCCATGGAGGTTTTCTCCGCCTGGTTTTACCAGCCGGAGAAAACCATGGCGCTACGGGACCTCGTTGTTAATTACGCCACCGTATTTTACGGTGGCGTAATTAACTCCTTCCCCACTCCCATTATACCCTATGGGGCAAAAATGGGAATGGGGAAGGGCAGAATGGGGATTGGGGATTTACCGCTCCGCCGAGGTCGGAATGGGGCGGTAAATCCGCCAACCCCCATGGCGCTATCGGCGGCTTTCCGCCATGCTTCGCGGTGCATTTAGCACCGCGAAGTCCGCCTGGGTCGTAATGAGGCCCCATGGTAAGGTAAATCACGTATCACCACTTGCTCCTTTGGAACAAACTAGAGAGAAGGTCCTTTTTCTATGAACTTCAGAGAGGAACCACAGTCCTGCAGCAACTTCTGGGGTTTTCCCAGGAGGCTCTGTCAAAAGCCCCCTCGACCACAACATAATCCATGCTAAAGAGAGTCATTCTAGTTAGAGCCACATCGACTACATTTGTTATAATAGGTGAATCTGCTGGGGGGATATTAATAGGTGAGTCTGCTGGAGGATATTAATAGGTGAGTCTGCTGGGGGTATAGATTAATAGGTGAGTCGGCTGGGGGATATTAATAGGTGAGTCTGCTGGGTGGATATTAATAGGTGAGTCGGCTGGGGGATATTAATAGGTGAATCTGCTGGGGGGATATTAATAGGCGAGTCGGCTGGGGGATATTAATAGGTGAGTCTGCTGGGGGGATTGTTATTAGGCGAGTCTGCTGGGGGATATGATAGGTGAACCTGCTGAGGGGATATTAATAGGTGAGTCGGCTGGGGGATATTAATAGGTGAGTTTTCTGGGGGGATATTAATAGGTGAGTCTGCTGGGGGCATATTAATAGGTGAGTCTGCTGGGGGGATATTAATAGGTGAGTCGGCTGGGGGTATATATTAATAGGTGAGTCTGCTGGGGGATATTAATAGGTGAGTCGGCTGGGGGATAATAATAGGTCAGTCTGCTGGGGGGATATTAATAGGTGAGTCGACTAGGGGATATTAATAGGTGAGCCTTCTGGGGGATATTAATAGGTGAGTCTGCTGGGGGGATATTAATAGGCGAGTCTGCTGGAGGTATATAGTAATAGGTGAGTCTGCTGAGTGGATATTAATAGGTGAGTCGGCTGGGGGATATTAAAAGGTGAGTCTGCTGGGGGATATTTATTAATAGGTGAGTCTGCGGGGGGATATTAATAGGTGATTTTACTGGGGGGATATTATTGGTGAGTCTACTGGGGGGATTATTAATATTAATAGGTGAGTCTGCTGGAGGGATTATTAATAGGTGAGTCTGCTGGGGTATATATTAATAGGTGAGTCTGCTGGGGGGATATTAATAGGTGAGTCAGCTGGGGGATATTAATAGGTGAGTTTGCTGGGGGGATATTAATGGGTGAGTCGGCTGGGGGATATTAATAAATGAGCCTTCTGGGGGGATATTAATATGTGAGTCTGCTGGGGGGATTATTAATAGGTGAGTCTGCTGGAGGGATTATTAATAGGTGAGTCTGCTGGGGGGATATTAATAGGTGAGTCGGCTGGGGGATATTAATAGGTGAGTCTGCTAGGGGGATATTAATAGGTGAGTCGGCTGGGGGATATTAATAGGTGAATCTGCTGGGGGTATATAGTAATAGGTGAGTCTGCTGGGTGGATATTAATAGGTGAGTCGGCTGGGGGATATTAATAGGTGAGTCTGCTGGGGGGATATTTATTAATAGGTGAGTCTGCGGGGGGATATTAATAGGTGAGTTTACTAGGGGATATTAATAGGTGAGTCTACTGCGGGATTATTAATATTAATAGGTGAGTCTGCTGGAGGGATTATTAATAGGTGAGTCTGCTGGGGGATATTAATAGGTGAGTCTGCTGGGGGTATATATTAATAGGTGAGTCTGCTGGGGGGATATTAATAGGTGAGTCAGCTGGGGGATATTAATAGGTGAATCTGCTGGGGGTATATAGTAATAGGTGAGTCTGCTGAGTGGATATTAATAGGTGAGTCGGCTGGGGGTTATTAATAGGTGAGTCTGCTGGGGGGATATTTATTAATAGGTGAGTCTGCGGGGGGATATTAATATGTGAGTTTACTGGGGGGATATTAATAGGTGAGTCTACTGGGGGATTATTAATATTAATAGGTGAGCCTGCTGGAGGGATTATTAATAGGTGAGTCTGCTGGGGGTATATATTAATAGGTGAGTCTGCTGGGGGGATATTAATAGGTGAGTCGGCTGGGGGATATTAATAGGTGAGTCTGCTGGGGGGATATTACTAGGTGAGTCGGCTGGGGAATATTAATAGGTGAGCCTTCTGGGGGGATATTAATAGGTGAGTCTGCTGGCGGGATATTAATAGGCGAGTCTGCTGGGGGTATATAGTAATAGGTGAGTCTGCTGGGTGGACATTAATAGGTGAGTCGGCTGGGGGATATTAATAGGTGAGTCTGCTGGAGGGATATTTATTAATAGGTGAGTCTGCGGGGGGATATTAATAGGTGAGTTTACTGGGGGGATATTAATAGGTGAGTCTACTGGGGGATTATTAATATTAATAGGTGAGTCTGCTGGAGGGATTATTAATAGGTGAGTCTGCTGGGGGGTTATTAATAGGTGAGTCGGCTGGGGGATATTAATAGGTGAGTCTGCTGGGGGATATTAATAGGTGAGTCGGCTGGGGGATATTAATAGGTGAGCCTTCTGGGGGGATATTAATAGGTGAGTCTGCTGGGGGGATATTAATAGGCGAGTCTGCTGGAGGTATATAGTAATAGGTGAGTCTGCTGGGTGGATATTAATAGGTGAGTCGGCTGGGGGATATTAATAGGTGAGTCTGCTGGGGGTCTATTTATTAATAGGTGAGTCTGCGGGGGGATATTAATAGGTGAGTTTACAGGGGGGATATTAATAGGTGAGTCTACTGGGGGGATTATTAATATTAATAGGTGAGGCGGCTGGGGGATATTAATAGGTGAGTCTGCTGGGGGATATTAATAGGTGAGTCGGCTGGGGGATATTAATAGGTGAGCCTTCTGGGGGGATATTAATAGGTGAGTCTGCTGGCGGGATATTAATAGGCGAGTCTGCTGGGGGTATATAGTAATAGGTGAGTCTGCTGGGTGGACATTAATAGGTGAGTCGGCTGGGGGATATTAATAGGTGAGTCTGCTGGGGGTCTATTTATTAATAGGTGAGTCTGCGGGGGGATATTAATAGGTGAGTTTACTGGGGGGATATTAATAGGTGAGTCTACTGGGGGGATTATTAATATTAATAGGTGAGCCTGCTGGGGAATTTCTCGTCCTTCAACAAACCCCTGCAGATCTTTTTTCACTAAACATTTAATTTCCGTACCTAGCCTTTCTGTTATAATGTATAACTTGGAGATCTTCTTCCAAGAGTCTGGAATAATGTTATCTTCAAAACAATACTTTAAAAACCTGGTTTAACATGGGTATAACCCATTCCTGGAATGTTTTACAAGGGTATCCGTATCTGCTTTCTTGCCATTTTGTGGTCCATTACGTCACCAGGAGCTGTAATGAATGTGAGAGCTTTAAGCCTGCCTTGTTCGCCATGCATTAACCTCCCTCTCGTTATTATCAATTAAAATATAAGTTGCTGCATGGCCCACTAGAAGAAAGGACCGCAGGAATCCTAAGATTCGGGCTCAGGGGTGAAATAAGAGCGCGGACAATTCTAGAAAACACTGACAACGCGATTCGCAAAGGAATAATTTTGCATTTACAAGTGCAGCAGCTCCACTGTGTGCAGGTGTATGTGTACACATCTAAGACACGTATTCACAAAGGACATGGGCCCAAACTGAGCTTGTAGCAGTTGGCACACGATCTCAGCTATGCAGTGATTTTATTGCTAAAAAACCAGAGAAGTATTTCTTAACGAAACAATTAACAAGGAAAATATACAGAATATATGGGGGTGGGGTAAGGGGTTAAAATAGGTGCGAGGGGTTTGGTGTGGGATTGAAAACATAGGGAAAGACGGGGCTTGTTCACCCCCTGGGATTTGTTTACTTGCATTACTTTTTGAGAGTCTGCTTTAGAGCGTATTTTTTTGTTGTAAATGTTTCGGTCAAAAATACCTCTCTGTGATGTCTTTCGGTGAAATCACATAGAACCCTTATTAATGTGCATTCAAAGTGCGAGCTCAATCGCCTGCACATCGAGGGTGTGCCTGCACGCTCTGAGGCCAACACTCAAATAGGAATGCAAGCAAACACATCACAGGGGGTAAACAAAGGTGAAATGCACAGCTCTTGGGGGCTGTGCTGCAGCACACATGGTGTGCTGGTCCGCCACGTGCATACATTAGTGTCAGAAGCATACTACCAAAATAATGGCACTTAGGGTGTGCGAGTGCATTTCACCGTGGCATGTTATTATTGAAGGTCCTGTTATTACAAAACTATCTGCAAATAAAAAAATAAAAAAAAAACATGTATATCCATGTTGGCTAGATATAAATGCAAGTAGAGCAGTACTGGTTTATAGCCCTGCAGTTCCACTCAAAGTAAAGGCCTGAAAGAGTCAGAAATATACCTCCCTTGCACTGCCCACCCCCCTGCACCTGCTCCAAACAGGCGTACGGAAATGTCTTTCTTTTTGGTGTATTTTAAAGTGTATCCTGTTTGTGAATATGGGGAAAGCTATACAATGCATAAAAATGCTCCCTGACTGGGCCCTTGAAGGTGTTCATTTATGACGCATACATTAAAATAACTTTTGCGAATTGGGCACACCATTTTTTGAGCAACTGATGACATGCGCTAGCACAAATACAATTGGACATCAGATACGCTTTACATCGCCACAAAATACACAAATAGCTTACAGAAGTCAGAAAATGCCAACTGTATATTTCCCACACAGCAGCAACAGGCGCAGATGACTGGGAATTCTGAAGAACTGTCCCAATTCACAAACCCCCGTGGGTGTAGTGATGTGAGAGAATGCTACCATGTCAATACTCTCCAGGGGACTTTCAAGTTGCAGGAGTGTCTGTCAGGCGGGCGTCCAGGGCCTTAATGAATATATAAGCGTTATTTTCTTTCCCGAACACTTATGCACGCGTTGGTAAATATATCCTACGTGGGTGGAGGTCTGACATTGCACAAGGACAACCCCCACACATTCAATCCTAATAGTCTGAAGGATGAACTAATACAACCACCATACACTGGAACACCCTCCCTAGCTCCCTGCGCTCTGAACCCTCACTGACCGCCTTTCGGAAAACCCTGAAAACGACCCTGTTCATCTAATAATTACATGGCCTAGCCCTCATAATTGTATTGTATGATGTATTATGTGATATATCTGATCACAGGTCACTGCCTTACTGTAACCCAAGGCACAACCTGCTCACATTGTAACTAAGTCTTCCTTGCAAGTAACAGTGCCACAATGCCCCTGGGCTGCCTGCGCGCTATATACATTTAATAAATAAATAAATAAATAAATAAATAATGTAACATAAGACAAAACACCACCCAAATATGAGCACAAATACAGACATAGGGAACATAAATACATGAAGATAGATCCCCTCGGAACCTCAAAACGCTGACACAGAGGGTCAATGTGCCAGAAAGGCACCCAAAATAGCCAGCAAAAGAAACAGTCAGGTGACCATGATTTACTCTACTGACCTACCTCCCTTACCCGTGCACAATTCTTCAACAAGAACTAATGGAACAACTGCAAGAATCCCTTCAGCGCCACACATTTCCGCATGGTCGACAGTCAAGCTGCAGAGCCACAGGAGAAACCAAAGCCATATGTGAAGATGAAAGTAGAGCTTCTTAGCAGGGTGACGGTCATTATGCAGTCCTGACCCCCCTTCTACTTTCTATAGTTAGGAGCACATAGATCACAAAATCCTGTTGGCGCCGCCTGAGGAGTGCATGGGAACCTGCTGGCATTAAACTGGACCTAGTCTTTTCCCCTCACACATAGCCAACACATTAGATTGGTGTCCTCAAAATACACGATACCTGGTTTTGAGTGGGATGTCCAACAGTTCAGCTTTGAGTGGGATGCCCAATAGTACAGTGTTAGCACCACTCCTGATCAATGCAGGAATGTGCCCATTAGCACGGGTCGTTCAGCGGCTACAGAGCTGCATGCTGATGTTACTCCGCCCCTACATACGTCTGGAAGGGGAGCCCTACATACGTTCAGGAAGATTCTCCTATTGCTTCAAAGCAGCTAGTGTGTGGTAATGTCAAGAGCCCTGATCACAGGATAGCGGGACTACTGGAACCAGATCTACACCATTGGCCTGAAGAAATATATTGAAAGCCTATAAAGTCTGCAAAATCGGAACGCTACGTTTTGACCGCATCCAAAGGTTTGCATGGACGAAAAGTCCTAAAAATGCTACCACCAAAAGTTTGAACCTTTGGTGGTAGCATTATAGGTAAGTATAAAAAAAAAGACTGCAGGGGCTGCGGGGGTGTCCGCCGCAACACCCCGCTCATTATACTTTACAGCATAGTGAGCGGGGGTTGCGAGGAAACCCCTGCAACCCCCATAAACAAAAAAAGAAAAGGACCCTGCAGCGCCGGTTCCCGATCACAGAAGTGAAAGGGAACTGGCACTGCAGGAACTCAGCATGAAGAAAAAGGTAAGTAGGGTATCTTTATGTTGCGGGTGTGGGTGCGGGTGTGTTGAGGGTGTGGGTGGGGGGTGTCATGGGTGTGCTGTGGGGGGTATGGGTATGTAGGGGTTGTGTACGTGTGTTCACATGGGAAATGTGCAAAACTTTGGTGGTTTGCACATTTCTAATGGACACTTTCTGGCCACAGGAAAATCAGCTGCGGTCGGATCAGGTAGATCCGCAAAATTATGCAGCCAGTCTCTGCCTTAAACTAACAAAAGCA
Organism: Ambystoma mexicanum; assembly: GCF_040938575.1. Classification (NCBI taxonomy): domain Eukaryota; kingdom Metazoa; phylum Chordata; class Amphibia; order Caudata; family Ambystomatidae; genus Ambystoma; species Ambystoma mexicanum. Next base: position 882,610,519 of record NC_090935.1, on the reverse strand, counting down.
TAATCACCTCAAACCCTCACCAAAAGTCCTTCATTGGTTGTTGGTGAAACTATGATCAACTTCAAAATAGTATGCACAGTCCATAACGCCTACTGTGGAAAAAGGCCCAACAGGTATATGTTAAAACCCATACCTCACTATATACCAACCAACCTCGAGCCGGCAATGTCACATACCATCAGCCAGCCATCTCTCAAGAGTCTAGGGCCTCATCACGAGTTGGGCGGTATCCCAGCGCTAAGTCGCCGAGCTGAATTACTGTTACTGCCGTTGCATGCAGCAGAATTAGCTTTGGATCACAACGTGTTGTGAACGCGCACACCACTCCAACAGTAACAATAATTCTGCGCAGCAGAATTAGCACTGAAACAAGGCACTCCGACTGTAAATCCACCAAAACCTGGCAGAATTACTGTTACTGCTGGTCAATCAGCGCTAATAGTGTTGGCACAATTAGTGCCGGCAGAAACAGCATCATCGCTGGAACAGGGAGCATGGTGGTAGCCATATTGAAAAAGAGAATCCACCCTGAATCCCCCACTTCCTGCAGCCATACGGCCCCAAAAGCTACAGAAAACATGTTGCCAGAGAGGACCAGAGGGAAGATGACTCAACACTGGCTTCAGAAGCCAAAAAACAGTGAGGGGGAACTACAAGTCTTGTGAAAAATTGTATGGAAGGAGGCAGAGGAAAACATCTGGCCAGCAGAAGACTGCAATTTGGCTATCAATAAGCCTGGTCCCCCGGGATGAGGAGGACTGCTGTAAATGGTGGAATGACCTTCAGGTCAGAGTGTGGGGCCTACTCTCCCTACAAAGGCAGGGGGTCATTGCCACAGGAGGCGGCACCACAGAGCCACTTGCCCTGACCCCGTGGGAGGGGAAGGCGAGCACCATCTTCGACATGGAGGGAGTTTGTAGAGTGAAGGTGGGTGTCAGCAGCCAAGAGGCAGGAGGTGCGTCTCCCCTCTGCTCCCCCAATGCACAGTGCAAATAATCAACCACAGAAAGTGTCCCTTAGCACCAATTGGCCCAATGGACAGGGACAGATTCCAGCAGGGCCAGCAGCAGGCCTGGGCAGTCAGGGTGGCCTGCTGGGGCTCCTCATTATCCTCTGCCACTCCAGCCTGGGGGGGGAGGCCTCCAAGTGCATCCCTGAGCTGGTGTGGCGTGTGAAGGTGAGGCATATGCCTTATCGAAGTATAGTGCAACCCGCTCCCGTGCTGGCAATGGCTATGAAAGCAAAAGTGTGGTGTGCATGTAATCATGACACCGCACGGCTGTCAAACTAGCATTTATTTATTTGTATTTATTTATTGAGTATTTATACGGTGCACTGTACAGCAAAAAGTCTAGGTGCCACAAAGCAACACAAGGGTGGGAACAAGGGATACACACAACAGTAACAGTCCTACTAGGCCTTGCAGCATTAGGATCATGTAAATGCAGAACAAAAAGTGCAGGTGGGTAGAGGGGAGACCCAAGGGCCAGGCAGGTTCTCAGGGGGGAGTGCCAGGGGATGGCAATGGAGGACCACCATCTAAGTGCGAAGGAGTGGGGGTAGACCGGCTCAGGGGTGGGCGCCCGTCCCATCGTCCCACCAGGCTAGTCAAGGATGGGACACCGGAGGGCAGTGCTGGTAAGGGGGTTGCTGGTGGAGACTGGTCAGGGAGGGCCTGGCGCTCTGTGTGACACATATGTGAACCAGGCCACCAGTCACAGCGGCAAGAGGTAGAGGCAAGTGAGGACAGGATGTCCTGGGCTTTGGTTGTGAAATGGGAGGCCAGTGCAGAACAGAGGGCCTGGGATTCAAATGCACAAACCTATAACTGCTTGGTGTATTTTCCTGTCAGGACTTCTTTCAAATGCACAAACGTATAGCTGCCTGGTGTACTCTGGCAGGGCTTTTCATATGTGAGCTCCTGAGCACTCTCCCACTTTTGATGGTTTCGCGCTTTTGCCTCCTTGGCTAATATACTTGGTTTCTTATTTATGGTCTCTTTAACGTCTCTCTTATATACTTTCAATATGCATTGACAAACTTGAAAGTCTCTCCTCTCAGAAAACTGCTCTTTCAGCCTTTCTCTCTCTGGTTTTAGAAACGGTTCAATTTCTCTCTCTCTCTTGGTTTCGCTATAAGTAATTATTTCAATTCTGCACTGCTGCCAATACGTCCCAGTACTCCCTCTGTCCCTTCATGGACTCATCGGTTCTTGATGGGGTCTCTAGGTTCTTCTGTGGTCCGCCGGAGACAGTCTCTTGCTGCTTTATGCTTTGCAACCATTTCTCCACCGTTTTCCTGCTACCGGTGAGCAAACCACTGTTCTCTGATGCCTGCAAACTCCCAGGAGCCCTCCACTGGCTTCTGGTGTTCTCGTCGTGTGTCATCTGCTTCCACTAGCCTTCTACCCTCAGGTTCCTGAGCCAGTTGGCTCCACCGACTTCCTTCAAGAGGTCCCTTTACATGGAGAGGAGCAACTTGCTCCTGCCAGCAGCCTGCCTGCGTTTCTTGCTTAGGTGATTTAAATGTCCCGGGTACAGGTGAACGCTCACTGCAACTAGAGAGCTGCCTGTGCTCGTGGATTCCTGTGCTCTGCATTACGCTGCTCCTCTTCCGCGTTTCAGTGTTGTGGAGATTGTGGGGACAGTAATCCCTTCTGGAAAACACTGTGTGAATGTTTGCAATGAGTTTTAAAGGCAAATTAGGTTTGGAAGAAGAGTAGCTGGAATTGAAAAAAGAGCCTTTCGTAATTTTACAAGGCCAGTTAGATTTTGGGAGTTGACCTTGGGGTATACCAAAAGACGTTTACTTCTCTCCATGGGGAATGAAGAAAGGTGCTACAATAGGCTATTAGGGCATAGGGAATTGGAGATGTATCTTCAGAAAGGAAAGGGGAATGCTGTTTCTCACCCGATGATACCAAAACCCTCTTCTGGAGGTTACGCCCTACATGTGTTTCTCCTTCAGATAACTGCCCCCAGGGTCAAGATCAGGTAGAGGCTGCTGTCCCCTGGCCACTTAAGAGGAGGGCATCATCGGGAAAGAAGTGACAATACCATCAGATTCATCACAGCATCCTCCTGGGGCCTCCTCATCCCAGTATTACGTATACTTGTTACTGGTGTTACACAAGTACAGTGGTTGATGTGGCATGTGAGTGTTTCAAGTAGGGGAAGTGGGGAAAACCTTTTGGTTACATCAGGTTTTAACCACTGGAAAAATGTTAGTTTGTGGGAAAACAGTGATGTTATCCTTGGATTCACTGTATACTTTTCCACTTAACTCAGTGGCTTCCCCTTCACATGAAGATGACGGGATATCTGGTGCTCTCATAAGTCAAATGGTTCTTGTTCCTCCTCTTCTAATGGGGAATACCCCAGAGGGAATCCATATTCTTCCCCTGAGGGATCTGGTTCACTCGAGGGAATGAGAGAATGCCCAGATGGTATCTTTCTCTCTTCCTGATCTACCATGAACCAAGATTCAGATAAGGTTCTATCTGAGGCATCTGGGGGGTCTCCTGTTCATCCTTTCCCAAAGGTAGGTGGAAGACTTTCTTTTTGTCAGAGAGGACCGATGGCTCTGATAAAGTACCACTCTTAAGGTGAAACTTGTCTTCCCCTTCTTTGCCGAAGGTATCAGGATGACCTTTTTGGGGAAAAAGCAGCATGTCTGGGTTTTTAGAGGTCTTATCATTGTTTGTTTTTAAGGTATAGGAAGGTATCCAAGAAGATGGAGAAATGGGAGGGTTGTTATTGTCCCAGGTAGGGTATCCATCTAAGCTTTCAGAAGATATGAGGGGTGGTTGAAATACCACTACCGGTTGCTCTGTGAATCTAACCTCCTCAGGGTACAGACTTACTCTCCCCTATCCAAGGGCTTTGAGACTCTATACTGTAGAGTTACTAGTGTTCCTATTTCCGGAGGGAAGAAACATTTTGAAGATAATACTGTATTGGGAAGTCTGGTATTTTCCCACACCGACTCACCCTTAGTCTGCTCACAATCACTCTCCCATTCTAAGGGATAAAGAAAATGCTCTTAGGTTTTGCTTGCCTTATATGGGTTCCTAAGGTACTCTCTGTTGGTTTCACTATGTGTCTTAATGGAGAGAGGTTCCCATACAGCCTCATTTATCAGGTTTACCATCAACTTGCCGCTTCTGATTTTAGCTGGGGCTGATGAGAAATTCAAGACGGAAAACTTCAATTTTTCTTTACAGAACAGGAGGGGTAGTATTTTGCTCTCTTTCTTTAGGCCATATCTCACAGGAGGTATAACATAAATGTCTAAACTCTTGGGGAGATCTACCAGTAGATCCAAGGAGATCACCATCTTGTTTCGAGCAGGAATTAGATACTCTTGGGGACAGAAAGATTATAGCTATTCCCCTCCATTGTTCTCCTTATGGAAAGGATGGCCTGAGATGTTAATAATTGGAAGGTAACTCCCACCATAGGAATGAATGATGTTGGAATACATGGTTTCCCAGCCAACCTTGATTTTGTGGTCTTGACCCAATGAAGGGTAGTCAGTTATGCTCTGATTTTTGGGATACTGATCTACTAGCGTAAAAGATGATGTTACTCCTTCCTTTCCCTGGTCCACTTATCATGGGGCTAGAGATCATGCACTCCTGCTTCCCATTCATGTGGGACCCTAGTTTGTGTCAGCTCAGTCGAATCCCACAACTCATCCCATATGTGAGGAGCCAGGAATGAGACGCGGACACAGAGGACTCATGGTTTTGATTACACACATTTACGAAATCAAAAGGGGGTAAAACATGCCTCACTAACCCTAACCTATGAGGCATTTCCCTACCTCAAAATAAAACTAAGTGGTCTGTCCTCTGTCCAGATATCCAAAGCAAAAAAATATGTCCTTTGTCTGAAATCCTATCCTGTCCCTCACACTCTAAAACTAACTTTAAGGTGCAAAGGATATTGTCTCTAGTTTTTAAAGTATACAAATGTTGAAATCCAATGCAAAGGTATAAATACAACAGAAAGTTCCAAGTGGACAATGTCCACAGTTCGAGGGAATGGCGCCATTTAGCAATACGAAAAGATAAAACTAAGAATACGCAATTTTCTTGTAACCACAAGAGGATAACTCTCTCATGCTGGGCTGTTCACAGTTCCCGGAGAAATTACCCCATGCACCCGGTTTCTCTTCACATTCAAACCAATTCCAAATACCAAGGACATGGCTCCTCCTTGGATTTATCTTTTCACATTATTACAATTTGGGTGCAGGTCCAAGACTCGCAGGTCACCTGGTATACTCCCCGCCAGGATCTTTTCCACATTTACAACAATTCAAACCCTCAAGGGCATGGATCTTCCTTGTAGTTCATTTCTTACTGTAACTTATTACACACACTTGACTTTGCCTGGTATACTCTCCTGCCAGGACATTTACATGTGGTTCACTTTACACATAGTTTGTTTCCCAAAGCACTGAAACAAAAAAGAGTCCTGTTCCCAATAATTACAAGCTATCTCACTGTTGCTTGTTTCTTCTTCTTGATGCTTGTGCTGATCTGGGCTTTCATCCTTATCAAACTGTTAATTAGGCTTCCTCTTGCTTGCAGTAGCTTGGGTTTTCCTTTTACAAAATGTATGTCCACAGTTTAGCTTATCTTAGGAGTTGTAGGGGTTACTATATTGATTAAGCCCCCAGCACTCTCTGAGTCATAACATCCATCACTCTTCTCCCCATATGGTACCTTTTTCTGCCTCAAAGTCAGCCTCTGAACTGCTTGCTTGGTCCCAACGGGACTTCCAGGGATGTTGTCTGTTTCCAGCTAATCAGCGTTTTTCGGCACCAGCTGATGAAGTCCTTGTCCTCTGTGTTGTACTTGCGACCTCATCCAAGAATTGCGTGCTGCCTGAAACCTACATGTTGGGCGATGTTCCCCTCTTGCAGACACTCTGTATCTGTTGTGGTGAGATGTGGTATCCGTGTCGGATGATGAACTCTCCTGGTGTTCGGATACCGATCTTGCATCTTTTTGCCAGGGTGCCGCCTGCTCTGTCTGCGTTTAGACACTGGTGTTCTACTACCCAAACATGCAACGAGCTTGTCTGTGTCTTGCCGGCGTATGTGGCAAATCTTCCCTTGCCTTCGACAGAGATCTGATATTGTGGAACGCCCGGGCTCTTCTTGCCCTTCTCTCCCCACTTCTTGGTCGCATTTGCTTCCCCGCTGCTTCTTCATCTCTCTCTCTGATGTCCACTTCCACAACTTCCACGACTACTTCAACTCCAACTACTACTGCCACTGCTTCTACTGTGATGACTACTGTTGCTACTGATGCTTTTTTTTTGTGTTTGTCCTTTGTTTCTTTGTATTCATGGGCCGGTCTTCGTGAAAGTAGAACAAGGAACGTTGGCAGCAGTTCTCATAGTTGTTCTGTGCATCCTCCTGAGGCCTCCACATCCGGTATTATATATACTTTTTACTGGTGTCAAGTAACCCAAGTACAGTGGTTGATGTGGCGTGTGAGTGTTTAAAGTAGGGGAAGTGGGAAAATCCTTTTGATTACGTTGGGTTTTAACGACTGGAATAGTGTTTTTTGTAGGAAAACAATGACTTTATCCTTGGATTTGTCACAATCTCGTATTGGCCTTTTTCTATGATATCAACTCTGTCATTTCAACACATCTCTAAATGTCAATGGGCCACCTTCCTGGACTCTTAGTTGCTTTTGAACTTCACGATCCAACTTTAGTTGTGGATTTCGCAACAGTAGGATTGCATATGTAAAAATGCATCTTCTCCAAATACCTTTGTGGTTGCTCTCCATTCTGCCCTGGCAAATTCTGCTAGTTCTCTCCCAGCAACTCATTGTTGCCTCCTAATGTAAACAGTATCTTGGAATATTCAAACCTAGCCACTGAGTTGGCTTCGAGCTGGTTCTGGGTAGGAACCTATGCATATGTTTCTTTTTCCCCAGCCAAATGATATGATATGGCATTTATAATGCTCATATACACAAGTGTTTCAAGGCACAACGAGGCAAGAGAGGGGGAACAGAGGGAAGAGAGAGACAGCGATCCTACTAGGCCAGGTGACATTGAGATCGCGCAAGTGCAGGGGAGGGGGAAAGGAAAGTGCAGGGGAGGGGGAAGGGAAAGTCTGTGAGGTCATAGGGGGCAGTGCAATGCATAGGATCAACAGTAAAATAAATAACAATAGGTAAAAGCGCAGCGAGCTAGTGGCAAGTACAGGGGTAAGTGCGGAGATCAAGTGTCAAGAGCTGGTGGGGACTGTAGGGATACAGAAACAGCCCCCAAGTGGGAGGTGACCCGCCCCGAGATCAGAGCATAGCCAGGTGACCTGTGCAGTTTCAGTCAGGGGTTCAGCAGGGGAGAGGAGGAGAGAAAGCGAAGAGGAAGGTCTTTAGGTGCTTCCAGAACCGGAGATGGTTCTCCTCAAGTTTCGGGGGGCAGGGGGGCTGTTCCAGAGGGAGGACCCAACGAGGAAAGAGATCTACCACCAACTTGTTGCTTGGAGAAGTGACTGACCCTGAGGGAGTTAGAGGCGGATGAGCGAAGAGCTCGAGAAGGAAGATATTTAGGAAGAGAGAGTAGGAGGTAATGAGACCCCAGGCCCCAGTCCCCAGTAGGCCTTGTGGACATTGCAGAGGGATTTGAACTTAATTTTCGCAGCCACTGGAGCCAGTGCAGAGATTTCAGTCCTGGGGAGATACGATCCCTGGGCTTGAGGCCAAGGACAAGTCTCGCAGTCCTGTTCTGGATGAGTTGCAGAGGGCGGAGAGTAGAAGCAGCCAGATTTAGCTGCAGTAGTCCAGCCTAGAGAGAACCAGAGCTCTGGGGACAGTGAGCTTCTGAGGGAAGGAGAGGAAAGGAAGAATACCTCTGAGGAGGTCCAGCTGGTAGTGTGACTTCTTAGAGATGTCATGGATGTGAGGAGAGAAAGAGAGAGTGGAGTCAAAGATGACCCCAAGGTTTTTAGCCTCACAAGTGGCAGAAGGAAGAGGGCCAAGAGAGGCAGCCAGAGAGCTACAGGAAAGGAAGGAGCAGGTGTGCCAATGAGGAGAATCTCAGTCTTACTGACATTAAGACAGAGATCATTGGCAGCACACCACTACTGGATTGCGGACAGGCAGTCGGAGATGCGAAAAGGAGAAGTGATGGTGAAAGGGAGTCTGAAATTGAGCTGAGTGTCGTCCGCATAGCACTGAAAGTTGGGACAGAGAGCAGCAATGCAGTGGGCAAGAAGTGCCAGGTATTGGTTGAACAGCCAGGGACAGAGGTTAGACCCCTGGAGAACACCACAGGTAGAGATAGAGGAGGGGAAGGACCCACGTTGGACCTGGGAGGGTCGATCTGAGAGGAAAGAGGCCAGCCAAGCCAGGGCCTCATCAGTGATACCCAGGTTATCACGAGACGGTTGAGCAGGATGGCATGGTTGACTGTGTCAAAGGCAGAAGAGAGATCAAGTAAGATGAGGACACAGTGGGTATTGGAGTCAAGGTTGGAGAGCAGGTCTTCACAGATGTTCAGGAGAGCAGTTTCCATGCTTCTGGCAGCTCTGACGCCAGACTGATGGTCATGGAGACAACCAACTAATTCAGTGTGAAGATTAAGCTGGGAGATGGCTAGATTTTCCAGGCGTTTGTCCAGGAAAGGAGTGATGGAGATTAGGCAGTAGTTAGCAGGGCAGGAGGGGTCCGCTGAGGGTTTCTTAAGAAGAGGGTGCACAAGGGAGTGCTTTAGGGGCAAAGGGAAGACTCCAGTGGTGAAGGAGTGGTTGCAGAAGTCAGCCAAAGCAGGAGCCAGGGTGTCAATGTGGTCCTTGATGGTTCTGGAGGAACAGAGGAGAACCTGTTTCAAAGAGACTTTCATAGATCAGACTTGTCTAGAAACCTTGTCTGGGGAGAACAGGGGAAAGGCAGAGAAGGAAGGAGGAAGGGTGGCCACAGAAGGGCCAGAGGAAGAGAGGGGAGTAGAGGTAGGAGGAGGAGAGGAAGAGAGAGAGGACAGGATGTCCAGAGTTTTAGAGATGAACTGCAAAGCCAGGGCCATGCAGGGGGCCTGGGAGGGGATAGGCGAGGTAGAGACTGCAGCAGGATTGGCCAGCTCCTTGCAGATTTTAAAGAGTTCAGCCAAGTTGTTGGATGCCGCAGAAACGTGGGCTTGGATGAGGACTCTCTTCTTGGTGCAGGCAGAGAGCCGGTATTGCCTTTGGAGCAGGCAGCAGGCCAGTTTGTCAGAGGATGTACAGGAAGCATGCCATTTCCTCTCAGCCACCCTGCACTTGCGTTTAAGGGTTATGAGGTCTGAGTCATACCAGGAGTTGCACTTGGCTTTGTGCTTCAAGTGTATTCTCATAACAGGGGCAAGAACATGAAGAGTATCAGATATAGCAGAGTGTAGCATAGATAGGGCTGTGTCAGGGTGTGAGCCAGCTGAAGGTGGGGGGGTGAGAAAGTGGTGGCGAAAGCCTCAGCTGACACACATTTCATGGGTCAGATAACCGAGAAAGTAGGTGGCAGTGCTGGAGTTTGCTTGGCCTGAGGGGTGGAGAGAGTGAGTGGCGAGGAAAAGAGAAAGTGATCACTCCAGGAGAGAGGAGTGGTCCGTGGGATATTAAGGGGAAGTTCTGTAGAGATCAGAATATCCAGAGTGTGCCCTGCAGAGTGGGTTGGGCCATAGGGGAGGATAGATAGTGAGAGAGAGTTGCAAAAGTCGCGAAAGAGTCCAGAGGAAGAACATGAAGCATCCAGGTGGATGTTAAAGTCTCCAAGAAGGCGGAGGTGAGTGGTCGAGACCAGGAGGGAAGAGGAGAGGTCTGCCCACTCAGAGAGGAAGGAGGAGATCTGACCAGGGGGCCGATAGATGGTAGCAACATTAAGGGAATGGCTAGGAGAGAGGGAGAGCTTGCAGACGAGGCATTCGAAAGAGGAGTAGGCCTGCATAGGAATGACAGAAGCAGAGTCCACTCAGGGTAGATCATGGCTACACCCCCCCCAGAACGATTGGACCTGGGCGCAGAGAGAAACTTGTAGCCTTCTGGGAGGAGAGTGTCGAAGCTTGTGACAGCGCTGGCCATGAACCATGTCTCAGTGAGACTGATAACATCAAGGTCAAATCCTTCGAGGAGGCGGCAGATGTCAGAGGAGTGTTTGACAGGTGAGCGAGAGTTTAGTGTGGCAATATGCAGAAGGTTGCCGTCCTTGAAAGACTTCCGGGGTGGGGTACAAATCAGAGTTACGCCCTTGGGAAGTGTAGAAGAAGCCCGAGGGGGGGCAACAGAGGAAGGAAGAGAGGGCAAGGTAGCGAAGGAGGAGACAGGAGGAGGAGGCGAGGAAGCCGTGGAGGGAAGAGAGGAGACAGCAGGAGAAGAAAGGAAATTGATGAGGCACAGGAAGCTTCTATCAAAGAGAAGGTTGGCTTAAGGGCCTTGGACCAAGACGGTACCATTCACGTAAACATTAATGATGACCTTAGAGGAGTGGAAGGAGGCACTGGCACAGGACTGCAGCTCTGTGATATAGTCTTAGGTTGGGAAGATTGAAACAGGCAGAACATTGTGTTGTGCACTGAAGAGATGTTTCTTTTATTCTCTGCACAGAATCCTATTTGGAGCTTTCATTATCCTCTTCGAGCAGTTGTCAGGGATATGTACAGACGTCTGCAGGGAATCATCATTTTGAATAGGTTTAGTCTTCCCCAAAGTGAGAGTGTTAGTTTCTCCCATATGCTGGCAAGGACATTTTTTTCATTCAGTGTCTCATCTATGTTAGCTCCCAGTATTGTTGTTAAGTTTCTGAGAAAGTAGTTGCCCAGATATTTAAATTGCTCCAGTTCCCATTTCCAGTGGCACTCTTTCAAAAGTCCTCTTCAACAATTTCTGGGAAGAGGGAAGAGGGAGGAACTCAGACTTTAGCCTGTATCCTGAGAGCCCGTGGTATCATTTCAGGAGGGAGACGAGTTCAGGCACTAACCTTTCCATTTCACTCCCAGAATAAGGTAGCCCTAAATGCTGTTGGCATTTAGGGCTACCTTATTCCCTTTTGACATTGTTTAAATACCTTGGAGGATTGTATTCCTTCTGAAGTCTTCTGCTAGGGGTTCCAGAACTAGGTCAAACAACAGGGGTGGTAAAGGACAGCCCAGGCGAGTTCTACTGCTCTGACTGAAAAATGGGGAATGAGTGCCACTGATCAAGACCGCCTGGAAGGATAGCTCAGGGGCAGTGTGCTGCCTTGGAAGCAAGACCACACGGAGCAGCACAGGCTCGATCCCCTGGTCTGCCCTTGCTTGCCTTGGAAGCAAGACGACATGGAGCAACACAGGTTCGATCCCCGGGTTCACGCTTAGAAACCTCTGGGTATTAAGCGCATTATAAATAACAAATCATATCAATAAAACACATGCATCTTGAGTTTTTTAACTAATCCTAAAATGTGTAATCCCAACCCATAGTGACGGAGCTCAGTGAAGAGAAAGTTCCACTTCACATCTTATAATGCTTTTTTCTGCATCTTTTGTGATCACTGCACACGGTCCGTGGCTTCATGTGCTGATTTCCTGTGGTGCATGCATGTGCTGCATGTCCAGGGGTACTCGAACACTGTTGATCCTTTCTCTTCCCTTCACAAAGGCCACTTGATCGATTTAAATAAATTGTCCATTATGGTCTGTATCCGCTATGCAAGCACCTTGGTGCACACTTTGGCATCTGCATTCAACCATGATATTGAGGCTGGCACGTTCCTTCTCAGGCTTCCTTTCCTTATGGACCACTATGATTTGGGCTTGACTCTGTGATGTGAGCATGTCTTCACTGCGACTATTCTTTCTGAACACTCTATACACTAGTCTCTCCTTGAAGCATTCTACTGCTGGCCCATCAAGGTTGGGGCTCGTTCCATTCTGTGTCGTCTTTAATGCTGCCAACCCCTCTACATCTTCAATAGGTTTCTGAAGAGCACTACGTTGTTCTAAACGTATTTCCTGCAGATTAGGTCTAGTCAGGAAACTTTGAATTTCAGCCCCTGCTTCTTGTTTGCCTTCCATATATAAGCGTTCATAGAATGCTCTGAACTACGACGGGATCGCTTTGACGTTATAGACTTCTGCACCATTCACAGTGTTTATTTAATTTTCTACTTTCCTCTGTTTCAGCTGGTATTCGAGGAGTTTGGAACATGTCTCTCCATTTTCCCCAAAAGTAAGGTTTTAAGTTATGACACCAGGCTGCCATTTTTCATATGTCTCATTTATTTGATATTTTAGAGTTATTAAGGCCTGTAGGTTGTGTTCTGAAGGATCATGTTTGTATTCTCCCATCAGTGTTTAAAGTATATTTCAAAATCTACTGTGAGCTGGTCTCTTTTTTCAGTTGATAGCTGATAATGTACCCACTCAAGTAGGCTTTCATTGTACCCCACAGCACTCCAACTGAGGCCCTCATTACAGTTTTGCTGGTATCCCGCTGGTATTACCAGCGATATACTGGCAAAACTGCTTTACCATCTCTGCAGCCCGATATCCCAGTATTATCGGGATATTACGGGTGGCGAGACTATGGTAAATTATCATTCGATGGAGTCCCATAGGAGCCCATGGGATGGGATCGCCTGAATCACCTGCCCTGGTGATTCAGGCATTTCTTTGCATGTAGGGGCCTGATCTACTAGCACTGTTTCCGGACCAGCAAAGTTATAATGAGGGCCTATGCTTCCTCTGTCGCTTCAATTTTTTTTCGTCCAATAGTAAATAATCATAAACAGGCAACTGTTTCTCCTGTCAAGCCCTATCTACCGCCACAGTGCCAGACCCAAAAGGGCATGATAAGACATGACAATGTTACCGATCTTGAGAAAATAAAATAATGAATCCTACCTGATTGGTTTAGAGTTTCATCCCCAATATATGTATGTGCAAAGAATCACATACAAGGGAACAACGGTGCCGGTGCTTCTGTGAAAGTCGGCGGGCGGCTGCCGTCCCACCGGCCAGGTCAGACCTGGTGGGCAGGACGGCATCCGCCCGCAGACTCAGAGTGTGCCGGTCTGGTAACAACGTTGCTGGTTGGCTTACCAGCACCGTTGTTACCGGACCGGCACACTCCTAATGAGGTCCATTGTATCGCTTGGGATCAAATCCTATGCTTCATAGGACCCATATTTGTGGAGGTGCCAGACTGTGACACCTTCAACATTGTGCTGAAGAAAGCACACATTTTCTATGGCCCCAGAAACCACAAGTTGAGAACTCCACATCAGGTCATGTTAGCATTTTCTGACATTTATGAATGGCACCTCCTGTGACGCTGGCCCTGTCCTCAAGCCTTTGAGCACGTTGTAGGGAAATTCGTCCCGATTCTGTCACCCAGGCTATGATTGCAATTTCTTTAGAGGAGTGGTTTGCTGCTCTGATAGATGTATCCTGTCCAAATGTTTCAGCTTCATTAGACAAACAATTTGAGCTCCAAGGTAGATTTACGAGGGCTTAAGCAGGCTGAAATATGCTAATATTATCTACCGTGATACATCACATTGATTATTGAGTGTTACATTGCCCAACGTCTGACATTTGAATGTCCTCCCAGTGCATGCAATGTGAAATGTGATGTGCAATGCAAAACTGCACTTTGTGTAGCACATGTGCAATTTGTGGTATGCAAATACAAACATTGGTATACACGTCGCCATTTTTGGAGGTTTCCTGATTGGTTCACAACTCCTTTCACATGACATGCTCAGAACTGTCTACCCATGTCAGTTAATTGCAACCAGGCCATCCCTGTATTTTTTGGGCATTTATTTCAATTCATAAGTGCAAGACTAAAATCTCAGGATAACAAGAAAAAGTGGCTGAATATGCTGCCCCAACTGACATGGATCTAGTTGAGAATTTTTCATGGTCAAATTTATCACATTTAGAAGCACACCTATGCTGATTGTTGAGGGTTTTATTATAATAGAGAATGCATTTACACATATCAAGTACTTATTTATTTATTTACACACAGGGAGGTACAATGTTCGTTTGTTCACAAAAAAAACGTACAATATATAAACAAATCACAATTGACGGGAAGGAGTGAGCTTCTTACAATGGGGTGAGTTTGAATGACATTCTGAGTAGTGTGTGGAGGGGAGTAAATGGAAAAGTCACTGGGAACAATACATGGGTGAACATACATAGATTAAGGACAGCCAACAATAGACATTTTTAAGTGCAGGTAGGCGGTAAGGCCACCTGTGTTAGGGATGTGACCATGATGGATGAACTGCTAGGGTGGAGGCACAGAAATGGAGAGACAGAGGAAAGTTAGAGGCGAGAAAATATGTTAGCTAGAAGGCAGATGAGAGGTAGGATACAAAGGTAACTCGGTGGAGAGGAGGTAGGCTTTTAGTTTGGTTTTGAACAAATCGTGTTGACTGTTTCTTGGATGTCTAGGGGAAGAGAATTCCATGCTAGTGGAGCAAGGAGAGAGAAAGAGCGGAAGCGGGAGGAAGCACAAGGAGTGCAAGGTGCCACAAGGGTAATCGAGGAGGCAGAGCAGAGATTACAAGAAGGCTTGTAGAATTGGATAGAGAAAGATAGATACATTGGTGCCTTAACAGGGATAGGTTTGTGAACCCTTGAGAAGAAACTCAAATTTGACCCTGTTTTGCAATGTCAGTCATCCAGCATGGTTACAGTAATAGGACACAAGTGTGAAGGGAGAGAATTCAAAGAGAGTCCTGGTAGAGAAGTTAATATTCTTGTTGAGAGGACAGAAAGCATGGTTGGGAAGATCAAAGAGGATAAAGGCACAGTAGTCCAGTTTAGGGAAGACAAGATTGGTTAAGAGATGCTTGGTGATGTTGAAAGGAAGGAGGTGCCTGATTTTCCCAATGTTTAGGAGGTTGAGGGGAGCTGCCATTGCAGTTTTGGAGAGAAAAATAGAGTAGGTTCATAGATGACACCAAGGTTTCTAGCTGAAGAGGAGTAGGGGAGAGTGTCAGGTGGGAACTGCAGGGGAGGAGATGATAGAGAGTATTTGACAGGGAAGAAGAACACCTCTGTTTTGTGAGAGTTTAACATCAGAGAGTTCAAAGGCATCCAATATGTAATGGCAGAGAGAAGGCTGTAAATAGTGATAGAGAGATCAGAGGACAGATCAGGAAAAGGGATGATTTGGGGGTTGTACACAAAGAGTTGGTTCAAGAACCCAAAAGAAGAGGTTAGCGCCCCAACAGCAGAGGAGTAGAGTGCAAAGAGGAGAGGGCCCAAGACAACTTTGCGGAACATCAACAGTTAGAGGAGTGACTGGAGAGGTGTTGTTGTTCCAGGAGACTGAGATTCAATCAAGGCAAGGGCTTGTTCATGAATCCCAAAAGAAGAGAGGATGACTATGAAATTGTTACAACGGTTGAACACAACCCTTTCCAGCACTTTAGAGTAGTGCAGAAGTTGAGACACAGAGAGAGAATGTGCCGGTAAGTTTGGGTCATCCCCTTGCTTTTTCAGGAGAGGGGTGGCTGTGGCTGTTTTGAAAATACAGGGAAAGCAAGGGCAGTCCAAGGACATGAACAGTTCAGCGAGGTGGGAAACCACTAAAGGGGCAACATGCTTTATGGCTGAGGCACAATAGAGTCTGATGGGGCACAAGAGGGGCTAGCATTTTTCAGAAGAGATAGGACTTCCTCAGTATTAGTGTGACTAAAGTGGGAGATAGAGGCAGAGGATGATGGTAGAGTAGGCAGAGTGTAGAATACAGGAGCAGTGAGTGTGCGGATGGTCAGGAGAGAGTCTCTAATTTTGGAAGCTTTTGCAGCAAAGTATTCACCTAGGTCATTAGCTGTGATATTGGAGTTGATAGCCATACATTTAAGAGGAGTGAGGAGTAACAGTGAGCTAAGTGTGCCCTGTAGCCAGTGATGAAGGATGGAGTGAGAGTCTATGAGGCTGAGGTCAAATTCCCTTTTCCCTCTGTCAAGAGTGGACGTGAGATAATATAGGGCAGAGAGGTAGAGTTACAGGTCTTCATGTGTGTGGGTACACCTCCATTTGGGTAGCAGCTGATGCATGTCTGTGCAGAGACTGTGTATGAATGGGCAGGGGCATGGTTCAGGACTCTGAGACTTAGGGGTGAAAATAAACAGTGGGAAGTGAGAGGAGATGGAGTCATGTAGTTGGGATTGGAAGCTGGAGAAGGCAGTGATAGTGGAAGGGTCATCAGTTGTGAAGAAGGAGGGTGAGTAGGGTCAGAGAGAAAGGGAGGAATGGCAGAAGGTTTACATCTCCTTTTAGTAACAGGTGAGGCAAGTGATGATGAGAGGTCAGGGGTGGAAAGGAAATGGTGGGGGAAATGATGGAATGATCAGCTAGGGATGGTGTGACCGTCGTATTAGTGGCTGAGGGAGAGGAGGAGATGAATAAGAAGCCCAAAGAGTTACACCCAGTGTGGGTTTGTAGGCTATGGCTAGAGTGGAGAGCGTGGTCACTAAGAAAAGACTGAAGTTCAGATTTCTGGGAAGTGGTTGGCGAAGGAAGGTTTAAGTCACCTAAGTGAATGGGGTGATTTTTAGTTGAAAGAAAATGAAGGAATTGCCCATGTTCATCAAAGAAAGGTCCAGTGGGACCAGGCGGGCGATTGGAAGGGATGATGTGAACTGAGTGAGGTGGAGCAATAGTACAAATGGTAAATTCAAACGTGGTAGGAGAGTATATGAAATTGGAGATTTGTGAGCGGATGAGGTGTGAGGAGAGTAGGTGTCTGATGCCTCCATCTCTGCCAGTCAGAGGAGGAGAGGGAATGAAGGATAGTTTGTAGTTGTGTAGAGCCACCATGGTGGCAATGTCAGATGGAGAAATCCAGGAGTTAGTTCCAGCAAGGAGATCTAGTGGAGATCTAAGGAGGTGAGCTGGCATGAAAGTAGTCAGTGATAAAATAAGTCCTTTGCATACAGATTGAGCATTCCAGAGTGCTGTTCAGTGAGGCGGTAAAGAAGAGTAGAGAAGCTGAATCTCAGAGCAAGAGAGGCAAGATGGAAAGGTCATAGGGGATGTGTGGTTTGCTCGTTGGCTTTGTTTGTTGGAAGTAGGCAGTGAAAGAGAGATGGAGTAATTGGAGTTTCGAGAAGTGAGTTTTATGATAGGGATAGGAAAGGTGAAAGATGTAGCGTGATTGGAGATACCGTAGGGAGAGGTATGCAGGAGGAGCAGCATGTGTGAATGCATTATAGGTGGGTACTGCTGTGTGGAGAGACTACACAGTAATGAGCAAGCTAGTGGTGCTCCTAAGGAGTTCAAATAAGACGCCACACACTCTCGACGCCTGATCGCCTAGTCAATCAATGGTTGGTCTCTCTAATTTTGTCCTTGGTGTTGATGGGATGAGGCGATTTCTTCTTGTTTGGTGTTCCCAGAATAGTGTCTTGTGGCCTTTAGCTGGAGGTTGGGCCGAATTTCAAGTAGCGTTTGTTTTCAAAGCATGTCCATTAGTGTAATGTCTTTGTAAGCCTTCTTCCCATTTTTAGTAATACTGATTTGTGTTCCTGGTAGCTGCTTTTTTGTAGGTAGATGTGCAAGTGATAAAAGGAAAGGAACCACAACCAAAATTGTGCCACATCTCAGCTCCCTACCCAGTTGGCAAATGGGCTCCATATGCATAGTGGAGGCATGTGTGCACAAAGCAATGCTCCCGGGAGGAAGTTTTGCTTCATCGCCAGGACCATGTGAATGAGAAACATGTCTTGATCCAGTAATGGTTGACCATGAATGCTGATTCTTTTTTTTTTTATAGGTACTTAATGGTAAGTAAAGCTCAGAGGACCATAGGACTAAGGGATGCCATGATGAACAAGCAAAGAGTTTTATTTTTATTCCATCAATAGTAACTTGCTCTCAATTATGCAGGATTCGTATAATTAATATTTCATGATACATTCTGCATGACAACTTATCTAATTTTAATCACATCCTTTTAATGTGTAATCAATTTCAAACATAACAAGCAAATAATGTGTTGCCTTATGCCTTAAAAAGACTTTCAAAAGAAAATGCCAAGTAGTCAGCTGCAGGCTGGCCTGGGGGGTTGGTGCACAGCCCCCTCCCCACACACAGACTACAAAGACCCAAGGGTTCCCTGGGTCCTATATAATGAGCTGCTTGCAGCTCCAAAATCACAAACTGTTTGTGGACCCTGCACGGGGTCCCATACAGTATAGGGAAGTTTGCTGTGTTACTCAGCGTCTTCCTGCTCTTTTTCTTTTTTACTTTTCCTCAACGTTTGCTGTGCACTCAGCATAGTTTTTCCCTGCCCCTCAGTGTTTGCTGTATATGCGGGGTCACTATAACTTCCCCCTTCATTTCCTTATCAGAACATTGATCTGTTCTGCTACACGGCTAATTGCAGCGAATAAGGAAGCAAACGAACCTCGAGTGGGGGCCCAGCTGCGCAATCTGAGCCAGGCGCGAGAATGTTGCAAACAACGTGGACCCCCAGGGGAGAGAAGCGCTGCAAGAGGGAACCTGGCGCCGGTGGCGACTTTGCTACTTTCTTTCAAGTCAGTCAGCCGCGGCGCTGGGTGCTCCCTTTCCAGGTCACGGCTCGAAACGCTGCTGCTAAAAGGAAACTGACATGCAATTGTTAACAAGCCTGGGGCCTGCCAGATCCAGGGTGTGCTGCGTCTAAAAGGAAACTGACATTAAATTGTAAATAAGCCTGGGGCACGCAGAGCACTAAGTTGGAAATCTGTATAGAACCTGGCGACACAGATGCGAATCGTGGCAGGTTTAAAATTCAGCCTTGCATCCCCCCGAGGTCGATAAATGACCACCACACACCGGGGGGTAACAATAAGCAGATATTAGTTTGCAAGAGCGATTGAAATAGACATTTACATTTTTCTCTAACAGGGGAAAGCGTAATCTTAACAACGGCTAAAGAAGCAGGTTGCAAGAGCACACGGTGGGTTACAAGTTGAACCTACAATAAGGGAACGTGCCTTTACAACAAGTACATGAGTTCCAGGAGCACGTGGTTTTATTTGAAAAACAGCATGCTGCACGCTAGAGACAAGCCAAACTGCAGAAACCCTTAACCCCGCCACAGAAACTCAAATCACCTCACCTAGTAGCAGCAATTGAGGCAGCAGAACACTATGGTTGGGCTTGGATCAGAGAAATTCTATATGGCCTGCCGAAGGAAGGGGTGCCCATGCCACCCGGCCTCGAGGAAAACCCCTCGCCGCCAAAGAAAAGGAAGTCGGTGGAAGGCACTGGCAAAGGTAACAAAAGCGTAAAATTGTCAAAATTATACCAGAACATGAACGAGATTCAATAAATGTTACTCGAAATTAGGGGGGAACAACAACTCTCCAAAGACACAAATGGGCCACCAATCCACAGCATACCTTTAGAACCCATGATTATTGCAAATCCCACGCTACCCACTCTTTTACCAACAGCTGTAACCCCCGCAACTCCAGCAACAGCTCTGACCCACATAATGACAGCCACACCGACGCCAGCAGCCATAGGTCCACATGCACCCATGGCGGCAACGGCAGCAGCAGACCAGGCAGGTGCACTTAAGGCAAGGGCAGCCCCTATTGCAAGCACACCTGGGCAAGTAGAAACAAACAGCCACACCGCATCTGAAATGCTGATGATGAGCAGTGCTCAACTGGACTTTAAGTTGAAATCTTTCCACACAGAAATTCTCAATAGATACAAGAGATGCCTAGCATGGAACATTGACATTACAATCAAAGAAGCCATATGGATAAAAGAGTTCATATTTTCACCAATAGAAGCCCAACGCAAGGGGAGAGATGCTTTTAGGGATCCCAAAAAAATAGAGGAAAAGGTGATAGCCAGGAATGCGCAGGTAGAACAAAACTGGGACAACTGGTTGAAATCCTTCACCATTCTAGCAACCATATACCTAGAAAAATTCCCCGGCGATGGGGCCAAACTATGGCCATACATGGCCAAAGTCAGAGAAGTTAAAATCACGCAAAAGGGGAAAAGCTGGATGGCATATGATATCAGATTCAGAAGGAGTATGTCAGAGAGGCCAGCCATAGAATGGGATGAGGTGCAGAATGATTTATACATATTAAACGCCGAGCCTCCATCGGAGGAGGAGGCTGCCCAAGCAACACCCAAAACTAATAGAAATTCTCAGGGGCACAGAAGTGCTGACAATGAGAAATATAAGAAAGAGGAGCAGCCCTTTCGGAGGAACCAGCCATGGGTGGAGAAGTCGAATGCCCACAGACAGTACAAAAATCAACAAGCTTCCAAAGCCAATATCCTATGCAGAAACTTTGGGAAAAACATGTGCACTTGGGGGAAGGAGTGTTGGTATAAGCACGCCTGCACAAACTGCAATGGCGAACACCCAGCTGTCAATTGCACCAGACTCCCATCCAAAAATACGAAAGATTAGCAACAACCCGGTCCAGCCAACACCAGACTACCATGCAAAAATACAGCTGATTGACAACAACTTTGTCCATCCAGTGTTAGAACCAGGCAGAACCCCCATCAACCCAAACTATTTCAGCAATGCATTGATGAGCTATCCGGACAGGGAAACCAGCATGGCTATCCAGAGGGTTTCAAATGGGTTTTTGTCATTCCGTTTAAGGCAACAGGGTCCCGCAATATCCCAAAAAACCTGAAGTCTGCCAGGGACAACCCAGTAATGGTGGAAAGCAAAATAGAGAAAGAGTTAAGCCTGGGCAGGATTGCAGGGCATGGGACTCCATGCCTTTTTCAGAAAACCTAGTGTCACCCCTAGGCCTGGTTCCCAAAAAAGAACCCGGCAAAATGAGGTTAATTCACCACCTATCCTACCCAAAAGCTCAATCACTGAATAACGGCATCCCACAAACTGAATCTGCAGTTTCCTACACACATTTCCAAGAAGCAGGAAGACTCATAAAGGACTGTGGTAGGAATGCCCTTATGGCCAAACTGGACATTGAATCCACTTTCAGGATCCTACCTGTCCACCCAGATACTCAGCAATGGCTAGGGTTTACCTTCAAAAATTAATTCTATGTTGACAGATGCCTCCCCATGGGGTGCGCAGTGTCTTGCGCCCTATTTGAGCAGTTCAGCTCATTTTTTCAATGGGCTTTAAGAAACAACTACCAGGGGTCAAGGTAGTCCATTACCTCGACGACTTCATGGTAATAGGACCAGCAGATTCAGTAGAATGCATGAGGGCTCTGGCACAGTTAGAAGGGATGGCCGCCCAATGGGGTATCCCCTTGGTGCCAGAGAAGACAACCAAGCCATCCACAAGCATTATCTTTCTAGGAATAGAGATAGACTCTACAGAAGGGGTATGCAGAATCCCACAAACCAAAGTAGCAGAACTCATGTGGAAAATCGAACAATTAAGTGCCAAGAACAAAGGCACAGTAAGAGAAATTCAATCACTGGCGGGCAGTCTCAACTTCGCAGCCAGAATCATCCCACAAGGGAAGGTATTTTCCAGAAGCCTGGAATTTAAGACCAAGACATGCACCAAACCCCACCTCCACACCCGGCTAGGCAGAGAAGTGAAAGAGGACCTAAAAGTATGGTTGAATTTCCTAGAAAACTTCAACGGGACCACACTTTGGCACACGCCATTGAACACATGGGCAAAAAGTGTCCTCTTCACAGATGCAGCCGGGAGCAAGGGTTTTGGGGCCATATTAGATACAGAACGGGTGGCTGGGCAGTGGCCCAAGTCATGGCAAACAGCAGGGTGGGCAAAGAACATCACCCTGCTGAAAATATTTCCAATCTGGCTAACCATACGCATCTGGGGCAGGCAGCTACCTAACACAGAACTTTTGGTTTGGTGTGACAACATGACAGTTAGTGCTTAAAGTCCTATGAGCCATTACAGTAGTCACACTCCAAGAAAACATTGTTGTCAAAACCAAACACATCACTGGATCAGATGATAACATTGCAGACGCTTTATCTCGCTTTCAGTGGACAAGATTCCGGGAGCTAGCACCACACGCCCATGAACAGATGACGGTAATACCGGCGGACGATTGGTCTATGATGGGAAACTAAACGAAATTGCATCAACGCCATCGCCAGAGAGCCAAGGCCGGGATGCACAACAAAGACCAAGCACCTCAAAAACGGATGCCAGCAGTTTACTGCCAACAGAAAACAAGAACCCTGCCATGGGGTTCTTAGCAGAAATGGCAGATACATTGCTGGCAAGCACCACCACGGCACAGTACAGTAAGTGCTTGAAAACAGTTTTTAGAGCAACAGGTCTGAAGCATCTAGAATTAATAACAATAAAAGATATAGAAATCTTTCGAAGTGGGCACACGATCAGGGGTTTAAAAAAGATGGGCAAAAAGACACCTGGTAGCGATATCTTATTTCTCAAAGCTGCGCGGTCACTCAGATCCCATCCAAAGCGCGTTAATTTCATACGCAATGAAAGGCTGGGGTAAAATGGAGGGACCCCAGGTAGACACCCGGCGCCCATTAGATTTTGACAAGCTAGTAATAATAACTAACCTACTAGACAGCATATGTTTCCATCTGTATGAGATTTTATTATATTATTTTATCAAAGATTTTATTGATTTTAAACATAAAACAACATTACACTTATCTCTCTGCAATACCGGGTAGGGACGTGGGGAAGGAGGGGAAAGTTTGGGGAAAGAGGTGGTCTGGAGGGGAGCGGAACATATGCAAAATCTACATTTCCAGGTACATGTGATAGGATGTGGAGAGAGAGACAATCAATCAAGAAACAAAAACATTCAAAAACTCAACTTCTGGGACCATGATCCGACAGACCGTCAACTTGACAACAGATGACCTCGTGGCATAGGCTATTCTCGGCAGAGGCGTCTCCCCCACTCTCCCGGGGCAACTCTCAGTCACAGAGGCTGTGGAGCCATTCTTGTCCTTTAGCTAGCCTCTTCCCATCTTCTCCATATTTTGTCCGCTTTCTGCGGGCAACCCCTCGCCGCGTACACTCTATGTTCCATTATAGCGCATATGTCCACATCCGTGACCCACTGTTCAAAGCTTGGCGTACGTTCCAATCCTCACAGTTGCGCAATGTTCCGCCTGAGCACTGCTACCGCAGTCGACCAGAGCAATTTCTCATAACGGGAAAGGTCAGTGTCACTGGAGATCCCCAGAAGAAGGAGTTTTGGGCATCTCTGTATCTCTTTATCTATAACGCTAGACAGTTTATCACAGCATCTCTGCCAGAGCCGCTGTATCCTGCTACATTCCCACAAAATATGGAAAAAGGTACCTTCTTCACTTTTGCAGCGTAGGCATTGTGCGTCCGAGGATTTGCCCCAGTGGAACAGAGCCACTCTCGGGTAGTAGGTGCGGTGCAGGATCTTCAGTTGGACCAGTCTAAGTCTAGAGGAAATGGTAATTTCTCGCGGGTACATCAGGGCCTCCACCCAGTCCTCCGGTTGAAGGGGACCCACATCCCATTCCCACTTTGCCTTCAAGCTGGTAAGTTCCGGTGTCGCAAAGGATGTTATCACATTGTACATGGTAGAGGTGACTTTCCGTTCCACCCGGTCCAAAACTATGTTTCTCTCTAATGGGGAGCTTTCTGGCATGTCTCGTGTTATGTGTCTGTGGGTCGTCCAAACGTGTTTCAGCTGCATATAGTGGTACCTCTCTGTGTCTGGGAGGGAGAACTTCTCATGCAATGTCTCGAATGGTACCAGGTTGTCCTCGTGAACCACATCTCCTATACTGGCGATTCCTCGCTTGGCCCACTCAGGCCATCTGGGCAGCATTCTTATTTCGGTAAGATTGCAGTTGTTCCATAGGGGTTGTGCCAGCGTTAGCTTCCCGACCCATCCTAGGTACTGATGTGTATCTTTCCATATTCTCACTATATGCGTTGCCATATCCGTGTGTGGTGTGCGGTTCAGGCCTCCATTCAGATGCTCTAGAGGCGTGGTCGTGGCATTACAGATGAGACCTTTGATATGTGGGAGGCTTCCGTCTCCGTGGAGCATATCATTTACTACCGCCATCTGGCTGGCCCAGTAATATGACTGTATCCTGGGCAGTCAAATGCCTCCTTCCCAGATAGACCTTCGGAGCGCGGCGAGAGCAACTTGTGGGTGTCCTCCCCCCCATAGCAGCTTCCGAAGGGTGCACTCTATTTTGTGAAATTCTCGCTGGTGAATATATAATGGCGCATTTTGCAGGATATATAAGAATTTAGGAAGGGCAATAATTTTGAACAGGGCCGCTCTGCTCATCAGCGTTAATGGCAAGGAGATCCAATGGCGAGTATCTTCTGCAAATCTTGTTATGAAGGGGGAGAGATTCAGGGTTGTGTATTCAGTCAAGTGCTTTGTGATACGTATCCCCAGATACTTGAACTGTTCTCTTTCGATCTGGTAAGGGCCAGACGCCAAGTTTGCCGACTAGGTGTCCCCTAGTGGGAAGAGGATGGATTTGGACCAGTTCACTCGCAATCCGCTGAATGCCTCATATTGCTCTAACAGGTGCATGACTCTGGGACAGGCATTGCTTGGGTCTTTCAGATATATGAGAAGGTTGTCTGCATATAGAGATATTCTGTCTTCCCAGGTCTCCGACCAGCGGAAGCCTTCCCAGGTTGGAGTGTTTCGCAAGAGGATTGCCAGTGGTTCGATGGCGATAGCAAAAATCATGGCCGACAACGGGCAGCCCTGTCTCGTGCCCCTCCCCAGATTGAAGAGGTCCGAACGCCAGCCATTAACTCTGGTCCTGGCCTCCGGGGATTCGTACAACAGGCGCACCCACTTCATAAAGTTCTCACCGAAGCCCATGCGTTGCATTATGGTCCAGATTGCCTCCCATCTCACCGAGTCGAAGGCCTTCTCGAAGTCAATTGCTAGCAGGGCTAGCGGGCCCTGTATGCTGTTGGCCCTTTCCAGGGCCGAATATAGCCTGTGGAGGTTCATACGTTTTGATCTCTGGGGCATGAAGCCGCACTGGTCCGGATGTATCAGGGTGGGAATAACCTGTTGCAGGCGGTCGGCAAGTAATTTCACCAGAATTTTGGTTTCGCTATTGATGAGTGAGATGGGCCTATATGAGCTGCATCTTTCCTGGGGCTTGTCCGGCTTGGGTATCACTATTATTGTTGCTTCTCGCAGATCTGGTGGGAGAATGCCCTCTTCTAGCGCATGTTGGTACATTTGGAGTAGTTGGGGGGCCACCACATTGGTCCCCACCTTTCGCCATAGCTCAACCGGGAAGCCGTTAGGTCCTGAGGATTTACCGGATCGGAGGCTCGACATGGCACTTAGGATCTCCTCTTCTGTGATCTCCCTCTCCAGCAGTTGCAGTTGTGTTTCCGTTATGGTGGGGATGTTAATTTGTTCCATGATCGTGACGTCCATCTGTGTCGTGGGCTTTCTGTACAACTCAGCATAATAATCTGCGAAGCCTTGATTTATTTCCTGATCGGTCACTCCTGGATTCGGTCCTCCTGTCTCAAGCCTTCGGACATGGCTGCGTCCCTGTTCCCTCCTTTCCAGCCTCGCCCGCATTGCAGTATGCGCTTGTTTCGCATTGTCCATCGCTAT
Organism: Ambystoma mexicanum; assembly: GCF_040938575.1. Classification (NCBI taxonomy): domain Eukaryota; kingdom Metazoa; phylum Chordata; class Amphibia; order Caudata; family Ambystomatidae; genus Ambystoma; species Ambystoma mexicanum. The sequence goes on along the minus strand of NC_090935.1, from coordinate 882,584,937 downwards.
GTTTTGCAGCTTTTTCTGTGCTAGTAGCAACGACCGATTCGAGGACAGTGTGTCCTCAATTATGTGCCTCTCCTCTGCTTGCTTGACCTGTTGTTCGGCCTCAAGAGTCTTGCTCCAGTGCTGTCTTTTTTTCGCGGTCGTCCACGATATCAGTTTGCCTCTTAACACCGTCTTGTAGGCCTCCCACAGTGTTCCTGCGTTCATTGCCGTCTGTGAGTTGAGCTCGAAATATGTGTTGGTCATCTCCTGTAGCTTGTCCACAAGCGCAGGGTCACCCAGGTAATAGGTATTTAGGCGCCAGCTCGGCGGTGGAAGCCGCCTGGATGTTATGAGTGTCAGTTCTAATATGGGAGTGGTCAGAGATGCCCCGGGGAAGAATGTCTATTTCTTGCGCCCTATGTATATCAGTTGCTGAGATGAAGAAATAATCTAGCCTGGAGAGCGAGGCATGTGCCCCTGAGTGGAAAGAGTATGCTCTCGTGTCCTGGTGGAGTTCTCTCCACACGTCACATAGGCCTAGTGCGTTGGCAAACGTGGCAAGTCTGGTGGGAACATTGGGGTTTCTATTCCTCAAGTGTGATCTATCAAGGGTTACGTTCATGACTTCATTAAAGTCACCTCCCAGGATCATGAGGTTGGATGTGTCGTTTGCGATTAACGGGGCAATGTCAGTAAGCAGTGGCTCAAGCAGGGTAGGGCGTGCGTAGGTAGCTATCAGAGCGATGGAGTGATCCCATAGCTTGCCTGTCGCGTACATATATCTGCCGCCTGTGTCATGGGTCACCGACGTGAGGTGGAAGGGGAGGTTTTTGTGTACCAGGATCATGACCACTCTTGAGCCTATCGCGAAACCTGAGTGAAGTGCCAGCTTGTAGTTTGTGCGGCTAAACAGGGTACAGTCAGTCCCTGCAAGATGGGTCTCAGACAGGAACACTATGTCAGCCCCCCGCCTGTTGAGGAATTGCCGCACCAGCCGACGCTTGACTGCACTGCCCAGCCCATTAACGTTCCAAGTCATGAGCCTCAGTGTTCTGAGAGTGTCGCTACTACCACTATGTGATGCCATGGGTGCTCGTGATGGTCACTGCCTGTGTTGCCGCTGACGGTGTTATACGCCAGCTGCAGATACGCCCGTAGGCGAACTCTGTCTTATCTAGCCTTATCATCCTATGCGTTTGACGGGTCCTGTCTGTAACTAAACCTAACAAATCCCCAACCCCCCTCCCCATACTCCTCCCAACTAGAAGCATTGGTCGCCCGAACAAAAAACCACTGGTGTCAACTGGACACCTTACATGCGTTTAACTTAACTTCAAGTACAGGTAGCCTCCCCCAGCTTGGCTCCCAAGGGGAGAGCCCTCTCTTGGGGGGGGTGGCTAGGGGGGAACCACCATGAATAATACCCGTGGAGGGGGCTCTCCTTGCGTCGCGGTCTTGGGGCATACCGCGACCGCATCAGGTAAGTGTGTGTAGCCTACTGTTGCGAAAGTGCGTGTCGATAGAGTAAAACAGTAGCTCAACCTGGGTGACCCAACGGGACCTCGGGCATCTGGCAGGCCTCGGGGCAGTGGTCAGCCTCCCCGCTCTTCCGGTGGGTGCTGCGCTGGTGGTTGGCGGACCTCCCGCTGTTGGTCTGGCGGAGGCCTTCGGTTCCTTCCCCTGTCGTTGCGGGGGGTCAACCAGTCTCCGTCTATGTTTTGTTCAGCCAGCGCCAAGCCTCCTTGAAATCATTGAAATGGACTGTTGTCCCTTTATGGTAAATCTTGAGTTGCGCAGGGAAGAGCAGGCCATACTTCACCCCCATTGTTTGCAGTTGTTTTTTGAGGTGGTCGAAGGAGTGTCTCGCCTTTTGCACTTCCCTGGTGTAGTCGGGGGAAAAGGCAATTTTGGAACCGTTGAATGTGACAGTGCCTTTTGCGCGCGCATGTTGCAGTAGGGCATCGCGATCCCTGTAATTTAAGAATTTTGCAATTATTGTGCGTGGAGGTGCACCGGCTGGGGGTCTACCTGTGGGCACTCTGTGTGCCCTCTCAATGGAGAAGAACTTGGAGAAGGCGTCTGGCTCGTACAGATCAGTCAGCCATTGTTCTAGAAAAAGTTCCATGCAGGAGCATTCAGCCTTCTCAGGTATACCGAGTATACGCACATTGTTACGCCTTGATCTGCCCTCTCCATCTTCAATTCTGTCCTCCTGTACCTTTAGTTTGGATGTTACGTTCTGGAGCTGCTATTGCATATTGTGCATTCTATCCTCTGCGTTGGATATGCGATGTTCCGCTTCCCCGGTGCGTGCTGTTAGCTTTTGAAGGTTGTGTCGGAGGAGGGCTACATCCATGCTTATCCCGTCCATTTGAGGAGCGGGAATCGGCTATCACAGCCATAATGTCCTTCAGTAAAATTCCTTGGTGCGTTTCCATCTCGTCCGCGGATTGCGGATGGGGGTCTGCCGCCAGGGGCGGTTGGATGGTATACTGATCCATCCTGCTTTGTGTGGGAAGTTTCCTCGCCTTGTCCTTCCCCATGGTACCGATATCACTAGCTGCGTATGGGGCTGCGTGCTTGGCCTGTCTTGCACGCCGTCGCCTCCTGGAGCGGAGCTCGGGGGGGGGGGAACACTAGCCTCCAGGAGCAGAGCCCGGGGGGGAACACTCGCCCATGCTGTCCAGCCGCTCCGGCACCTCCTCCCCGTCCGTGGCTCACAGGTTTGCCTCACACGCTGGGTCGCACGGGAAGGGTGCCCTCTCTCTCGAGTAGCAGTGCTGTCGGCGGGGGTTGCGGCGTCCCACGCGGGTGGATACGTGCTCCGCTCTTACCTCCGCACTGGTTCGCTATAGTCCGCCTGTTGGGAGGGACACCGCCCCACCGGGACCACTCTCTTCCTCCGATATCGACTGCGGAACAGTAACAGGCTGGATTCCGATGTCGCACTTCAGGGCGTTAGTCCGTACGGGCTGGTGGCCATTTTGGAAACTGGATGTCGATCGCATCGAAACTTCTCGTGGTCGTATTTCTTCTGGCCACGCCCCCGATTTTGTTATTTTAAACTGCATTGTTTCTTGCATATTTTGGGGCTTTCCGAATAGGAGAGCTCATCGCATCCAGCACGAAGGCCAACAATGGCTTGGGCATTATGGAGAGCAGGGTTAGACAGGACAGCATCAGCATAGCGATACAGCAGTCAAAAACTGGGGCCAAAAGAACGATCAACATTTGCTGCATTGACAAAGCACCAAACTGTCCGGTACACATCACTAATCTCTATTACGCACAAAGGCCCAAAGTTGGGGGGAGATTTTTAATTCACAATGACTCCTCAGCACTAAGCCGCTATCAATTTAAAGGGGTGCTGACTAAAGCGATCAGCAATGCAGGATGGGATCCGAAGGACATCGGCACCCACTCTTTTAGGATTGGGGCCGCAACCTCTGCATGGCAGGGAGGGCTGAGTACCCAGCAACATAAGACCATAGGGGGTTGGAAGCCAGGTTGTTAAAAAAGATACATCAGACCAGAACTAATATAGTTCCCCCCCTTTTTTTCTTCCCTTCAACTCTCAGAGACACCAGATGGACGGAAGACCCCACTGCGATCAGCTTGGATAGTTGGACACTCGTTCGTGTTCAGGACAGGGCGATGGGCTGAAGAAACCAAGAAGAAAAGAAAAATAAGAACAAAGCAAGCCAATCTAGGTCCTTATTAGCATCTGCACTAAAGGATATTAACCTGTAGATGCACTACCATACCACTATGAAGTGCAATATCCCTAGTGCTGCTTCTAAATGCCCAACCCCCCCTTTCTTACCCAGGCAGGTATCAGCCTTCATGGAGAAATCACCAGGGTTCTCACACCTCGATTCCTCCATATTCTCACATCTCATGCTACATCCACAGGCTCATGTGGGCCCGCACCTACTATAGTTGTGGGCATCCTACATGTTTCTAAGTGTGGCGGCCATCAGACGCAAAAGTGCCATTCTCTGCAGAGGGGGAACTGTACACAGAAACACTGCCACATGGAAGTGTGGTGGCTCACCATAACCAGGGTGTTCCTCCCCATAGACATCACTCTAGTGGAGGAAAAAGTCATGTGCTCTTTTGGGGGAATAAAGTGTGCTGGATCCTCATGATTATGATCCACCACTTTTGTCCTCCGAGAGTGAAGATCATCCGTTTGTGGGTGGCCTTCCGACTCCGCATTAGATGAAGGTAAGAAAAAGGGCCCATTGACGTGTTTGGGGAATCTATGCTTGATCCAGTTCTGATTAAGCATCCCCTCTCTCCAGAGTGGCTGCCAGCCCCGCACCTGAAACAGTACATTGATGATTGAATGCATTGCTCATTATCCAAGTAGGTTTGAAGGCACTCCCCGCTCGAGTGCCCTAGTTCTAATGTTTTAGCCGAGGTACTACTTACCCATGAACTGGACCCCAAATGCCTGTCCTCTGATCGATATATACCCTGGTTGGTCTGTGCGAATTTGGTAATCAAAAGGAGATTCCACATGCACTGTCCACTGATATCATTGTCCATGCCCCACCACTGTGAGAGAGGTTTGTTCCATTCTCCGAAGATACAAAGCTGAGCGGTTATATAACATTCGAGCAGGTCAGGGCAGCCTATCCCATCTTTATAAAGTATAGTGGTTCCCATGCTTTGTGCAATCTTTCACTCAGAACTGGAGATACGCACTCACCACTAGCCATTGGCTAGTAATTCTCTTGGCAAGTAAGAAGTGGTGTGTTTTGTGTATGTTGAGACATGAGGGGACAATTAACTTTATGCATGGCTAGTAGCTTGCAACATGACCATTTTACACTTACCTTGGGTTCTTATCTTTTCAGACAAAAGTGAGCTAGTTCCTTTGCCACTTAAGGAGTTCTTGTTTGTGGGAAGAGCCGGGAAATTGGCCTTGTACAAAAAAAAATGCTTACTCTGGGAGTGATAATGACCTAGAGGTATTTGACCCCTTTATGAATTATTTAAAATCTACCAATTACAACATTTTCATATGGGCAGTCGCTCCAAGGCCCATGCATAACATTTTAGACATCATGCTATTGATCCCAAATCCAGACACTTTAGGCAATGCCTCGATCTCTGATTGAAAGACCAGAAGAGATGCAAGTAGTTTAGGAAGTCTAATCACATCATCAGCATTTAGAAAGGGCAGTCGGAGAGGAAGTGGATAGGCTGGGCTATAACTGCTGTACAGAAAAAAAGATCCGCCGTAATTCCTGATATTACACCTAGGGGGCAACAATCTGGTTTCCATAGGAAGAAAAAATGTATACGAAGAAATGTGCGCCTCGTTATCAGGCATTTCTCACACTTGGAGGGACACAGAAATGTATTTCTTAGCAATCCTGCCTAGAAGAAAATGGCAGGGGGCCATCTGTTACAAAGCAGTGGACATTTCCAGAAGGAAATTGAACAGAGGTTTAGAGAAATTCTGCCTAGCCAAGGGCCTGGGGTTCATAAAACACCCATCCATAACATTGGGGACCCCGACCTTTTTCACAAGGACGGCACCCAGCTCTCGATACATGGCATGGAGCATTTCTTTAGAGAAATCTCTGCCACCTTAGCCACCAGGTTTTGCAAATAAACAAACTTTTGGGGGGAACACAGACAGACGAGAACCTGCCTGTGTGTGGCGACATGGGCCAGAGGGGGTTACCTCTGGACCTGGTGCCCAAAAGGATATTATTATGATTACGTGTATTGTTTATATCCATAACCATATCTGTATCAATAAAAACCTGCGCCCTTTTATTGCCAACACTTGACCAAATTGTTGTGGTGTAATATTTCATGGGGCGGGCAAGGGCCGTAAGACATGCCACACACACCTCACAACAACAAATGTAAGTCTGCTTCATATGAGTTCAACAATTATGTGAGCAGCAGCCTGCCAAGCCGCCAGGCCAGCAGCAGCGCCAGTCTAGCACCACTGAGGACTGCCGTCAAGCAGTGGGGTGAGGGTGAGCAAAGTGTATGATACAGATGATTAAGAACCCTCAGTTTACGCAGGAAGGATGCTACAGGCTTCCATCCTCTATGCCTGGGGCGCTGCAGGCTGCAGCTAGTACCTAGTGGTAGCCATTGCCGCTCCTGGCTGCACTACTCCTTGCTGGCAGTGAGGACACACGTGTGTGCGCTCCTTACAATTATGCACTTGGAATGCATCAGCTCGAGCTGATCCTGGTTGCCACCCCCTTCACCTGGCTGATTTCCAGTTCATTGCCCCTGGCATCAGTGACCCACCCAGTGGTGGGGTGGCCAATTCCCTGCATGGTGCTCAATAAACGGCAGGACCGTTTCACGTCTTTCCACCAAAATGAACCCAGAACCCAGAGGCACTGTTTAAGTTGTTTCTCTGAAAGGGAAGCCTTTTTGCAAACGTTCCTTTAAATCATGTGTAGCTTCCACTCGCATATTTTCAGTGCACTTTTACATTCATTTCTTGAGCAGAAGGACAATGATGTGATATGTATATAGCGCTTACGACAAAGCGCTCCACAGAAAGCATATTTACAAACAATATCACCCAACCGAAGTTGGTACTCATTTATCAACTGAGCTGGCCTTGCTGGAATTCGAACCTGTGACCTGCACATCATACACAGATCCCAGCATGTCTAATAGGACTTCCTGAGATGCTATCACTGCCGTGGTAGGCTTGGGGGTGTTCATCTGGCCACGCAGTAATAAACCCTCCACGCCCACCCCCTTCATGAAGCTGTGAGCCGCCGCTGCTCTTCACCTTGTCAGCGGTACATGCCTCATTGCCAGGCAATGGTGTGTGTGTGTAGGCCCTCCGTTTCCCGTCAGTGATTTCAGCCTCTATGCCCACCCCTCCATTATCAGTAATACCCGAATTGGACTCATGCTGCTATGCCTCTGAGCGCTTCTTCCTAATGAACCCTGCCCCAATGCCCCCTGGCCGTGAGTACCTGGTGATAAGCTCTGATTACGAACGGAGCCTTACCCAGTGTGGTCCTCTGCCCGGGATTGTTGTTTGCCCCTGCCGCCTTGACTCCGTAGTGTCTGCCTGTGTTCCCTGTGAAGCCTGTCTGTCATTCCAGCCCCCGCGCGGCCCTGTTGTAAGTGGAAAAAGGACAGAGCCCCTTTAAGAAGGAAGCCCAGGACTATGGGAGGGAGCGGGAGGCAGGAGGAAGGGGAGGAGCAAGGGAAGGGAAACGGCAGTCAAGAGGTAGGAGGAATAAAGAAAGGTTGAACATGATGGTGGCTCTGTGTTTCATGGTATGCGTGGGCACTGGTGAGTGCTGAGTCCCCCCACAACAGGCCCTATCAGTGGTGTAGCTCAGATGTTTGTGTAAGCATTAGTTTGTTAAAGATCAGTTGCCATACGCAATCCACCCGACTAAAGGTAACTGGGCAGCAAATCGCCCTCAGAGATCCCGTACTCAACCTCGCCATCATCAATACATTAATAGGCAATGGTCACTGTGGTGTGTGGCCCATTTAACTGTGGGCCCGTTGCCCCTTTAAGAAAAGGTGTCATAACATGACACTCTCAATAAAAGGGGCTCTGCTGGCATTGGAGGGGCAGTGCAGCAGAGCCCCAGGAAGTGGCAACTAGTATCTGTGTCCTTGATTGTTCTTTGTTTGCCGTGTGAGCATGGCCTGGTTCTGCAGCCCCGGCCTGGGTACCCCCAGAGCCGAGGCTGCCATATCCTGGGTGCTCCCAGCCACGGTACACCGCCTGATGATCCAGGCATTGCAGGGTGTCCCCTGCGGTCCAACGGCTGCATACCCGCAGCATTGGTGTTAAGTTGGGTGACCCCGACATCTGGTGTGGCCTGCCCTGGTGACCGGTGGCGGGCCACTAACATTGGCGACGAGGGCGGTCTGTGCCCCGCATGCATGTGGGCTGTTGGAAGCCCAGTGTGTGGTCCTAAAAGTGGTCGTGGCCACGTGTGTGGTGGCGGCGGAGGCCACGAAGAATGAAGAAGCGGAGTCGGTGTTAAGAAAGATTTCATAATTGTGTGTAATTTTCCCTTCATGTGTCAACCCCCAATCTTTTTGCTGCTGTTTAGAGACCATTGACTGACTTTGCCAGAGAAGCACAGCCTTCAGCTGAACTCCTCTGGGCTTTCGCTCACTTTTTATGGGGAAACTGACATGCCCTTAAGACAGTCACTACTGGGAGACTTTGTTTCCCTTAGTCCTATCCTCATGTTTCAACTTTTCCTAAGGCCCTCGAAACTCTTGCTGGACTTTTTATGAACTGTGCAGATGTGTCATGGACAGGCCTAGTGGCAGCTATCTTTTTGCATTCTTTTTAACCCTTTGCTGCCATATTAACCGCGTTAACCGCGTTTGGCAAAAATAGGTGGCCTGGCTCCAAAAAGGCCATGCCACGAGGTTGCTTGTCCTGTCCTTTAGCCATCTTGCCCCTTGAGCTTCCCCAGGTCAAATCAACCTGGGTCAGTCCTTATTTGGTCATGCACTTTCCCACAAATCCCAATGCTTTTGCTGGCTTCTGCATGCCTTGTGTGTGTGCCTCCAGGATGTGGGCTGGAACGTCTGGCTCCAATACACATCCTGGGTGCCAGAGAGTCTGGAGTGCCATGAATGACTGGGACCACCGTGGTCTGTGATTGGTCCACGTATGGAGTGTGCGTTTGTGAGCAGATCTCCCCTTTGGTCCTCTTCGTTTTGGCGAGTTCTCACTGAAAACAAAATGTATGATCCAAGTATCCTGCAACTACGAGTCGAGGAACCGCTGGTGACCCGCTCGAAGGTTTGGCACCCTGAGGCCGCTGTCGACCCGTGGGACCCCTCTGCATCTGGTCGTCCTAGAAGGTCTGCGAAGACGCTTTGACCCGTTGGAATAGTGAGACCAACTATTCTCGGCACCTTCATCAAACCCTGCACGTAAGCTTTCTCGGAAGTGTCCCTGGACCAACCAGTGGACTGACGAGCTTACCCAGTTGCTTTGCTCTATCACCGCTGCCATTTTGAGGAGGCCCTCGAAACTTGGTATACTACTAGCTCTGTGTCCACAGCACCCTCACACCGAATTTCATACACTTGGCATTCCCAGATCTGAAGTGAGACGAGTGCACCACGACCGGAGTAATCGCGGTTACCATGTTGCCCTGCCGCGGCAGCGTCCTTTGAAATGCCACTGCATTTGTGACGCTCTTGCCCCTGAAGCCTGCTGCAGTGAAACTGGGTCAATTCATCCACCCGGAGTGGAGAAATCACCACTGTCCCGTTTGGGAATCATCGCTGTATCTCAGGAACTGAAAAGTGCAGAGACGTCCTTTTTGCTGCATTCAAACCTGCAAGCAAAGTGGACTGACCTGCTGAAGTTTGGGTCCACTTACATTGGGACCGGTGAGTTCTCAATACCCCAACAGGTGGTCCCTACTGCAAGGTCCCATTTTTATGCTGAGTGGCCCCTGCTATGGAAAAATAGCGACTCCATCCCAAACTCTTGAACTGCCTCTGCCTTCAAGTGGAGGTCCTTCTTGAATAGTGGGAACTCATTCTGCATCGCCTCATCCATCTTCCTGAGCTGCGCGAGACCCCTGAAGAGACTCTATTCTGCCCATTGGAACAACCGCGTGCGTTTGCATTGCATGTACTATTGAGCACAAGGCTCCTCTCTTCTTAGGGCTTGAACTGCCTCCTAGTTGGGTGTATTTTCAATGTTGGACTGGGCCTAAAGAATATCTGCACTGCCTGTTTCCTTCCCATCTAGGTTTTCGACATATTTCGTGCATTTAACCCTTTAGACCCCAATGGTCTTGTATATACATTGAATGGATAGAGATGGGTTGGTTTACTTAGTGTTACTGTGATTCTTTTGCTATGGTCTATGTTACAAAGGCCTTGTAATAAATGTGTATATGTTTTTGATATAACACCTGTCTGGAGTAATTTGTAAGTATCCTTGCTTTGTGTGCTCGTTGAGGTCCTTCAGTCACCCTCACCCCTCCTGAGACTTAGGCCCTCATTACGACCCTGGCGGAGGTCCATGGTGCAATTTGCACCATGGACCATGGCGCAGAGCTGCCAACTCCGCCATGGGGGTTGGCGGACTTACCACCCCATTCCGACCTTGGCGGGGCGGTAAGTCCCCAATCCCCATTTACCCTTCCCCATTCCCATTTTTGCCCCATAGGGTATAATGGGAGTGGGGAAGGCGTTAATTACGCCACCGTAAATTACGGTGGCGTAATTAACAACAGGTCCCGTAGCGCCATGGATTTTTCCGCCCGGAAAAACCAGGCGTGAAAACCGCCATGGCGCTACGGGAACTCGTAGTAAGGCGGAAGGGTACGCCATGCATTACGCTGGCGTAATACCCCTTCCGCCAGGGTCGTAATGAGGGCCTTAGTCTTGACCGCCTGCCATAGTTACCCTGATTGGTCTGACTTGTCCAGAGGTTACCCTGTTCCAAGAAACTAGGCTGGCCTTCTGAACCTCTGCCCCTCCAGGTCACAGTTCAGAAATCCATTTTAACAAATTGGTGTACAGCGGTGGGATAGGACTGAGGGTATCCAGTGTTGCATACTAGTGAAGGCATTTCAAGTTATTCCTACCAGGACACACAGTGAATTGTTGTAGTATAACTGAAAAAGGCCATAACCCTATCTAACAATATGGAAACAAGTACCTTGTTAAATTTAAATGCTTCTAAATCTGAAACATTGAGAAAGGTGTGTGCTGAGAGAGGTATCTCTGCTCAAGGCACAAAAATGGAAATGATCCAAAGAATCATGGACTGGCAAAAAGCTCAGCTTAGTGCCATAGCTTCTGATGATAGTGCAGAAGGAGGTGGGGCTGCTCTCACTGGCAGAACTGGTAGTTCTACCGCTGCACTGATTCATAGAGACCATGAGGATTTGAAGGATGTAATGTCTAATGTTTCCTCTGCCAGTGCTGAAGGTGAGGCCATACTTGAATTCAAGAAACAAGAACTGCTGTTTAGGCAGAAGTAGCTTAAATTTAACATGGCCAAACGGAGCAGGCAGAAAAACAGAAAGACAGGGATCATCAATTGGACCTGCCCAAGCTTCAGGTTGCCAATGAATCCAAGGGTCCTGGACATGGCTCCTGGCCTTCCTCTCATCCAAGGTTTCCTAAGGATCTGCTCAGTGCGTATGAGGAAAATAATGACATTATGGACTGGCTGAATACATTTGGGTATGCATGTGAAGTTCAACAAGTTGACAATGCTGATAAAATTGCCTGGTTACTCAGCAGACTGCCCCATTCTCGCTGCAGTGCCATTATGTAAAAGTCAAAAGCTGAGAGAGCAGATTTTGCATTGTTGAAGCAAACTCTCATTTTGAAGTTTGGAAAAACTCCTGCCCAATACTTAAAAAGATTCAGAGAGTACAAAAAGAAAGAAGGTGGTACCTGGGTATCTTATGTAACTGAATCCTTAAAGAACTTGACTGGCTGGGTGGAGGGTTATAAGGTCTCTACTTTTGAAGGTATGATATGTCTTGTCATGCTTGAACATATTTTTGCATCTTCTACCCCAGAGCTTAAGCAGCATTTGGCAGATACAAAGGAGATAGATCCTAAGAAACTTGCCATAGCAGCAGATTTGTGTGTGTCACATAGAGTGTCCCATAAGAACAAGACTCATCGTGGTAAGCAGGAGGAGGGGTAAAAGTCCAAAGATAAGGAGGGTGGAGAATCTGATAAAACTTCGCCCAGAAGGGCCACAAAAAGATAATAAGAGTAAGACACAAGAGAACTCACAGTGTACTGGAGGGCAGCCTCCAAAACAGAACTCTGGTTATAATAAGCCTCCCAATGTAAACAGACCCAATGGATATTGTTTTGCTTGTGGAGCAACTGACCATGTGAAGGGGGATCCCAGATGTAAGGTCAAAACCTTGGGGGTCCACTCTGCTAATCTGGCCTTCTCCTCCTATGAGGAAGAAGAGATTACAGGGGCATCCTTCTACTTATACTCCTTCCTCAGTGGGATAGAAGCTGAGGTAGTTTTAGTTTCCCTGGGTTCCTGGGAGCCTAAAGTCTCAGAGGCTTATGCTAGGATTCCAGATAATACCAAGCACTACTTTAAAGACAGGGGGCCTCATTACGAATGTGGCAGAAAGGTAACAACGGCGCCGGTAGTGCTACGGGCACCGTTTTTACCTCTGCCACATTACGAGTTCTGCTTGCCGGTGCCGGACTGCACGCGTGGTCTGACCAGGCCTGCAGACTGGCACCCACGAGCAGAACTCGTGATTGCACCGGCACCGTTATGAACAGTGCCGGTGCAATCATGCTCCCGACCCCCATTCTGCCCTCTGGGCCCTAAGGGCCAGAATGGGGATCGGGAGGCCGGCCATACCGGCACCCACGAATGGGCAATTACCGGCCCATTCATATCGTAATGGGTCGGTAATGGCCCATTCGTGGGTGCCAGTGCCGGTAGCGAGTTTGGCGGTAGCCATGCCCTTAATAAGGGCCTGGCCGGCTGAGTACAGGAGGTTTGGACGTTTCGCCCTGATCTTGATCTCGACGGCCTTGAAATACAGCTCGAGGTTTTCCACCCACGTCGTCCACCGGGGTCCTAGACTGGCTGGAGCCCCCATCACATCAAACGGAAGGGCGCAAACTGTACATTCTGACGATATGCCCCTTCATTTTCATTTTCGGCATCCCCCATGATGGTGCATGGGCATGCTGCAGTCTGTGCTCACTGATGATGGGCCCCTGGCTAGTGCTGCGCACCTTGGGAGTCACAGAGGGCGCAAGAGCCCTCCTTGTGGAGCCGCTACCCTTAGGGGTTGTTCTGGTGTCCTGGATAGACAGGCCTCCCGTTGCTGATCGAACACCTCTGCAGGCGAACCAAGGGCTATGCAGACCAAGCAGATTGAGGATCACTGAAGGGAGCATGAGCACTCCTTATGGAGCCACTACCCTTTGGGGTTGCTTCGTGAAGGTAGATGAGCTCTTGGGAGGGTGGATTGATGGGCCCTTAGGGGTTGTTCTGGTGCCCTTGATGTACGGTCCTCCCTGTACTGACGAGACACCCCCGCGGGCACAATGAGGTATGTACAGACCCAGCAGGTTTGATTGTGCTTGTTTATTTTATTTCTGTCCACTGCCGCGGGCCCGTTGTTGATCGGCCACGCCCACCTCCTGCAGGCTTGACTGTTCTCCTTTGTTGACCGCTGCAGCTCGGTGGTCATAGAGCATGCATCTTTCTATTTGTATGTTTTGTTTTTTTCGGGGCCACCGCAGGCCTCCGTTTCTTTTTATTCCTAATTTCACTGTGGCCGCTCGGGTCCTGATAGGTCACGCCCCTCCTTTGCGGGGCCGTTGTCTCTTTTCCCTTTAAGCATTTTCTTTTTTCCTGGCAGCCGATTATCAGGCCGCCACACACACCCAGCCTCACCCGCCCTACTTCAGATGCTCTTTAGGCACCGGAGTGGTCATGCAAGAGCCTGCAGCACCTTCCCCGCTGCAGGTCCGGAGCTCGGCAGGCCGTGCCTCTTCTTGCCGGGTCCACCTGAGGGCCTCAGCTGTTCTTTGTTCGGCAGGCACCGCCACCTCTATCACACCCACAGACACCAGGCGATTCCTGCAAGTGTCAAATACAGGGCCCTGGGCCACCTGCCACCACTCTGACCTGGAGGTGCAGAGGTTCAGAAGGCCAGCCTAGTTTCTTGGAACAACAGGGTAACCTCTGGATAAGTCAGACCAATCAGGGTAGCTATGGAAGGCCGTCAAGACTAAGTCTCAGGAAGGGTGAGGGTGGCTGAAGGACCTCAATGAGCACACAAAGCAAGGCCACTTACAAATTACTCCAGACAGGTGTTATATCAAAAATATATACACATTTATTACAAGGCCTTTGTAACATAGACCACAGCAAAAGAATCACAGTAACACTAAGTAAACCAACCCATCTTAAACAACACAGAGGCTGTGTAAGACCCTGCGGCCCATAAACCAGTCATATGGCACAGCCATTGCAGCAGTGAATGAGTACTTCATGCCCATGGTCAACAGGGATTAGGAAAGGTTCAGGATGAAGTGCACACGGCTGGAGGAAGGTTAGAGCCTCAATGCATTTCATGGCAAGCTACTTGGCATCGTGTTGTCCTGTGCTCTGGGCAATTTTGAGGACGACGATATCGGGCCCAGATCATCTATGGCTGTAGCTCAGCCAAGCTGTGGAAAAAGGTCCTCAGAGAGCCGGGGCTGGGCTTGGACCAGATACTGGAGCTGGGCCGTGCCCAGGAATGGGTGGAGGTGCGTGCCTCGGCTATGGACCTCTCGAGCTCAAAGCCCCATGCAATGGGTAAAGTTGTAGGAGGTGACGGCCGTGAGCAAATGGCAAGAGGGGAGGCCAACAAGAAGAGGGGATTGGCCAAGGAGAGAGTCTGGTGCCACAAAATGGCATCAGTGTGGATGAGACCTCCTGCACATGCAGGAGTGCCAAGGACACGCATGTGGGAGGTGCGGAAAGGTAGATCACTTCGCACAGGGGTGTGCCCAACCACAACGCCAGCCAGCATGGTCGCGCCATCAGAAGGTGTTAGGCAGAAACCTGTGCAGTTCCCTTAGGGACCACTGCAAAAGATTTAAGACTACAGGTGTTGGCAGTAAACCCACTTGACAGCAGTCTGTACCACCCAGATTTACCTGGTAGCTGTGGCTGAGCAGTCAGACTTCTCTCAAGAAGAGTTAGGCAGTATGCAAAGTATACAAAATAGGCACTCAGAAACAATAATACAAGCAAACACTGACCAGAGCTTTGGTATCAAAGTATATAATTATTTATTTAAAAACACACAGTTGAAACACTCCAGCACTCTAATTGTAAAATATTGTAAACACAGTTACTATTGTAATATATACACCCCTTTTTCCTTATCAGATAAATCACAGTAAAACACCACTTATTTTCATACAGAGGTGAGCGCTTAACTAGATGGCACTCCAATAAGTTTGTGAGAAAGGGAGGGAAAAAGACAGAATATGGAAAGGTACACCACTCTAAGATTCAGGAACACTATAAGCAAGGCAGAAGAGCAAAAGTCACTGGTGAGCCAAAGTCCAAAGGTTGGGCCCACTCTTAGAGAGAGCAGAGCACAAATGTGCCCAAGATCACACAGTTACACTAGGCTTAGAAAGTCTTACAGAGGGTTCAAAAAGAGTTTAGAGAGGCTTAGGAAAGTTTAGCCAGGGTGTCCCAGGCTAACCCAGGTCCGAAAGCCGGGGGCTAAATCTACCCCGTACAGTCGGTAGCAAGGGAAGCCAGACGGGACACGGTACCTTAAGTGGGAAGGATCCTCCAGCGGTGGCAGTTGTTCCTGGTAGTGGGTGCAAGTTGCGTCGTCGTCCAGGGGAAGAAAAGATCTCGACTTGGAGGAAAGATGAAGGTCGTTGCACTACCAGGGAAGAAACCAGCCGTGGAGTTTTCCGGTTAAAGGTGGTACCTTTGTTTCACGGTCATGGTAAAACGTGGTATCCCGGTTGCCGGGGTGCTTGGCACAGGCAAGGCGGCCACGAGGTACATCGGGAAGGCGAAAAGACGGTGAAACTGGTTATCCCCACCAGTCAAAGGAAGAAGACTCTCCGGTAGGAGATCTTCTCTGTCATTGGGAAAAGTGGTGAGGCAGTCCAGCAGGGCTCCACCGGTGGTGGTGTCGTGGCAGGTTGGCTCAGCTTCTCCCTCGTCGGATTCTTAGGCCCTTTGGCGACTTCTAAAGTTCCAGTCCCCAAAGCCCTGCTTTTATGCAGCAAACCCCCATTCACTCAGCCTAGCTGTCACTCAAACATGCTAAGTGGTGAGCCGGCCGGCTCACCACTTGGGCCAATCAGGATGGAGTGCGCCTTGAGTTGCATAGGCAACTCAGTCCAGGGTGCCTAAATTCCCCTCCACCCCTCCTAAGTACCCCAAACAGAGTGGCACCACTTTGGAGGGCTTCTGTGGAGAAGCCCGCCAAAAAGTGGAACAGAGGGCTCGACTTGGGTTGGAGTCACAGAAGAGAACACAAACGCCATTTTAGAATCAAGTTTTGGCAAAAAATACCAACCGGAGAATTAATATTAATTCAATAAACCGGCGGTATGTTCGAGGCTACCGTAAATAATTAAATAAAGGTTGTAGCCTAAAACAATGGGAAATCCCATAGGAAAATATTCGCGGTTGAATATAAAAAGTAGTATCCACTGCCACCAGCCAAAACTCGATCAGGGGGGACGGAGACGTGCCCCCTCGACTAACAGATCCTGGGGCAATCGAATTGCCCCAGCCAGTACGTCCACAATATGATGGTTTGTACTGGTTCTGTTCAGAATTTAAGACTAGTAAAATCAATGGTGACTTTACATGCCCTGGGAGACAGTAGTCAGTCCCAGGGTATGGAGTCTATACTGGGGGGTCACTATGACACCCCTGTGTCATTGTATTGAGGGTGCTGTGTAACACACATCACAAAAACACATGAAGCCCTATGGGGTAAAAGACCATAGCCCATTAAACACATCTAGATTCAAAGAAACACACTCAAATCATGCCCAAGAGTGAGGGTAAAAGAGTCTCGCTCTTGCAGGAGAAAAAAAATAAACCGAAAAAATCCAGCAAAGCTGCTGGGGGACTCACTAGGTTAGGAAATTCAGCCTTAACAGAGAATTCTCCTTAACAGGAGGAAGCATGTCAAAGGAGGTCACTGGGAGGAAACCTCCCCAGAGTAGCGGCTGTCCAGGTGACAAAGGAGCAAAGGAGGGGACTGTACAATTATGCAGAGGACGAAGAGAAGGAGAATGTGTTCTTCTTGTCCTGCAGCAGCTCAGGTGGTCAATTTGATCTAGGCATTTTCTGATCCCGTTGCCAGCCACTGGGCCTCCCCTGGGTGCGGGGATTGGAATGCACCATAGTTTGCAGTCATTGAGTGGTCATGTTCATAGGAGTAGTGCGCGGACTGGATTGCATTATAGTAGTGGACCCCTGTATAGGGTTGTTGTTTTACATGTGCATTGGGTTTTCTTTTGTTATAATAAAGGAGGGATGCAGTGTACTGGGGAGACCACCGGTCGGCCCATAGAGTCAGGGTTTGCTCCGAAGTTCTTTAAGACGAGATAGCTGCACCTTGAGATGGATTGGGGTGCAGATTTATTACTCCAACACTAATTAATAAGGACAACTCAATGGTTTGGCAAAGGAAGTCTGTTTAATGACTAGTACAAAAAACAGGGAGTCATGGAAATCAGCAGTGATGTGATTGTCCGTCTCGCTTCAGGAGGTTCAGAAGGCCAGCCTAGTTTCTTGGAACAACAGGGTAACCTCTGGATAAGTCAGACCAATCAGGGTAGCTATGGAAGGCCGTCAAGACTAAGTCTCAGGAAGGGTGAGGGTGGCTGAAGGACCTCAATGAGCACACAAAGCAAGGCCACTTACAAATTACTCCAGACAGGTGTTATATCAAAAATATATACACATTTATTACAAGGCCTTTGTAACATAGACCACAGCAAAAGAATCACAGTAACACTAAGTAAACCAACCCATCTTAAACAACACAGAGGCTGTGTAAGACCCTGCGGCCCATAAACCAGTCATATGGCACAGCCATTGCAGCAGTGAATGAGTACTCCATGCCCATGGTCAACAGGGATTAGGAAAGGTTCAGGATGAAGTGCACACGGCTGGAGGAAGGTTAGAGCCTCAATGCATTTCATGGCAAGCTACTTGGCATCGTGTTGTCCTGTGCTCTGGGCAATTTTGAGGACGACGATATCGGGCCCAGATCATCTATGGCTGTAGCTCAGCCAAGCTGTGGAAAAAGGTCCTCAGAGAGCCGGGGCTGGGCTTGGACCAGATACTGGAGCTGGGTCGTGCCCAGGAATGGGTGGAGGTGCGTGCCTCGGCTATGGACCTCTCGAGCTCAAAGCCCCATGCAATGGGTAAAGTTGTAGGAGGTGACGGCCGTGAGCAAATGGCAAGAGGGGAGGCCAACAAGAAGAGGGGATTGGCCAAGGAGAGAGTCTGGTGCCACAAAATGGCATCAGTGTGGATGAGACCTCCTGCACATGCAGGAGTGCCAAGGACACGCATGTGGGAGGTGCGGAAAGGTAGATCACTTCGCACAGGGGTGTGCCCAACCACAACGCCAGCCAGCATGGTCGCGCCATCAGAAGGTGTTAGGCAGAAACCTGTGCAGTTCCCTTAGGGACCACTGCAAAAGATTTAAGACTACAGGTGTTGGCAGTAAACCCACTTGACAGCAGTCTGTACCACCCAGATTTACCTGGTAGCTGTGGCTGAGCAGTCAGACTTCTCTCAAGAAGAGTTAGGCAGTATGCAAAGTATACAAAATAGGCACTCAGAAACAATAATACAAGCAAACACTGACCAGAACTTTGGTATCAAAGTATATAATTATTTATTTAAAAACACACAGTTGAAACACTCCAGCACTCTAATTGTAAAATATTGTAAACACAGTTACTATTGTAATATATACACCCCTTTTTCCTTATCAGATAAATCACAGTAAAACACCACTTATTTTCATACAGAGGTGAGCGCTTAACTAGATGGCACTCCAATAAGTTTGTGAGAAAGGGAGGGAAAAAGACAGAATATGGAAAGGTACACCACTCTAAGATTCAGGAACACTATAAGCAAGGCAGAAGAGCAAAAGTCACTGGTGAGCCAAAGTCCAAAGGTTGGGCCCACTCTTAGAGAGAGCAGAGCACAAATGTGCCCAAGATCACACAGTTACACTAGGCTTAGAAAGTCTTACAGAGGGTTCAAAAAGAGTTTAGAGAGGCTTAGGAAAGTTTAGCCAGGGTGTCCCAGGCTAACCCAGGTCCGAAAGCCGGGGGCTAAATCTACCCCGTACAGTCGGTAGCAAGGGAAGCCAGACGGGACACGGTACCTTAAGTGGGAAGGATCCTCCAGCGGTGGCAGTTGTTCCTGGTAGTGGGTGCAAGTTGCGTCGTCGTCCAGGGGAAGAGAAGATCTCGACTTGGAGGAAAGATGAAGGTCGTTGCACTACCAGGGAAGAAACCAGCCGTGGAGTTTTCCGGTTAAAGGTGGTACCTTTGTTTCGCGGTCATGGTAAAACGTGGTATCCCGGTTGCCGGGGTGCTTGGCACAGGCAAGGCGGCCACGAGGTACATCGGGAAGGTGAAAAGACGGTGAAACTGGTTATCCCCACCAGTCAAAGGAAGAAGACTCTCCGGTAGGAGATCTTCTCTGTCGTTGGGAAAAGTGGTGAGGCAGTCCAGCAGGGCTCCACCGGTGGTGGTGTCGTGGCAGGTTGGCTCAGCTTCTCCCTCGTCGGATTCTTAGGCCCTTTGGCGACTTCTAAAGTTCCAGTCCCCAAAGCCCTGCTTTTATGCAGCAAACCCCCATTCACTCAGCCTAGCTGTCACTCAAACATGCTAAGTGGTGAGCCGGCCGGCTCACCACTTGGGCCAATCAGGATGGAGTGCGACTTGAGTTGCATAGGCAACTCAGTCCAGGGTGCCTAAATTCCCCTCCACCCCTCCTAAGTACCCCAAACAGAGTGGCACCACTTTGGAGGGCTTCTGTGGAGAAGCCCGCCAAAAAGTGGAACAGAGGGCTCGACTTGGGTTGGAGTCACAGAAGAGAACACAAACGCCATTTTAGAATCAAGTTTTGGCAAAAAATACCAACCGGAGAATTAATATTAATTCAATAAACCGGCGGTATGGTCGAGGCTACCGTAAATAATTAAATAAAGGTTGTAGCCTAAAACAATGGGAAATCCCATAGGAAAATATTCGCGGTTGAATATAAAAAGTAGTATCCACTGCCACCAGCCAAAACTCGATCAGGGGGGACGGAGACGTGCCCCCTCGACTAACAGATCCTGGGGCAATCGAATTGCCCCAGCCAGTACGTCCACAATATGATGGTTTGTACTGGTTCTGTTCAGAATTTAAGACTAGTAAAATCAATGGTGACTTTACATGCCCTGGGAGACAGTAGTCAGTCCCAGGGTATGGAGTCTATACTGGGGGGTCACTATGACACCCCTGTGTCATTGTATTGAGGGTGCTGTGTAACACACATCACAAAAACACACGAAGCCCTATGGGGTAAAAGACCATAGCCCATTAAACACATCTAGATTCAAAGAAACACACTCAAATCATGCCCAAGAGTGAGGGTAAAAGAGTCTCGCTCTTGCAGGAGAAAAAAAATAAACCGAAAAAATCCAGCAAAGCTGCTGGGGGACTCACTAGGTTAGGAAATTCAGCCTTAACAGAGAATTCTCCTTAACAGGAGGAAGCATGTCAAAGGAGGTCACTGGGAGGAAACCTCCCCAGAGTAGCGGCTGTCCAGGTGACAAAGGAGCAAAGGAGGGGACTGTACAATTATGCAGAGGACGAAGAGAAGGAGAATGTGTTCTTCTTGTCCTGCAGCAGCTCAGGTGGTCAATTTGATCTAGGCATTTTCTGATCCCGTTGCCAGCCACTGGGCCTCCCCTGGGTGCGGGGATTGGAATGCACTACAGTTTGCAGTCATTGAGTGGTCATGTTCATAGGAGTAGTGCGCGGACTGGATTGCATTATAGTAGTGGACCCCTGTATAGGGTTGTTGTTTTACATGTGCATTGGGTTTTCTTTTGTTATAATAAAGGAGGGATGCAGTGTACTGGGGAGACCACCGGTCGGCCCATAGAGTCAGGGTTTGCTCCGAAGTTCTTTAAGACGAGATAGCTGCACCTTGAGATGGATTGGGGTGCAGATTTATTACTCCAACACTAATTAATAAGGACAACTCAATGGTTTGGCAAAGGAAGTCTGTTTAATGACTAGTACAAAAAACAGGGAGTCATGGAAATCAGCAGTGATGTGATTGTCTGTCTCGCTTTAACTCCAACGAACTTCATAAAAAGCACATCATTTATACTAAAAACTCGTCATAACTGACGTGTAGCACTCAAAAGTTAATAAGTATTTCTATTGGTTCGGAAAAGGTAACTTTAATATAGGTGCTATATCTGTATATGGTAACAGGGTGAGGGGATTGGGTAAACACTGTCAGTTGGGCATCTAAGCCCTTCCTTCAAAATGACTACTATAGACGTCACTAAAAGTATGACGTCTCATTGGTTCTACTAACTATAGGACCCTAGATTATTTGGTCCATTGTGATTGGGTTGGCATCAACCCCATGCATACTCTTCCATTTTGCTTAGCAGCACACAGAACGGTCAGCCAGGTGCAGGGTGCCCCCATCAGCTACCCGTACTTCCTCCAATTAAGGTTACAATAAGGGCCTTTTGCGACCCCCCAGCAGCCCGTTCCCACCCCGCACCCTCTTCCTGGTTTCCCTTCCCTCCCGCCTCCCGACCCGCCCAGCACCGCTCTTATTGGTCCTTTGGACCCATTGCAGCAAAGCCAGAGATGTGCCTGAACTCACCGGCTCCATTTCCAAAGGAGCACAGTGAGTTGCAATCCCTCCTAGGAGCGCCCTAATTTTGAAATATCTGTAGGCCCTAAGGCCTTTTGCGACCCCCCAGCAGCCTGCTCCCACCCGCACCCTCTTCCTGGTTTCCCTTCCCTCCCGCCTCCCGACCCGCCCAGCACCGCTCTCATTGGTCCTTTGGACCCATTGCAGCGAAGCCAGAGACGTGCCTGAACTCACCGGCTCCATTTCCAGAGGAGCACGATGAGTGGCAAGGCCCTCCTAGGAGCGCCCTAATTTTGAAATATCTGTAGGCCCTGATGCCTTTTGCGACCCTCCAGAAGCCCGCTCCCACCCCGCACCCTCTTCCTGGTTTCCCTTCCCTCCCGCCTCACGACCCGCCCAGCACCGCTCTCATTGGTCCTTAGGACCCATTGCAGCGAAGCCAGAGACGTGCATGAACTCACCGGCTCCATTTCCAGAGGAGCACAGTGAGTGGCAAGGCCCTCCTAGGAGCGCTCTAATTTTGAAATATCTTTAGGCCCCAAGGCCTTTTGCGACCCCCCAGCAGCCCGCTCCCACCCTGAACCCTCTTCCTGGTTTCCCTTCCCTCCGGCCTCCCAACCCGCCCAGCACCGCACCCATTGGTCCTTAGAACCCATTGCAGTGAAGCCAGCGACGTGCCTGAACTCACCGGCTCCATTTCCAGAGGAGCACAGTGAGTGGCAAGGCCCTCCTAGGAGCGCCCTAATTTTTAAATATCTGTAGGCCCTAAGGCCTTTTGCGACCCCGCAGCAGCCCGCTCCCACCGGCACCCTCTTCCTGGTCTCCCTTCCTTCCCGCCTCCCGACCCGCCCAGCACCGCTCTCATTGGTCCTTAGGACCCATTGCAGCGAAGCCAGAGACGTGCCTGAACTCACCCGCTCCATTTCCAGAGGAGCACGGTGAGTGGCAAGGCCCTCCTAGGAGCGCCCTAATTTTGAAATATCTGTAGGCCCTGAGGCCTTTTGCGACCCCTCAGCAGCCCGCTCCCACCCCTCACCCTCTTCCTAGTTTCCCTTCCCTCCCAACCCACCCAGCACCGCTCTAATTGGTCCTCCCAGCCTTCATCACTGGTCTTCCCAGGGCAGCCCTTCTGCCCGTGCAGCCCTGCAGCTAAGGGCCCTAAGGCCAAGGACGGCTCCAACAGAGGCGGCTCCAAGAAGTGTCAGCAGGTGTCCGCAGGGGAAGCAGTGGACAGCTGTCAACCATCATCTACAAGGACCAGTAAGGTAGGAGTGGCCTGGGTCAGGAGTGGAGCAACTACTCTACCCTAGACTCCAAGCCACTTAACAAACCCATAGTAAACAAGGTGATTACTCCCCACTGCATCTCTCTTTCCCTCACCCTCAAATTTAATCATTATTTAATACTGTACCAATCTGGCTAGGCAAAGACCCCCTTCCTCTGTATAGACCTATACAGGTCTCTCAAATTTAGCAGGGGTTCTGTCTCAAAACTGCATTATACCATACTTAGATTGCATTGATAGACCTCTCTCCCACTACACAGGTCTCTCGAATCTAGTTGGGTTGTGTGCCCAGATTGCATTGTATGATATTTAGATTGCATTGATAGGCCTCTCTCCCACTATACAGGTCTCTCAAATTTAGCAGGGGTCCTGTCTCCAAACTGCATTGTATGATATTTAGATTGCACTGATAGGCCTCTCTCCCACTATACAGGTCTCTCAAACTTAGCAGGGGTTCTGTCTCCAAACTCCATTGTAAGATATTTAGACTGCATTGATAGGCCTCTCTCCCGCTGTACGGGTCTCTCGGGTCTAGTTGGGTTTTGTGTCCAGATAGCATTGTGTGATACGTAGATTGCATTGAGAGGCCGATCTCTCAAATCTAGCAGAACTTCTGTGGCCGGATTGCATCAAGAGAGTAAGTCCTAGCTGCACCCTTCAAACTCACTCCTCAACTAGTACATGTCCTCCCTGAACCTACATGGCTAGCTTACCGCGGTGAACCACGTTCAGGGAGACGTCCACCGTGCAGGACTCCCAGATCTAGCTGTGTTTGGTATCGTGCTCCACTGCTTCAACTGACCTTCAGATCTAGCTGTGTTTAGCCTGATACCCTGTTGCTCTCCTAGGCGTGGGCCTCTCTCCTACGGTGCAGGACTCTCAAGGCTATCTGTGCTTGGTATCATGCTCCATTGTTTCGGCTGACCCCCAAATCTAGCTGTGTTTGGTCCAGTACTCTGTCGCCTTCTTAGGTGTAGGCCTTTCTCCCAATATACAGGGCCCCTAAACTAACTGTGTTTAGTTTGGTACTCTATTAATCCTGGAAACCCATCACTACCTAGCTGAATTGAGTCCTATACCGCCAGACCATTTAACGCCCATAACCCTCCCAAACAGTGCACCCTTAGGAAACAAACCCCACCCACCAACAGAAATGACAGACTGAGCCAGAGAGCACCCATCATATCCTGAGAAGGAAAAACCAAGATTACTGCGCCTGCACATCACAGCATAGAGGACCAAATACCCTATTATGCATGCACCTTGAACTGAAAAATGGCCCGACCCGGAAAAGGACGCAGAGAAAGAGAGCAAGATCGTGCAACAAGGGACGCGAACACACAACACCAACAGAACCCGGAAGAAGCAGCCTCGTTGGCAGGAAACATGCCTAACGCAGTCATAACTGGAACAAACTATGCAATAGAAAAATCCTTATACCTCACACCTAACCTCGCGACAACCACAGAACACCGACACCTCAACACGGAAACCTTGAGACATGCAAAGAATTTCCCGAAACACCCGGGAAAAAGACGGGAGCACTCAACAAGAGAGTGGGATGACTCCAACCCCATTACCCCTTACATCACAAGAACAGAGGAGCACCATCGATTTCCACAACATCCCACACAATACGACGAAGCCTTGACAACCAATAATGCTACCTCCAACCGAACAATCGGACTCAATGAAGAAGAAGCCATTGCTGATCTTCAACCAAGCATCATCACAGCAGAAGCACCACGATTGATCAGCCCTGCTATCAACCTATTGGACCGCTGCAATAAAGAAGCAGCTGTCGCCGTTCTTCATCCTACCAACATCAATGCGGAAGCACGACGACCGGACAACTACAAACCTGAACAATGAATAACCACAAAACAAAATCACACCCAGAGAATCCACTGTAACTTAATAAACGCAAGGTCAATGTCCAAAAATTCAACCGAAATTTACGACCTCCTATCAGAAGGAGACATAGACATCCTATTTGTAACCGAAGCATGGCTAGACGACAACTACAAGCCTGAAAACTTCAAGCCTGAAAACTTTAAATGCATCCAAGCAAACAGGAAATCCAAAAGAGGGGGGGGACTAGCGATCATCCACAAGGGGCAACTGCCCATCAAAATGGAAGATCCACTAACCATGGATAAATGCGAATCTTTAATGCTACGGCTATCAGTAAACCCCAAAACAAACCTGAAATTCATACTGATATACAGACCACCAACCTACGATCCGACTTTCATTGACACCTTCACGGAAGCAATCACCATCCTAGCCATCAAGTACAATCATCTGATCATCCTCGGAGATTTCAACATTTGGTTCGACAAAGAAACCATAACCACACAAAAATCCTTAACCGCCCAACTAGCAGCCATGAACCTATAACAACTAGTCAAAGGAGCAACACACTCAGCCGGGCACACACTTGATGCAATCTTCGCCAACAAGGATCTCATCACCACGGCACCCCCAATTCAAATACTCCGGAGCGACCACCTCGTCATTCCATTCATAATCACAACGGCCACTCCAATAAAGAAGCAACAAGAAAAACCACTGATCATGATGAAAAGAAATTGGAGAACCATAAAAAACTCCAACCTAACCGAGCTCCTGGAACTCAGCAAACCACAAGCAACAACCATGGAAGAAGCTGACCTAGACAAAAAAGTTGCCCTGCTCCATACCTGGATCGCAACAACTCTAGATGACATCGCCAAAGAAAAGCCCTTCACCCCATCACGTAAGAAAACAACAGCAGAATGGTTCACCCACTACTCAACGCCATGAAAAGAAAAAAATGAAAACTCGAATCTGAATGGAGGACCAACAACACCAATGCAAACAAATTGAAATTCCTGCAACAGATCTGCTCATATAAAAAGGAAATACAAAAAGCCAAGAGGAAACACTACGACAACCTAATCTTCAGAGTATCAAACGCCCAAAAAGAACTCTTCAAAATCATAAACGAAATAAAAAACCCAACGGGCTGCAACAACACGTAAATTCCATCGATTAAACTATACGATGACCGAGGAGACCACTTCAAAAACAAAATAACTTCCATCCCACACACCATACAAAACAGACGAAGCAATCACACCTCAAACCCCATCGACACGGACGAGGAACATCCAAACAAGCTACGAAGCTTCCTAGAAATACAGTGGAGACTTTCGTCAAACTGGTAAACCAAAGCAACAAATCAGGCTCTCCAGAAGCCCCCGGCCCCCCGGACATATACAAAACAATTCTCAAACAAGGAACCCCCATGGAATACCACAGGAATCTCCTCATCCTCTCAATCTCAACAGGTAAAGTACCACAGGCCTTCAAATCGGCTTACATCAAGCCGCTACTCAAAGACACAACAGGAAACGTAGAGGACTTATCCAACTACAGACCCATTTCCAACATACCCTACATGGCCAAACTGATAGAAATGTACGTCTACAAAATAACCCAAGAATTCATAGAAGAGCACTGCCTACTAGACCAGGCACAAGTTGGTTTCAGACCGATGAGAGGAACAGAATAAGCTCTCCTCTCAATATGGGACGACCTAAAAACGAAGGCAGACTCGGACAACAGTACCGCCCTGATTCTCCTTGATCTATCTGCAGCTTTCGGCACTGTCAATCACGACATCATCATGAAGAGATTAGAAGGACTGGGAATAACAGACACCGCCCTACTATGGATCAAATCCTTCCTAACAAACAGAATCAAAACCTTTCAAGTCCAAACCTAGAGACTCCATGTGCGGAGTATCACAAGGATCATCTTTCTCCCCGCTTCTATTCAACATCTACATGTACCTATTAATCAAACTCATAAAAAAACACGGCCTCACATGCTACCACTACACCGACGATACTCAAATAATCTTCAACATACAAGACACTCGAGAAGAAAACACTACACTAGAGAATTGCCTTTGTGATATATTCAACTAGATGAACCTCAACCACCTCAAAATCAACCCATGCAAAGCAGAGATAATGATTGTTTCAAAAAAGGGAGGAGACATCAGCTACATCCCTGGCCAAGAGAGCTTGGCACCACACCAGCGCCATCATCAACTGTAAAAAATCTAGGGGTCCTGATGGATAACAACCTCACTCTAGAGCCAAAAATAAACGCTCTACTCAAGAAATATTTCTTCCTCCTGCGAGCAGCAAAAAGGATCCTACCGTCCCTGTCGTTTGCCAACAAAACACTTCCCATCATCGCTCTGATCAGGTCCAGAGTAAATTAGGCCAATAGCCTATACCTGGGCATGCCCGAACGACTTCTAAAAAAACTGCAATGCATACAAGATGCGGCAGCCAGACTCCTCCTCAAGCTACCCAGAAGAGAACACATCACACCTGCGCTAAAAATACTACACTGGCTACCATTAAAACAGCAAGTTCAAGTCCATGTGCATCACGCACAGAGCGATACGCAAACAAGGTGCAGAATTCCTAAGCGATAAACTACGCCTACATCAACCGACAAGAACACTGAGATCAAGCACCGACATCTGCCTGGAACCAAAACCCTATAACAGAAGAAAACTCGGAGGATCCTCTTTCTCTCACCGGGCACCGAAAACCTGGAATGACCTACCTAAGAACATACGAAACACAACAAACCACCTAGCATTCAGGAATCTCCTCAAATCATGGCTCTTCACAGCGTAACTACAAAGTGACGCACTAGAATGCCCACCGCGTTAAACAACGATGAAAATAACACCAACCTCGGTCACTCCCAAAATGGAAATACACCGAACCCAAAGAACGGAACCCACGACAGACCATAAGATATTATAGGAAATAGCCACAAAAGGAGATCACCATAGACTGATCACATGCTCAGACCGCGACAAAAGCCCTAAATGACTCATCCACTGCCTCCCGGCCGTACCATATCCAAACCCTCAGCAGACCCATTTAGATAGAATTTTGTAATAGAAGACCACAACACCTGCACCAACACCCAAAGAGGAGAATAGACACACAACCTACATTAATCAACCCATCAGCATTAGAACACCTACAGAGCTTGCTAGAACAGAACGGGGAGCGCATCGTACCTACTAAAACCCAACCCACAACACTCACTCCATCAGAATTAGAACACTTACAGAGCGCGTTAGAACAGCACAGGGAGCGCCTCACACAAACCTAAAACCCTGCCAAGCGTAACCCCTTCACCCATCCTGATGAGATTGGGAGGATTGGCAAGGGCCACACTCGGACAGAGTTCTGAATGTTAGCATGTTAAACTTCATACAACCCACTAACAAAAAACTCAGCATTTCTGCAGACTTATCTCACTCAAAAATCTCACACAACCATCTCTTGCACAACAGCCCGCACGCACTTCACAACACTGCAACAACACATAAACTGCACCAACAGCACACGAGGTCTGACATCGATCCGATACTCGCACCAAAGCTCAGCACCCGGTGTATACCGAGTTGAAGCTGCCAACAGAACACCACTCCTCTCTCTATCCCACTCCCGTATCACCTACTAACCCATCCCACCTTCTCGTTTGCAGATCCGCCAGAGCGCCTGGGGACCAACCCCATTGGTGACGGTGCGCGGTACAAATACCTTTAACATTTAACATTTAATCAATCATCGCTACAACAACTATGTGTCAATTATCTCACTGTGGTTGGCCTCGAAACTGCATCTTCTGTCTGGAAAAGTTCTGATATCTCTTGCTTGGGTGGATTCCAGGCGTAGGTGTGAACTTGTGCTGCTCCTCGCTAGGCTGGTCACGTGATGCAGACACCATGAATTTGTCTATTTTCTTGCAATTTCTGTATTTGATTCTCATTCAGCTCGCCACCTGCCCACGCCTCCTTTACCTTGGCCTTTCTCGAAGCAGGATATTCTGTTCTTAAGTTTCAATTATGTGACGCTACTGTTCGTTCCTTTATTAGTATGCCCTTGGCTCTCCTAGAGTTTCGATTAAGCCGTCTCTTCTCGTTTGCTGGAATACCAATCTTGTCTTGTTTGGCCTCTAGTAACCTAAGTTGATTCTGCTTTCAGTGCAAAGTAGACTTGCACTTGTAATACTGTGCCTTGCTTTGAGGTACATTATGTATAATGGGGCTTGCTGCTCTATTCTTCTACTAAGCACAGCAAGCTGCACTGGTTTCTTAGCTTTCTTGCGTTTCAAGCATATGTTTCAACATCATTCTCTTCTTTTAGGTTCACGATATCTTTATTCATGGCGTTCTGTCTCTCTGCATTATCCTCTGGTTGTCATTTCCTCTATCTGCAAGTCAGTCCAGGCCCTTGTGATGACACCATTCGTCTTCCATTAAGGCCTTTTTGGTTTCTTCCATGATGGTACTTAAGCAATCTTCGTTTCGTCTCATTTGCTGGTAGGGTTTTCTTAATGGATACCTTACTGTCCATGGTGTTCTTGGTATAGGTACGTCAATTGGTGCTGTTCTTCTAATGGGTACTGGGCAGATCCCTACTCCGGCTTTCTGCTGGTTTATTTGCTCATCATATGTCACATATCTCAGTGTAAATGTTCCTGGTACTTCAAAATAGATGATTGGAGTGCAGGCTTTATTTGGGACCTCCTCTACACTCCCCGCTCTGGGCAATTCATCGACCACTTTCACTTCCTTTTCTAGATCCATTTTGTTCTGTTCTTCTGTATTCTACTTCACTTCTTCTCTTGGGTTCATTCCTTCTTCATCTTCTGGGTCTACACGTGAAGGTTTGAAGAAGTGTCTCTTTGGAGTCCATATTTTTATTACTCCTATCTGCAACCATTTAGTATTTGCTCCAACCTGAATCTTGGCATGATAAGGTGAGGCTAAACAGCCTGTGTTCGTATGGGATTGCATGAAAGGCTTCTTCTGATTTGGCAGAGAAGTAATTCTCTCTCTTCATTCGGGTTGTCAGTTCCACAGATCTCTTCTTCCTCAGGTGAGCATCTGCTTTCGGGAAACTGCCAATATTCAGGTCAATTTTTGGGATTACCAATGCTGGAATGTGGACGTTCACTATCGTGCATATGCCTCCCCAGTCTCTTGGCAGTCTGATGTATGCTTTGGATCCACACGACCAATAATGGTCCATAATCACTGCAGTTCCATGTACCATTCCTGGAGTGTCAAATACTCGTCCACAGTTCTGATTCTCTCCCATCTTTCTTGTGCCATTGTTCCTGAAACTTAATTTTGGGCTTTCTAGTGGCACTATCCGCAGGGGTCCCTCTCTGTCTTCGACCCATGTCAGCAGTTTTGCAAGTTTCAGCCATAATGGCTTGCATCCATTTTGTACTATGTTGATGGTTGGCTCGTAGTGACCGAAGACTATCCATGCTGGGCATATCACTACTCCTTTCCATCCGTCTGGTGAAAGCACTGTTCCCCAAATTTGTATTTGGTCTCGATTCTTCCATCTCCGAGCTTCTTCTGGAGTTTTTCCTTGGACATTTAGCTTCTGATTTGCTTCTCTTCTAATCTCTGCTCCTTTAACTCCAGGCTTCTCATATCTTATCACAACGTGTTTCGTCTTTCCATTGTTTCTTGTCTTTATTTCCTGGACATAATCGTCTTCATTTGGATCAGTTGCTTCAGTTGCCCATTTCAGAGAGGCATCACTACCCATGAACTGGCCTCTGGTCTTGCACATTGTACGTGTGACATACAGTGTGCTGTCTGGACATCAATTTCTACAGCCACAGAGACCTTGGACTCCCCCATGCTGTATGATAAGAATGCACATACAAAGCATTCCCCTTCTGAACTTCATCTTCCAACTTCTTTCATGTGCTGGTACCAAGTGTTGTTTTCCAGATGTGATGTGCTGTCCAGGTAATTGTTTAGTTCATTGTCATCTCCATGCATGCTTCTCTTGATTCATAGTGTTTTCCTGTAGTTGGCTATGACTACATCCCTGACGGCATCTGTATGGCTTTTTCTTGCTGGAGGATTCTCAGGTATCCTGGTCCATGGTGCAGGCCTTCTCATCTATGCCATTTGGGTAGATCGAATTCTGGCAGCTCTTTTTCTCTCTTCATACATCTTTCTCTGTCAGGTTATAAATGTTCGTATCCATTCCGGCATTTGTCTGGTGTATGGCTGTACTGTGGAACTGCTGTGTGTTCCTTTCGTTGGGGCGTACATGATTTGTAATACAGTTTCTGCGGTTTTGTTCTTCAGTTTCTCTTGCAGCTTCCTTGCTCTGGTTATGTATCGAAACAATGAGTCTACTATCCACTGTGTTCATGTAGAGAGTTTCTCAGAGTTGGCTCTTGTTTTCTTAAGAGTTTCTGGTATGACGGTTTCTGTTGGCTTTCCTCTTAACTCTTGTTTTCTCACAATGTCTGCTGTGGAGTTTCTTATGGCGGGCAGTCTCTTCTTCTCTTCTGTTTGTATTTGTGGTTCTGTAGTCATTGACACTAGGCCTGTTTCGTGTGCATTCAGTGCTTTCCTGCGTGTAGTTGTCAGTGATGTAAGTTCATTCATCCCTTGCCGACCCTGTCTCCGGCTTTCCTTTCCATTTGTTACCACAAGAGTGGGTGTATCACTGCTAATCACATTCATTTCAAGTTCATTCACTCCACCATCAGATTTTCTAGGGACTGGAATGACTATATAAGGTCTGGGTGTTTTTGTGGGTCTTATGCGTACATCATTAGGTGGGTGCACTGAATTTGGAAAGCATTGTGCACTAAGAAAGAATGCAGTTCTGACCGTTAATGACAATAAAATAATGATGGATATGATGCATAGATACATTATGCCCCTGCAAGCCAGGCGGCAGCATTTTCTTCCAGAGAAGCGGAGGTGCCTCTCTTCTTGTGGGAGGACCAGGTTGCTGCTCTGGACCCCCATCTTGATCATTCACCAATTGTCAATGTTAGTATTTCCTTAACCAGTATCGTCTTTTGAGTTCTGTGTTTTAGAGTGTCAGATACTCCACAAGCGTCCCCCCTCTTGCAGGTGACGAATTGTCTCTTAATTCAGGATACAGTTCCTTTGCTAGACTATGGGAATAATCAAAACAAATAACACTTCAGTGAGTCCCCTTTACTGTGCATATTCAAAATAGGTGAGCTCCCAATCCACCCCCTGATTTGCTTCAATCCTGAGGACATGGTGTATGTTGGTCAGATACGAAGAGTAAGGACAGAAAATATCAGATGTAAATGAAGTTCTTGACGCTGCTTCCTCGATCTGTCCCTCAGCAAAAGATTTTTAGAATCTCCTCAGATAGCTCCTCTGATGGTTAGAAAGTTCCACTTGAAGCATGATTCTCTGCAGGAGCATTCCCATCTGTGCAACATTAGTTGGGTCTCTGATGAAAGTGAGGAAGTCAACATTGATTGGTCTCCCCACTAGCTCTGAAAAGTCAGTAACTAGGCGAAAAAGGACATTGTGTGCCAACCTGCTGTCTTCTGGTGACAAGGTCATCTGTCCTGTCATTGTTGAGGTTCAGGATTATATGTTCTTTCCTTGATGTAAACAATGTCTGCACTGTCCAGTCGCATGGAGTGCAACCAGAATGATTATCTTATTTAAGAGATGGTTCAAATGTTCTGTATTTGCTGGATCTCTAAGAAATGTGAGTGTGTCTGTTGTTCTCCCAATGAGAGTTGGACAATCCTCGATTATGTGAAAGAACAGTGTGTTGATGAGCTCATCTATTTCCGTCTGTGTTGGGATCATTTGGTTCTTTCTCACTGTACTCAGGGAGTAGGATCAATTGTTCGGCAATGACAGTGAGCAGTTGTCTAATTATCTTTTCGTTTTCAGGATCTTGTAGAAAGTCAGTGACACTGGTGAGCCTCCCTACCAATGACGGCAATGATGTTAGCACTAGGTCAAAATAGGTGACCAGTCAGTGACGAGTTATCGTACGAAAAGAGTCAGGATACTGGTGTTTCTTCCAGTTTATGTGTCCTCGATCAAAACCTCTCATGTTCTCCTCTCTCTATTAAGGCTTTTGTGTGCCTCAGTCCAGAGTTCAAAGTCATCCGACTGTGTTGTGGTTTGTGCGTGCAATTTTCTTCTTCACCCTGCAACTACGATACACAGAGTGTCTGTTTTTATGTCCTTATCCCCTTTTTTGCTTAGGGGAAGTGTTCAATTTGAGCCACAATTTGCAAAAAGTTCTCTGTCTTTGTCTGGCTGGTCATGCGTCCTTCTTCCACGTCATGGATCTGGTCTGCACGTGCTGTGGTTCTTACCCGTCGCTCATCGATTCCTCTCGTTGGGGTTCAGGCAGGGGGCCTTCTCCGATGTAGGGTTTTATATCGCCGAGAAAAATCCATACTCTCCTGCCTTGTAGTTTGACAGTGGATGGAGTGCAGTCCTCCAATGTAAAAGGTCCGTTGAACCTTGGCTCTTCTCACTTTTTCCTTGTATGGTTCCTCACTAGGACGGCATATCCAGGTAAGACGGGTGGAACACATAGACCTTGAACTTGGTCTGTTGTAGTGTCTCCTTCTGTGTTATGTGCTGCGCTGCACCCTTTTGTCGTCGCTGAAGATGGTCTGAAATTACAGTAAGGCAAGATGTCATGCAGTTCAGATAGTTTTGCATTTCAGACCCTAAAACCTCTCCTGTTGACTGGGCATCACATTTACCTCTGTCTCAGGGTGTCAAGGGAGTTCTCATTTTTCTACCTGTGGCTATCTCGTGTGGCGTAAAATGATGGTCGGAGCCTGGTTGGTTCCGAAGAGCATACAGTGCCAGTGGAAGGCAGTGCAACCATCCCTTCTTTAGAGTAAGCTTCAATTTGGCTATCCTTTCCATTAACAAGCCGTTGAACTTCTGACAGATTCCATTACCTTGTGGATGATACACCAACGAGAACTTGTGCTTTATACCAAGCAGCAAGCTAATCTGCTCAAATATAGCATTGACAAAATGAGGGACATTATCTGATCTCATGACTTCACAAACCCCCCACCCACCTGGGGAACACTTCTCCCACTAAAAATGTGGCCGTAGGTAGAGTCTGGCTGTGTACATGGACCTGCCTCAATCCACCTAGACAATGGACACACCACAACAATTAAATATCTGTACCCGTTACATACTTGAATCATGTCGATATAATGGACTTGCAAGTGCTGAAAAGGTCCAGTTGGCCTGGGGACTCCTCTCATTACTTTTAATGTTTGTCCTGCTCCAAATTGCTGAAAAATTTCACAGTTCACTATGAAGACTGCAACGTGCTCGGTTAAATTCGGTATGAACCAGTCTTCCACGAGTGTTGCTGCTAGATTCTCTCTTGTCATGTGGGCTGGGTAATGCAGTTGCTCCAGCACTATTTTTAATAGAGCTACAGGCATCACTGGTTTACCAGTGCTGTCTTGTCTCCACAAGCTGTCAGAGGGGTTTAAAGAACAACCGTGATGTTTCCACAGGTTCTTCTCTTCCTGTGGTGCCTCCCCTTGGAAATTCCATTAGCTGTGTTTGCCCCAAATCGCTATAACTCTCAGGTGTAGTTCGTGCCACCATCGTCCTTTCATTGATATGGATGACTTCTATCTCAATGATCGTCTCACTTTTGGATGCCATACGCTTAGCCTCCGTGTCTGCTTCGGGATTTCCGCGTGAGATAAAATGTGTCTCTTTCGTGTGGGCGGGGCATTTCACGACGACTATGCCTACTGGGAGCTAAAGTGCCTTGATCAGCCTGTCCAATAAGGCTGCATGCTGCACTGGCATACCGTCCGCTCCGAGGTAGCCCCTCCTTTTCCAGCACGCTAAGCCTGCGTGCACTGTCAACGTCACATAGGTGGAGTCACTGTACACCGTTACTTCCCGGTTTGCGTGATTCTCAATGGCGAGTATCAGCACCAATAATTCTGCAGCCTGTGCTGAATAATGAGATGGTATTTGCGCACTAAGAAGCACTCTAAATTCCCCATTTGCTGTGTGCTTCACCACAGCAATGCCTGTGTATCTTTGCCCATCACTTTGGTCGATCCTCGAAGACCCGTCAATAAAGACGATCTTTCCTCCTGCCAAGGCATTTTCTTTCACCCTGGGGATTTCATCATAGAATTCTTCAGTCATGTATCGGTTCTCCTTCAGTAACTGGCTCTGTCATAAACATAGCTGGGTTCACTATCTTGCATCTGACTATCTTGATCAATGGATTTGATATGATTACTTCACAGGCAGAAGCTCTCTGAGATGTCAATGTGCGCTTTGGTTTCTCTAGAATGGCAAATAGTGAGTGCTCGATGTACAATGTCATTGAGCATCCCATCACTTTGGTTGTAGCCTTCTCTATGGTAAACGCTGCGGCAGCTAAACTTTGTTCGCATGGGAAATGACCTCTCATTACTGGATCCAAATTCCCACTGTAATATCCCAGGGGCTTGTACCCCAACGAGGTTCTTTGAGCAAGCACCGCTGTCATGACGCTGCCATTTGTGTGCGAAAACAGGTAAAATTCCCCTGCATAATTGGGGAGCCCTAAAACTGGTGCTGTGCAGATGGCTCTTTTGAGTTCAGCAAACTCTTTCTCCATGGTCTCAGACCATTCAATCTTTTCTTTTGTCACTTGGGCCTTCTTTAGGGCCTGCAGTAAAGGCTTAGTGTAAGAGCTAAAGTCGAAGACCCATGCCCTGACATAGTTGCATAGGCCTAAAAAGCTCTGCATCTGATTTATCGTGTGTGGCTTAGCCATGTTCAATATGGCTTCAGCCCTTTCAGGGGTCACCTTCTTTCCCTCATGTGAGATCGGTTGGCCTATACACAGCACTTCTTGTTGACAATATTGTAACCTTTCTTTGTCAACTTTATATCCTTTCTCAGCCAGTATAGTCAATAACTGAATAGAATCGTGTCTGCATTGCTCTTCTATTGTGCTGCAAATTAGGATGTCATCCACATATTGCAGGACAATACTTTCTACTGCAATGTTGCTCAAGTCCATCTGCAGGACTCTGTTGAAAATAGAAGGAGACTCACAGTACCCCTGTGGCAGCCTCATGCTTTTCAGATGCATCTGTCTGAATGTGAATGACGTCAGATCTTGTGAGTCATGGTGCAGCGGGATTGAGAAAAATGCATTTTTCAAGTCAATCACCGTGAAATATTTTGCTTCAACTGGTATATTACATAGGATTGTAGATGGGTTAGGGACTAGAAGGAACTCAGCCTCAACAATGTTGTTTATTGGCCTCAGGTCTTGCACTAGCCTCCAATACCCCCCTTTACTTTTTTTCACAGGGTACACTGATGTATTACATGATGACTCTGACGTCACTAAGATCACTAAGATGCCTTGGTCCATCAGGGCAGAAATTGTCTTAAAAATCCCCTCATCTGCCTCTCTGGACATGGGATATTGTTGTGCCTTTGGTACAATAGCTCCTGGTTTCAATTTAATTCTTACTTCTCCAACCCCCTTGAAGAGGCCTACGTCATAGGGTCCTGTAGTCCATACTGAGACAGGCACCTGGGCCATGTCGCCATCAAAATATTCAGGAAGATTTAGTGCCAACATCATTCTCTGGGGCACATCTCTTTTAATCATTTTAACCCAAAAGGTGAGACTCACTTCTATCATTTTTTTTTTTTTTTTTTTTTTTTGGCTGCGAACTCTCAAGTGGTTAATAACCACTGAACAGGTTATCATGTCTGTTCTTGCGAGAGAGGGGCGCCCGCTACCTTTGTAAAACTATTTGTTAAGGAACCTGGGATTGGTAACCCTAGGTCTCCTGGGGGCAACCAGACGTGGTCTCCCTCTCACTGTGCTTAGAGAGGCATCAGCTTCACCTCACTGATGATCCCCAACAAGGGTGAAACACGTGTATGGGGTTGCTGGTGGTACTCTCGTTCAGATTGGAATTGCCATTGTATTTCGGTGCTGGACTGCCCCTGGGCAGGACAAAGACTGATATGCAAATGGATATTTCCCATCTGTGAAAGGCACAGTGAGTAAAAGCAGTGGCTGCGAACTCTCAAGTGGTTAATAACCACTGAACAGGTTATCATGTCTGTTCTTGCGAGAGAGGGGCGCCCGCTACCTTTGTAAAACCACTTCTATCATTGTCTCTCCTATATCTGTTGGTTCTTCAAACAGATCGTCATCGGTGACATCAGTCACTCGATATCCTTCTTCAATGGCGATTATCGCGCACTATTGTCTGCCCTCGTCATCATAACCGTCAACCAAGACCACTTTCCCTCGTATTATAGCTGTGTGTATCATCAAGGGAAATACTTGTCCCTCCTCCTCATGCATCGGTATTCTGGGACTGAATAAGAACTCATCAGGGGTTCTCATGATTTTATCTGCAAGGCCTGGTAATCCTGCCATAAACACACGCATACCATAACGAACATTTGTGGCTTTAGTGGTATGGCCCTCATGGCTATGTGTCCTAAGTATGCCCTAATCCTTTTGCATACATTTGAATAGTGCATTCCTGGAGTTGAACATACTATGCCCTCCGCCGTGAACAAGATTGGCATGTTTAACTTCGTCATTAAATCGCTCCCCAAAATGTTTACTGGGGTTTGACGTGACTATAGTAAAGGCACGTTCATTTCACACTCTCCTATAGAGACTGGAAGTGTGTTTGTAAAGGAAACACGACTTGTCGCTCCTGTGACACTCTGAGTATTTATGGCCTCGCCAGACAAGGAAAACTTGCCTTGACGAATACACGAGCGTGTCGCACCCGTGTCAACTAAGAAGGAATATTCTTTGTCCCCTATAATGACATCCACCTTGGGTTCCCTGTGAGGATCTGGTGTCACTGATAGGATAGAACACATCAGGGTTCCCAGTTAGCTGTTCTAGTTCATATAAAACTTTGGCCCACTGTGTGCTGGTGAATTTCCCCTATTCCCATTGTTACTTCCCATTTCAGGGTTCGTGGTCAACCTTGTACTTATTGTCTGTGACAGTTGCTTCGGTGCCTGTTGGGATTGTCCTTGTGGAAAGTTCTGCATGCTCCCAGGTTGTGCACCTTGTTGTGCTCCTGGCGCTTGTTGTTGCACCGTGTGATTTTGTGCAACACCCTGCTGTGGAACTGCAGGTGGATTCACCATGCCTACTCCTGTACCTTGGCTGTTCTGCATCATGCCTTGGTTTCTGCATGTGCGTGCCAAGTGCCCTGTCATTCCACACAGCCAACATACTGGCGGTGGTCGGATTATTTGCCCGTTTGACATATCTTGATTACATTTTGCATATTCTGAAAACCTCCTTGATTATTTTGGAAACCTCCCTGATTGCTCTGCCATCCTCTTCCCCTAAATCCTCTTCCCCTCAGACAAAACCCTGTATTACCCTGATTTTTCTGTTGTGGGTTAACAACCTGCTGCATGCTTGATTCAGCTGTGCTAGTTATCATGGCTCCCTCTAGAGCATATTTTGACAATTTCCTTTGCACTAACTTCGCTTCCTCACCCTTTCGATTTACATTCTTTTTGCAATTCTTTTCCTGCAGAAGTCTAAAATAATGTGCAATGGTCAACTGTATTTCTGTCCAAGGTTTGGCTTCAATTCCCACCAATTTCCTGAGCTGTTTCTGTACCGATTCTGGCAGTCCTTGGCACAAAATAGGGTAAAATACAGATTTCGCCCAAGATTCATGAGTCTCGAGCACCCATGCGTCTTGAAAATTCTGTATGTGAATTAACGGATCTTCAGATTTTTGCATCATTATAGCTCCCATATTGGAAGTATTTGGGTATAGCACTCATATCACTTTCCATATGGCGGCTCTACAATTGTTAAATGGAGCTCTGTCATGCAAGGTATTAATTGTTGTTACACCAGGGTAGCCTGCTCGTGCCCACACATCGTCTGCTCTTTCACCGACTATGGCGATTAGGAGACCTTTAATAGTCCCAATAGCTAACGTATGCCTTCCTGTCATTTTTTCTAACTCGTGTATCCATTTTCCGGCTCCTGATGTCAGTATTGGAAGCTTGTTTTTCAAGTTTTCTCGATTCATGTGTGGCTATGGAATATATTGCAGTCTTACTCCCCCCTTCTCCAGTAAAAGAAATTGGAATGTGTAGCCCTCTCTCTCTCTCTTCTCTGATCGTTCTTCTGTCTATTGCAGGAGTAATATTCCTCCATCGCCGTCTACCTGGCAACGCCCTTAGTCTGTCCACATAGGGCGGTGAAGACACCCCCCTCTGCCCGCGAGATACTTCTTCATATCGGTAAGGCTGCGCGGTGGACTCTGATGCTCTCGGTGCAGATTCGCTATTGTCTGACCACCTTATTCCTTTCTTCCTCAGGAGTTGTCTTTTGCTCCTTCCCTCTTCTTCATTTTCTTCACGCTCCTCCCTTTCGGAGTCGGACATTGTCTGTCCCCAACTTGTGTGACTTTTCGAGTCTTCTTTGTTTCTACTTATTTCTAATCTATCCAGAGATAGCTCTCTATTCCTACTACTTCCGGAGACATCCTCAGTGTCGTACAGCTGAGTGCTTTCCAGGTGCTCATCTTCCCCCTCCCCTTGGGGTATTTGTTCTAGCCTCATTTCATCATATATTCTATAAATCATTTCTCTGATGCTTCTGGTGTCGAAGTCATCGTCAATATTTGCCCTAGACGTGCCTGGTACTGAGTCATACTCAGGAAAAAATTCTTCAATGTCTTCCCAATCTACTACTGGATCAGGTTTTTTAACCCCTCTCCCCAGATATTCATGATCGCGTGCTCTCTGTCTTTGCTTTCGTTTTATGACATCATCAAATTGTTTGTGCTTCCTCGCCTCTTCTCTGACCCTATCTTCTTCCTTTCTCTTTTCATTTCTTCGTTCCTCTGCCCTTGAATTTCTTCATCTCTTTGTCTTTTTATTCTTTTCTCACGTATCCTGCTGTTTCTGTCTGTCTTGATCATTGGCTGCCCTTGGCATGCGATCGAGCTGCCTTTCTTGCTCTTTGCGATATAGCTGTTCTCGCCTATGTCTGTCTTTCTTTCTTATCCTTTCGTCTCTTAACTCCTTCTCCTTCCCCTTTCTCTGTGCCTCGCCTGACCTCTCCTTTTGTTTCACGTCATCAATGCCTTTACCATTGAGTTTCAGTAAAATGTGCTCCCCCATCCATTCATCCTTTGCGAATGCTATCTCATCCGTTCTATTTTCACTTCCCTTCCATCACTTCCCTTATCTCTCTTTGTCTAGAGATGCACTTGTCTGTGCCTGATCATTTTTGTCATCTTGTCTCTCCCTGTCCCTTAGGACTGCGGAGGTAATATTCTTGCCCTTATCTTTCCCTTGATTTTCGTCACTTCTATGTGTAGGTGACTCATGTGCAGGGTTACTACACCCCGTGGCTGCTTTGAGCTCTCTTAGTGGGTATAACCCCTCATTCTTACTTTCTTCAACTTTCGTTTCGGGTGGGGCAAGTGGTGCAGTAGGTGTCTCACCCCCCTCTGAGCATACATTAAGTATCCAATCTGTTGGCGGCTCTTCCTCCTTTCCCTGTTCATACATTTTCCAGAACTCGAGAACAGCAAGGCGTTTTTCTAACTTCTTGCCTGTATATGTGGCATGCAAATATTTCATCATATGTTGGAAGACGGCTTTAGATTAAGACTCATTTTGTGGCCATGGCATAAACATCTTGTGGGCAGTACCTTTAACCCACTTGGTACTATATTTCTTTAGTTTGGGTGCATGCTTTGGCAACTGCTTGCATAAGTGTGCCAATGGAGTCATGTCTTCCATTCTTAAATCTGTCCCCTTTCCTCTTATATAACACTTGTCAATGTTTTTGTGTGACTTGAACATTTCCATCAATATGAGCGAGCACCAAACACTGCAAGCTCCAATCCAAACTTTCTTTCACCTCCCTCCGTTACCTTTTCCCTTTACTTGTTCTAAGGCATGCACTATTTGCCAAAACATTTAATTTTTTGTTCCACTCACCGTTCCCATTGTTCCTCTCTGGACCCTCGGGATCACCACCTTTGCTATCACCTTCTTCGGTTTTTCGCCCGCTCAGCTGCCCGTAGGAATGACTGCAGCCTCTCTTTAATCTACCATTGTCTACGGGGAGCTTCACAGTCTACTCAGCTGAATGGCAAAGGACTCGTGATATTGCCGAAGACCTAGAGTTACTTTATGTCGACGGTCAATATGTGTCTTACTTTAATCAATAATCAATAATCGATAGTCGATAACCATCCGATCTCTGCTACCAAGTGTACTGGAGAGACCCCCGGACGGCCCATAGAGTTGGGGTTTGCTCCAAAGTACTTTAAGACGAGATAGCTGCACCGTGAGATGGATTTAGGTGCAGATTTGTTACTCCAACACCAATTAATAAGGACAACTCAATGGTTTGACAAAGAGAGTCCATTTAATGACAAGTACAAAAAACCGGGAGTCATGGAAATCAGCAGTGATGCGATCGTCCGTCTCGCTTCAACTCCAATGAACTTCATAAAAAACACATCATTTATACTAAAAACTCGTCATAACTGACGTGTAACACTCAAAAGTTAATAAGCATTTCTATTGGTTCGGAAAAGGTAACTTTAATACAGGTGCTATATCTGTATATGGTAACAGGGTGAGGGGATTGGGTAAACACTGTCAGGTGGGCATCTAAGCCCTTCCTTTAAAATGACTACTGTAGACATCACTAAAAGTAGGACGTCTCATTGGTTCTACTAACTATAGGACCCTAGATTATTTGGTCCATTGTGATTGGGTTGGCATCAACCCCATGCATACTCTTCCACTTTTCTTAGCAGCACACAGAACGGTCGGCCAGGTGCAGGGTGCCCCCCTCAGCTACCCGGCTTTCCTCCAATTAAGGTTACAATCAATCATCGCTACAACAATTATGTGTCAATTATCTCACTGTGGTTGGCCTTGAAACTGCATATTCTGTCTGGAAAAGTTTTGATATCTCTTGCTTGGGCGGATGCCAGGCGTAGGTGTGAACTCGTGCTGCTCCTCGCTCAGCTGGTCACGTGAAGCAGACACCATGAATTTGTCTAGTTTCTTGCAATTTCCGTATTTGATTCTCATTCAGCTTGCCACCTGCCCATGCCTCCTTATCTTTGGCCTTTCAGAAGCAGGATATTCTGTTCTTAAATTTCAATTATGTGAAGCTAATGTTTGTTCCTTTATTAGTATGCCCTTGGCTCTCCTGGCACGAGTTGCATCTGCTGAGTTTCGATTCAGTCGTCTCTTCTCGTTTGCTGGAATACGAATATTGTCTTGTTTGCCCTCTAGTTACCTAAATTGATTCTGCTTTTAGAGCAAAGTGGACTTGCACTTATAATACTGTGCCTTGTTTTGAGGTACATTATGTATAATGGTGCTTGCCGGTCTATTCTTCTACTAAGCATAGCAAGCCGCACTGGTTTCTTAGCTTTCTTGCGTTTTTTGCATCTTCATCCTGTTTACAGCTTAAGCTCCTTCATGTTTCAACATTGTTCTCTTCTTTTAGGTTCACGATATCTTTATTCATAGCGTTTCATTCTCTGGTTGTCATTTCTTCTATCTGCAAGTCAGTCCGGGCCCTTGTGATATCAGCATTCGTCTTCCATTAAGGCCTTTTTGGTTTCTTCTGTGACAGTACTTAAGCAATCTTCATTTCGTCTCATTTGCTGGTAGGGTTTTCTTAATGGATACCTTACTGTCCATGGTGTTCTTGGTATAGGTACGTCAATAGGTGCTGTTCTTCTAATGGGTACTGGGCAGAGCCCTACAGCGGCTTTCTGCTGGTTTATTTGCTATTCATATGTCACATATCTGGGTGTAAATGTTCCTGGTACTTCAAAATGGATGATTGGAGTGCAGGCTTTATTTGGGACCTCCTCTACAGTAGTGTGGCCAATTTAACTGTGGGCCCATACCCCTTTAAGAAAAGGTGTAATGACCTTGTCATGACACTCCTCAATAAAAGGGGCTTTGCTGGCACTGGAGAGGCAGTGCAGCAGAGCCCCAGGAAGTGGCAACTCGTGTCTGTGTCCTTGATTGTTCTTTGTTTTCCGTGTGACCACGGCCTGGATCTGCAGCTCCGGCCTGGGTGCCCCCAGAGCCGAGGCTGCCATATCCTGGTTGTCCCCACCACAGTACACCATCCGGTGATCCAGACATTGCAGGGTGTCCCCTGCGGTCCAACGTGTCCGACGGATTGATGGTCAGTCAGGTGAACCCAACAACTGGTGCGGCCTGCACTGGTGACTGGTG
This sequence comes from Ambystoma mexicanum, assembly GCF_040938575.1. Taxonomy (NCBI): domain Eukaryota; kingdom Metazoa; phylum Chordata; class Amphibia; order Caudata; family Ambystomatidae; genus Ambystoma; species Ambystoma mexicanum. The sequence goes on along the minus strand of NC_090935.1, from coordinate 882,542,055 downwards.
GAGGGCCGCTAACAGTCACACGGTTGCCCTAGGAGATTTCTCATTCTTGAAGGAATCTTTCATTTTACACGCTTGTTAGGGAGAATTCTCATAAATATGCTAATTCCCTTCACCTTTAGAGACCCCCAGCTACTTTGCTGGATTTTTGAGGACTTGATTTTCTTACCTGGAAAAAGTGTGAGCCTTTTCTCCCACTCTTTCATGTATTTTGATGTGTGTTTTAGATTTGTGTTCTTTGATTATGGAGTTTTAGATAACTCCATAGGCATCATCTTTTCATGTGTGTCACATAGCACCCTCAGTGCAGTGACACAGGGATGTATTTTAGACTTCCCACAGGTTTAAATACCTTCTCTGGGATAAACTACTGTTTCCCAGAGAATGTAAAGTGAAATTGACCTTACTAGTCTTTCCAAATTCCTAGACCCAGCACACACCATCTTACAATGGAGTGCTGGAGGGGTTACATAGTATCCCCTGTGTCTAAATACTCATGTAGCAGTCAAATGCTAGCCTTTCCTATTGAAAAGGCTGGTGGCTATGGTTTTACAACAAACTACCATGATTTTTCCCGACCGCGAACACCGGTAGCTTAAAATCATGGGAGCCATGTTTTTCAAGATGGCCCCTTAAGCCCCTTTGTTTAAACAGATCCCTGTCTTTTTTTCCTGTTTCATTTTGGAAAGGTCTTTCTAGTGTTTGTCTCTGCACGCCAAACCAGGTTTGGTCCCTTTGTTCGTATGCCTTTGGCAGGCTCTGGACTGAAGACCGCCTCTGGCGTCTGAGTGTCTGGGGTGGGCAGGAAGTGAGGGAGATGCCCGAAACTCCCTGTGCTTAGTCTCCTAGGAGACCCAAATGCACTCTGGCGTGATTGGCTGGGTGACTGCTCGGCAAGGACAGCCACCATGCTGGGTGAGTGACAGCTAAGCTGGAATGAAAGGGAGAAAACTGTTTAAAAGGTGAGTCTGCAGGACTGGAAAGCAGAGTCGACCAATGGAATGAAAGAACCGAAGAAGAGCTGGAAGAGGATGGCTGCTGCAACTCTTGGACCATTGGTTTGCCCGGTGAAGCCCTGCTGCAGGTCCAAATTGCCAAGTTCATCTCGACAGAGAAGCCCCTTCAAGGACAACTTCTTCCTTTGAGTTGGTGAGACCAATCAACTCGTAAGCCACCTCAATACCATTCTCAAGACTGTTTAGGATTAACCAGGGAGAGGGACACCAGCTTGTGCGCTTTAATCTACAGCTACTGGAACTGAACTGACTCTATCTTGTTTGCTTTTTCGATGATCCCGTGCAGTGCAGGAGTCCCCCGACGTCCTCCCTCTTGTCCCCATGACTGAGGCTCAGGAACAGTGAGATCTGCAGGACCTGCCAGGAACCAACGACTTCAGCTGCATTTTGCTCTTCATACTAAGGTACTGTGCCAACCCGACTGAGAGAACGCCACTCTCGCGGTGAAAGTTTGTGAAACTTTCCCAACTAACAGGCCTAATCAGCTTGTGACCCGACATATGATTCTTTTTCGCCTTAACCACTTCTAAGAACTTTCACAAAGACTTTACCGTTTGATATCAGAACTTCTCTTTCCTATCCAGCACACTAGCCCATTGACTTTGGCATGGCCTATCGACTTGAATTGAACTATTCTGGTGAACTGAAACTATTTGCACTGTCTAAAAAGTATATATGATCTACTTTACTTACCTTGTGCCTTTTGCTCCCTTCTAAGTAACTGAACTGCCATTTGTCTCCTATTTCAGGGGAGCTCAAACTGTCTCATAATCTTAGAATATTGTATTGAAGTGTATTGGTTTATAATATTAAGTTGCCTCCTTCTAGTGAAATGTTTTCTAAAAGATTGTGTAATAAATTAATAAGTGTTTTTACCAAGAAACCTTGAGTATAAGTGTCTAATTGAACCACTGTGATTGAAAGTCCTCTGTGTCCTCTGTGTAACTACTTGTACTGCTCACATTCACTCTTGAGATAAGCCTGGCTGCTCAGCTCGCTACCAAAACTGTGTGGTACAGACTTATACCAAAGGTTGTTTTGGCTAACACCTGCAGTCCTAATTGTGTGTAGTGGTCCCGGAGGCTACTGCCTGCAATTCTGTCTAACAGCTTTTTCAACCGAATGCAAAATAACTTTTTTATTTTCTGCTGAACAATTTCCATTGAAGTCCAAGAGAAACTATCTTAACCTTGAAAGGCCCGGCTTTCTTTTGCTTACTTCATAACAAGAGTGACTCGCACCACTTCTGTTGACTGAATTCTTGTTCTGCCTTTAGCATTGATGTCACTCCCAGTACAAACATTATACAAAAAAATGCATCTTTCAAATGGTTCCCAATGTCGTTGGCCTGTTATTCTACAGCAGTGTTAAAATGTGCGAGGAATGAGGCGAGGAAGCGCAGAGAATTCGATGACGACATAGAAAGTAAGCGGAGACAGGGAGCACGCGATCTTGGATATCTGGGGAGAGAGGTTAGGAAACACGCTCCAGTAGTAGATTGGGAAGACATAGAAGAATTTTTTCCTGTGTACGATTCAGTACCAGGCACGTCTAGGGAAAATATGGAAGATGACTTCAACACCAGAAGCATCAGAAAAACGATTGATAGAATATATGATGAAATGGGGTTAGAACAAACACCCCAAGGGGAGGGGGAAGACGCGCGTCTGGAGAGTACTCAGCTTTACTATATTGAGGATGTCTCCCGAAGTAGTGGGAATAGAAACCTATCCTTGGATAGACTAGAAATAAGTAGGAACAAAGAAGACACGAGAAGTGGTGCTAGTTGGGCACAGACACTGTCCGACTCGGAAAGGGAGGAGCGTGAGGAAAATGAGGAAGACAGACGGAACGAAAGACAACTCTCAAGAGAGAAAGGAATAAGATGGTCAGACACTAGCGAGTATGCACCGAGGGCATCAGAGTCAGCCACACAGTCAGACCGACATGAAGAAGTATCTCACGGTCATAGGGGCGTGTCTTCACCACCCTATGTAGATAGGCTCAGGACATTGCCAGGCAGACGGCGATGTGGGAATATTACCCCTGCAATAGACAGGAGAACAATGAGAGAAGAGAGAGATGGCTATGCATCCCAATTTCCGCTACTCAAGAAAGGAGAAGTAAGACCACAATATATTCCATGGCCACACATGGATCCCGAAAATGTGAAAAACAAGCTTCCAATGTTGACATTGGGAGCCGGAAACTGAATACATGAGTTAGAAAAAATGACAGGAGGGAACACGTTAGCCATAGGGGACATTAAGGGTCTCCTAATCGCCATACTTGGTGAGAGAGCAGATGATGTGTGGGCACAAGCAGGCTACACTGGTGTAACCACAATTAATACCATCCATTTATCAATTGTAGAGCCGCAGTATGGAAAGCGCTACGAGTGCCATACACAGACACTTCCGACATGGGAGCTTTAATGACACGAAAAATGAAGGAGTCTGAAGATACGTTAATTTATATACAGAATTTTCAAGATGCATGGGTGCTCGAGACTCATGAATCTTGGACGAAATCTATACCTGTGTTCTACCCTATATTGTGCCAAGGGCTGCCAGAGCCGGTACAGAAACAACTCAAGAAATTGGTGGGAATTGAGGCCAAGCCTTGGGCTGAAATAGAGCTGACTGTCGCACACTACTGCAGATTGCTGCAAGAAAAGAATCACAAAAAGGAAGCTGCACGTAAGGGTGATGAAGTGAAATTGGTGCAGAAGAAATTGTCAGCCTATGCTCTTGAGGGAGCCATGATAACTAGCAAAGCTGAATGGAGCATGCAGCAGGTGACTAATCCACAGCAGAATAATCAGGGCAATACGGGGTTTTACCCCAGGGTAAGAAGATTTAGGGGAAGAGGATGGCAGAGCAATCAGGGAGGTTTCCAAAATAATCAAGGAGGTTTTCAAAATATGCAAAAGGGTAATCAAGATATGTCAAATGGGCAAATGATCCGACCACCACCAGTATGTTGGTTGTGTGGAATGACAGGGCACTTAGCTCGCACATGCAGAACCAAAGGCATGTTGTAGAACGGCCAAGGGACAGGAGCAGGCGTGGCAAATCCACCTGCAGTTTTACAGCAGGGTATTGCACAGAATCACACAGTGCAACACCAAGCGCCAGTAGCGCAACAATGCGTGCATGGGGAGTTTTCCACAAGGACAATTCCAACAGGCACGGTTGCAACTATCGCAGACGGTGAGCACAGGGCAGACCACGAACTCTGGAATGGGAAGTAACAATGGGAATGGGGGAAATCCACCAGCACACAGTGGGACAAAATTGTATATGGACTAGGACAGCTCACTGGGAACCCTGGTATGTTCTATCCTATCAGTGACACCAGACCCTCACAGGGAACCTTGGGTGGATGTCATTATAGGGGATAAAGAATATTCCTTCCTAGTTGACACGGGTGCAACACGCTCGTGCATACGTGAAGGCAAGTTTTCCTTGTCCGGCGAGGCCATAAAAAACTAAATAGTTTTACAAGAGCAACAAGTCATCTTCCCTTCACAAATGCACTTCCAGTCTCTATAGGAGAATGTGAAATGAATGTGCCTTTACTATATTCATGTCAGACCCCAGTAAACATTTTGGGTAGAGATTTAATGACGAAGTTAAACATGACAATCTTGTTCATGGAGGAGGGCATAGTATGTTCAACTCCAGGAATGCACTATTCAAATGTATGCGAGACAATCAGAGCATACGCGGGACACACAGCCATGAGGGCTATACCATTAGAACCAGAAATATTCGCATAAGGTATGTGTGTGCTTATGGCAGGGCTGTCAGGCCTTGCAGACAGAATCATGAGAACCCCTGATGAGTTCCTATTCAGGTCAAGAATACCGATGCATGAGGAAAAGGGACAAGTATTTCCCTTGATGATAAACACAGCTGCAATATGAGGGAGAATGGCCTTGGTTGACGGATATGACGACCAGGGCCGACAATGGTGCGCAGGAATTGCCATTGAAGAAGGATATCGATTGACAACACCGATGACAATGTGTTTGAAGAACAAGCAGGTATGGGAGAGACAATGGTGGAAGTGAGTCTCACCTTTTGGGTGAAAATGATCAAAAGAGAAGTACCTCAGAGAATGATGTTGGCACAAAACCATCCAGAATATTTTGATGACGACATGGCCCAAGTGCCTGTCTCGGTGTGGATCACAGGCCCCTATGACGTAGGCCTTTTGAAGGGGGTTGGAGAAGTGAAGATTAAATTGAAACCAGGAGCAATTCTTCGAAGAGCACGACAATATCCCATGTCCAGAGATGCAGATGAAGGGATTTTTAAGACACTTTCAGCTATGAAGGAGCAGGGCATCTTAGTGACGTCAGAGACGTCATGCAATACTTTGGTTTATCCGATCAAAAAATCAAAGGGGGGGTCTTGGAGGCTAATCCAGGATTTACGCCCAATAAATGAGAATGTTGAGGCTGAGTTCCCTTTAGTCCCTAACCCGACTACAATTCTATGCAATATACCTGTTGAGATAAAATATTTCACGGTGATTGACTTGAAAAAGGCATTTTTCTCAATCCCCTTGCACCGTGACTCACAATATCTGACATCATTCACATTCAGACAGATGCGTCTGAAAAGCATGTGACTACCCCACCTATTTTCAACAGAGTCCTGCAAATGGACCTGAGCAATATTACACTCAAAAGTGTCATCCTGCAATACGTAGTTGACATCTTAATTTGCAGCACATAAGAAGAGCAATGCAGGTACGATTCAGTTCAGCTATTGACTATACTGGCAGAGAAAGGTTATAAGGTCAGCTGATCACACGTGAAGGAAAGGGAGTTACCCCAGAATGGGCTGAAGCCAAACTGAACACGGCCAAGCCACACACGATAAAACAGATGCAGAGCTTTCTAGGCCTATGCAACTATGTTAGGGCATGGGTCTTCGACTATAGCTCTTAAACTAAGCCTTTACTTCAGGCCCTAAAGAAGGCCCAAGTAATGAAGGAAAGGAATGAATGGTCTGAGACCATGGAGAAAGGATTTGCTGAACCCAAAAGAGCTATTTTCACAGCACCAGTTCTAGGGATCCCCAATTATGCAGAGGAATTTTACCTGTTTTCACACATGAATGGCAGCGTTATGACGGCAGTGCTCACATAGAGAACCACACTGGGGTACAAGCCCCTGGCATACTACAGTGGGAATTTGGACCCAGTAATGAGAGGTCATTTTCCTTGGAAACAAAGTTTAGCTGCCGCAGCGTTCGCCATAGAAAAGGCTACAACCATTGTGATGGGATGCTCCATGACGTTGTACGTCGAGCACTCACTATTTGCCATTCTAGAGAAACCAAAGAGCACACTTACATCTCAGAGAGCTTCTGCTAATGCAGTGATCATATCAAATCCATAGATTAAGATAGTCTGATGCAAGATAGTGCACCCAGCTGAGCAAGATAGTGCACCCAGTCACTGAAGGAGAGCCAATACATGACTGTGCAAACTATGAAGAATTATATGATGAAATCCCCAGGGTGAAAGAAAATGCCTTGGCAGAAGGAGAGATCGTCTTCATTGACGGGTCTTCGAGGATTGATCAAAGTGACGGACAAAGATATACTGGCGTTGCTGTGGTAAAACACACAGCAAATGGAGAATTTCGAGTACTTATTAGTGCACTAATACCATCTCATTATTCAGCGCAGGCTGCAGAATTATTGGCGTTGATACTCGCCATTGAGAATCACGCAGACCAGGAAGTAACGGTGTACAGTGACTCCGCCTATGTGACGTCAACATTGCATGCAGGCTTAGCACACTGGAAAAGGAGGGGCTACCTCCGAGCAGACTGCACGCCAGTGCAGCACGAAGCCTAATTGGACAGGCTGATCAAGGCACCACAGCTCCCAGTGGGCATAGCGGCCGGGAAGCCACAGGAAGAAGAAATGAGAACTCCCTTGACACCCGAAATAGAGCTAGGTGTGATGCCCAGTCAAGCGGAGAACTTTTAGGGTCTGAGATGCAAAACTATCTGAACCGCATGACATCTTGCCTTACTGTCTGGTCCTAGCCGTAGTTCGTGTGTCAGCTGTCCCGCTTCCTGACACACGAACTACGGCTTTCTCGCCGATCCCGGCAACCGACCAGACTACTCAGCCCCACTGGCACCCGGACATGGGAGGACCAGACACCAGCTCTTGTTAGAGCCAACCACGATACTATATTGGCCTTGTAAAAGACTTAGATCGAAACGTGCTTCGTCTGTTTGCACACATTAATGTTGACCAACTGGCAATAATTGCCACACTGATGATTTTTGGTTCTGGTAAACCAACATAAATAAAAAACCACATGCATCAACAACTTTTTGACTCAATCATGACTAAATACCACAGGCAAAACTGCAACTTCTTGGACTATTGAATCCAACCAGCCCCCACACTAATCCAAAGGTTTGTCATCCCTATCAAACATTAACCACAGAGTCCTAAAGAAAATATTGTGTAACAGAATGCAATAAAACATTGACATTTGGCGAATGATCGAGATGGTTGTCCAGAGCAGCAATCTGGTCCTACCACAGGAGGAGAGACAACCACGTTTCTCTGGAAGTAAATGCTGCCGCCTGACATACAGGGGCATAATGTTTTTATGTATCATATTCATCATGGTTTTACTGTCATTAACAATCAGAACTGCATTTTTTATTGGTGCACAAAGAGTTCCAATTCCAGTGCACCCACCTAATGATTCCCGCATGAAACCCACAAAAGCACCCAGACCTTACATACTCATTCCAGTCCCTATAATATCTGATAATGGAGTGAATGAACTTGAAATGGATGTGATTAGCAATGATACACACACACACTTGTGGTAACAAACAAACAGAAAAGCCGGAGACAGGGTCGGCAAAGAATGAATGAAGAAAGGTTACTGACAACCACACGCATGCAAACACTGAATGCACACAAAACAGGCTTAGTGTCAATGACTGCAGAACCACAAGCGAAAACAGTAGAAAAGAAGAGACTGCTTGCCACTAGAAACTCCACAACAGACATTGTGGATCGACAAGAGGAATTGGAAAAGAAACCAACAGAAATGATAATGATAAACAACCCTGAGACAACACTGAGGGAGACAAAGACAAACTGAAAGAAGATCTCACAAGCACAATAGTAGATGCAGTATAGCCATCATTAGCCAGAGAAAGGAAAAGACTGGAGGAATTGAAGAATAAAACCCCAGAGACAGTAGTAACAAACATATATGTTCCAACACAAGGGACAAGTACAAGTTCTACAACACAACCATACACTGGACCAGCGTCAGGATGGTTGTAATGGGCATTTGTAACCAGCAGGAGAAGGATGTATGAAGAGAGCGAAATAGCTGCCAGACGTTTGTCCACTCAAATGGCGCAGATGAGGAAGCCTGCACCATGGACCGGGATACCTTAGAATCCTCCAGCAAGAAAGAGCCATACAGATGCATTGAGGGATGTAGTTATAGCAAACTACAGGGGAACACTAAGAATCAAGAGAAGCATGCATGGAGATGACAATGAACTAAACGATTACCTGGACAGCACAGCACATTTGGGAAACAAAATTTGGTACCAGCATATGAAAGAAGCTGGAAGACGAAATTCAGAAGCAGAATGCTTTGTTTGTGCACTCCTACCATACAGCATGGGGAAATCTAAGATCTTCGTAGCTGTAGAAATCGATGTCCAGACAGCACATTGTCTGTCACACGTAGCAATGAGCAAGACCATAGGCCAGTTCATGGGTTGCGATGCCTAATTAATATGGGCAACTGAAACAGCCTATCCCGACGAAGATGATTACGTTGAAGACATTAAGACAAGAAACAGAGCTCATACTAGGAATCATGTGATCAGGTACGAGAAGCCTGGAGTTAAAGGAGCAGGAATAAGATGGGAAGTGAACCTGAGACTAAATGTACAAGGATAAACTCCAGAGGCGGCTCGAAAGTGGACGAATAGAGCCCAAATGCAGATTTGGGGGACAGTGCTTTCACCAGATGGGTGGGAAAAAGGAGTGGTGATTTGCAGAGCCTGGGTGATCACTGGATTCTACAAAGAAACTGTTGACATTGTGCAGAATAGCTACAAGCCATTGTGGCCGAAACTTGCAAAACTATTGACATGGGTCGAAGACAGAGGAGGACTCTTGCAGATAGTGCCACTAGAAAGACCAACATTCTGCTTCAGGAATAATGGCACAAGAAAGATGGGAGAGAATAAGAACTGTGGATGAGTTTTTGATGCTCCAGTAATGGTGCATGGAACTGCAGTAATTATGCATCACTATTGGGCATTTGAATCCAAGGCATACATCAGACTGCCAAGAGACTGGGGAGGTATATGCACAATAGTGAATGTCCATGTTCCAGCACTGGTGATCCCGAAAAGTGACCTGAATATTGACAGTTTCCCGAAATCAGATGCTCACCTGAGGAAGAAGAGATCTGTGGAACTGACAACCCAAATGAAGGGAGAGAATTACTTCTCTGTCAAATAAGAAGAAGCCTTTCATGCAATCCCATACCAACACAGGCTGTTTAGCCTCATCTCATCATGCCAAGATTCAGGTTGGAGCAAATATTAAATGGTTGCAGATAACCAGATGGGAGTTACTGCAGACCATTAACACAACCATAAAAGGGTTCAATGCGATTAAAGAAGAATTAAGAGCCATCCGACAGATGACTCTCCAGAACATATATGTGCTTGACATGATCAAAGCTATGGATGGAGGAGTTTGTACAAAAATAGGGGAACCATGTTGCACGTTCATACCATCACACAATGAGGAGAATGGAACCTTAACAGAGGCCATAGGTATGCTGACAAACCTGCAGAACCAAATGATCTGTGGAACTGATGAAGTTGATGATGACAGCTGGTTTGGATCACTGTTTTCATGGGTACCACAATGGATGGCATACGCATTCAAGTTCTTGGGAGCCCTGTTAGTGATGATATTGCTAGGATTTTGTGTTATCAAGATAATAATCTCACAGTGCCAGAAGACTACGAAGAAAGCCATAGGGATGAAGACCATGATTGATGTCAAGCCAGGAAGGAAGCCCAAAGACCTGACTGAAGAAGAAATAAGAGACTTTGTGAAGACCAGTATTCATGCACTAGAAGGAACAAAGTTTCTCTATTCCAGGAAACACAGAAATGATGTGGGAAGATGGATTTACTGTAGCCCAAATGGACAATGTCAACTAATGACATGGAATAAATACGAACATGTAAGGACAGCAGGAAGCCTGAAAGGAGTCATAAAAATATGGACTCCAAAGAGACACGTCTTCAAATCATCAAGTACAGACCCCGAAGATGAAGAAGGAATGACCCCAAGTGATGGAGTGAAGATAAATACAGAAGAATCGAGTAAGTTGAATCCAAAGATGGAGGTGAAAGTGGTCGATGAATCGGCCAGAGGGGGAATGTAGAGGAGGTCCCAAATAAAACCTGCACTCCAGTCGCCCATTTTGAAGTACCAGGAACGTTCACACCAAAATACGTGATGTATGATGAGCAGATAAATCAGCAGAGAGCCGCAGTAGGGCTCTACCCAGTACCTATCAAGAGAGCAACACCTATTGAAGTACCAATACCAAGAAAACCATAGACAGTGAGGTATCCATTAAGGAAACCCTACCAGCAAATGAGACGAAATGAAGATTGCCTAAGTACAGTCCTGGAAGAAACCAAAAAGGTCTTAATGGAAGATGAATGGTGATGCCACAAGGACCCGGACTGACGTACAAGTAGAAGAAATGACACCCAGAGACGAAACGCCCTGAATAAGGATATCGTGAACCTAAAAGGGGAGAACGATGTTGGAATACAAAGAAGCTAAAGCTGTAAACAGGATGAAGATATTCAACCAGCTAACACTTGTACATATGCTTGGAATGATGTGGCTTGCAATGCTAAGTAGAAGAATAGTGCAGCAAGCGCCATTATACATAATCTACCTCAAATCGAAGCACAGTATTATAAGTGTAACTCTACTTTGCAAACAAAGCAGAATCAACCCAGGTTACTAAAGGCCGAATGAGCAGAGATTCATATTCTAACAAAAAGAGCAGAGACGGTTGAATCGAAACTCAGCAGATGCAACTCGTGCCAGGTGAGCCAAGGTCATACCAATAGAAGGAACAAACAGTGGCTACATATAATTGAAACTTAAGAACAGCATATCCTGTCTCTGAAAGGTCAAGATAAGGAGGTGTAGGCAGGTAGCAGGCTGAATAAGAATCAAATGCACAAATTGAGAGAAACTAGAGAAATTCACGGTGTGGGAAGCAAGTGACCATCCGAGCGAGGAGAAACACGAGTTCACATCTACGCTTGGCATCCGCTCAGGAAGAGATATCGGAACTTTCCCAGACAGAAGATGCAGTTTCGAGGCCAACCACAGTAACATAATTGACACATAGTTGTTGAAGTAATGATTGATTGTAACCTTAATTGGAGAAAGGCCGGGTAACTAATGGGCACCCTGCACCTGGCTGACCATTCTGCATGCTGCTAACCAAAGTGGAAATGTATGCATGGGGTTGGTGCCAACCCAATCACAATGGACCAAATAATCTAGGGTCCTATAGTTAGTAGAACCAATGGGATGTAGTACTTTTAGTGACATCTACAGTAGTCATCTTTGAGGGAAGGGCTTAGACGCCCACCTGACAGTGTTTACCCAGTCCCCTCACTCCGTTACCATATACAGATATAGTACCTATATTCAAGTTACCTTTTCCTAACCAATAGAATTGCATATTAACTTTTGAGTGTTATACGTCAATTATGATGAGTTTTCAGTATAAATGCTATGATTTTTATGAAGCTCATTGGAGTTGCAGTGAGAAGGACGATCGCATCACTGCTGATTGCCATGACTTCCCTTTTTTTGTTCTTGTCATTAAACAGACTCCCTTTGCCAAACCATTGAGTTGTCCTTATTGATTGGTGTTGGAATAATAAATCTGCACCCCCATCCATCTCAAGGGTGCAGCTATCTCATCTTAAAGTACTTTTGGAGCTAACCTCCGCTCCATGGGCCAACCGGGGGTCTCCGGAGTACAGAGAAAAAGGCAGATACCAGTCAGTTAAAAAGAAGAGAGGATATCCAAGCGGAAGTGGCAGCCGGTGGTGCCATTCTCTTACAAACCATTGAAGATGCATCCACAGAGGAAGTGGCAGAAACAAGTCTGTCAGAAAGAATAAAGATTTTCCATAATAACTTACTAGAAAGTCTTAATTCTATTAAAGACACGGAGGCGAGCATTATGCTTCTCTTTCTTTATTAAACACAGAAAAGAAAGGCTCAGCAGCAAGGTATTTTTGTGCACCGAGTATAACATGAGTAATGCATGGAAAAAAGGTGCACTAAACATACAACATAACAAGTATATCATAACACAATAATATGTCCATGAGTTTCTGAAAGGAGACAAAACTCCACCCAGAGTTCATTGAGGAGTCACTAACATGTGACCCAGTCTTCCAATGGGTATCCAGATCCCTTCATAAACAGTCCTGGACATGATGTAACTTCCTCTTTCGAGGCTGCAAACTTTGTCTGTCCATGGTAAAGTAGTAACTTGTAGTTAGCAGAAAATTGTCGAAACTGCTGATCAGGCGAACTTGTCAGTAGGCGCTGTTGAAAAAGGATAAAGAGTAAAATTACTTCATGTATCTTACAACCCTAGTTCCCTCATCAGGGTGGGAGAAAATATTTTTATTGAGTTATTCTGGCAGAATACAATCATATTCTAAGTTCTCAACAATTCATGGTAATACATTTAGTCACAATTAAGCGTGATACACAGTATTATTTTCTCGTTGGGTGGGATAATGCTCGCCTCCGTGTCTTTAATAGAATTAAGAATTTCTAGTAAGTTATTATGGAAAATCTTTATTCTATGTCAAGACCGGAGGCTCACATTATGCTTGTTTAAAGCTTACTTACCACAACAGATGCCAGCTAATCTACCAGTTTCAGGTAGAATTGTTTAAATACCGATTCGCTTGTCCAGTCTGCCATCCTCATGATGTCCTCTAGGCGAACTCTGTCCTGAAAGGCGTTAGAGGCCATGGCTCCTCTCACTGAGTGAGCTCCGAAGTGCTGGGTATCTATCCTTGCTTGAGTAAGTGTCCAGCCCACACAGGGTGCTAAAGTTGGAGCGGAAACCGGTCTGTGCAGTTTACGCAGAGCTATCAGTAGTTGCCTGTTAGGGGAGGCCCTAAGGGAGACCGCCTTTTCTTCGTAAACCTTCAGGCATTTGACCAGGCAAAGCTTGGGCTGGTCTCTGAAGTCAGGATAAGAGATCACCCTAGAGTTATATTTTGTCCTTCTGTGTATATGGAATACAATGCCGTCAGGAGAAAAGGTCCTACCCGCTAGATCGAGGGCTCTAACGTCGGATACTCTCCTGCAGGAGACCAAGCAGAGAAGGGTAGTTAGTTTGCCAGTTAGGGGCCGTATGTGATAGCTCCTCATTATATGGCCATGACAGGAAAAGATTCAATACTTTGTCAACGTCCCAAAGTTGTCATAGCGAGACGGGGTTGGGACTGTAAGTCGGATGCCCTTTTGTAATCTGCAGACGAGGTGATGTTCTCCAGCCGGTACTCCTTCAACAAGGTCATAACCAGCAGAGATTGCTGAACGATATGCGTTCACTGTCCTGTAGGCAATCCCTCTTTCTACTAGAGATGCTAAGAAATTCAGGATCTCCTCTACAGGTGCTGAAACTGGATGTAAGCCTTCGCCACCAGTTGCTCCAGGCGCCCCAAGAGTTGGAATACCTCTTAAGGGTGGTAGGAGCCCAGCTTTACTCAATGAGGCTGATTGTCCTGCGGGACATGCCGGGAACTCTCCATCTTGACCTGAAATCCTCCATGCTGCTAGGGTCAGAGAACCGCTGAGAAGAAGGGGTGTCTCTCCCCGATGGATCTAGTAGGAGAAAAAATTCTGGGTAGTAGGATTGGAGAATCCAAGGAAAGTTCCAGAAGAACTGGATGCCAGGTGTGAGAGGTCCAGACCGGTGCTATGAGGACTAAATCCGAGTGCTCCAGATGGGCCTTTGCCAGGGTCCTCGCTATCATGGTGAATGGGGGAAAGACATAGAGTATACCCTGGGACCATTGTTGCAGAAAAGCGTCTGTTGCCGCTGCTGGATCCACTGGTAGCTGGGTATTGAGTCTGAAGGTGAAGAGGTCTATGGACATCGGACCCCAAATCTCCTGGAGGAGGAGGAAGACTTCTCTGTCGAGCCTCCAGTCGCTGTAATCTGTGGAATGATGAGAGTCTGCTACCACATTTGTGAGGCCGGGAAGATATTCCGCTGTAACTGAGATCCGATGTTTTAGACAGAAGTGCCAGAAATCCTTGGCTAATTCTGCTAGAGGCCTCGACTTGGTGCCACCCAGATGGTTGATGTACCTTACTGCGGAAATGTTGTCCATTTTTAGCAAGATAGAGCAACTCGCTCTGCCTCTGGCAAAGGAGCGTACTGCAAATGAGCCTGCCAGAAGTTCTAGGTAGTTGATTGATTGATTGATTGATTTGTTTATTTATAGAGCGCCTTACACTAAGGCACTGTACAATGGAACAACTCATACAGTGAACAACAATAAACATTGGGAGCAAAATTACATAATGAATCATTCGACAACAAAACAGTGCAAAAAGCAATTAACTGAGGGGGAGGGGAAGTGGAGAGGGAGTAGGATTGGTGAGGGGGAACAGAGAAGGATAGAACGAGTGAAGAATAGAAGGGAGGGAGAATGAAATGGGAGTGGGCAGAGAGGAGTTAGAAGAGGGAAAGAGGGGGAAAGAGGGGGAGGAAGAGAGAACAGGGGAGGCCTTCAAGGAGGAGAGTGGAGGAGAAGGGATTTAAGGGAAGTGCGAAATGAGGGAAGGGTCGTGGAAGAGCGGATTGAGAAGGGGAGTGAGTTCCAGTGAAGAGGAGCAAGGAGTTGGAAGGAGAGGAACCGGGAGGAAGCACAGGGGGAAGGAGGTACAGTGAGGAGGAAATGGTCAGCAGAACGAAGTGAGCGAGAGGGGGAGTAAAAGGTGAGAAGGGAGGAGAGATAGGGAGGAGCAAGACCATGTAGGGATTTGAAAACAAGGCAGAGAAAGCAGAATTTTAACTGTAAGTGGAAAGGTAGCCAGCGAAGGTGAGAGAGCGAGGAGGAGATGGAATGGAGGTAAGGAGACAAAGAGTACGAACAGCGGAGTGGTAAATGGATGTAAGGGGGGCAAGCTGGGATGCAGGTAGTCCAAAGAATAAGGGGGAGCAGTAGAATAGTCGGGAAAAGATGAGAGAGGAGATAAGGAGTTTGGTCGCATGGAATGTGAGGGAGGGACGGATTTTGCGAATGTTGTATAGGTGGTAACGGCAGGAGCAAGAGGTAAGTGAAATGTGTTGTGAAAAGGTGAGAGAGGAGTCAAATATAACGCCTAGATTTCGAGCATGGGAGGAGACAGGGAGGTTGGAGGGAGGAAAGTGGATGAAAGGGGGAGGAGAGGGAGGAGGAAGTGAGTTAGAAGGGAAGAAAAGGACTTCGGTTTTATCAGTATTAAGAGAGAGGAAGCGGCAGGACATCCAGTTCTTGATGGCTGTGAGACAGGAGGAGATTTTGAGATGGAGGTCAGGTGTGAAGGACGAGAAAGAGAGAAAGAGTTGAGTATCATCAGCGTAGAAGTGATGGGAGATATCAAAGGAGGAGATAACAGGGGCGATGAGTGAGGTGTAAAGAGAGAAGAGGAAAGGACCAAGTACAGAGCCTTGCGGAACACCGTATATGAGAGGGAAGGAAGAAGAGGTCTGGCCCCCCCCATGAGACGGTAAAGGAACGAGAAGAGAGGTAGGAAGATAGCCATTTCAGAACAGGGCCTTTGAATCCGAAGGAGGAGAGAGTGTGTAGGAGGAGTGGGTGATCGACAGTGTCAAAAGCTGCAGAGAGATCAAGGAGAATAAGGATGGAAGATTGCTTGGCATGCCGAGCAGAGAGGAGAGAATTGAGGATAGAAGTGAGAGCGGTTTCAGTGGAGTGTTTGGGTCGGAAGCCAGATTGGAAGGGAGGAAGGAGAGAGGAGTAAGAGACGAAAGAAGAGAGTTGAGAATAAGCGAGACGCTCAAGGAGTTTAGAAAGGAAAGGTAGAAGGGATATAGGTCTGTAGTTAGAGGTGAGGAGTGGATCAGCAGAGGGTTTCTTTAGGATAGGAATAATCGTTGCATGTTTGAAGGCTGAGGGAGAGGTAGAAGAGGAGAGGCAGGAGTTAAAGAAAGCGGTAAGGTATGGGATAAGAAGAGGGTAGATTTTTGGGGATGAGAACGGAGGGGAGAGGGTCAGAGGGAGCAGATGTGCAGTGGGCTTTGGTAAGAAGGGAGGAGACATCCGAAGCAGAAACAGATGAGAAGACAGACATAGTGGAAGAGGGAGGATAGGGGGGAGGAGAAGAGAGGGAGCTAGAGGGGGAGTTAATTTTTTGCTTTTGCCGGAGTGAGATGATTTTGGAGGAAAAGAAGTTAGCAAAGTCAGAGGGAGAAAGCGTGGGGTTGGATGAGGGATCGGGAGTAGGAGGAGAGAGAAGATGGGTAAGAGTTTGAAAAATTCAACGAGGATGAGATGCTTGAGACTGGAGAAGGTTAAAGTAGTAAGAGGACTTGGTGGTTGCAAGACAAGAGTTATAAAGAGCGTGGTAAGAGAAGTAAGAGGTTCGATTAGAAAGCGAGGGAGTTTTGAGCCAGAGTCTCTCTAATCGCCTGAGAAGGCGTCGCATGGAGTGGAGATGGGAGGTAAGCCAAGGATGAGAAGGTTTCCGAGTAGGGCGAAAGAGAGAAAGGGGGTAAAGTTGGTCGAGGGCAGTGGAGATAGAGGATGAAAGGGAAGAGAGAGCATCATCAGCAGAGAGTAATGCAAAGTCTTGGTGAGATGGGAGAGAAGAAGAGCAGGTGTCAAAGAAGAGGGTAGCGTCAAAGTCCTGGAGGTCACGACGTGAATAGATTGGGGGAGAGGGATTAGTAATAGTAGGTGTAGAGAGAGGGGAAAGGGAGAAAGAGAGTAGGGCATGGTCAGAGAGATAAACAGGGAGAGAAGAGACAGGGGAGGAGGGGTGGGAGGAGTAAAAGATGAGGTCAAGAGTGGAACCAGAGGAGTGAGTAGAGCGTGAAGGAAGGAGGGAGAGGAGATAGGAATCAAGGATGGAGAGGAGAGGAGAAGATTGTGGGGGAGAAGGCAGATGGATATTAAAGTCGCCAAGTACCACTAAAGGAGAAGCAGGTGGAGAAATAAGTGAGAGGAGGTGATCCAGATCATCAAGGAAGGAGGAGAGAGGACCAGGGGGTCGATAGACGACCAGGAAGGAAATAGGGTAGGGAGAAGAGAAGGACTTGTAGAGGAATTCAAAAGTAGAGAAAGAGGGGAGAGTTGGAAATGAAGAGGAGGAAATTAATTTAGGGTGGAATAGGAGACCAATGCCGCCACCTCGACCAGAGGTACGAGGGGTATGGATGAAAGAGGAAGACGAGGTTGTTAAGGAAGCAGGGACAGAGGTGTTGTGAGGTGGAATCCATGTCTCAGTTAGGCAGAGGAAATGAAGATTGAGGTGAAAGAAAAGATCAAGGGTAGCTGCAGTTTTGTTACAGATGGATCTGTCGTTCCAGAGAGCAGTGTTTATGAGGGCAGACTGGTTGGCAGTGGGGGGGTAGAGAAGGTTAGGGCAATGAGAAAAGGAAGGAGGATGGGTAGGAGAGTGGGGGGGGAAATAATGGAGAGGACTAGGCATCAGGAGGAGCGAGTAGAATAGGAGGGAGAGGAGGAGATGGTAGGGAGGTAAGGGGGGAGAGTGGGAGAGAGTGAGGTGAGAAGGAGATAAGGAGGATCGCATACCAAGGACTTAGGTACAGACAGGTAGGCAGGAGCAGAATAGTAGGAACGGGAATGTAGAGGGTAGAGACCAGCGTGTTCTTTAAATAAAGGGGGGAAAGTAGAGGGCAATGTGGAATCAGGAGTGAGGACAATTGGGAGGAAAAACAATAGGAGGAGACCAGGTGAGGATGGGGTTGACGGTGGAATTCAAGTTGGAGGTGGGAGGGAGCCAGAGGGAGTCAAAAGAGTCAGAGGGTTCAGGAACTCGAGACTGTGGATGGAAGAGTCCAGAGGTGCTTGAGGCAGGACAATGTAGTTACACCAAGTTATCACCACAGAGGGAGCCAGAAGGATCCAAAAAAGTCAGATGGTGCAGGAACTCGATAGTGTAGATGGAGGGGTCAAGTGGTGCTTGATGTATGACAAAGTAGGTGTCCAAAGTTATCTCTGCAGCGCCAAAGGTGGTGACAGGGTAGAGCTGAGAAGGCGTAGGAACAATCAATGAAGAGGGGGGAGAAGAAGCATACAAATCGAAGTCAGAGCCGGGTAAGCCAGGAACTGTGGGAGTAGAGTTGGAGCAAAGCCAGTGGAGCGACAAGTATACAAGTGGAACAAGTGTAGCGCAGAGGCCCTGAAAGGCAGTTATATGGATCAACCGGGAACAAGCGTAGTGCAGATGGTGTTCCGGGGTTGAGTGAAGTACAGAGGTCCCAGGAAGCAGTGAAGCAAATCCGTCAGGATCGTGAGCAGGAGGAGGGGACTCAAGCCCTGTGGGAAGAAGAAGGGGCTTGGAGAGCTGAGTGGAGTCTGCTGTGTGGAGGGAGCCGCAGGATTGAGCAAAGTGTATCCTCTAAGAATGCACGCAGGAGGAAAAGGCTCCAAGCAGTGTGGAATGACGAGAGGGCTAGCAACATAGTTGATATGTAGGTCCAGCTCTTGGGGAGACCAAGTTCCTCCTGTGGCTATGGAGCTGCATCTCGCTCCCCAACCGGAGCGACTGGCATCTGACTCGATGACTATATATGGGGCGGATCCGAAAATGGCTCTGCCATTCCAGGCTTCCATGTGCGTTAGCCACCAGTTGAGCTCTGTCCTCACTTGAGGAGATAATGTCAGGAGGTGAGAGTAAGAAAAGCTGTTTCTTAAGTGCTGGCCCTTCAATCTTTGTAATTCTCGATAGTGTAGGGGGCCGGGAAATATTGCCCGAATGGAGGAGGATAGTAACCCTATCACTCTTGCCAGTTCTCTAAGAGAGAACAGGTTCTTCTGCAAGAGTCTGCGTATCTACCTTTTGGTGGAGTGGATCTTGGCTGATGGGAGTCGCAGTTGAGAATTCTGGGTGTCCACTACGAACCCCAGAAATTCCATGTTCTTGGATGGAAGAAGAACTGACTTTTCCCAGTTTATGAGAAAACCGAGGCTGTGTAGCAAGTGTATGGCTAGTCTGGTCTGTTTCTGAACTAGTTCTTGCGACTGGGCCATAAAGATGATGTTGTCTAGATAAATTATAAGACGGACACCTTGCTCTCTTAGATGAGCTACCACAGGCCTTAGAAGTTTGGTGAAAACCCAAGGCGCTGAAGAGAGCCGGAAAGGCAGGCTTGTGAACTCCCAATCTCGATTTCTCCATGAAAATCTCAGATACCTTATGTGTGCCTGATGAATCGGCACTGCGAGGTAAGCATCTTTCAAGTCTAGACGCATGAGCCAATCGTTCAGTCTCAGGAGGTCCCTGAGCATGCGTATACCTTCCACTTTGAAATGGTGGTAAATGATGAATTCGTTGAGAGCTTTGAGGTTTATTACTGGCCGCACCTTTTGTTTGATGCGTACCAGAAATATGGGACTGAAGAAACCTCCCTGATTTACGCAGGGGCGAATCGCTTGCTTCTGATATAGACTGTGTATTTCACTGTCTAGAGCGATTTGATCTGTTTGGGACATTACTATAGGAGAAGGGTGACATGTCTGAATGGGTTGTTCGAAAAACTCTAGGCGCAGACCTCCACCTGTGTCCCTGACCCAGGCACCCCCCCCCCGATATGTTATTTCAAGCATTTGCAATCATAGTTCACCTCCCTCCTATAGGAGTTTGTGGCGCTGTCGCTGCTATAAGTACACTGACCTGTAGATTGTTGTTGGGCTGGGTGTCTAGCCGCTCTTCTCCACGGACGCCCTCTGCCACGACCTCTTGAGGGAAAGAATGTGTCGGAGCGTTCTTGCCAGGTGTTATGCTGGCCTCCGGAGTGTTGAGGTCTCTTGTCAAAGAAATAACGGCCGGAGGAGCGACCTCTACCTCTGGAGAACATTTTGGATGTGAAGACTCTTTTGATGGAGGCCTGCGCTTTGTCCAGTGCTGTAAATGTCTGACAAACTTAGCCATCTCCTTCCTGAAAGGGTCTCCGAAAAGCAGACCTTGTGCCGTAGGCCCTGACTCTGCGTCTGCTAATTCGCTCAGTTTGGCATCTATTTTATATAGAATACCTTTCTGACGTTCCGTTGAAATAGCACAACCAGCCATTCCTAACAGGCAGATAGCCCGTTGCACCCAACCAGAGAGGATCACTGGGTCAATGGGGTCAGATGAGCTGACGGCTGCTTCCGCTAGGTCAGAAATCTTGGCTAATGGACTCGCCATGTCCAGTACTTTGTCCTGACAGGACTTCCAGGTACGGTCTATGCCTTTTCTCGGGTCCTTCACATTTTTACCTAAGAAGGTGATCATCTTTGAATCTAGCTATGGTGTTACTGCTACTTTGTCTGCAATATCTGTACGTGGGCATTTTGCTGTCTTGGAAGACGGCTCTCAGTCGGTGGATCTGGGATGTATTAGATCTTCAGGCGTGAACATCCCGTGTGCAGGAGACTTGTTCCCGGTTGTGTTCTTGGGTATGGGGTCTGCCAAAATACCCGAGCTTGAGCGCTTCAAACCCTTTATTTGAAATTCATCCTCTGATGAGGAGTGGGAATGATCAGCGTCGCAAACGCCCCTGTTCTGGTTGTCTTTCTGCCCTGTCCATCTCCCTCTGGGCTTGAGGGTCCATCTCCCCTGTTTTCTTCCTCGGGGTAAGAGGGTTCATGGGAAGGAGTTACCTTCCTATTCCTAAAGGCTTGTTTCAGCCCGGAGAAGGCATCCAATATGGCAGCTGTGGCATTATTTCGCTGGATTGGGGGGTAGTCGGAGAGCTTGTGCTCTTGCAAGCCGGGATACATCCCTCTTCAGTAAGGTGCTTCCTTTTTGTGTTCTCTTCCTCCCAGGATGGGAGGTCCCTCTTAGGTGCTCTTCCATAGTATCTAAGCGAGTTTGAATGGGAATAAGCATATCGGTTACTGCTTTTTTTATGCTGGTCTCCACTGAAGATCCCAGCACCTTTTGCAAGCTGTTAGCCATTGCCACCTCATCGATATAGCAGTGATCTCCCTCATTCTCAGACCAATCCTGCTCTGATTGAGCTGAGTACTGCGCTGCCATGTTAAAATTTAAAGCACCTTACTCACTTTTTTTTTCTTTTTCTCTGGGCTTCTGGACACCTTCTCTCTAACCCAGTAATAAAAGTTCAGTTTGCCAATAGTGTCCTTTCAAGTCAGCTGAAACTGGAGGTCTTCTTCCTCCTCTTTTCCTTTTTTTTTGTTTTTTATATGCAAATCCGATATAAATATTAATTAAGGATCACTTCAGTCAGAATTCAGTCTTTCTACAAGTATATAGTAGGAGAAATTATGAAATCCGCCGTTTGTGAGGATTCCGGCGCTCGCGTCCGCATAAACCGTTAAAATACTAACGGTCATGCGCACTCGAGCGCCAGGATCCTGAAGGAAGGACCGCGGGGAGCAGGAGCTCCCTTCGCAGTCTGTGGCAGCTTAGCAGGCCTCTCCGTAAGGCCGCGTCGGCCTCACACGGGCTTACTGAGAAAAAGCCGGGCTTCAGATCAGCTGTTTGGAAAGCTGATCGTTCGCGACGCGTATGCGAACAAACATGTGCCGCATCTCCTGGTGTTTATCTTCGAGGCCAGCAGGAGGTCGGTGGCATTGGAAAGCAACACGGTGCAAAGGCACAAATTATAGTAACAAAAAACTATTATTATTAATGCGGTCAAAGGCAAAACGACATTGCAATTATATCTGAGAAATTTAAGTAAAATAACCAATAAGGTTATGAAAAGTTAGAAAAACATTTCATAAACAGTTCTAAACATGAATGTACTCATCTCTTGCTGTGAGCAGCAAAGAAAGAGGAAGTTACATCATGTTCACGACTGTTCATGAAGGGATCTGGATACCCATTGGAAGACTGGGTCACATGTTAGTGACTCCTTAATGAAGTCTGGGGAACTCTGGGAAATGGAGTTTTGTCTCCTTTCAGAAACTCATGGACATATTATTGTGTTATGATATACTTGTTATGTTGTATGTTTAGTGCACCTTTTCTCCATGCATTACTCATGTTATACTCGGTGCACGAAAATACCTTGCTGTTGAGCCTTTCTTTACTGTGTTTAATAAAGTAAGAGAAGCATAATGTGAGCCTCCGGTCTTGACATAGAATTGAGGACATCCCTTTAGAGGAAGTGGCAGGTGGTGGTGGTAGCAGTCTATCACAAACAATTGAAGATTCCCCCAAAGTGGACGTTGCAGAAACCAGTCTGTCGGAAAGAATTGGATACATGATCATCCCCCCAGAGGAAGTGCCAGGTACTAGTCATTCGGAATTATTTTGATCTGCTTTACTAAATGCAGAAGACTCTGAGAACTGAGGTGTGGAGCACAGACCACAGAAAGATGATCCACAGGTGCCAGACTATTTATTCTAACATCCAAAATCAGATCAACTTTCCCATTTCTTTGAGCACCATCCAATTCAACCTCCCAAACATAAACAAATTAAAGCAGAGTTAGCATTTTGGAGGAAAGATGGGAGCAAACAGCATTGGTTAAGTTACTCTGAAATACAAAAGGCTCTTTTTTGCACAGTTTGCATGGTGTTTACTAAACGTGGAAAGAGGGGTCCTTTCATCCGTGGAATAAAAAACTGTAGGCATATTTAGCAGCGTATTATAGAACATGGGGCGAGCCAAGGTCATCAGAAGTGCACAGCTTCATATATGATGACCTTTTCATTGGTCGACATAAGTGGTCTGCTCTTCCACTGACAGAAATTAGCTTGAAGTGAGCAAATCAGAAAAAGCAGAGCCATATTGGAGCGTGTTATTGACATTGTAAAAGTAATTGGGAAAAGAGGGGTCCGTTTTCGTGGGAAATCTGAGTCCATGTTTGAGCTGGATAACAAAGAGCTGGATCATGGCATTTCCTTGAAATTCTTCTGCTCCTAAGTAAATAGGACCGACATCTAAAGGAACATATAGAGGTCCTTCAATGCAAATCCAAAAAAAAACTTTGCAAGGACGGGGTGCTTCTGGGACCTTCATGTCAAAGACCACAGTTGGGTATGTGATTGAAGCCATTTCCAAACTGATTAAAATGATAATCAGTCAAGAAATAAAGGAAGCAGGACTATTTTCAATTCAGATAGATTCAACCCAAGAAGTGAGTGTTAATGAGTAGTGCTCTATAATTACTAGATATATTACAGACACTGTACATGAACGCCTGCTAGCAGAAACCAACTGCACTTTGTTACTGGAAAGGGGCGGTTTGAGTTGGTGCAGAGTGTTATTAAAGATAATGGTCTTGACCTAAGCAAGTGCATTGGAAATTCAACCAATGGTGCATCTGATATGCAGGGCCAGTAATCTGTCGTGCTCTGAAACACTTGTGTACAAGCGCAATACAAATAAAATATCATATCATATCATAACATCCAGTGGTCTCACATCCTGGGTCAGCATGGAATACCCTGGTCAAATACATATTTGGTGCTATGCACATAAATATTGCACTTGTAGAAGGGACACATGCATCAAATGAATCCACATCTTTGTTTGGCCTATTACAATCCTCTGCTGTTTTTCTCTGGGAGTTCTATAAAAGGATGGTTTTGTGGCATGAGCTGACTTTGGAAGTCTGCACAGTCCAAATAATAGAAGAAACATGGGGGTGGGCAAAGGATGCAGCACTACGGAAAGTTTTTGGCTCCTTTAATAAATCAGACCAAGTTATGTTCATTTATGTGGTTGTAGCACTCAATAATATTGGCTCAAATACAGATAAATTCAATTCAAACATTTGTTACCCAGCTTTAAACTTTGCTGAGGCTTTGAGCATATTTCAAACAGTGCTCACAGCCCAGTTATATCTTTAAGTATTTAATTCTGCAACCCGATTATCTAATTACCTCCAGACAAGTGGAATGGACATTCTTCAGTCACACCAAATGGTCTTGGACACTCTGAAAGCGCTTGCTGCAGAGTGAAGAAATTTTGATTCCATATGTTGTGCAGCAGAAAAATGTGCAGAATGGGCCAACGCAGGCTTGGAAAAAATAATTGTGATAAAGGAGTGGAAGCTGCACTTCCAGAGGGGAGAGTGGCCAACAAAAAGAGTATGCCTGGAATGAGTGCAAGGGATGAGCCGATCACCTTGGCTAAAGAGGGGTTTAGAGTTAGTGGACATGCCATTATGGACAACCTTATTCAAAGCCAAACTAGTCGTTTTAAAACCCACTCATCTCTTGCCGCCGATATATCTTGCCTGGATCCCAAACTTTTTGATCAATGTCTACCAGACAATGCTCTTAGAAATATGTGTTCCTTGCTTGAAAGACTGATTGACTCTATAATGGTAGAGGGGTTAAGGGAAGAACTGTTGAACTTTGCAGCCAAGTATTTTAAACTGTGGCTAACACTATCAAAAGAGTATGCCATTGAAGACCTATGTAGTGAAGATCCAGCACTACAAGAAGAATTTGGAGACCAACCTAAACATTTAGTAAAGAAATGCAATAAATGCCGTAACGTTGCAGTATGTTGCTACTCAATTCTTAAAAAGTATAAACTTTTCAGTAGTTCTTACAGGCAATTGTGTTTGGCATACAAGTTCATTGTGACCTTATTTTGCACACAAGTAGCATGTGAAAGAGGTTTTTTGAAATTGAAGAATATTAAAATTCGCCTAAGAATCCACCTCAGCCAGGGCAACCTTGAAGTCTTTATGTTCATGTCTGTAGAACAGAATGTGCTTGTCCAATTGCAAAATACAGACATAATCGACCTGGTTGCACACGGAAGTGCATTGTTGAAGGAACTGTTTATTGAGGGATTTTCTAGGTTTCCAGGAAGAGTTTTGTGGCAACTTGTCTATGCATGCAACAATGTTCTTAGATTGTAGGGCCAAACCACATTTCCTGAAGGCAAACAGCCTAATTTATCTTTGAAAGTAAAACAGTAAATTTGAGTTTGGATAAGTCACCAACTAACATCTTAAAAACTTACTGTATGGCATCTGTAAGATTCACATTTGACCATCATCACTTCAAACACTACAACCTCAAAGACTTATTTCAGTTGAAAAGCAAAACACATGTACTCTGAAACCAAGATGTGCCCAATCAAAGACCAAAGTAGCAATGGTGACATAGAACTTAGAATCATAAAGTTTCAGTTTCTGAGAAGATGGTACCCTTCATGAAGATGGTGTTGACATGTCTGCACTGTCATCACCGGGGAAAATATATGAATCATTCAGTTTTACATCTTTGTGTATCATCATATTTTGAATCCAGCTACATGACTTTCAACAGAAAAAAAGACTTTCCACAGAACTGTAAGTATGCAAAGTTATTTTATTTTATGAGTTGTCTTGTAATGTAATGTTTGAGCATAAATACAACTGGTAAGGTACTTTCCGGTGTGATCATTTGGCTGCATTGTTTATTAAATGCCAATCTATTTACATTACTGGTGGCAACTAGTAGACATGCCTTGATTCTGGTTCTGCAAAATAAGTATATGATTTAGCTATGTGATGATGTCTTTTTAGAACAAAGAGAATGGTATCACTGGTTTTCTCAAGCATTTAGACAAAACATTACATGCAACAAACACCATAAACCTTCCATAAGTAGCATTTGCTGTAAAGTCGTGATTTGATGCGATTCACGGATGAGGGTTTGAGGCCACTTTGTTTAGGTGAGTGGTGGGCCACTTTTTTGAGGTCAGGGGCAGCCACTTTTCTGAGATGAGGGGTGGCCACTTTATTTCATGTTATTTTCACCATTGTGAGCCGTGCCCTCTCCGCCCGCCGCCGCTATGCGTCTATCTGCTGGCCCAACCTCTGCCATACAGAAGAAACTCCCAATCCTGGGTCCTTCTGCCTGTCGGCCGATGCCTGCCCCTGGGATGTTGATGGCCCTGAGCCATGATCGCTCCCACCTTGAGCCTGCTGCTGCCGTGCACGTGCCCTGCTTGTTGATGCCTGCACGTTCTCCATTTGCTGGGGTCCAGTTGGTGGGGTGGCCACCCCTGCTGGACCTCCGACTCCCAACTGTGGCAGGGATGTGTCCTCTACCAGCCTAGCCGCTGGCTCAGGGGCAGCTCCACAGGGGGCACAGGTGATACTTGGGTGGGAAGATGGCACAGAGGACGATTGACGCATAGGGGGTTCAGTTGAGGAGGGGGTCGCAAGAAGATCCAGCACATGGATGAACCCAGTGCCGACGACCTGTCCTAGTAGTGTGACATGCCCAAACAGGTATTCGAAATGATGTGCATTGTCCAGACGAGAACCCTGCACGTCATCCCGAATACCACGTTGGTGCAATGCCACACCAGCTAAGACTGGCTCAATCCGGTCACAGATTGCTATGTCCGCAGGGAAAGGAAGGCCAGTTGTTGTTTGCGCATCCCCTCCCTGAAAACGGGTATGGACGCAGGTATCCCTGTTGGTGCCGGATGATGCAGTCACAGGATCGGGGACAGGATTACACACAGGCACCTCCGTGGTGGCCTGTGCTGCCTCCTCTCCCTGCCCCTGGACTGCACCACTAGCACCAGTGGAATCCCACCTTCCAGGCCCTGTGCGTGGGGCTTCCACAGCCTCCTCCTCAACCAAACCCCCCACCAACCTGGATGACTCTGTGCCATCTTCCTCCATAGGCCCCTGTGGGGGCTCAGCTGCCCCTACTGCTGCCGAGGAGTCCATCTCCAACCTCCGCCTCTTGGACCTTCCCTCGGCAGCTGCAGCCATGGACGAGGCACCAGACTCCTCACTCCCGGAAGATATCCTTACCTGGGAGGGGAGCTGGGCCTGCGTCTCCGGCTGGCGGTGGGATCCCTGCCGCTGTGCTCCACAGCACCGTCTCCGCCCTCTTCATCAGTCGACGCTGCAGACAGGGAGAGACAGAACACAGGCATCAGGGCACTGTACAATGGTCTGATACACACATGACAGTTGCACATGAGTGGCAGTGTGAAACTTCACAGATGGCATCACACCCCCCAACACACATATCATTTGAACCCACACACATGCACAAATTAACAGGAATCGTGCAGCAGGCAGCAGCATCCATACACACACAACTGCATGAACATCCGAAGGTTGGCATGACGTCACAAGCAACATGGGGAGTGCCGAACACATGCACACATGCCACCAGACAGACATGCATCTGTACATCTCCACCACCTGTCACAGTGCAATCATCGGCAACTATGTCACATCTGCCAATCGGGTACCTACATGTCTATGTCACATGCATCCATGACGTATCACAGTCGCACACATGACAAACACACACCCGCACATTTACGCCACACGATGCACGTACATGAAGGTGGAACCAGCATCCTTGTGTCACACCCCAACCATGGCATACACAGAAAAGCTAACATGTGTCCATCTCCACATGCAGTTGTGCATCATGCTTTGGAACACATACACCATTTATGTCCGTCACACATGACTGGACTCAAATGCAGCATGGTCATGTCCCTGCACATACACATCCATACATGTGCCATTTCGGATATATGTCCAAGCTGCACACTCCTGGCACACCTCAACATGCACTCCATCCAATAAGTATGCATGGACACTTACCGCTGGACTCCAGACGGGTCTGCCTCTGGAGGACCTGGAGGTGAAGGGCTTGGCGAATGCGTTCCAGGACCCTCTTTTGGCCTTCCGGAGGGTCCTGGACCTGAAGTCCTCACAGTGCTTATGGACGTGTTGGAGGTCGCTGGTTGCCACCCCGTCCGCGTTGATGGCACCCACAATGTCCATCCAGATCCTCTTCCGTCCATCCTTGTCGGCGCGTGCTCATCCGAAGAGGGCATCATAATGCACCAGGACTTGCTCCACCAGGATGTCAGCTTCTCCTGCAATGAAGCTGGCAGCCCTCTGCCTCTCTGCTGTGGGGTCGCCACTGGTCCCAGATGGAATGTGGCCCGACATGGCAACCCCTGAGACAGGTGTGGGTGGGCAACTGGGTCCTGGTGCTGGGTTGTGGAGCGATGGAACTGCAGTCGGGAGTCTTCTGCTCCAGCAGGGGTGGTCGCAGCAAATGGACCCCTGCAGATGGCTGATGTGCAGGCACCAAATAGCAGAGCACGTGGCCAGCAGGCAGGCAGGCAGCAGCAGATGGTTCGTGGGAGGCAGCTCAGGGCTTGGGGGGAAAGAAAATGGCCTTCTGGGCAGGAGCGTGGTGTTCCGTGTGTTGTCGCGTGGCCAGCTTGATGCAGAGTGATTTAGCATGTGAAAAAACAGCACAACAGCGTGTAATCCAAGGAAATGGCCTTAGCACGTAAGTGTGTAAGTAACGTGATGCGGGCGTTTCCCTCGGCACAGATGCATAGTGAATCCGCACGTGCAAAAACAGTAAGTCCGCGTGTGACTGTGTGTAATTCGAGGAAAGGCCCTTAGCGCGTAAGCGCGTAAGTGACGTGGCATCCATGGGCATTTCTGTGGGCAGGGGTTAAAGGTCCGCGTCGGATGCCATTTTCTTGTACGTGCTTTTTGTGGAGAGCAATTGTACATTTATGTTACAGTGTGTTGCTTTGTTTGGCACCCGTAGGCATCCACTGTGTGTTCCTGCTGGGCCCATGCAGGCTTGTCTTGTGTTTGTGTTTGAAGGTTGGGGACCAGACACATATGCCGCTCCTGCTTCCCCTTTCAATGGGCTCGCAAGGGTGGCACCGTGTGACAGTAACTTACACAGAGGAATTGGGCTTCCATCAGTTGTGTGGCCAGTCTGTAGTCCAAACTGTGTATACACCCCTAGTTGGGACTGCAGATGATTTCTCCACTGCATGGTTGATTTTTATATTTTATTCCATACTGCCCATTAAGCATATTTGCAGGTGGCTTCTTCATGTCTTAACTTGCCTGTCTCCATTGCAGATGCAGTTCATGTTGTATGCAGTACCCTGCCACATTTACCTACCAGCACCACACGGGAGATGGAAGTGGTCGATGTACTGCCTTTGTCAGGTTGTGACACTTGCGCTATTGTGATTGGTTACTGTCAGACGTTACCACTGTTGGGTACTGTTTTCATGTTTTGTCTTGCAATTAAGTATTTCTTCATGTGTGCTGTTTCTTTTTCATAGGTGAGAGGGAATTTTCTGTGGCCTGTTTCCATTTGTGATGGTGCACTTTGTGATACTTGTTTCATGTGTTGTGCATTCATTTGGTTGCTTTGACATTGCATGCCATGCCATGGTGTCTTGGGCGGCTGAGATGGGGTTTGGGAGGAGTTGGGTGACATACCAGTAT
This sequence comes from Ambystoma mexicanum, assembly GCF_040938575.1. NCBI lineage: Eukaryota > Metazoa > Chordata > Amphibia > Caudata > Ambystomatidae > Ambystoma > Ambystoma mexicanum. The sequence continues at coordinate 882,512,445 of NC_090935.1, read as the reverse complement.
TTGGGTGTGCTGTTTTGCAAGAGGGTAGTCCTTCGTGCTGCATGAATGTGTGCCTTTTACTGACACAGCATTGGGTCTGTTTAAGTAGCTAGGGATGCACACAATCTCGGGGTGGTGTGGCTGTGACAGTTGACTGTCCCTTTTGTCATCATCAATTGTCAGCTGGTATGAGGCAGGTCTGTGTGCACTCTGCAGGGGTGGGATTTTAGGTGAAAAAAGTTGCCACAGCTGGGTACAGGCTGCCTCAACACGTGCCCTTTCTCCTCCCATGCGCAGCGGCCGTGCATGTGGTTGGAGATGTGGGGGCACCACCATGTCCACCGGCACGCCCCGCCAGGTTGCAATGCTGTGCAGGACACATGCTCCCACTATGATCCTGCACACTACTGGGGGCGCATATAGCAGCTGGCCACCACAGCGGTATTGGGAGCAGAAACATGACTTCAGCACTCTGAATGTGCGCTCCACTATACCCCGGGTTGCAATATGGACTGCGTTGTATCTTACCTGGGGTGGTGTGGTGGGGTTCCGTATTTGCGTTATCATGTAGGTTCTCAGAGGGTAGGCACTGTCCCCTGGGGAGGTGATAATGGTTGTCATTAGCTAGGTTTTGCCATTTGTCAGTGTCTGACATGCATGCATGTGCAGAGACATTTCTACTCACCAATGAGCCATGTGTCGCCATGCCTCCCAGCTTCCAGGTCCCCGTTTGGGGTGACATTATGAATATAAAACTATCATGACTGGACCCTAGATAGTTGGCATATACAGAGGTGATGGATTCCCTTGCCATCACATACAACCTGCACGTTGATGGAATGCCAGTGCTTGCGGTTTCAATAGATGTGCTCAGTGGCCCTTGGAGGATGTAGAGCCACATGGGTGCAATCAATGGCACCTAGCACTTTGGGGAAATGTGCCATCCCGTAAAAGTCCTGGACCACGGCCTGCCTTTCTGCGGGTGTGCTGGGCATGTACATGTGCCTGTGGACTGAGGGGCGTACAGTCATGATCACCAACACCTGGTGTAGGCAGCGTGACTGTGTGGCCTGTGAGACGCCCCCAACTATGGCACTTGTCCGCTGAAATTACCCAGTGGCCAAGAAATGCAGTACATTGAGCACCAGAAATCATAGCAAAGCATGACATGAAAAACCCTAACAAGAAAAAACATCCTGACCTCCACCCCACATTACTACCACTGACCTATGCATGCAGCTGCATATGGGGTGATGCATGTATGCATGTCATCAACAAAGCAATATTTTGTGATTTGTGGATCAAATACAAATTCTGCGGGTAGGGGGTAAATATGAAAGGATGATCAAACAGTCCAGTTCAGGGACTTTCAGTTTGGGAAATACAGAAACATTTAAACGGTTTCCTTGACTGAGCACATCAGACAATTAAATACAACTCATTCTGACCTTGGTAATGCTACAAAGACAGTATGTTCAGCTATGAGCACTGTCGCCAACCTTGTTTCCTGCACATTGTCTGCCTGAACGTAAGACTGGCGGGACACTCACACTCACTCCAATCTGATTAGCTATGCATCCTAAATGTTATTTAGCAAAAGGGGAAAGGGGAAGAGGGTCCTTGCAGACTTACCCTAGAGGATTCTCCCAAAAGACCCAACAAGAGAGTCTCTCTAAATCAGAACCTGGGTGTTAGGCCAACCATCCCTGAACTGTTCCTGAACCCCATGAGGGAACAACTAGTTGGTAACTACCAAAGGTCACCAATCAAAAAGGTAATTTGGGACTGCATCCCCCAGGATGCATCATGTTTTGAGATCCAAAACGCAGAGCAGATTCTGGAATGTCTACCAGGGATTCAGAGAAAGGTACACCATGGGGAAACACTAGCATATTCAGAGAGACTTATTTGACAACAGGTGCAGATCATTGAAGGGAAGGCCTAATTCATTCCACCCTCCCCCAATCCTGACAGCAGTGCTTGTGAAGGAAAATACCCTCCCCTGCAGCACTTAAAGAGAGATGTTTCCTTTCTCCAGTCCCAAAATAAAAATATTTTGCACAGTTGGGAACTTACTAGAGGTTTACCTGCACCTTATGATGGCATTTCAAGCACCAGAAACCCACAAAACAAATGTATTTGATGGGTGACAGTCACAGGGTAAGGGAGGAGCAGAGCAGTAGACAAACGCTAGAAACACACTGAAAAAAATCCAATCCAAATAAATCAATCCAAAACGGTGGCAAGCCTTTTAAATACTTTCTTCCCCTGGCCTGGACTAGGAGACTGTATCGTCATGTCTGCACCAGCTACCCTGATGGAATGTAGAATGCACATGGAACCTTGGATGCCCTGAGGTCCTCTGATTGATGGTCGGGGGAATTCAGGACTACTTACCTGCTCGCCTGTCTCCTTTCTAGCTTGTAACCTGTAACTGAATAAACCACACTTCCTTTTGCACCTACCTGTTCCTGTGTGCTTCCTGTGTCATCTTGATGACCCAGACACCACAAATTTGGTGACGAGTTGGCAACATTCGAGACCCGTGATGATGGTGACATTCAGACCTATAGCTATCTGGTCCTGAGAAGGAGGGTAACATTCTATGTCAAGACGGAGGCGAGCATTAAGCTTCATCTTCTTTTATTGTCTCTCTCTAGTAGTTTCAACAAATAATAACTTAGTAAAACTTTATTTATTTATTTATTTTTCACAAAAAAGTCCCATCATTCCTGTAGTCCTTTAGTCTCTGGCTATGTGACCTAGTCTTTCCTGTTCCTCTGTCCTTCCTCTTCTTTTCCTGCTCTCCAGAGATAAGTACCATTTCATTCAAGCTCCATAGTATTTTTTGTCTTGATAATAATTCTACAGTGATTTAAAGATACGTTAATACTAAAGGCATTGTAGTAAGCCTCAGAAACGTGCGCGCAGCGCAGCGGCATATATTTAACATAAATAATCAAGGTGAGGAGTCTGCGGCCCCGTGCCGCACTACCCGGTACCTCAGGGGCTCGCAGATCTCCTCACATCAGGCGTAAAACCCCGTGGCGTTGCGATCACAGCTAGGAGCGGGTTAGCCCCCACCCTCGTGGGGGCGGAGTCAAGCGCCAGCGGGAAATCCCTTTCCCGATCACGTAGCAAGGAGAAGCTCCCACCGTCAGAATGGAGGAGCGCGACGCGAGCGGGAACCTCTGGTCCCAGCCGCGTACGCGAAGAGCGGTAGGCCCCACCCTGTTAGAGGGATTCCCTCGAAGACTACACACGATAATGGGAGCGAAACGCTCACCAAGGAGAGCCCCCACACTTAGGGGGGCGGAGCCTATCGAGAAAAGCTCAGTGTGAAGCTTCTCATTCAGGAAGCAGACATACAACGCGATAACACGGAGCAAGAAAAAAGCATTACAAAATCATTTTGAAGTGTATTTTTACACGAGGGAGACTAGAAGAGTCCCTGGAGACACTGCACATCATCCACTTGGTGCAGAAAAGGTGGAGCCTCACAGGAGTGGATCAGTGGACATGCCACTACACCTGCAAAGGTACTACCAGGCACCTGACAGCACTATCATGTCCAATTTTGAGTGGCGTGAGGAGGAGGAGGCAGTCTATCAAGAAGACTTAGTCTATAGTTTTAAAGAAGTGCTGGGTGATTCACTCACAGAGGCAGTGGCTCAGGGAGTTAAACCCCTACAGGAGAGACTCCATACCATTGAGCTATTTTTGAGCCAGAAAGAAAAGAGCACTGAAGAAAGCACGTCTACTAGGGTCATAACAAAGGGCCCAAAGGGGTGTATCAAGCCCCGGAAGAGCAAAGACTCTTCTGACCCTCCAGGCCAGATGGAAGGGGCAGGTACAATGGCCCCAGAGGCTACTGACGCTTTCAGTAAACTAAGGGAAGTGTTCTTGAAAAAAATCGCAGGTGCCGAGGCTCGAGAATCGCCACCCACCCACCCAGGGGACGATAATATGGGCAACATAGAGGAAGGTTTCCCCGAAGAGGAACCACGGGAATCCCTGACCTCTTCACAAGAGGAAGCAGATAATGAAGGGGATGAGGAAAATCAACCTCTGCCGATGAAAAGGCTGAGAAAGATGAACAATTTAGAAGAGGAAGAAACCTCTGACATGTTCCAACCTGAAGACATCAGGAACCCTAGATCATCCGAATGGGTACCCTCACCGAGGGTCGCAAAATATATGACGCAAAGACTGAGAAAGGCGCTAGAGAAGGAAGTCAGGCAGAGGATGAGAGCAGAATGTCCGAGACCGGATTTACCGGGCAAGGTGGCAGAATCCCCGGAACTTGACCCAAAGATGCTATCTTTCGTCTCTAAGTCTAACAGAGACCCCAGGAAAGGTATAGACCGCTGTTGGAAAAGCTGCCAAGAAAAGGTCCTCGACATAGCTGGGTTGCTAGAACAAATTATGGACCTAGCAGAGCAGGCGAAAGACACTGGAGAGGAAGTGGACCCAGGAGTCCTAGCAAACTGGGCGCAAAGAGTCGTATGCCTTTTAGGCAATGCAAATTGTGCAATCTCATCCAAACACAGGAGAGGGCTCCTGCTTAAGATTGCCAAAAAACAAGGAGATTTGTCATCATATGAGGCTGGCGAGGCAGCGCACAGACTTTTGTTCGGCGATACTTTTGGCAAAGAAATGGGGAGATTCGTGGGAACATATACCTCCCTAGAAAAGACCGAAGCGTCAATGAAGAAAATCTTCCCCGGGAGAGTTTTTGGCGGGACTGGTCGGTACAGAGGCCGAGCGACCGGTCGCTATCAAGCATTCAGAAGGCCTCAAGGAAATAGAAATAACTACTGGGAGAACAGACAGCCAGGCTCATTCTTCCCGCCAAGAGGGCGCTTCCCTAGAGGAAGGCGAGGCAGAGGACAGGAAAGTGGACACAACTTCCCCACAGGTGAGAGTTTTCATGTACCCACCAGTTGGGGGGAGGACAGCCATATTCTGGGAAAATTGGCGCACACATTCCAGCGACGCCTGGGTTCTGTAGATGGCAAGAGGCATGCACATAGAATTTACAGAGACCCCCTCGCAATGTCAAACACCCCGTCCTCTAGCCGCGACACAAATAGAGAAAGGTCTTTTACACGCAGAGCTACAGAAGCTAGCAGAGACGCAAGCGATAGAGCCATGCGAGACATACCCAAAATCTGTGAGCAACATGTTTCTGGTCCACCGAAAAGACAAAGTAAGGCCAGTAATAAATCTAAAGAACATGAACAGATGGGTAGTATACAACCATTTCAAGATGGAAGGGACCCATCAGCTCAGAGATACACTCCGTCAAGATGACTGGCTAGCGAGGATAGATTTGAAAGATGCCTATCTGACGATTGCAGTACACAAAGATTTTCGCCACTTCCTGGTGTTTGACTGGGTCGGGCAATTATGGCAATTTGCCACGATGCCGTTTGGGCTAGCATCAGCGCCATGGGCATTCACGAAGATCATGAAACCAGTAGCAGCAGCGATCAGGGAGAAAGGAATACGTATGATTATATATCTAGATGACATCCTTCTGCTGGCCAGCGGCAGAAAGACACTCCTCTATCAGGCCGATTGGGCAGTGAAACTCCTGACATCCCTGGGATTCCTAGTGAACCAAGAGAAATCAGAGATGAAACCAACCAGGAGGTTAGAGTTCCTAGGGTTTATCGTAGATACCAGGACAGCAACCCTGGAACTTCCAAACAGAAAGTTAAGAGACATAAAGAGAGAATTGAGAACATGTCTCAGCAAAACAGTCATATCACTCTGCACGATAGCAAGAGTAGTAGGCCTATTGGCAGCCTCGATACAAGCAATCTTTCCAGGTCCGCTACATTATCGAGTTCTGCAAAGGCTGATAATAAAACACCTGCGTCAGGGTCTTATCACCAATTAGTACACATCGACCAAGAATCCAGGACAGAGCTGCAGTGGTGGCTGGCGAACATGGAAGCATGGAACGGGAGAGCCATATTCGGCGACCGTCCAGACCTGATAATAGAATCAGATGCCAGCAGAGCAGGCTGAGGAGCCCAATGCAGAGATCTCCAGACAGGAGGGAGGTGGAACTCAGAAGAACTCCAGCTACACATCAACTGTCTGGAATTGTTAGCCGGATCATTTGCGATCAAGGCTTTTACGAAAGGAAAAGTGAACTCTTGTATTCTGTTGAAAATGGACAACATTTCAGCAGTCAAGTACATCAATCACTTAGGAGGGACGAAATCCAAATTACTGGTGGAAATAGCCAAGGATTTTTGGCACTCCTGCCTGGAATCAGGGATTTCAGTAGTAGCCGAATATCTGCCGGGGCCGCTGAATGTAAAAGCGGACTGGAACTCCAGGTACCTCTCAGACTCCAGCGATTGGATGCTGGATCGGGAAATATTCAGACGGCTGGAAGAATGCTGGGGTCCGATTCACACAGATCTGTTTGCGTCCAGACTGAACGCACAGAAAGAAAGATTCTTCAGCTGGAGATTAGACCCAGCAGCAGCCGGAGCGGATGCTTTCCTGCAAGACTGGAGAGAGCAGACACTCTATGCTTTTCCGCCATTCATAATGATGAGCAGAGTATTGGCGAAAGTGCGCAGAGAAGCGGCGAGCCTGATAATAGTAGCCCCGATATGGAAATCTCAAGTATGGTTCCCGACACTCATGGAACTGGTAATAGAGTACCCGAGACTACTACCCCAAGGAGTGAGCCTGCTCACGGACACAGTTGGGTCATATCACCCCCCTGAGAGTAAAGGGGACACTGCTGCTGATGGCGTGCAAGATAGCAGGAGACGCTGGAATCTCCTGGGAAGTTCGGCGCAAGCTGCGAGCCTCATTGCCGAGTCATGGGCACCCTCAACAAGAAGGAGCTACGACGCAGCTTGGAATAGGTGGTCGACATGGTGCAGAAGGAGAAATATTCATCCCGTTTCTGCCCCTCTAGTCGAAATACTAAATTTCTTAGCGGAACTTCTGCAAGATGGGAAAGCTTACAGGACTATAGGAGTCTATAAGTCCGCAATTTCAGCAGGACACCTGCCTTTAGAAGGAATACCAATAGGGGAGAACATAGCTCTGATAAGACTGCTAAAAGGGATAAGATTTAGGAATCCACTACAGCCGAGGTACAAAGTATTGTGGGACGTATCCGTAGGTAGGATTGAAGCTGCTATCAGATTGGCCCAATACCAGATACCTATCCCTGGGACAGTTGTCCGGAAAACTAGCTATGCTCCTGTGCATGGTATCATGCAGGAGAGTAGCAGACGTGAAAGCATTGGAAGTAAATAGGAAGACATACGGGCCAGAAGGTGTGCCATTCAACCTAGCCAGAAGGACAAAAACAGATTCTGCTACAATCACATACCCTTACATGCAAGACCACCCGAAGCGGTGTGTAGCCACATGAATAAAGGAATATGAAAGTAGAACAGCAGAGCTGAGGCCAGTAGGGACAACTCAACTACTAATAGCGCACAGGAAACCGCACAAAGGAGTAGAAACAGCCACTATAGTGGGATGGGTCAGAGACATCATGAGTCTTGCAGGGATTGAGATGTCTAAGTTTGGAGCGCATTCAGTCAGAGGTGCGATGGCCTCAAAAGCGTTAGGGCAAGGCGCAGCGTTGCAGGACATCATGAAAGCAGCAGATTGGGCTAGCGATACAACGTTTAGGACATTTTATTTTAGACCAATCAACACGATAGCGGAAGTCGTAGTAAGAAGCTATGAACAAGCTTGATGCTCACCTCCATCTTGACATAGAATGAAGATTCCCCCTGCTAATAGCGCAGGGAGCTCTTGATTCCAAATACACAAAGATGATGCAAGGATAAAGTAAAGGAAGTGATGCACTGCTTATAATTAACATGATTATTCCTTCCAGAATAGGGTGTGTATTCCCCGCCCTAACATATATAATTTGTCTTCCGTCAATAGGAGATGAGCAAAAGAACAGCTGAAAGCCTTAAAGAGAACAAGAACCCGGAATGAGCCCGCAAGTTCAAATGCGAGAGTCCGATCCGGCTTAAAGCAGGAAGTTCAAAACAAGTTGACCAGTTGGTTACGCAGTTGGAGAAAGATTGCAGTTTGAAGCAGTCAAAGAAGAGGAAGGACAGAGGAACAGGAAGGACTAGGTCACACGGCCAGAGACTAAAGGACTACAGGAATGATGAGACTTGAAGTTTCTTGAAAAAAAGAAAGAAAAAAAAAAGAATGTTTTACAAAGTTATTATTTGTTGAAAGTGCTGGAAAGAGAAAATAAAAGAAGATGAAGCTTAATGCTCGCCTCCTTGTCTTTAATAGAATCAAGAGCTCCCTGCGCTATTAGCAGAGGGAATCTTCATTGCTGCTGAGGCGGTGTTCCATGAGGATAGAAACAGCAGGGCCATTGAAAGCCCCTGGGATCCAAGGCTCAATACAGGATGCATAACTGCTGTCATAGGAAAACATTTTACCATGCTGTGTTGTGCAGGGCTACAGGGCCCAGGTGTGCGGGGCTGAGGTGCACACAGCAGTGCACAGCCGAAATTCTGCGGTGCCAGAAGGTGCAGAGTCTTTTCGGGCATGAAGTCCCTTTCAAGAGCTGTGCGGTTGTCAGGATGTAGCGCCAGCCCCAGTTGTCTTCCTCCTAGAGCGGGAAATGGCAATATGTGAGCCGCAAGCGCATATCGCTGTGTGCATTCCACTGCAGCCGTTACTGAAACGAACTGTACCAGCGTCATCTCTAATGGACCCTGGGGAATATCACATAACAATGAGAGATAAAGCAGAACCAGTTGACGAACAGACCTGCAAATTGTGCCATACGTGCTCACGTACGTGAAGAGTGCGTTGTACTGGCGAGTTGCTACGGGTTCCCAGGAAGCAGCCTTTTGAGGCTCGCCATGAGTGTGCTCATTTCACATGTTCATGCAATGATCGTTTTCGGAAGTGGCACTGTGTTATTTCCCCAGCAAAGAGTGTTCCCTCAGTGACAAACTGTTGCTTCCGCATGAATGGATCAGTTTGTGTTTCCGATGTACTTTCTAGAATTTTATTTATAATCGAACTTGTTTTATTGCTGTCAGAGTGGCAGTGCTACTCGACGACTTATAAAAAAAATAAAAAATAAACTGGTGAGAAGAATTAAAAATGTTAATGCCAATTCTGTTGTTAGTTTAAATGAAACATACAGTTGTGCGTGTTATTAATTTATTGCACATTTATAAGGCACTTATACAACATGGTTGTGTGAGGTAGCGATGTGCTATGTGGAATGTGGACTATCACATGTTGATATATTTGGATCTATCAGCATCATTTTATTTTTGAGAGGTAAAGTTCCATAATATTCTGGCATTCCCCTTCGGGTAGTGCCTCATCACTGTGACGTCCCCGTAGTGTGCAGCGCATGCGCGAGCCTCGTTCCCGGCCGCACATGCGCAGAGGAATAAACGGCGCCCGTGCGGCAGTTCCCTCCGGGACGCGGACCAGTCAACAACGCGTCCCGCATCGTCCTTGCATGTGTGTCCGGTGTGCGTGCGTGCATACAGGAGTGAGTGCGGGTCCCTACCCCGACCATCCGGGGGTGAGGATACAACAACTGGCGACGAGGAGGAGCGCCACGATTACGCTCGCCCCGACATACACCGAACGTCGGATCAGCGGTGCTGCGTATCGTGGCATGACACGGACCTGGCACGAACGCCACGATTAAGCAACATTAGCGGCCTGCACAGGTTCTCGTGCGCTGTTGCGCTTCCGCCACACGGCAATTTTTGGAACCCTGGTTGTTCCCACCCACCTGGGGACGACCCTCTACTTTGACACAGAAAGGAGTGGCCAAGACACGGTGTTGGGGCCCCACATATCAGGTTTGCGGCCTCTGTGACACCTAGAGGTGCCTGTGTGACCTGCAGCAATGGCAGACAGCGATGGGGAAGCGGAGACTGCACGTGGCACAACGGGGCTACAACTAGGGTCTCTGTTACCGATGCAGGAGTTTGACGTGTCGGGACCCCCATCCAAACTGGGGCCAAGATGGTTGCTCTGGATTAAAAGACTTGAAATGTACTTTGCAGCGACCGGCATCACCGATGATGACGCGAAAAGGGCAACTTTGCTGTATTCGGCAGGGCTGGACGTCATTCGCATTTTTGAGGCATGCAATCTGCAGGTAGTCACATATGCTACTGTCAAGACGGCTTTGGAAAACCACTTCATACCTCAGTCGAATATGGACTATGAGAGATTCCTGTTCTGTGGGGAGAAGCAAAAAGATGAAGAACCTCTTGATCAGTTTTGTTCCAGGTTGAGAATGATGGCCACGGCATGCCGCTGGGACAATGATGAGTCTATGATACGGAACCAGGTAATACAGGGCTGTAACTCGAGCAAGCTAAGGAGACAAGTATTGCGAGAACCGGGATGGACGCTGGCACAAATACTAGACAGTGGCAGGACGTTTGAACTGGCGGAGTCGAGAGGCGCAAAGATGGACGCAGCCAGGCGCCCAGGTATGGCGGACGAGGCGTATGCCATTAGCAGACGGGGGGACACAAAAGAAAAGTGGGGCCAGAAAAAGCTAGAAACTCGCAATCCTCCAGGGTCGGAGTCCATATGTCAATACTGTGGTTATGACCTGCCACATTCAGAGTAATGCCCGGCCAAATCAAGATCGTGTGGTCGGTGCGATAAACCAGGGCACTATGCCCGTATGTGCCGTGCCCCAGCCCCCGTATCTGTACAGAGAGGCCCAGCAAGAAGTCGCGGCGGCGGATCCAGAAGACTACGAAGCATTGCAGCTCTCGAACAGGAAATACAAAGGCTGCAGCTAGCTGAGGAAGAGGAGGAGGAGGATGAAGAAGTATTCTTCATATCTAACTTAGCATCAGGAACCAGGAAGAAGAGGCAACCCAAATGCATGGTGGACATATAAGGGGTGCCGACACAGGTTCTAATTGACACTGGAGCCTCTTTATGTGTATTGGCCGAAGAACAATACCAAAAACATCCGGGACCTCCCGCGCTAGACAGCTCCGCGGCGAAAATATTCACGTTTGGACGTGACACCCTGTTACCCATCAAGGGTGTGTTCGTCACGCCGGTCACCAAGGGTGACAAAGCAATCAAAGCATGTTTTTTTGTCACAGACGTCAGTCTTCATTCATTACTCAGCTGCGCAGCATCTGAGGCTCTTGGATTGGTGCATTTCGCACTGGAAGTGCATCAAATAGACGTCGAGTGCCTGCTGGACAAATATGCTGGCATTTTCGAAGGAGTAGGGAAACTGAAGGTGCCCCCGATAAGGCTGCACATCGACGACACCATCAGACCGACCGCTCTGAAACACAGACGAATTCCGTTCCATCTCAGGGAAAAAGTAGAAGAAGAGCTGCGGTCGCTTGTTAATATGGATATCATTGAGAGGGTGGAAGGGCCCACACCCTGGGTTTCACCGATAGTAGTCGCCCCCAAACCTAAGCAGCCAGGAGCAGTGAGGATCTGCGTAGATATGCGCCTCCCCAATGCAGCGATTAAGAGGGAGAGACATATAACACCAACCCTCGACGACATTGTAGGTGAGCTTCAAGGGGCACGTGTGTTCTCCAAGCTGGACCTACGAGCGGGATACCACCAGCTGGAGCTCCACCCTGACTCAAGATTCATTACAACTTTCACAACACACGAGGGCCTGTACCAATTCAAACGTTTGAGTTTCGGGATATCATCTGCGGCTGAAGTGTTCCAGAACACAATTAGAGGAGCATTGGCGGGGCTGACAGGTGTCCTAAACATGAGTGATGACATTTTGGTATTTGCAAACTCAGAAGCAGAGCACCTAAAACGTCTGGAAAGTACTCTAAGGAGATTGAAAGACCTGGGACTCACGTTACACCGCCAAAAGTGCGAGTTTCTTCAAGGACCGGATTGGGTTTTTCGGCTTCATCTTTCAGGCCGCAGGAATATCCCCAGATCCGGAAAAAGTCAGAGACATTCGGGAAGCAGCGGCACCACAGTCCCCTACGGAAGTGAGGAGCTTCTTAGGGATGGTGACGTACTGTGGGCGTTTTATATAAGGACTGGCGTCGATGGCGGAACCTCTCAGGGCACTAACAAAAAATGAGGTGGCGTGGAAATGGGAGTCACGAGAACAAGAAGCATTCCAGGCCCTAAAGAATGCCTTGTCAGATGGTGACACCATGGCATATTTTAACCCAGCGGTGGAGTCAGAGGTAGTGGTGGATGCGAGCCCAGTCGGTGTCAGGGCAGTGCTGTTACAACCCGATGAGCGTGGAGATATGAGACTGATTGCCTACGCAAGCAAAGCACTATCCAGCACAGAGAGGAGATACTCCCAGATAGAAAGGGAAGCCCTGGCTATCCTATGGGGATGTCGCCATTTTCGCCTGTACGTATTGGGCAAACCGGTAGTGGTGGTCACCGACCACAAGCCGCTGCTGCCAATACTCGCGGGTGCATCATCAAAACCCCCACCCCGCATTGAGAGATGGATGCTAGCCTTAATGGAATACTGGGTGAAGCTGGTATACCTACCCGGGACCAATAATCCCGCCGACTATCTGTCAAGGCATCCCAACAAAGCAAGTGCAGAAGGTGACGGCAGTGAAATGGAGTGCAACGGCCTACTCTGCCAGATAGTTGAAGGTGCGCTTCCCAAGGCACTGTCGAGACTGGCGATCGCCACGGAGTCATGCAAAGATGAGGTCTTCGACATCATCAAGGCTGCGGTGAGAAGTGGAGATTGGAGGGAAGTCCTGCGCAATAATTCGCGACGCCAGGAGGAGGCCCAGAAAGATCTACAGGCACTCTGGAGGGTGAGTGTAACGCTCACCTGATTCCCACGGAGGCGCTGGTCTTGGCAGGAAGGTGTCTGTGACCCAAAAAGTGATGTGCAGGACTCGATTTGCTTCTGGGGCCGAACCTCTTCGCACTGTGTGTCGAACTCGAAGAGGGAGATTTCTGCAGGTGAAAGAATATGGGGGTTAATGATCTGGGTTGTTGAATGTCCCTCTCTCTCTCTCTTCTTAGCTTCTCCGTAGAGCCCCCAGGTCAACGTGCTCACCTTAGATAGGTGAATGCTGGACTCTCCATCTGCGTCTGGTGCAGGGTGCCGTTGCCAGTTCCTTCACTGGTGAAACATAGGCCTCTTGACATCAGAGGATCGCTACCGTCGTTAACTGCACGAGCGGTGAGTTTCTGGACACCTTTTTAGTCCTTTTAGTCTTTAGGTGCGCAGGCACGTTAATATAGAACAGGACTCTGTATAATGCTTTTTCCTATTTGTCTTGCAGGGCTCTTGAGATAGGAGATGGTGTGAAGAGAGCCGAAGTTGGAGCCAGAGCCTTGGAATGAAGCGCTTGGAAATGCGTAAGTAAATGCAAGCGCTCTAACTGTCTCTTTTCCCTTGCAGCTGTGAGTTCGTGCTGAAGAAATGCTGGAAAACGCCGGAGTATTTGCAGGCGTTCTACTGTGGCGAGCGCGATGGACGTGAGTAAATACCTGTCTAATGTCTCTTCGTTTGTCTTTCAGATGCTGGGTTGCAGCGTTGAAGAAATCCGGAATTCGCAGAGTGCCGGTAAGTAATAACAATGCTTTTGTCTTCACAGGCGGAGGTGCAGCGTGAAGAAATGTTCGCTGCCGATGGATCAGGTGAGGAAAGCGCTGCGTGTAAAGGTTGCAGTGCTAACCTGTTGTTTCTTGTCTTTGCAGGTGCTGCTGAATACTGGATACAGGAGTGGTAAGTATTGTTCTTGCAGGTTCAGGATCGGAAGGAAGAAAGGCTGGAACAGACTCGGTGAGCGTTCTGCTGCAGATGCAGAATAACGTGAAGCACGTTTGTTCAATCGGGTGTGGTTTAAATAGCCTTGGAGTGATGAGGCGTCTTCCTCCACGGCCCCGCCTAGGTAAGAAAAGAGTTCCAGTTCCAGAAGAGTTCCCGTGTTGTATCCAGGGAGTGGAGCTTGCCCCACCCAGGTAAGAAAGTAGTTCCTGTTCACAGAGGATTCCTATGTGGCTGGTAAGTAAGCAGCATGGTCTGCTGCAGGTAAGTCCACCCAAGCATCTTCATACATATTATGAGCCCGGCGCTTCCAGTGCCGGGACCGATGGCTTTGATGAGCCTGGTGCAACCGGCGCCAGGACAAGGTCCAAAAGGTCCCAGTGGGGACCGGCTGGTGCCTAAGATAACGGTTAGGGGCCTGCTTCCAAGGACGTTGGGCTGTTCCTGACTCCTTGGAAGCAGTGATCATGACAGCACCCCCCCTCAAGGCCCCTCCCAAGCGTGTCTTCTCCGGGGGTTTTGGCTTGTCGGGGTGATTCAAATGGAATTTCTTGACCAGACGAGGTGCGTGGACATGCTCTGAGGGTTCCCAAGACCTTTCCTGGGGACCGTATCCTTTCCAATCAACCAGGTAATATAATTTAGATTTGGAGATTTTGGAGTCTAGGATGTTCTTTACTTCGAACTCAAGTTCTCCATCTACTAAAACAGGTTCCGGGAGTTCGGTCAATCGGGTTCCTGGTTGCACTGGTTTTAGTAAGGAGACATGGAATACTGGATGTATTTTCATATGCGAAGGCAATTCCAATTTAATAGCCACCGGATTAATTATGGTAGAGATAAGATAGGGTCCAAGGTATCTCGGGATGAAAGTGCGGGGTCCTTTTAGAGGTAGGTGCTTAGTGGATAACCAGACCTGATCTCCCACTGCGTAGTGAGGGGCCTCTTTACGGTGCTGATCTGCTCCTTTCTTAAATTGAGCTTTAGCTCTTTGCAGATGGGCAGTGGCTTCCATAAAGGCACGAGTGATCTCCGAGTGCAAGTGATCCACAGCAGGTGTTTCGAATTCTTGGGGAGGATCCAGGTTAGAGGTTCTAGGATGGTGTCCGTATAATAGGAAGAAGGGAGTCTTCACGGTTCCAGAATGAGTCGAATTGTTGTAGGCGTATTCAGCGATCCAAAGAATGTCCTTCCAAGGGTTTTCAGTTTGTTGGAGCATGCAACGTAGATATTGCTCTAGAGTTTGATTTGTCCTCTCGGTTTGTCCGTCAGTTTGGGGATGGTGACTGGTAGAAAGTCTCACATCAATTTGGGCTAAACGACAGCAACTTCGCCAAAAGTGGGAAATGAATTGACTTCCCCTATCGGAGACCAAAACCGAGGGGAAAACGTGTAACCGAACGATGTTTTCTAAGAATTCTCGGGCTAATACTGAAGCTGAAGGTAGGCCCTTCAGGGGAATGAAGTGAGCCATCTTGGAGAATAGATCCACGACTACTAAAATGGTATTATACCCTGAGCATGGAGGTAAGTCCGTGATGAAATCCATGGACAGGGTATGCCATGGACAGGGAGGGATGTCTAGTGGGTGTAAGAGACCGGCTGGTTTCTCCTTCTGACTCTTATTCTGGGCACACACACCGCAGGAGATTACAAAGTCTCTAATGTCCTTCTTCCATGATGGCCACCAGAAATGTCTTTTGACCTTTTCCATGGTTTTGGTTATGCCAGGGTGACCCTCCATTAGTGAATCGTGATAACAGGAGATTACCTGTTTTTGTATTTTCTCACTGGGCAAGTACAATCGTCCTCGGAAATATGGTAGGTCTCGATCCACTGAGAATTCTTTTTCTTTTAATTGCCAGTCCTGTAAGTCGACCGGAGTTAAAAGTGATTTGACTGTAGTCTTAATGTCTTCAAAGGATTGAGCGCTGACCAAGCCCAAAATCCTTTGTTCTGGGATTATGGGTATTGGTTCTGGATTGGTCAAATGTTCATCTATTCCCATCCGGGAGAGGGCATCTGCTTTTCCATTTTTACTGCCTGGTCGATAAGTAATTATAAAGTCAAACTCAGCCAAAAACAGAGCCCAGCGAAGCTGCCTGGAAGACTGAGCTTTGGCTGTCTTCAGATACTGTAAGCTGCGGTGATCAGTCATTATGGTGACTGTGTGTCTGGCTCCCAAAAGATAATGCCGCCAGGCTTTAAAGGCCGATCTGATAGCTAAAAGTTCCTTGTCTGTAATTGAATAGTTGATCTCGGGAGCCGAGAATCTGCGGGACCAAAAGGCTACAGGATGTAATTGGTGTGTGACCGGATCCCTTTGTGATAAAACTGCCCCCATAGCAAGACTAGAAGCATCTGTTTCTACGATGTAGGGGAGTTCTGGGCCAGGATGTTTTAGAACAGGTGCAGAAATGAATTTAGTCTTTAAATCCTGAAAAGCTTGTTCTGCCTCGGTAGACCACTCAAAACGTTTGTTTTTCTTTAACAGAGCGGTGATGGGCTGGACTATTCGAGAGAATTCAGGGATGAATCTGCGGTAAAAGTTAGCGAAGCCTAACATGCTTTGGACTCCTTTTACAGAGGTTGGTGAAGGCCACTTGATGATTGCATCGACTTTCTTTGAATCCATATGGACTCCGTTAGGTGACAACATGAATCCCAGGAACTCAACTTCAGTTACGTTGAAAACGCATTTTTCGAGCTTAGCAAAAAGGTTATGTTGACGTAATCTCTTGAGGACCTCTCTAACGTGTTTCCGATGTTCTTCTTCAGATGATGAATAGACGCGGATGTCATCAATGTAGACAACAACACACACATCAATGAGTTCTCTAAGGACATCATTCATAAAATACTGGAAGGCGGCAGGAGCGTTGCAAAGTCCAAAGGGCATAACTTGATATTCAAACAGCCCATACTTGGTGCGGAAGGCCCTCTTCCATTCATCGCCCTCTTTTATTCGTACCAAATGGTAGGCTCCTCTGAGATCCAACTTTGTATATATACATGCGTCTTTGACTTGGTCCAGGAGTTCAGGGATCAAAGGTAACGGGTATCTGTTTTTAACGGTGATTTGATTCAGGGCGCGGTAATCTATACAAGTCCTAAGGTCTCCTTCCTTTTTCGGAACGAAGAACAAAGCCGAGGAAGCTGGAGATTTTGAAGGACGGATAAACCCGTTAGCTAGGTACTGGTCCAGATATTGTCTGAGGTGAAGATTCTCTGGCTCGGTGAGGGCATAAATCCTACTGCAAGGAGGAGTTGTTCCGGGTATCAGATCTATTTGACAGTCGTAAGACCTATGAGGAGGCAGGGTGTTAGCTTGGTCCTTCCGAAAGACGTCTTGGAATTCCTGGTATTCGGGAGGTAGTTTGGGAACCTCAGAAGAGATTGCCGCCAGTGAAACATCAGGCCGAGGATAACAAGTGGTAAAACATTCTGGAAACTGAACCGTCTTTGCTCGCCAATCGATCTGAGGATTGTGCTTCTCTAACCAAGGGATTCCCAGAATGATCTGGAACTGAGGGGCCTTGATCACATCGAACACTATTTTCTCCCGGTGTCCATCTTGGCTCACTAACATCACTTCTTGGGTGGCGTGCGTTACTGGTCCGGAGGCTATCTCCGTGCCATCCACTGTAGTAATGACGTCTTTTACTGCCTTAGGGACAAGGGGTAGATTCATCCTTGATACCAGTTCATGGTCCACATAATTACCGATTGCTCCGCTGTCGATGTAAGCTTCAATTGCATGCAAACGATCCGGACGTTCAGGACTAATGAGGACCATAGGCACCACGAAATGCGAGGTCACGGGACAGATTTTAACGCTCGGCAAGAGGACCTCTACACTTGTCGGGCTAGGTCGTTTCCCTGCTCAGAATTTGTGGTACAGGTATCTGCGGCTCCTACAACCTTCTTAGCTGGTTTCACTGGACAGTCTCGAAGAAAGTGCCCCGAGTTTCCGCAATAGAGGCATAATTGCAGCTGTCTTCTTCTTTCCCGCTCCTTTTGGGTTAAAGGTCCTTTCATGCCCCCTATTTGCATGGGTTCCACAGTGTCAGCTCCCCTAGTAGAGGTCTGTGGTTTAGAAAACATTCGGGTATCAAATTTGGAACGATCAGCCTTCCTGTTCTGTAATCTGTGGTCCAATTGGACAACTAAGTCAATATAGTCTGAGCATTCTTGTGGAGGATTCACAACTTGAGCTAACACATCCTTGAGCTCTCCACGCAGGCCTCTGTAGAAGAGCGCTATTCTCTTATCCTCAGGCCATTGAGTTTCCACTATAAGTCTGTTGAATGAGGCTATATAAGTCAAGAGGTCTTGATTACCCTGTCGTAACGAAAGAAGTTCATTGTCCAAGGCCTGCCCTTGTGCATGTCTTGCAAACAGTTTCTCCATGCTGGACTGGAAGGCCTGGAAATCATGCAGAACCGGATCATCCTGAGTGACTAAAGGGATCGACCAATCTGCGGCGCTGCCACTGAGATAAGAAAGCACGAAAGCCACCTTGGTCTGATCTGTTGGGAAGGCAGCTGGTCGACATAAGAAGTGTAGGCGGCACTGGTTAATGAACACTGCAAATTTCTTTGGGTCACCAGAAAAGCGTTCGGGCGGAGCCAAGGGCACATTGCCGGGTAGATTGATTTGCACAGGATTTAAGGATGATGCAGAAGGATAACTTCCTCCTGGAGCGGGCAAAGGTGTCTGTCCTGCCTGCGTTTGTAGCAATTGCCTAGCGAGGTCCTCTGTTCGCTCCTTGGAGATTATCAGCTCTCTTCTTAGAGAGTTTGTTTCCTGACGAGCTGCATGCACTTCTGCTCTTAGTTCCCCAAGCAACTGGGCTAATTGATCAGTGTCTGAGGTTTCCATTGCGCCTGGGTAGGAGTTTTGCGGTGGGCTTCGCGTTCTGTAACGCTCACCTGATTCCCACGGAGGTGCTGGTCTTGGCAGGAAGGTGTCTGTGACCCGAAAAGTGATGTGCAGGACTCAATTTGCTTCTGGGGCCGAACCTCTTCGCACTGTGTGTCGAACTCGAAGAGTGAGATTTCTGCAGGTGAAAGAATATGGGGGTTAATGATCTGGGTTGTTGAATGTCCCTCTCTCTCTCTCTTCTTAGCTTCTCCGTAGAGCCCCCAGGTCAACGTGCTCACCTTAGATAGGTGAATGCTGGACTCTCCATCTGCGTCTGGTGCAGGGTGCCGTTGCCAGTTCCTTCACTGGTGAAACATAGGCCTCTTGACATCAGAGGATCGCTACCGTCGTTAACTGCACGAGCGGTGAGTTTCTGGACACCTTTTTAGTCCTTTTAGTCTTTAGGTGCGCGGGCACGTTAATATAGAACAGGACTCTGTATAATGCTTTTTCCTATTTGTCTTGCAGGGCTCTTGAGATAGGAGATGGTGTGAAGAGAGCCGAAGTTGGAGCCAGAGCCTTGGAATGAAGCGCTTGGAAATGCGTAAGTAAATGCAAGCGCTCTAACTGTCTCTTTTCCCTTGCAGTTGTGAGTTCGTGCTGAAGAAATGCTGGAAAACGCCAGAGTATTTGCAGGCGTTCTACTGTGGTGAGCGCGATGGACGTGAGTAAATACCTGTCTAATGTCTCTTCGTTTGTCTTTCAGATGCTGGGTTGCAGCGTTGAAGAAATCCGGAATTCGCGGAGTGCCGGTAAGTAATAACAATGCTTTTGTCTTCACAGGCGGAGGTGCAGCGTGAAGAAATGTTCGCTGCCGATGGATCAGGTGAGGAAAGCGCTGCGTGTAAAGGTTGCAGTGCTAACCTGTTGTTTCTTGTCTTTGCAGGTGCTGCTGAATACTGGATACAGGAGTGGTAAGTATTGTTCTTGCAGGTTCAGGATCGGAAGGAAGAAAGGCTGGAACAGACTCGGTGAGCGTTCTGCTGCAGATGCAGAATAACGCGAAGCACGTTTGTTCAATCGGGTGTGGTTTAAATAGCCTTGGAGTGATGAGGCGTCTTCCTCCACGGCCCCGCCTAGGTAAGAAAAGAGTTCCAGTTCCAGAAGAGTTCCCGTGTTGTATCCAGGGAGTGGAGCTTGCCCCACCCAGGTAAGAAAGTAGTTCCTGTTCACAGAGGATTCCTATGTGGCTGGTAAGTAAGCAGCATGGTCTGCTGCAGGTAAGTCCACCCAAGCATCTTCATACATATTATGAGCCCGGCGCTTCCAGTGCCGGGACCGATGGCTTTGATGAGCCTGGTGCCACCGGCGCCAGGACAAGGTCCAAAAGGTCCCAGTGGGGACCGGCTGGTACCTAAGATAACGGTTAGGGGCCTGTTTCCAAGGACGTTGGGCTGTTCCTGACTCCTTGGAAGCAGTGATCATGACAGTGAGAGATGAGTTATCGATCTCCGATGATGGGCTGTTACTCAGGGGCCGACAGATCCAATTCCCGCAGGAGCTCAGGCTGAGGATACTGGAGCTGGCGCACATTGTTCACCAGGGGTTCGTGAAGACAAAGGCGAGGTTGAGGCCAAAAGTATGGTTTCCAGGCCTGGAAGAAAGGGTGAAGCGTTATGTAAAGAGATGTCTTTTCTGCCAAGCTGCCACGCCAGGGGACAAAGCACCACCAATCAGCTCGATGGAGCGCAGCACAAAGCCGTGGAGTACGGTACACATGGACTTTGGCGCGACGGGGCGGGGAATGTATTTTCTGATGGCAGTGGATCAATGGTCGAGGTACCCGGAGGTGGAGGTGGTCGAGTCGACGGCTACCGAGTACACCACGGCGGCGTTGGACAGAATGTTCGCAACGCATGGGTTTCCCGACATCGTGTGCTCAGACAGCGGACCCCCTTTTACCGGTCGCCAATTTGCCCAGTATCTGAGTGAGAGGGGTATTAAACATCGGAGAGTGTCCCCGCTATGGCCGCGGGCAAATGGTGAGGCCGAAAGAATGATGCGTACGCTCAATAAGGTGATGCGAATCTCAGCCAGCAAGGGAGAACCCCTCAAAAAGAGAATTGTGGAGTTCCTTCGAGTGTACCGCACAACCCCTCACCAGTCCACTGGGGTTGCCCCAGCCGAGGCACTCTTCGGGCGCTGCCCGAGAGGGATGATACCGGAAGTGGACAACCGAAGACCCGGAGTTATAGACGACGAAAAAGTCCGAGAGGAACGGGCGGAACGCAACGAAAAGGAGAGCGAACGGAGAGGTTTGCAAGAAAAGGAGGTACAGGTCGGAGACTCCGTGCTCGTCAAGAATCGGCACCCGGAAGGGAAACTGTCCTTGCCATTTGAACCACGCCCCTGGAAGGTGACCCATGTGAAAGGCACTATGGTGACTGCAGCCAGTGAACGCGGCACCGTCACCCGCAATAGATCGTTCTTCAAGAAAGTGGACGTCGCGCCTGAAGCTCGGACATCAGGGGAGTCCTCAATGCGGGCATCAAGCCCAGAGATCCAGGAGAGCGAGCCGTCGATAGATCCGGACCCTACCTGTGGCGCTGACTGTCTCGTGCCCACGGTCGTGCCAAGATATCCAGTTCGAGGGGGAAGGAGACTTCCGGATCACTTCAAAGACTATGTTATGGACTCGGGTGATTGATCGAGGCAGTCCCGAAGCCTACACTGGGTGTGCAATGTTTTTGTATTACTGTTACGTTTGATCACGTGAGTACAATTTGTTCTTACTACACTGCTGTTTGTTGTTACAAAAAAAAGAAGGGATGTGACGTCCCCGTAGTGTGCAGCGCATGCGCGAGCCTCGTTCCCGGCCGCGCATGCGCGGAGGAATAAACGGCGCCCGTGCGGCAGTTCCCGCCGGGACGCGGACCAGTCAACAACGCGTCCCGCATCGTCCTTGCATGTGTGTCCGGTGTGCGTGCGTGCATGCAGGAGTGAGTGCGGGTCCCTACCCCGACCATCCGGGGGTGAGGATACAAAAATCACCACTGCTTGTAGGGAACATGTATTCAAATGCAACATATTCTTTTTTTACCGTGTATGTGTATCTGCCCCACCCCAAGCGTGTGTGTATTGACGTTGCGAGGAATATGCAGATTGATACTTTTATACGTATGTTATATGATGTGATATTTGATACGTTTTTTCACAGTCATGAACAGATTGTCTACGGTTTTTGGGTCAATACTGGAACAATGCATTGTTTGTCTGCCAAGAGCAGGTGTTTGGTCTTTGAGCCATTAATGCTCTGATTACTTACCGGTAATCTTTGTTACCCCTAGTCCTACTCTTCCTCGTCGCAGTACTTACCTCCTGAGGCCCCTGCCTCCGACACAGGACCTTATTCTATTTCTTTAAATCCCTATAACTCCTCCCCCACATCCACGTCTCTCAGTTTCATATTACCAAGCCGGAGCATGGGACCTTCCCCGCAGGGAGGGTGAGGAGGGTCGTCAGTACTGTGACGAGGAAGAGTAGGACTAGGAGTAATGAAGATGTAAGTAACCTCCACGTCCACTCTTCCTCGTCCTAGTACTTACCTCATGAGGTATACCAAAGCAGCAACGGGGAAAAGGTCCCAATGAGACACAGAGCCAAAAACAGTGCAGCAAAACACACACCCACAATAACTCTTAATTCACATCCCCACAGACAAAACTCCAACCACGAAGGAACCAACCCCGAGTGGGAGAAACTCAACCCATAGCGGTTGATGAAAATGCCTAGACCGGCCAAGGCGGCATCCATACAAATCTCTTGCAGAGAAAACCCTCCTTGCTTCGGGCCAGGAAGCCGCCAAACCCCTGGCAGACCGCCCCTGATCGTGCGCAGGAACAGGCAGGCCAGAAGCCACATAGGCCCTGGAGATCACAACCCGGAACCACCGGAAAATGGAAACCACAGATGCGTTATGCCCAGCCCCAGCCGGACCACAAGCAATCAGAAGACTATCAGATTTGTGGAAAAAAGCAAACTTAGCCAAATATTCCAACACTTCCTGCCGGACATAATGTTAAGCCAAGCCATCTCCTCAGGCATTCTCAGATCATGAAAGAAGTCAGGGAGAACCAGATCCTGAGAGGTGTGAAAACCGAGATACAACTTAAGGGAGGAACTTCGGACCACACCTCAGCAGAAGCGAGGGCAATTAGAAAAGCAGATTTCAGTGTAAGATATTTGATATCAATCTCGGAAATGGGCTCAAAAGGAGGCCCTTGAAGGAACCGTAATACAAGAGGGAGATCCCAATGGGGAAGCCCTTTATCAGCACAAGGACGGGAAGAAGAAAAACCCTGGAGCAACTTCCCCACCAACACCTCCCCATCCAAGAGACCATCAGAGTCCTCCAAAAGGAATTTAATGGAGGCCCACTGAGAGCAAAGCCTGGAAAAAAACTACCAGGCCCCTGTCAAAACCCCTCCTGGAGGAAACGAAGGATAGCAGAGAGGCCAGAACACAGGGGAGGGATCCCAGACCACCCATACCAGTCTCGAAAATGGCCCCAATGCCTGCCGAACACCTTCAGAGTGGAGGGTCTAAGAACATCCATTATGGACTCAACTACAGGATCTGAGAACCCCTGAGATATCAACATAGACTGAGCGATAGCCACACTGCCCATTGCATCCGGTGGACTTACAACCGCAGATCCCCTTGAAGGGGACACAGCCACCTCAGAACCAGCCAAGGTTCCTAGGACCGAAGCTCCAACAGAGAGGGGAGCCAACTCCGGTGGTACCAGAATGGAGCTAACAACAACTCAGTCACCCTGGACACTCTGATGCGCCAAACCACACGGGGCAGAAGGGGAATAGGCGGAAAGGCATAAAGGAAAACCCCAAGGCCACTGTACAGAGAGGGCAGCCATCCCCCAATTCCCTTGGCCTGAAACCGAGAGCAGAAGAGGGGAACTTCTGCTGAGGCCGGGGATGCAAACAGGTCTAGAACCGGGGACCCTAATCTGACACAGGTCACTGCAAAGACCTGGGCCGACAGGACCAGTTCCGCAGAGGAGTGAAACAGGCATCTGAGAAGATCCGCTTGAACATTGTCCACCCCTCTGATACGTGAGCCCACCAGAGACACCAGATGAGATTCCTCCCAGGTGCCTATCAGCGCTGCCAGAGCATTCAAGGAGTGGCCGGAACCCGTTTTGCAGTTGACATATGCCAAGGCCGTCGGATTGTCAGATCGGACCAAAACCGCTGACCGTCCAGCAACCCCTCAAAGTACACCAGAGCTTGGATAATGGCACAACTCTTGCCAATTGGATGATCGCCGGCTCTCCCCAGATTTCACAACCCTTGAGCTGAGAGGACCCCCAATGTAGACACCCCCAACCCATTCTGCTGGCATCGGTAGTAAGAGAGGACACAGGAGGGAGGACCATGCACACCTCAGCCTGTAGACCTGAAACCCCCCGCCACCATAGCAGGGAGACTCAAAGCGCTGGGGACACTGAAAACAAAACTACGAAAGCCGAGACGCCGGGAGCCAGTGGGAGAGCGTATAAATACCAGGGGACGTAACTGAAGACGGGCTCAAGGAACTGGAAAACACGCAAGATGCCACGTGCCCCATAACTTCAGCAACAGGCGAGCCGAGTCATACTGCCTTCTGAGAACCCAGCCCAGAACATCCAGCAAGCGCCCCCCCTGCACAACATCCACAGTACATTCCGCAAAGCCCCCACGTTGAAGCGTTCTGTCCGGACAAGCAGTGCAGGGCCTTGAGACCCATAAGCAGGTGACACATCCTAGAAGGCATAGGGACCAGGAGCACCCGCAAGTAGAAAACTTGACCCTGAACAGGGAGAGGAACGGGCAAGACGGTAACCCACAACAACCATTCGGAGAGCAGGGATCCCATGGCCAACTACTTGGACCGTGAGCTGGGTACCAAAGTCCTAACCATGCAAACCTGGACAGGAGGAGACAGGAACAGCAACTGATACCCCCCTCCGGAAGGAGCCCATTACCCAGGAAGCCGAATCCCACCTGTCCCATACACCTCCGAGAAGATAGAGAGGATGAGCTAGGGGAAGATAGAGACGATGAGCTAGGGAAAACCGCCAGTCACTGCACTTGCACCAGAGGAAAATCATAGGACGTTGAATCAGGCTTGCGCCACAATATAACAGCATGCTTGTCAGCCCACAAAAGATCTGACCTATCAAAAGGAAGATACAGGACAGCCCAGAAGTCCAGCAGACCATGGCCCCCTCAGCCAACAGAGGAGCCACCAGACTGACGTCAAAAGGGCACAGTACTGTCACAAAGCTGGGCAAAGCAATCCATCCCGGATAGCAGACATCCAAGGCATCCCCCTACCTGGGGTATGCCTATACTGGAAAAACCCACTGAAGTGACATCCCCCTCCACCGGCACCAGGGGCTCTGAGAACCCCTCTAAGCACAGACATGTGCCACCATGTGCCATATCACTTCCCACAAGTCTGAGAGGAGGCATGAAAGCAACACGTCGGCACCGGAGGACCTAGGCCCTAAAAGAAGAGACACTGGGAAACCCCTGCATGGCCGTTACTTCCCTGATGCATTTTCTATAATTCCATGCCGGACAAGTGGAAAGAAAATCATCTCCTTTGACCTTCCCTCACGCAGTTCAGAGGAAGAGGAGAGGACAAGGAGTCTGCGTCCATAGCTAGCACAGACCCAAACACACCACTAATTCGCCACATGACTGAGGGGTGGCTTGAGCCCTGTATCCAGTAGCTGGTAGCCCCATGCTCTAAATGGTTCCAATGCGTCGTTCTAGGAAGGATGAAGGGCCGAGTCACCACCGCTGAGACTCGAACCCGAAGTGTAGACTATGCCAGGCCGGTACCCTTCCGGCCGCTTGCAGACGTGTCCAAATCTGCACCGTTTTCACAGGTTGCACGCAAAGAATGCAGCCAACATCCGGTGCATCCTGGGCTGTGTGTGTCTGAGGAGCGGGTGGTATGTGACATGCCTGCAACAGAACAGAGCCCCTGCACTTTCAAATACTCTCTGCCACTGTCACCCCACGACAAGAAGCAGAGAGGCCTCACAACAAAAGGGAAGGCTAGCCCATACTGCCAAGTGCTTGCCATCATTTCCAATAAAGATGTGTACACAGAGCACGAGGAAATGGCCTGTCCAATCAAGATGGCCAAAACAGGAGGAGAGGGGAAAAACATCAAGCCCAGTCCTCCCCTCTCCTTACCTTCCCCCGGGCCGTGCAGGACCCGGGACACAATGCTCACGCTGCGGTCCGGATCCCAGGAAAGAACAGAGCAAGGTAACTGTGACCCCAAGCCCCACAGGGGGCACAGGAGCAGCACTGCACCTGAGGGAGCCGGGGGCCCGCCACAAAGCCCCCACCCCAGGGGGCCAGCAATCGGTGCTCCCAGTACCCCGCACCGGGAAGAAAAAGTCCAACCTGCCAGAGGCAGGAAAAATTTAAACTGAGTGACGTGGATGTGGGGGAGTAGTTATAGGGATTTAACGAAATAGAAGAAGATCCTGTGTCGGAGGCAGAGGCCTCATGAGGTAAGTGCTGGGACGAGGAAGAGTGGACGTGGAGGTAATGACATTATAGCACTAAAGGTGCAGTGAGTATGTGCGTAAGCGCTATTTTTGTGCACATTAAAAATAGTTGTGTTCGTATGCATGTTATTCCATCTCTACCAACGCAGGGGCTCAGGAGTAATTAACCCATGTTCTATATGTCTTAAACGATGTTCAGTTTCTTTAGCAGACGTTTGTGTGTGTGTGTGATCTTTGTTCTGTGCATTGCTTTACTGTTTTTTCTCTTGCTTTTGTGTGTTTCCTAGGAGATGTGGGGGCATGTGGTGGTCCCACATGATTTCCGTTGGTGAGTTTGTTTTGCAAGTGAGGTTGTGGATGGTGCTCTGCGGTGAATATGACATGAGGATTTTGAGTGTGGTGATATTACTTGTTTGAGGGATGCGAGTGCTCTCGGGCGCGGCAGGTCTGTGACCTTTGTGTGGCAGGCTTAGGTGAGAGGTGTATACACCATGATGGTTACGGATGTGGAAGTGTTTTGCTCTCTTTTAGAGATGGATGGTGCATCAGAGGTAGAAGTTCCTGTGTTTCAGTGGTGGCAGGCCTGGAATTTATATAGCTATGTTTTCCTCAAGTGGTTGTGAATTTTAGTTACGCTGTGTTAGAGTAGATTCCGCTGTTTGGTAGGTTGCAGATGTGGAAATATTGGTGGTGAGTTTGTCGTTTAGTTTGAACGCAATTAGTCCTCTTAGGAGACGTTGATTGTGTGCTAAGCCCTTCTGGCTATCTCATAAGGAAGGGGTATGTTTAGTATCATGCCTGCACTAGCTTCGATGGTGGAATGTAGAATGCATATGGAGCCTAGAGTGCACAGAGGGTTTATGAGTGACCGCTGGGGTCATTCAGGACAGGAGCTATACTAGAAGGATGCCACTTACATGCTCTCCTATCTACCATCTAGCCTGTAACCTGTAACTGAATAAAGCACTTGCTCCTGTGTACTTCCTGCATCCTTCCTGTGACCTCCTGATGACCCAGACACTACAGAGATCAAGTATCCAATTAGTTTGAAAGTTTGCCTCAGCCAATGGGAAGATGCTGAGGGCTTTCTAACTCTGGCTAAGAATCCCAGACAGTGGCTGTAAAGACTGGAGGGGGGGTCTGTACTTCTGCGCTCCATATGGTAGAGGAGAGGCACAGAGGACCCCAGCCAAGATTCTCTATAAGGTAGCAATGGACGAGCAATCAAGGCCTAGCTTCTCAGGAGGTGATGCAGGCTGGTTCTTAAGTACAGTGTAGTCCCCAAGCCCCCCAAAAGGAATGTCCACACACTGTATTAGTTAAAACACAGTCTTTATATAATTAATATTCAAGGTTATGTACACTATCACAATAACTCAATTTGTGCTCAGAAAATCTACAATGGCAAATATATACAGTTCTAAAGTGGTACCACAATTATTATCAGATCTCATTAAAGTGCATCAACTATACTCTGGTCAAATGTCACAGAGAGCAAGGAATAAAAGTAACCAACACTAGATATGGGAGGAAAGCAGTTGGTTATAACAATTGGCAGAATATTGACCCCTACCAACTAGGCACAATTCTGTGTGGAGATCCCCCCACCTGGGCAACTTGTAAATAAATATATATTGTACAAGCCCAGTCCATATATTGTTCAAAGGAGTCTTATTACCTTCTAAAATAGTTCTACAACCCCAAGGTACCTGGAATAGCAGAGTTTGCCGTCGGGTCGTCGACGGGTCCTTCTTGAGTGGCTCCGTTTAAGGCAGGAGCCATGGATCGTCGAGATCCCACGAGGAAAAAGGGGTGAACGATGACGGCAAGGCAGCAGCTTCATTTCTAGTGGTGCTCGGCGACGATGGAGCGTTGGTGTCCTGCAAGGAAGAGGCGTGCGGGGCACCTCGATGACGATAGTTCAGGACCGCAAAGAGATTGTGATGAACTGTGGCCCAGCAAGGGCGTTGTGTTGTCCAGTGTCTCTACTGTCGTCAGGTGGCGCAAAAGCCGCCGGCGGATGCTCCTCGGCGCGTCGGCGGCCTTGACTTTCTCTGGCAGGACAAAGCCGTTGACGGTGCAGACGAGAGCGTCCTTTGATCAAATGTTACTTAGGCCACAGGGGCCATCTTGTTTCCTATCAGGAATCAACTGATTCCAATGGCAGGGCCTGGGTATCCAAAAATGGAGGATACTCAGAGCACCTGTCAAATTCAGCATGGAGCTGCCACCAGACCATACCCTGCTCTGTGGGCCACACACAGGTGCCCAAAAACATACACGAGGGTCACAGGGTTGTACCCCCACCCATGGGTGCCATAAGGGTATGCCATGGGTCTGTACACCAAACCAAAAGAGAGAGCTGCACCGCCAGGAGTCCCACATGAACTCCTGCATGGAAAACATAACAGAACACACGATAAAAGGCAGCAAAGTGTACTGAGAGACCCTCGGCCGGCCCATAGAGTAGGGGTTTGCTCTGCAGCACATTAAGACGGGATAGCTGCACCTCGAGATGGATGGGGGTGCAGGGTCTCTTACTCCAACACCAATCAATAAGGACAACTCAATGGTTTGGCAAAGGGGAGTCCGTTTAATGACAAGTACAAAAAGCGGGGAAACGTGGAAATCAACAGCAGTGCGACAGCCCGTCTCGCTTGAACTCCCTCGAATTTCATACAAAACATAACTTTTATGCTCAAAACGTGTCATAATCTGACGTTTAACACTCAAAAGTTAACATGCAATTCTATTGGTTGGAAAAAGGTAACTTTAATATAGGTGCTATATCTGTATATGGTAACGGAGTGAGGGGTTTGGGTAAATACTGTCAGGTGGGCATCTAAGCCCTTCCTTCATAAATGACTATTGTAAACGTCACTAAAAGCACAACATCTCATTGGTTATACTAACTATAGGACCCTAGATTATTTGGTCCACTGTGATTGGGTTGGCATCAACCCCATGCATAACTCTCCACTTTGCCTAGCAGCACGCAGAATGTTCAACCAGGTGCAGGGTGCCCCCTCAGCTACCCGGCCTTCCTCCAATTAAGGTTACAATCAATCAGCACTTCAACAACAATGTGTCAATTATGTTACTGTGGTTGGCCTCGAAACTGCATCTTCTGTCTGGAAAGTTTTGATATCTCTGTCTGGGCGGATGCCAAGCGTAAGTGTGAGCTTGTGCCTCCTCTCACTCGGCTGGTCACATGCTAATACACCATGGATTTGCCTCGTTTCTTTCCATTTGTGCATTTGATTTTCGTTTCAACCTACCACCTGTCTTCGCTTTCTTGTCTCGATTCTTCAGAGGCAGTATATTCTGTTCTTTGCTTTAAATAAAGTAGCTACTGTCTACAGCTTCTATCTATGTGACCTCAGCTTCCCTGGCACGAGATGCCTCTGCCGAGTTTCGTTTCAGCCTTTTTCCTCTTGATGCTAGAATATGGAACTTCTTTCGTTTGGCCTGTAATAACCTGAGTTGGTTCAGCTTTTTATGCAAAGTGGACCAGCACTTATAATATTGTGCTTCATTTTGAGGGAGATTATATACAATGGTGCTTGCCGCTCTATTCTTCTACTTAGCATAGCAATCCGCACTGTTCTCTTTAGCTTCTTGTGGTTCCAAGCATATGTACAGGCTTAAACTGGTCGACTGTTTTTATTTTGCTTACAGCTCAACTCTCTTACGCCTTGAAAGCTTTCTATCACTTTAAGTTCACAATCTCTTTTCTCAGGGCATTTTGTCTCTTTGTGTCATTCCTGGTTCATCATTTGTTCTATCCGTGAGTCCTTCCAGGCTCTCGTGATATCACCATTCACCCTCCATTAAGGATTTTCTTCCTGTACAGTACTGAAACAATCTTCATTTCGTTTCATTTTCTGGTAGGGTTTTCTCAATGGGTACCTTACTGCCCATGGTGGTCTGGTTATTGGTACTTCAACAGCTATTGTTCTTCTAATAGGTGCTGGGCAGAGCCCCACTGCGGCTCTCTGCTGGTTTATTTGCTCATCATACGTCACATATCTCGGAGTGAACGTTCCTGGTACTTCAAAATGGGCAACTGGAGTGCAGGATATATTTGGAACCTCTTCTACACTCCCCCCTCTGGTCGATTCATCGACCACTTCCTCCTTTGGATTCATCTTACTTGATTCTTCTGTATTTATATTCATTTCATCTTCTGGGCTCGTTCCCTCTTCATCTTCTGGTTCTGTACATGATGGCTTGAAGAAGTGTCTTTTTGGCATCTATATCTTTATCACTCCTCTTAGATTTCCTGCTGTCTTTACATGTTCATCTTTGTTCCATGCCATCAGCTGACATTGTCCATTTGGGTTTAATGTCACAGAGAAAAATCCAAGCTCTCCTGCCCTGTAGCTTCACAGCGGACGGAGTGCCATCCTCTATGATAAAAGGACCGTTGAATCTTGGTTCGTCCACTTTTTCCTTGTATGACTCCTCACCAAGACGGCATCACCAGAGAAGATGAGTGGAACACGTAGACATTGAACTGAGTCTGATGCAGTGTCTCCTTCTGTGTTCTGTGCTGCTCTGCACCCTTTTCGCCGTCGCTACAGCTGGTCTGAAATTACAGTAAGGCAAGATGTCATACAGTTCAGATAGTTTTGCATTTCAGATCCTAAAACCTCTCCTGTTGACTTTGCATCACATCTAACTATGTCTCTGGGTTTGAGGGGAGTTCTCATTCTTCTTCCTGTGGCTCTCGTGTGGCGTAAAATGATGGTCGGAGCCAGGTTGGTTCCGAAGAGCATACAATGCCAGTGGAAGGCAGTGTAACCATCCCTTCTTTAGAGTGAGCTTCAACTTGGCTATCCTTTCCTTTAACAAGCCGTTGCGCCTCTCACAGATCCCATTACCTTCTGGATGATACGCCGATGCGAACTTGTGCTTTATACCAAGCAGCAAGCTAATCTGCTCAAACACTGTATTGACAAAGTGAGCCCCATTATCTGATCTCATGACTTCACACACCCCCCACCTGGGGAACACTTCCCTCACTAGAAATTTGGCCACACGGATAGAGTCTGGGTGGGTACATGGACCTGCTTCTATCCATCTAGAGAATGGACACACCACAACAATTAAGTATCTGTACCCGATGCATACTTGAATCATGTCGACGTAATCGACATGCAAGTGCTGAAAAGGCCCATTTGGCCTGGGGATGACTCCTCTCATTACTTTTAATGTGTGCCCAGCGGTGAATTGCTGACAGATTATGCAGTTCACCATAAAAAATGCAACAAGCTCTGCTAATTTCAGTATGAACCAGTCTTCCGCGAGCGTTGCTGCTAGATTATCTTTTATCATGTGTGCGGGTAATGTAATTGCTCCAGCGCTAGTTTTAATAGGGCTACAGGCATTACTGGTTTACCAGTGCTGTCTTGTTGCCACAAGCTGTCAGAGGGGTTTAAAGAACACCCTCGACGTTTCCACTAGTTCTTCTCTTCCTGTGGTGCCTCCCCTTGGAGCTCCATCGATTGTGTTTGCCCAAGATCATTATAGGCTTCCGATGTCGCCCGTGCAACCATCAGCCTTTCATTGGTGCATGTCGCTTCCATAATCATCTCACTTTTGGATGCCATACGTTTGGCTTCTGCGTCCGCTACTTGGTTCCCGCGTGAGACAAAATCTGTCCCCTTGGTGTGGGTGGCGCATTTCACAACCGCTATGCACACTGGGAGCTGTAGTGCCTTAATCAGCCTGTCCAATAAGGGTGCGTGCTGTGCTGGCATGCCGTCTGCTTGGAGGTAGCCCCTCCTTTTCCAGCGCGCTAAGCCTGCGTGCACTGTTGACGTCACATAGGCGGAGTCACTGTACACCGTTACTTCCTGGTTTGATTCTCAATAGTGAGTATCAACGCAAATAATTCTGCAGTATGTGCTGAATAGTGCGATGGTATTTGTGCACTAAGAAGTACTTGAGACTCTCCATTTGCTGTGTGCTTTATCACAGCAACGCCTGTGTATCTCTGCCCATTACTTTGTTTGATTCTTGATGACCCGTCAATAAAGACGATCTCTCCTCCTGCCAGGGCATGCTCTTTCACCCTGGGAATTTCATCATAGAATTCTACATAGTTCACGCAGTCATGTCTCGGTTCTCCTTCATTGACTGGTTCTGCGATGAACATGGCTGGGTTTACTATTTTACATCGGACTATTTTGATCAATGGGTTTGATATGATCACTTCATAAGCAGAAGCTCTCTGAGATGTCAATGGGCCCTTTGGTTTCTCTAGAATGGCAAATAGTGATTGCTCGACGTACAACGTTATGGAGCATCCCATCACATTGGTTGTAGCTTTCTCCATGGCAAACACTGCTGTAACTAAACTTTGTTTGCATGGGAAGTGGCCTCTCATTACTGGGTCCAGATTCCCACTGTAGTATGCTAGGGGTTTGTACCCCAAGGAGGTTCTTTGAGCGAGTACTGCCGTCATAACGCTGCCATTTGTGTGTGAAAACAGGTAAAATTCCTCAGCATAATTGGGAATTCTGAGAATTGGAGATGTACAAATTGCTCTCTTGAGTTCAGTAAACCCTTCCTCTATGGCTTCAGACCATTCAATCCTTTCTTTTGTCACTTGGTCCTGCTTTAGGGCCTGAAGTAAAGGCTTAGTATAAGAGCTGTAATCTAAAACCCATGCACTAACATAATTGCATAGGCCTAGAAAGCTCTGCATTTGCTTTATCGTGTGTGGCTAAGCCGTGTTCATTATGGCTTCAGCCATTTCTGGGGTCACTTTCTTCCCTTCATGTGAGATCAACTGGCCTATGTACAGCACTTCTTGTTGACAATATTGTAACTTTTCCTTGTCAACTTTATATCCTTTCTCAGCCAATATAGTCAATAGCTGAACAGAATCATGCCTGCATTGTTCTTCTGTGGTGCTGCAAATCAGGATGTCATCCACATATTGTAAGACAACACTTTCTAGTGCAATGCTGCTTAACTCCATTTGCAGGACTCTGTTAAAAATAGACGGAGACTCACAGTACCCCTGTGGAAGCCTTGTGCTTTTCAGACGTATTTGTCTGAATGTGAATGACGTCAGATCTTGTGAGTCACGGTGCAACAGGATTGAGAAAAATGCATTTTTCATGTCAATTACTGTGAAATATTTTGCCTCAACGGGTATATTACATAGAATTGTAGATGGGTTAGGGACTAAAGGGAACTCGGCCTCAACAATATCGTTTATCGGTCTAAGATCTTGAATTAGCCTCCAAGACCCCCCCTTTGATTTCTTGACAGGATAAACTGACCTATTACATGGTGACTCTGATGTCACTAAGATGCCCTGGTCCATCATGGCAGAGATTACATTAGAAATCCCTTCATCTGCCTCTCTGCACATGGGATATTGTCGGGCACTTGGTAGGATTGCTCCTTGTTTCAATTGAATTCTTACTTTTTCCACCCCTTTCAGGAGACCCACATCATAGGGTCCGGTAGTCCACACTGAGATAGGCACTTTAGCTATATCGTCATCAAAATATTCAGGACGTTTTAGTGCCAACATCATTTTCTGAGGTACTTCCCTTTTAATCATCTTTATCCAAAAGGTGAGACTCACTTCCACTATTGTCTCTCCCATATCCGGCTGTTCTTCAAACAGATCATTATCGGTGACGTCAGTCACTCAATATCCTTCTTTGATGGCGATAATCGCGCACCATTGTCTGCCCTCCTCATCGTAACCGTCAACCAAAACCACTTTCTCTCGCACTGCAGCTGCATGTATCATCAACGGAAATACTTGTCCCTCCTCCTCATGCATAGGTATTCTTGGTCTGAATAAAAACTCATCAGGGGTCCTCATGATTGTGTCTGCAAGGCCTGGTAATCCCGCCATAAGCACACGCATGCCATATGCAAATATTTCTGGCTCTAATTGTATGGCCCTCATGGCTATGTGTCCTGAGTATGCTCTAATAATTTCACATATATTTGAGTAGTTCACTCCTCCGTGAACAAAATTGTCATGTTCAATTTTGTCGTTAGGTCTCGATCCAAAATGTTTACTGGGGTCTGACGTGAATATAATAAAGGTACATTCATTTTGCACTCTCATAGGGAGACTGGGAGTGCGTTTTTAAAGGGAACTCGACTGTGAGCTCCTGTAAAACTCTGAGTATCTATGGCCTCGCCAGACAAGGAAAACTTGCCTTCACGTATGCACAAGTGTGTTGCACCCGTGTCCAATAGGAAGGAATAATCCTTGCCCCCTATAATGACATCCACCCTAGGTTCCCTATGAGGGTCTGGTGTCACTGATAGGATAGATCACATCAGGGTTCCCAGTAAACTGTCCTAGTTCATATACAATTTTGGCCCACTGTGCACTTATATATTTTCCCCATTCCCATTGTTGCTTCCCCTTCCAGGGTTCTGGGTCTGCCCTGTGCTCATTGCCTGTGACACTTGCAATGGTGCTTGTTGGATTTGTCCTTGCGGCAAACTGCCCATGCTGTGAGGTTGCACTCCGTGCTGAGCTCCTGGCGCTTGTTGCATCGTGTGATTCTGTGCAACGCCCTGTTGTACAACTGCAGGTGGATTCGCCATGCCAGCTCCTATACCTTGGCCGTTCTGCATCATGCCTTGATTTCTGCATGTGCGCGCCAAGTGCGCTATCATTCAACACTGCCAACATACTGGTGGTGGTCGGATTATTTGCCATATCTTGGTTTCCATTTTGCACGTTTGAAAGCCTCCCTCATTATTTTGGAAGCCACCCTGACTGCTCTGTCATCCTCTTCCCCTAAATCCTCTCCCCCCTGGGTAAAATCCTACATTACCCTGATTATTCTGTTGTGGACTAGCCACCTTCTGCATGCTTTGTTCAGCTGCATTAGTTAGCATGACTCCTTCAAGAGCGTACTTTGATAGCTTCTTCTGCACAAGGTTCGCTTCCTCACCCTTTCGAGTTGCTTCCTTCTTTCGATTCTTTTCCTGTAATAGTCTACAATAGTGTGCGATAGTCAACTGTATTTCAGCCCAAGGTTTAACCTCAACTCCTACCAATTTCTTGAGATGTTTCTGTACTGGTTCTAGCAATCCTTGGCACAATATATGGTAAAACACAGGTATGGATTTTGTCCAAGATTCATGCGTTTCGAGCACCCACACATCTTGAAAATTCTGTAAATTAACGGATCTTCAGAACCCTTCATTTTTTTAGTCATTATAGCTCCCATATCGGAAGTGTCTGAGTAAAGTACTTGTAGCGCTTTCCATACTGCTGCTCTGCAATTGTTAAATGGCACTCCGCCATGTGCGGTATTGATTGTGGTTACACCAGGGCACCCTGCCCGTGCCCACTCTTCGTCTGCTCTCTCATCAAGTATGGCTTTTAGGAGACCCTTAATGTCCCCTATGGCTAATCTATTTTCCCCTGTCTTTTTTTCTAACTCATGTATCCATTTTCTGGCTCCCAATGTCAGCATTGGAAGCTTGTTTTGCAAGTTTTCCCGATCCATGTATGGCCATGGAATATATTGTGGTCTTACTCCCCCCTTCTCTAGTAGCGGAAACTGGAATGCATAGCCCTCTTTATCTTCTCTCATTGTTCTCCTGTCTATTGCAGGGGTAATATTCCTGCATAGCCGTCTACCTGGCAATATCCTTAGTCTGTCCACATAGGGCGGTGAAGACACCCCCCTCTGACAGTGAGGCACTACTTCTTGTCGGTCAGACCGCGTGGCTGACTCTGATGCCCTCGGTGCAGACTCGCTAGTGTCTGATCATTGTATCCCTTTTCCTCTTGGGAGACGTCCTTCTTTCTGTCTCCCTCCTAATCTGTCCTCGCGCTCCTGTCCTTCGGAGTCAGACATCGTGTGTTCCCAATTTTTTCAACTTCTTGTATCTTCTTTATTCCTACTTATTTCTAGTCTATCCAGGGTAGGTCTTTATTCCCGCTACTCCGGGTGACATCCTCAGTGTCATACAGTTGAGTGCTCTCCAGGCACTCGTCTTCCCCCTCACCTTGGGGTATTTGTTCTAACCCCATTTCATCATATATTCTATCAATCGTTTCTCTGATGCTTCTGGTGTCGAAGTCATCGTCATTATTCGCCCTAGACATGCCTGGTGCCGAATCATACGCAGGACAAAATTCTTCAATGTCTTCCCAGTCTACAACTGGATTGGGTTTTTTAACCTCCCTTTCCAAATATTCAAGATCACATGCTCTCTGTCTTCGCTTACGTTTGATATAGTCATCAAATTCCTTGTGCTTCCTCACCTCTTCTCTGACCCTATCTTCTTCCTTTCTCTTTTCATTTCTACATTCATCTGCCCTTCATATTTCCTCATCTCTTCGTCTTTTTATTCTTTTCTCACGTATTCTTTGCTCTTCTTCTAACCTTTGCTGTTCCTGTCTGTCTCGATCGTAGGCTGCTCTTGGGTTGCGATCGAGCTTTTTTTCTTGCTCCTCGCGATATAGCTGTTCTCACCTTTGTCTGTCTTCATCTCTTGATTCCTTTTCCTTCCCCTTTCTCTCTGTTTCATCTAACCTCTCCTTTTGTTTTGCGTCATCAATGCCTTCACCATCGAATTTCAATAAAATCTGTCCTCCCATCCATTCGTCCTTTGCGAATGCTATCTCATCAGTTCTGTCTCCGTTCCCTTTCCATTTCTTCCCTTCTCTCTCCTTGTCTAGCGATGCACTTGTCTGTGCCTGGTCTTTCCTTTCATCATCGCGCCTCCCCTTGTCCCTTGGGACTGTGGAGGTGATATTCTTGTCCGTATCCTTCCCTGGATTTTCATCACTATTATGTGTAGGTGACTCATATGCGGGTTGCTGTACCCCGCGGCTGCTTTAAATTCCCTCTATGGTATAATCCCTCAACCTTACTTCATTCATCTTTCGTTTCGGGTGGGGCAGGTGGCGCGGTAGGTGTCTCACCCCCCTCAGTGCATCCATTAAGTATCCAATCTGTTGGCGGCTCTTCCTCCTTTACCTGTTTGTACATTTTCCACAATTCAAGAATAGCAAGGCGTTTTTCTAACTTCTTGCCTGAATATGTGGCATGCAAATATGTCATCATATGTTGTAAGACGGCTTTAGATAAAGACCCATTTTGTGGCCATGACATAAACATCTTATGGGCAGTACCTTTGACCCACTCGATGCTATACTTCTTTAGCTTGGGTGCGTGTTTTGGCAATTGCTTGCATAAGTGTGCTAATGGAGTTGTCTTCCATGTTTAAATCTGTTCCCTTTCCTCTTTTATAACACTTGCCAATGCTTACGTGTGGCTTAAACAACTCTTGACAATATGAGCGAGCACCAAACACTGCAAGCTCCAATCCAAATTTTCACCAAAATTTTATATTACCAATTTGCTCAAAGGCCATCAATTAATATGCGATTCTGTCTCAGCTATTGAATCGCGGATTTTTTTTTTTAATCAGTTCTCTTAAAAAAATTTCACATGTGACGTCACGACAGAAAACATGTAAATCAGACGCTTAACAGACTCGACAGACACCAGCTGGACACAGATATCTCTGCCTCTAATCATTACGACTTCATGGAGTGTAAACGAACCCCTTTCACGACGTCTTTAAACGTTGTGGTAGTCTATTTGTTCCCCATTATGTGGGACTCTGGGTACACGTTTCTTCTAGCCGCTATATTTAAGTGCAAGAATAAGGCGAATCCTCTCACTTCTCAGGTGTCCGCCCTGGTAACCTCTCTCTTCTCGGGTGTCCACCCCGGTAACCTTTATTTATTTAATTATTCTAGAGTCATTATCCCCATATATATATATATACAGTCTTCTCTACTTCTAACTATATTTTGTTGTTTCCCTCCTCCCTCCGTTACCTTTTTCCCTTTACTTGTTCTAAGGCATGCACTGTTTGCAAAAGCACTACATTTTTGTTTCACTCACCGTTCGCATTGTTCGTCTCTGGACATGCGGGATCACTGCCTTTGTTACCGCCTTCTTCAGCTTTTCACTCGATCAGCTGCCCGTAGAAATGGTAAGGGATCTGTTGGGAAAACGGGTCCCTTCAGGCCCTGACTGCAGTCTATTTACACTACCATTGTCTACGCAGAGCTTCACGGTCTACTCGGCGGAATGGCAAAGGACTTGTGATATTGCCAAAGACCTAGAGTTACTTTATGTCGATGGTCAATAGGTGCCTTACTTCAATCAATAATCGATAGTCGATAAACCATCCGATCTTTGCTACCAAGTGCACTGAGAGACCCCCGGCCGGCCCATAGAGTCAGGGCTTACTCTACAGCAGTTTAAAATTAGATAGCTGCACCTCGAGATGGATGTGGGTGCAGGGTCTCTTACTCCAACACCAATCAATAAGGACAACTCAATGGTTTGGCAAAGGGGAGTCCGTTTAATGACAAGTACAAAAAAATGGGGAAACATGGAAATCGACAGCAGTGCGACAGCCCATCTCGCTTCAACTCGCTCAAATTTCATACAAAACATAACCTTTATACTAAAAACGTGTCATAATCTGATGTGTAACACTCAAAAGTTAACATGCAATTCTATTGGTTGGAAAAAGGTAACTTTAATATAGGTGCTATATCTGTATATGGTAACGGAGTGAGGGGATTGGGTAAATACTGTCCGGTGGGCATCTAAGCCCTTCCTTCATAAATGACTACTGTAAACATCACTAAAAGCACAACGTTTCATTGGTTCTACTAACTATAGGACCCTAGATTATTTGGTCCACTGTGATTGGGTTGGCATCAACCCCATGCATAACTCTCCACATGCATCCTAACTGTTTGAACACCACCCCATCCGTGCCCCCTTGTGACTGTCTTTTTTTAATATAATGGTTTTGTAGCTCTCCACTTTGCCTAGCAGCACGCAGAATGGTCAACCAGGTGCAGGGTGCCCCCTCAGCTACCCGGCCTTCCTCCAATTAGGTTACAATCAATCATCACTTAACAACAATGTGTCAATTATGTTACTATGGTTGGCCTCGAAACTGCATCTTCTGTCTGGAAAGTTTTGATATCTCTATCTGGGTGGATGCCAAGCATAGGTGTGAACTCGTGCCTCCTCTCGCTCCGCTGGTCATGTGCTAGTACACCATGGATTTGCCTTGTTTCTTTCCCTTTGTGCATTTGATTTTCGTTTTTTACCCTGCCACCTGTCTTCGCTTTCTTATCTCGATTCTTCAGAGGCAGGATATTCTGTTCTTTGCTTTAATTAAAGTAGCTACTCTCTACAGCTTCTATCTACGTGACTTCGGCTTCCCTGGCACGAGCTGCCTCTGCCGAGTTTCAATTCAGCCTTTTTTCTCTTGATGCTAGAATATGGAACTTCTTGCGTCTGGCCTGTAATTCTGCCTTTTATGCAAAGTGGACCCGCACTTAGCATAGCAAGCAGCACTGTTCTCTTTAGCTTCTTGCGGTTCCAAGCATATGTACAGGTGTAAACTGATCGACTGTCTTTATTTTTCTTACAGCTCAACTCTCTTACGCCTTGACTTCACTTTAAGCTCATGATCTCTTTTCTCAGGGCGTTTCGTACTTTGTGTCATTCTTGGTTCGTCATTTGTTCTATCTGTGAGTCTGTCCAGGCTCTCGTGACGTCACCATTCACCCTCCATTAAGGATTTTCTGGTTTCTTACTGTACAGTACTTAAACAATCTTCATTTCATTTCATTTGCTGGTAGGGTTTTCTCAATGGGTACCTTACTGCCCATTGTTGTCTGGTTATTGGTACTTCAATAGGTATTGTTCTTCTAATAGGTACTGGGCAGAGCCCCACTGCGGCTCTCTGCTGGTTTATTTGCTCATCATACATCACATATCTCTATGTGAACGTTCCTGGTACTTTAAAATGGGCGACTGGAGTGCAGGCTATATTTGGGACCTCCTCTACAAAAGGACAAAGATACGGAGGCCCTGTCCCTCCGATGCATTTCCAGCATCACAGTCGCTCCCCCCCAGACTGAGGTTAGGGTGCCTAATCTCCCACAAGATAGACACCCTCATCCAGACGGTCAACATACCTTCTGGAAAGGCCATCTGCATTGTCGTGACTCTTCCCTGGTCTATGCTCTATGGTGAAGTCGAGCCCTTGCAGGCTAATGGACCACCTGAGCAGTTTTGGGTTCTCACCCTTCATCTGCATAAGACACTTCAGGGGCTTATGATCTGTTTGGACCTTGAAGGTAGACCCTGTAAGGAAGGGCCTAAATAGCCTTAGGCTCCAAACTATGCTAAAACATTCCTTTTCAACAGTAGCCCACCTATGTTCTCTACCCTTGAGTTGTCTACTGATGAATATGATAGGATGTTCCCTCCCTTTGTCATTTAACTGGGACAAGACAGCTCCAATTCCAGTGTCGCAGGCATCAGTTTGAACAATAAAGGGCTTGCTGTAATCGGGCCACACAACACAGGTGCCCTACACATACTTTTTTTCAAGCCATCAAAGGCCCACTGACAGTCTTCAGTCCAATTAACCTTCCTAGATGTTTGGGTGAAGTCAGAGCTGCCAGTGGTGCAGCTATGGTTCCATAGTCTGCCATGAAATTGTGATAATACCCAGTGAGGCCCAAAAAGGCTCTCACCTGGTTTTGAGTAGTGGGATTCTCCCAGTCCTGTACATCCTGTACCTTACTGGGGAGAGGTTGGATTTGACCCCCTCCTACCTCATGACCAAGATATGTGAATTTCCCCTGAGCTATCAGGCACTTGGTGGCCTTGATAGTGAGGTTAGCCCTTTTCAAGGCCTGCAACACCTTATCCAGATGTGTCAAATGCTCTTCCCAGGTGGAACTGTAGACGACAATGTCGTCTAAGTAGGCCACACAAAAGGCCTCCAGCGCACTGAGCGCATCATTGACCAATCTCTGGAAGGTGGCAGGGGCATTCTTCAACCCAAAAGGCATGACCCTAAAC
The DNA here is from genome assembly GCF_040938575.1 of Ambystoma mexicanum. Classification (NCBI taxonomy): domain Eukaryota; kingdom Metazoa; phylum Chordata; class Amphibia; order Caudata; family Ambystomatidae; genus Ambystoma; species Ambystoma mexicanum. Next base: position 882,471,293 of record NC_090935.1, on the reverse strand, counting down.
TGGTAGAGTCCCTCTGGTGTTGAGAACACCGTCTTATCCTTGGCATGGTCCGTCAGAGCTATTTGCCAATAGCCTGAGGTAAGGTCAAAGGTACTCACAAATTTGGCAGCACCTATGGTGTCCACAAGCTCATCAGCCCTGGGCAATGGGTGCGCGTCAATTTTGGTGACGGCATTGACTCCTCGGTAGTCCACACAGAACCTCCAATCCTTGGTACCTGCCTGGTAACTTGACTTGGGGACAAGGACCATGGGACTGGACCAGGGACTGGTTGAGGGTTCAATAACACCCAGATCCAACATCTTGGTGACCTCAGCCTGGATGGGGTTCTAAACTGTATCTGACATACGGTAGCACCTGCTTTTGACAGGCACACTGTCAGCAGTGTCAATTTTGTACCTACACCGTGGTGTAAGGCCTGGTGTCAGTGAAAACAGAGAGGCATACTGCCGGAGCAAAGCCCTGCAGGCCTTCTGCTGCTCTGTCGTCAGATCGGGAGTGAGATGTACTCCCTCCACAGAGCTAACCTGAGGGTTGCTATGCAGCAAATCAGGAAGGGGCTCACTCTCATCCTCTTCTTGCTCTGAAGCTAGCAAGAGACATGAGACTGCTCGCCTGTGGAAAGGCTTGAGCCTGTTAACATGGTATACCTGAGGGGATACCACAGGGGCTCCCATGTCAACCAGATAATTGACTTTGCCCATCTTGGAGATGATCCTGAATGGTCCAGTCCACTTGTCTGCCAAAGCTCTAGGCTTGGTAGGCTGCATCACAAGGATTTGCTGTCCCGGAGTCCAATCCACTTGCGAGGCTTTAAGGTCATGCCAGTACTTATTCAATTCCTGGCTGGCCTTGAGATTCGCTGTCACCTGACCCATCATATGTGTCATTCTCCATCTGAGGCCTAACACATAGTCCCCCACTTGCTTGGCGGGACCTAGAGGGTTGGCCTCCCAACCTTTTCTGATCAAGGATATAAATAATTGGTATGTCCCAATTGTTTGTTCAAGGGGGATTGGGCTGTATAGGGACCAAATATGCAGTACAGCAAAAACAACAACAGCCCAATTACCTCTATCTCAGTCCACCTTGATAGCTGGGCAGAGGGATGAGAGAGTATCTTAACTGTTTTATACACTCAGGCTTACATATGAAACAACCTGCCACATTATTGCACAAAATTAAAACAACATTTATTTATCAAAATCATAAAGACAAAAGTATTGGTCCTAAGTCCTTTCCACAAACAATTGAAAAACCAGTGTAAAAGAGATATACAATTTCCCACAGTTCAACAATGTCAATGACTGTAGTTAATCTTTAACATGAATTGATTACTTACAGATAATCATCGATTTTGAATTCTTCTAACATTTCATTATAAGGGTAACTATAAATGTAAAGGAACATTACTATTGTCCGTTTTTATATTAAGACACAATTTCTTAAAATGTCTCAAGGATATCTACATATGTTTCGGCTAAGGTTCCTCATTGACATCATCCCTGGTGTCTTGCTCTTCAAATTTTAGCCCTCTTCAGGACGGTTGATTTCTTAACAGAATGACATGCTGCTCAAAATATTCCCCAATGGTTCATAGTTTCCAAGCCGCTGTAAGGTAAGTGACAAAGTGCAAAAGATGTGTGTTAGTGGTCTTTTAAAAATTGTTTTAAAAATACCTTTTTTTAAAAACATGGTGGCGTTGATCATATATTATAGGACTATTGTTCCTACTAATACATCCTACTAACCTTGTCGGCATCGTGTGGTTAGACTGGACAGTTTTTTGCATGAGAAGGGATGTCTTCCTCTTTGTATGATATCGTAGTGGATATGCCATTGTATTGTTGCCTTCCACTATTAGTACGTTGGATCGTTTGCAGACAGGAGGTGTCTTCCTTCTTTTACGAACTATGATATGGCGCTGTTGCTCTATGTTTTCTTTCAGCAGAAAATCCTATCTTTGAATAACCATATAAATGTAGCTTGTAACTCATGTTTTTTTAATTAAATGTTGCATTTTTGTTCCTCGTAATTATGCACTGACCTGGCCAAAGTAGATCTCTTGTGGCGCTCAATGTATGGTCTTTTTCAGGAATTGGATGCCGTGTTTCTTAGGCAATCATCCCCGTTCACTCCCAATTTCTTAGACAAGCTGTTGGGGTGGGAAGAAGTATGTACATTGTGTGACGGGGTATACCACTTTGAAGTTGAATGGATCGATATATATATATAGCTATCCGTGAGGCCCGCTCTAATTAGGGTTAGTATTGCAACTTGCCACGGGTTATATATTGTTGGATTTCAAGAGAAAATTCCCCATCCGACAGCCGTGTTTAGACTGTTTTTTATGGTGTCCAAATTATAAATACATTTTTGCTCGCACCTACGGAGAGCCTAATCTCTATCACCCCCTCTCTTGGTGATATGAACTGTCTGAATGATGAACCAAAACATGTTTTAAATGCGCATAATGTGCCACAGGGGGTTTATTTGGAGTTAGATTCCTAATGCTTGATCTATGTTCTCCAATTCGTTGTTTGATTTGTCTTTTCGTTTTTCCAATGTATAGAAGTTTACAAGGGCATTCAATGGCATACACAACCCATTGGGAGGAACAGTTGGTGAAGGTTTTGAATTGCCAAATTCTACCTTTCAGGGTTATACTTTTCAAATTTTGTGTGAGGGGGCAGACAGGACTTTTGCCACATTTAAAATGCCTGACCACTGGTGGTAATTCCCATAATGTTCTTTGTGGGTCTCTGGTCTGCGTTGCTTTGGGATAAGTATGAACCAGGCTGTCTTTGAGATTTTTTTGCCTCTTGAAAGCGAACCTTGGTAGAGTTGGATTAAAATCCTCACTTTTAATGATGTGCCAGTTTTTTATGACCAAATTTCAATGTCCATGGCTAATTGGGCTGAAGGTTGTGACACATGTTATTTTATCTGCAGTTGTTTTGCCTGTTGGGTTAAGTCATGTGTCTCGGTTTGCATTCTTGGCCCTTTTGTAGCCTACGTTTGTTTGTTTTTTGGGGTATTCTCTTGCTTTTAACCGTTGTTTTAGATGTTTCCCATGCGTCATGTAATCCTCCAGCAGGGTGCAATTGCGTCGGACTCTGAGAAATTGACCTATAGGGAGGTTGGCTTTTAGGCTGGCTGGGTGGTAACTTTGATACTCAAGCAGGGTATTTTTTATCTGTGGGTTTCCTGAAAAGTTTGGTGGTGAGTTTACCATCTTCTCGGTTTACTATTTCCAGGTCCAAAAAAGGCATGGTTTTAGTACTGTAATTCATTGTGAAACTAATGTTCACATTTTGTAAATTTAGCCAATGTTGGAATTCTAGGAGGTGGATGATTGAACCTCTCCAAATCAGGAAGCAATCGTCTATATAGCGATGCCACGCTCTAATGTTGGCCTGGTATGGGTTATTGCTGTGATAGATTGAGTTTCTTTCTATGTGGTCCATATATAATTTGGCGATATATAGGGCAAAGGTGGCACCCATACTGGTCCCATGTTTTTGGTTGTAGAAAGACCCCTCATACAGGAAATAGTTTTCTGTCAGTGCCCGCTTCGCACACTCCACAATAAAGGCAGTAGGGACTGTTTTATTACTTATATTGCGTTGGTTGAGGTAGTATTCCAAAACAGATAAACATTCTACTTGGGGGATGTTTGTGTATAGAGACACCACATCGAGGGTTACTAGGATGTCTCCGTGTTGCATCTGGATGGTTTCTACAATTTTTATCATACTGGTTGTGTCTTTTATATATGATTTCATTGTAAGGACAAAAGGTCTCAGGAACCAATCGACATAGATGGACAGAGGTTCGAGCACCGAGTCTATAGCTGAAACTATCGGCCTGCCAGGTTGTGTCGTGCTGTTTTCATGTACTTTAGGCAGCAGATAGAATGCTGGTATGGTGGGATTAGTTTTGGTCAAGAACATTTTTTACGTCATTGTCAATCCACCCTTCTTCACAAGCATGAGTCATTAGGCTTGATATCTCTTCCTTCAACAAGGTGTTGGGTCTCCCTTTAGATGTTTATCAAATGTATTGTTGGTCAGTTGTGAAATTACTTCTTGATTGTACGCATCTTTGTCCCACAACACGATGCCCCCGCCTTTATCAGCAGGTTTTATGACAAACATGTCATTATTTTGTAAATTTCTCAGAGCTCGACGTTCAGTTATGGATAGGTTGTCTTTGGAGGCATTTTTAGTAGTCAGCAATTTACGGGTTTCTTCAATGTTCTTATTTTCGAAAGGCCACTATTGCAGGCTGACCATTGCTGTAGTGGGGCAAAATGAGTTCAATTTCAATTTCTGCCTCCATGAAAAACCAAACCAAATAACTACATGTTTGTCATAAAACCTGCTAATAAAGGCGGGGGCATCGTGTTGTGGGACAAAGATGCATACAACCAGGAAGTAATTCTTGATGATTCTTGATGAAATCCGACAATATATATCTCGTGGCAAGTTGCAATACTAACCCTAATTAAAGCGGGCCTCACGTGTAGCTATATATATATAGATCCATTCAACTTCAAAGTGTGATATCCTGTCACACAAAGTACATCCAGAAGTCGCATACACCCAAGTGGCACGTGAGTAATATGTCCCTGAAACATATGACACATAATGCACCACGGAACAATGTATCACCCGCCTCTGAAAATAATCTCGAGCCAGATGCACTGGGAATGAATTGAACATCTGCACCCATAAGGTGCATGTAGATTCGTGTGATTTATACCCATCATATTTTTTTTTTAAAATGTGCAACATTAAGTAACTATAAAGCAGCACTCCAGCAAAACTACGCGAATCACTCAACATCGGAAAAACGAAGAACACATGACCTTTTCCGATGATGCCAATTATCCTTCCAATATGGCAAACCATCTAACGTATCCACAATGGATGGAGACGGTCTAGTGTTCAACAACACATTCCGATCTGGAGTCAAAGGCGGAAATCGACCGCAGTCGGAAATACACAAGTCAGCCAGCGAAAGAACAGACTGAAGCGAGTTTCACCGCGTTATGAAAAGAGGAAAATAGCATGAAGACGCCAGGCTCTGTAAGTACTAATACTTCAGCCTAAATACTTCAGTAAAGGAAAGAGCACATACGTCGTTAATACGCAGTTATGAAAGAAACATAAATCACAAAAAAATTGCCTTTTTGTTTTCCAAGAGTGACACTTTAATACATCGTGCCTCTCTTCTTCCCATCCCGACAGCTTGTCTAAGAAATTGGGAGTGAACGGGGACGATTGCCTAAGAAACACGGCATCCAATTCCTGAAAAGACCATACATTGAGCGCCACAAGAGACCTACTTTGACCAGTTCAGTGCATAATTATGAGGAACGAAAATGCAACATTTAATTAAAAAACACAAGTTACAAGCTACATTTATATAGTTATTCACAGATAGGATTTTCTGCTGAAAGAAAGCATACAGCAACAGTGCCATATCGTAGTTCGTAAAAGAAGGAAGACACCTCCTGTCTGCAAATGATCCAACTTACTAAAAGTGGAAGGCAAACATACAAAGGGATATCCACTACGCTATCATACAAAGAGGAAGACATCCCTTCTCATGCAAAAAACTGTCCATTCTAACCACACAATACCGACAAGGTTAGTGGGATGTATTAATAGGAACAATAGTCCTATAATATATGCTCAACGCCACCATGTTTTTTAAAAAAAAGGTCTTTTTAAACAATTTTTTAAAAACCACTAACACACATCTTTAGCACTTTGTCACTTACCTTACAGCAGCTTGGAAACTCTGAAACATTGGGGAATATTTTGAACAGCATGTCATTCTGTTAAGAAATCAACCGTCCTGAAGAGGGCTAAAATTAGAAGAGCAAGACACCAGTGATGGTGTCAATGCAGAACTTTAGCCGAAACATATGTAGACATCCTTGAGACATCTTAAGAAATTGTGTCTAAATATAAAAATGGACAATAGTAATGTTTCTTTACATTTATATGTCCCCTTATAATGAAATGTTTAAAAGAATTCAAAATCGATGATTATCTGTAAGTAATCAATTCATGTTACAGATTAACTACAGTCATTGACATTGTTAAACTGTGAGAAATTGTATCTCTCTTTTACACTGGTTTTTCAATTGTTTTTGGTGTGCAATGTGCCTTGTGGAAAGCACTTAGGACCAATACATTTGTCTTTATGATTTTGATGAATAAATTTTGTTTTAATTTTGTGCAATAATGTGCCAGGTTATTTCATATGTAAGCCTGAGTGCATAAAACAGTTAAGATACTCTCTCATCCCTCTACCCAGCTATCAAGGTGGACTGAGATAGAGGTAATTGGGCTGTTGTTGTTTTTGCTGTACTTCTCTGATCAAGGCAAGGGCCCCCCTCACAGGATGTCCAAAGAGTAACTCAAAGGGGCTGAAACCAACACCTTCTTGAGGTACCTCTCTGTAAGGGAACAGCAGGCATGGCAGGAGGAGATCCCATTTCCTCCTTAGGGGCTCTTCCAAAGCGCCTAGCATGCCCTTGATAGTTTTATTAAATCTCTCAACCAGACCATTGGTCTGGAGATGGTAAGAGGTGGAGAACTTGTAGGTTACCCCGCACTCTTTCCACATGGTTTTCATGTAACTATACATGAAGTTGGATCCTCTGTCAGAGACATCCTCCATAGGGAACCAAACATAGATGAAAATGCCCAGGAGAGCCCTGGCATCCACCTTGGCAGTAACAGCCTGAAGGAGTATAGCCTCAGGGTACCTGGTGGCATGATCAACCAAGACCGGGATGAACCGATGTCCACCTGAAGTGGGAAGGTCAAGGGGACCGACAATGTCGATGCCCACCCTCACAAACAATGTGCCAACCACTGGCAATGGCTGCAGTGGGGCAATGACACTGCCTCCAGTCTTGCCACACAAATGACAAGTAGGGCAGATCCTGCAGTGGGACTCCACTTCCACTTCCATCCGAGGACAGTAGAAATGGGCAGAGAGCCACTGCTTAGTCTTCTTGGTACCAAGATGACCAGCTAAGGGCACCTCATGTGCCAACTGCAGAAGGAAGGGCCTGTAAACCTGGGGTACCACCAACCTCTTGAGGGCACCAGGTTCAGGCTTAGTGGGCTCACTAACAAGGCTCATCCTCGCAATAGATCCAGAATGTCTTGGGCACTTCACCTTGTGCCTGGGACAGGTCCTATTTCCTCAGACCCTTGAGAGAGTGGCACTCTCTCTGTCCCTTACAGAAGTCTGCCCGGGAGGGTCTCCCTTCAGTCAGCAGGTATTGAAGATCAGGGTGGTCCCCCGGGTTGAGAACCTCTCCCACAGGAGAGTCTTCTGTCTCTTCTCCCTCAGGAGTTGAGTTTGGGTTTTCCACTGGACCCAGCCCATCTGGAGCATGGATCCCAACAGGTGCTGTTGGTGTCTTCCGTCTCCTTGCCTTAGGCCTCGCCTTTGGCTCGGGTACCTGACTCACAGCCGGACCCTCTGTCACCGGTGACCTAGTGACTGCAGCAGCAGTCAGGGGGAGACCATCCTAGATCAACCCCAACTCCACTAGATCATTACCTAACATAATGTTAGCAGGGGCATTGTCCTGAACCAGGACAGGAAGCTTTGCTGTCTTGTCTCCAATCATGAGTGTGACTAAGGCTACAGGGGTTAATTCTGGAGGCCCACCAGCTAACCTGGTGGTTCTCAGAGGAGCACCTGCATAGTCCTCTGGCTTGAGCAGGGCCCTGTCCACCACTGTCATGCTTGCCCTAGTGTCTCTCAAGACAGTAGAAGGCTGGCCATTCAAGAGGACACTTCCCAAAAACCTACGGGTGTTCTGTGGGATAGTCGCCAGTACTTCCGCCTACTGGTCCCAGGCCCCAAGGGACACTAAGGAAATCTCTACAGGAGCACCAAAGGTGATTCCTGTAGAGGAGGGGAGGATGGTGGCTTCCACCTCAGACAGGGGGTCAGGGTAGCTCAGGCTGACAGCCTGTACTCCAAGTACCTTACCTTTACACTTGGAGTCACCCTTCTTGTGATCCAGAGCCCCACATTCCCAACAAGTGCCAGGAATACGGGGTACGGTACTAAAACCACTGGGAGCCTGCTTTGCAGCAGGTGGACCACTACTCTTATTCCCAGAAACAGATGACTTATACCCACTAGATTTTCGGGTTTTAAGAGAGGAAGGTTTTAGTTTATTCGACTGTGATTGCTTATGGGACTCCTCAGCTTTCTGAGAGGTCCCCTTTTCTTCATCCTTGTCTTTCCCACTGGAGTCCTTAGGGGACACCCGGTAGGAGACCCACTTGTCAGCCAACCTAGCCAGCTTAAAGGGATCCAAAATGTTCTGGTCAGCAACATACTGACGCAGTTCTGGTGAACAGGCTTCAGAAAAATGCTCAAAAAACAAAAGGTGGGACAATTCAAAAAATGTTTTCACTTTGTAACCATCGATCCACCCCATCAAGGTCATGTGCGCAGCACTCACCCAGTCAACCCAAGACACATTTTCTCTTTTATTAAAATCCCTGAACCTTTTAAGGTATTGGGTAGGTGTCTTGCCAATCTTGGCAATCAAAGCAGACTTCATGCACTCATACTGACCCCTTTCTTCCACACTCAGTTTCAGAATACAGTCATATCCACTCTGAGGCACTCTGTTTAACAAACACTTAGCCCAATCTCTCTTATCAACATCATGAATTGCACAAGCCATTTCAAACGCTTCAATCCATTGGAGGATATCTGAACCCCCCACAAAAACACCAACCAAATCTTTCATAAACTTGGTGGCTGGGGACCTGCCACTCTCAACTCAACTAGCTGAAGTCTCCACTCTAGCTGCTTTCTCTAGCTGGATTCTTTGGTACTCAGTGTCCCTATCTTTGAGTATCACTTGCTGTGCCAACTCCTCTTTCTTCAACTCAGCCTCTGTTTCCAACTTTTTGTATTGAAAGGCTAACTGTTCCAGGGGCAGAGACCTCATTAGTTGCATTATTCCCCCTCATCAAGAGTTTCGCCATCCGTCTGGTAGTCCACCAGGGCAGCTATCAGCTCAGCCCTAGACTTATCCACAAAGTCTAACTCCCTGGCTTCACAAGCACTCTGGAGAGCCTCTAAACTCATCCTAGTCAATTTACCATTTGCAATAGACTCCATTGCTTGTAATGCAGTTATCTTGTACACAACTAAACCTCAATTTAACAAAGTGCAGATATTTTGTAAGTGGCACGGTTATACACTGATTCTTAAAACCATAATCATCCCACCGCTGCCACCAGTGTAAAGACTGGAGGGGGGGTCTGTATTTCTGGTATATGTGGTAGAGGAGAGGCACAGAGGACCCCAGCCAAGATTCTCTATAAGGTAGCAATGGACAAGCAATCAAGGCCTAGCTTCTCAGGAGGTGATGCAGGCTGGTTCTTAATTACAGTGTCGTCCTCAAGCCCCCACAAAGGAATGTCCACACACTGTATTAGTTAAAACACAGTCTTTATATAATTAATATTCAAGGTTATGTACTCTATCACAATAACTCACTTTGTGCTCAGAAAATCTACAATGGCAAATATATACAGTTCTAAAGTGGTACCACAATTATTATCAGATCTTATTAATGTGCATCAACTATACTCTGGTCAAATGTCACACAGATCAAGGAATAAAAGTAATCAACAATAGATATAGGAGGAAAGCAGTTGGTTAGAACAATTGGCAGAATATTGACCCCTACCAACTAGGCACAATTCTGTGTGGAGATCCCCCCACCTGGGCAACCTGTAAATAAAGATATATCGTACAAGCCCAGTCCATATATTCTTCAAAAGAGTCTTATTTCCTTCTAAAATAGTTCTACAACCCCAATGTACCTGGAATAGCAGAGTTTGTCGCCGGGTGTCGAAGGATCCTTCTTGAGCGGCTCCCTTTAAGGCAGGAGCCACCGATCGTCGAGACCCCACGCTGAAAAAGGGGTGAACGATGACGGCGAGGTGGTAGCTTCGTTCCTAGTGGTGCTCGGCGACGACGGAGCATTGGCGTCCTGCAAGGAAGAGGCGTGCGGGGCACCTCGATGACGATAGTTCAGGACCGCAAAGAGATTGTGAAGAACTGTGGCCCAGCAAGGGCGTGGAGTCGTCCGGCGTCTCTACGGTCGTCAGGTGGCAGGAAACCCACTGGCGGATGCTCCTCGGCACGTCAGCGGCCTCAACTTTCTCCGGCGGGACAAAGCGGTCGACGGTGCAGGCGAGAGCATCCTTGGATCAAATGTTACTTAAGCAAAGGGAGCACGGCGGCTCCGGTCGGTGATGGCGGTCGTCGACGATGATGGACAACAGTGTCCGGGCGCTTCTCCTTGTGATTCTGTGGTGGTCCCTTTCTCCGGTCGGCAGCCTGTTGTAGGTCTGTCTACCAGGGAGCTTTGGCAAAGATCAGCTGGTGCACGATGGTCCCTCGTAGCTAGGGAAGAGGGCGCCTTACCAGGTCCTCTCTGGGTCAGTCCTTGGAGACACAGCAGCTTTCAGATTGATGAAGTAGAGCAGCATCAAGGCTTCTCTTCCAGCAGGGCTTCAAGGTTAAGCTTCAGTTTCAACTCCAGTTTCTCTCCAGCTTCTGAACACGAATTCTAGCAGTGAGAGGCCCCCAGATATACTAGTTGATCTCCCATTTATTCTGCTGGGTGACACTCAGGCAACCAATCGGTCAGAAGGGCATTCATGCCGGCAGGCATCCAATCAGGTGCATAGTGCATTCAGGCCATTCACTTCTCTCCAGACACTCACAACAATGTATGTGTATTGGGACAAGTACCCAGCCATTCAACACTCCACACTGCATTCATACCAGTTTCGGGCAGGGCTGTCTCAGTCATTGTGTCAAACACCAGATACTAGACATCCACAACACAGAATGCGTATTCGTCACACACTCCATTCACCAAGATCCCACCCACAGGGTGTACCCACAACATACAGTCACTGGGAAGGCTCCAGCCAGTCTGGCCTCGACTTCACAACAACAGCATATATGGAACGTCCACCCAACAGCCAGTCAGGGGGAAGGGACAGAGTCAGGGCTTCCCAGGACTTTGGGAAAACAAGGTAACAGGCAATAGAAAGCAAGAGGCCACAGGGGCCATCTTGTTTCCTATCAGGAATCAACTGATTCCAATGGCAGGGCCTAGGCATCCCAAAATGGAGGATACTCAGAGCACCTGTCAAATTCAGCATGGAGCTGCCACCAGCCCATGCCCTGCTCTGTGGGCCACACACAGGTGCCCAAAAACATACACTAGGGGCACAGGGTTGTACCCCCACCCATGGGTGCCATAACGGTATCCCATGGGTCTGTACACCAAACCAACAGAGAGAGCTGCACCGCCAGGAGTTCCACATGAACTCCTGGACGTAAAACACAACAGAACACACGATAAAAGGCAGTAAAGGACAACGATACGGAGGCCCTGTCCCTCTGATGCATTTCCACAGTGGCCCTCATTTCAAGTCTGCAGTGGAGCCAGTGGCACCGGTTCAGGCAGCCGCAACTACTAGCACATTACAAACTTTTGGGAGCGTGCATTTCAGCATGCCGGTAATGGTGCCACCAGCATGACGGAAACACCATCTCCACCCTCAAAATCGGTGGCAGTGCCACCAAAAATGCTGGTGGCACTGTTACCGGCACGTCCCTCAAGTAAACACTGGCTACGGCAACAATGGCACCGGTAATAACGTCATCACCGAAAATGGAAGCTCACTAGTAGCCATTTTGGAAAACACAATCCACTTAAAATCACCAAGTTCCAGTTGCCATCCGGACACGTACACACCGTCATCTCTTCAGCAGGCATGTCATCTCGGGTCCCTGAAGTGCAGCAGTAGAAGCCATGTTTCTCTGAGCATGAGCTGAGCATACTCACCAGCACCATAGTGGAACATGCCGGTGGGCTGTTTGCCACAGACCACTGGCACAGCACACAATTGAGGGAAAATGCCATCTGGGAGGAGGTGGTGCAGAAGGTGTCACCCGTGGGAGCTGTGCCATGCACAATACGTAACTGCCATAAGCAGTGCAATGGCCCCCACCCGAGGGCCGCAACCTTCTGTTGGCCCACAGGAAGGAATGCCTGTCCACTGGCAGTAAGGCAGCCTCACCGATTAAGGTCATGCTGGGGGAGGAGAAATGCAGCATTGTGCTGCACCTTGAAGGGATCGAGGGAGTGGGAGCGGCGGAGGCCAGTGCCGGGCCACACGGAGAGGGCAGTGAGTACAACGTGCCACACCAATACAGCAATACACAGTGGGCAGGAAAATGCAGCACACACTACAGAGAGACATGTCCAACTGCATGCCACCAAACCACATCCAACCCAAAGAGTGCCCAACGAGCCATGGCCGTTGGCCAAGGGTACCTAAGCATTGCCTCCTCAAACATCCAAACACACACATATGCCCACAAGAGTACTGGTCATGTGCACAAAGTGACAACATGACCAGCAACACATAGATGAGGCCCACACCCTCCAAAGTGGCGTGCATGCACCATAAGCAATGTAACCCTGCAGCATACTCAAATGCATGTATGTATCATAGCCATCCTGAAGGACCGGGTCATTGCATGGCCGACCACCTTCCTGTCAAACTGACACTCCCAAGTGCAACTTGGCCCTTCTTCCTCCTCCACCTCACACACTACCTGTGGCAACCATCAGGGCACCATCTCATTTCCATAAATCTTCAACAACTACCTTGCCCATCTGCCCCACTTCATCTCCACCTTCCCACCCACCTCACTTGTAGTGTCATGCTGACGACACACACCTTATCCTCAAGCACACAGCAACTGCCTCCCCTCCTTCCACCCTCACGCATGGTAGCCTGACTGCCATATATGCATTGTGCACTGCTAACGATCACTGCCTTAATGCCAGTAGGAGAGAGGAGCTACTCATTGTGACGTATGTGCCCTGTATCCCAAACACTCAATGGCCACCTTCCGTGGGACCCCTCCGTTCACCATTCTGTGAGGCCAAGAACCTTGGGGTCATCATTGATTCCACCCTCTCATCCTCTCCGCACATCACAGACCTTGCCAAGGAGTCCCACTCACAGCTCCACCCCCTCAGAGGCACCCTCCCTATCCACACTTTCCCCCAGTAGGCTATTGCCTGCAGCACACTGGTGCTCTCTAGTCTTGACTACTGCAACAGCCTCTTCCTCAATCTACCACTTTCCTCCCTTCGCCACCTCAAACCACACAGAATGGGGCTGCGAGACACATCCTAGGCCACAAGCCCTAGGACTGCATCTCAACAGCCCTGAATTCTCTCCACTGTCTCCCAGTAACCACAGTAATCCAGAACCAGACCATTGCATCATCCACAAGGCTGTCTGGGGCCTGCTCCCTCATGATTCCTACTGAGGCGAGCCCATCCTCGACCAGTCTCCCCCAGCCTCGACCAGTCTCCCCCAGCATACCTTACCAGCATTTGCCCTTGGGCACCCTTCCCTGCACTAGCCTGATTCTGGTCCACACCATCATTCACACTGTACTCCCCTCCCCCTTTTACCCCTTTCACCTGCCCCTGTTGCTACCATCAGCACTCGTACCACCCCTTGTGCCCCCCTGCACATCACCTCCTCCTATCTCTGCCCCTATACTCTACTCTCCCCAGAACTTTTCAGTACTCTTGGACAGTAGGAATGTCCCAAGGCCCAGTACGACCGTTCAATCTTGATTTCTCTCCCATCTACCACCCCCTTTCGTCTTGTGGCACTTGGAAACAAATCTGCATAGGCCCCATACATATGTCCAATCGATGAACTGAATAACTCCATGGACAGGCATCATGTCACACAAATGTATGAACTTTAAGGCCATAGGATGCCTCAGAAGTGAATAACGGCATACCCATCTCACCCTCAAAGGCACCTCGTATGACAGCGAGCAAGATGGACCAAGCACCTCACAGCAACCTGCACAGAGGAGAGCAACACCCCGCAAGACCACTGACAAGGCCAAACAGCACCGGCTACGCAATCCATGGGCCCAGTGCGCACGCCTGCCCGTGCAGCAACACCTGCTATGCCAACCGAGGCACAGCCAGCTGTCCCTGCAGCAACATCTCAGGAAGAAGCCCCTGCAGCAACTCCACAGGCAGGAGCGCCTGTGGCAACTCCACAGGCAAATGCCCCATGCAGTAACCCCACAGGCAGCAACCCCGGCAGCAACACCAGATCCGCCCATAGAGGCACAGCCAGCTGCCTCTGACACACAGCAGTGTGGGCCAGCAAGACAGCCATTACCCCACCCCCACCAGCCTCCCTTGTATGCCGGCACATTAACGGAGGACGATGCCAGGCAGGAGGGCGGGTACACTCCCAGGGGTCAGCAGAACACACTTCCTACCACTGTCCATCATTCAGCCCCTCTGACCTCCACAGCCCACCTCCTCCACTGATCCCCAGCATCAGAGGCATTGAGGCACCCATTTGGTGCCTAGAGGAATGGCATGAGAAGATGGCAGGACTTGTGCGCAAGCAGCTGGAGGAGACACAGATGATCTGGGAGAGTGTGCAGGCCACCGGCCGGAGCTGTGCAGGTGCCCTGGGCTGCTCATCATGTGCAACTGTCCTGCTTGCACAGAAGGTACGGGAGGGGAACGAGGCAATCTCGGCACTGGCTGAGTCCCTCACCCTTTACCTGCAGGTGGCCCTGGAGCGCAGGCACATGGCAGGTTCTGACCCCCCAAACCCCATCCATCACCACGCCTGCCACATTGCAACAGAGCAGCCCAGGGCACCGATCCCTGCGCCTGTCAGGATCACCACAAATGTGCAGGTGTGTTGTGAAGAGGCCACGGAAGTGTGCCAGTTTCAGACTTCCCAAGACACTTATGCAACCTAGGGGGTGTTAATGGGCGGACGTGTTTGGGAGGCTAAGTTGTGGAGGGGATGCTGAGGAGGGTTATTTGGGGAGCGGGTGGTGGGGAGGGTTAGTTGGGGAGGGGGTGATGTCCCACACATTTAATGATGTTTGTTCAACCCACAATACACATGGTTATGCAAATGATTTTAAGTCTGGAATATTCAATTTGTCTAGTGGTGTGCTTTATTTATGTGCTGCATCACATGCAGTGTGTGTCATCAAAAGTAGTTCGCAATGAGTTCGCGGTGGGCTGCACACCCATCCCTGACTTCCGTGTGATGGTGTTGTGGCAAGTCTGCTGCTGCATCGTCATCATCATCTGCCGGAACCGTCCATATCCGGGGGAGGGGAATGTTCCGCCTGATGCAGATATTGTGCAACATGGCACAGGCAAGGGCTATCTTCCCCACTTTCAGTGGCCTGTACATCAGAGCCCCTTCAGAGTGGTAAAAGCAACGAAAACGTGCCTTCAAAAGTCCAAAGTTCTGCTACATTGTCGTCCTTGATCTGATGTGAGCACGGTTGTAGGCTATTTCCTGGTGGGTCCGTGGGTGTCTCACAGGGGTCTTCAGCCATGATAATAGGGGATAACCGGAATCACCTGCAAGGAATGGGACACAGGGAGGGCCGTTTTATTGAGGTGAATGGGCAGTGCGTGCATATTGGGATGCGGCAGTGTGACACATGCATCTGGGTCTGTGCTCTTGTGGGCGCTCATTCACCTTGCTGCACCCTGTGACAGGCAATGCTGGTCTTGCCATGTGTAGGATCTGACTCCCAAGGATGGGTTGGTGGTGGTGGTTGGGGCAGAGTTGGGAAATGCTGCGTTTTGTGACATGGCAGTGATGCATTCTGGTACCTGTAGTGCATTGCATGTGCCTGTCCATCAGTGCCCAGATTGTCCATCCGTTGACACATGTGGTAGATGCCAGTGATGCCAACCACTCTTGCGTGCCAAATGTATCCCTGCATTGGCATGGTGCCTGTGGGCCATGCACTGGTGACCCGTGAACACCCCCCATGCCCTGGTGCACATGCAATGTGGTGTGTGTGTTAATGCTTTTACTCACCCGATAGCCTGGTCTGCTGACCACCATAACGCCCCTTGTACACAGGCAGCATGCTATTATGCAGCACCATAGAGTCATGGGTTGATCCCAGGAAGCGTGCGCAGCATTGTGTGATCATCAGGTCTGCATCACTGTCGACCTGCATATTCAAAGAGTAGTACAGCTTTCTGTTTCGATACACCTACTCTGAGGCGTTGTCAGCCTCGAGCTCTATGTGTGTGCAGTCCACAGCTCCCAATACATTAGGCATGTCCACGAGGGGATGCAGCGCGGACCTTGGTGGCACTGACCTGTGCCTGTGTCATTGGTAAGGCAATGCGCTGGGACACATACGGACAAGGGCAACCAGGACCTGCACCAGCACAATAGAAATGCTGGCTAGGAGATGCCATGCAGCTCCCCGACTATTCGTTGGAATGTGCCTGTGGCAAGAAAGTGCAGCACAGGCAACACTTTCAACAGGGGGTGGGGTAGCAGTATGGATGCCAATGAGGCTCTGGATGTCGTCCTGGATGAGCTCCACGATTTCCAGGATGGTCTTCCTGTTCAGGCGTTATAGTGTCTGAATCTGACTATCAGTCAGGGACCAGGGTGTGGCCCTTGTGTGAGGTATAGGTGCATGCCTCTGGGGTACAACTTGCTGCCCGTTGTTCATCTGCATTATCCTTCTCATCCTCCTCCTCCTCCACTGCCTGTCAGCCTGTTGCCACTGAAGCAACTCCTGCTCATAGAGATGCACTCCTGCATGCAGCACCTCCAGGTCCAAGGGGGTCATTACGACCCCTACGTTAAGGGGTTAACGGCGCCGTAAAAGGCTGCGGTGCCGTTAACCCCTTAACGCCTTACTACGAGGTCCCTTTGTGGCTCCCGACCTTAACGGCTGGTCTGGACCAGCCGTTAAAGTAGGGACCCGCAAAGGGACCTTGATGGGAATTACCTTAACGCCTTACTACGATGTCCCTTTGCGGCTCCCGACCTTAACGGCTGGTCTGGACCAGCCGTTAAAGTAGGGACCCGCAAAGGGACCTTGATGGGAATTACGGTACCGCAAATTGCGGTACCGTAATTGCCGCCTTCCCCATTCCCATTGAGCCCTGTGGGGCAAAAATGGGAATGGCGGAAGGGCCATGGAGAAAGGTGGAATTACCGCCCCGCCAACCTTGGAATGGGGTGGTAATTCCCCCTTGGTCCATGGCGGACTCCGGCATGGACCATGGTGCTAATAGCACCATGGTTTAGCGCCAGAGTCCTAATGAGGGCCCATGACTACTGCTATGAGCAGCATGCTTGTGTTGGATGGTGTATGTGGTGTGGTCCTTTTCTACAGTCCCTGTGCTCATTGTGTGCAGCTGGGTCAATTGGGTGCACCTGAGGCCTGTTCCTCCATAACTGGGCCTTGTTACCACCTGGTCCCCTTGCCAGTGTTTCCGTCACAGTTTTCCTGGTGGCACTGGTATTTTTGTGCTGGTGTTTCCAGGGAAACCGATGTTATAATGATGCCTTGTTTCCGTGGTGCTGGTGTTTCTGGCATTGATTCTGGATGGTTCCACTATTTTAGTTCCCTGTGCTACCAGCACAGTATCCACTGTTACCGGCACCGTTGTTACCGGCATTCTCTCTCCTAGTGCTGCGGTCCAGAAATAGTGGCAGTAATCAGAATTACTGGCATGTTGTTTCCAGACCGCCACAATTGTAATGAGGCCCAGTGTCTCTGGAATGGGCGCTTGAAGAGAAGAGTTTGTTGATGAAACTGGACAGCACCAGGAATCGGAGCTCCTTGAATCCAGAAAGGGGGCTGCACAGTGAGGGCAAGGAGAGCCCATTGATACCAGGAGGAAGGGACCCTTGACGAAAGACAGAAGGGGGGTGTAGGAGATATTATGGGTTATATTCAGTATCCAGTGGCATTGTGTGGTATTTCTTGCCAACATATTGTGGCAAACGTATTGGGGTATTTTTATAGTGGTGAGACTAACTTCAGAGCAGTTCCTAATTATTATTTGACCAGGATCACTAACGGTAAACAATTACTGGACTTAGTACAGTCATTTCTGCTCACTGTATCCTATGTACAATACCACGTGTATGCCCTTTTGGCTGTGTCTCTAAATACATCGATGATTTCACATCACAAAATAGTTGTATTCACACACATGCATAGCACATCTGAAAAACTCAACTCCCACGAGTAATTAACCTTATGCTGTGCCACACATGGTAATGTGAATTACCACCTGCAGTAAAATGAGCTTACCACCTGTTGTCTCGGTCTATGTACTAAAACCATAATTCAGATACAGAATAAGAACACTGAATCAAACTTGTTTTTCCTTTTGTGGCTTTATAAAATGTTATAATTCAGAAAAAGACCAAAAAGTTGCATCATGCTGTGCTCCTTTACAGTGGCTTATACCTGAAAACGCATTTCATTAGAGAGCTTGCACACATTAAATAGCTTTTCTAATAATAAACTTCAATTACACATTTATTGCTGGCTGGCTAACGCACAGTCTGATTTAACTTTGAATGTTTCTCTCTCAATTCTTGGCAGCTATGAGTTTCTTATCTTCACAAAAAACTGCTTCATAAATAGGAATCCACGGAAAATATAGATTGTGAATTACTTTAAGAAAACAAATATATTTCTATCTCACAACAGCGGGTAAAATATTTGTCTCATAAAATTCACTCTCCTCAATTTACTGCATAATTACCTAGATCTGTTGAGGTCAGTAGATTCTCGGACCACAATGGTCAGGATAGCCCTTCACTGCCTCGGCCGGCGATACACCCCCTTTTTCATCTACTGGACAGGACAGGAGAACTCTTATCACATCCACCCCCTTTTCGCCTGGAACGAACGAGCCAGCATTTCTGATCACAAAGTCAGCAAGAGGAAAAGAGCCCTGGAATCAGCTCTCTGCCAGTCCTGCTGCTCCCTTCGCCAGTGAGTGGAGTATGTGACCCAGTCCGCTCTGCCTCAAACCTTTTTCACAAAACTCTGTGTCACTCAAAAAGCACCTCCCTTTGAGAAGATCATCTCACTAAAATAGCATGTGATTTCCTCTGGGCCGTTCTGATTTTGCAAACTGCATTGCTGAAGAGAAAATTATACATTTCATCTGTGCTTCCTGCCCCAAGACAATGCAATGGCCCTCATTACGACCCTTGCGGAAATCAACCGACCGGACCGCCATAGCGTAAATAGCGTTTCCGCCATTGCACGATGGAGCAAAGTGCGGCTCATTCCGACCCATCGGGCACGAGCACCACGCCATGGCGGAAGTGCAAAGTCTGCGATGGCGGAAATGACCCCAAAACGGCCCACACCGCCGCCGTACGGTGCCCTAGGTGCAATACCGCCACCCATCTCAGCGGACACCGCAGTGAGCGCCAACCGGAAAGTACGGTGACCGTAAATATACGGAAACGGAAGTAAAAGCATGGTCCCGGAACGGGAAACATCCCGCCGTACACCTATAAAACCACAAATTCCACACAACCATTAAAAATACTACCCTGAGACACATCCCAACCCGTCATCCACCCTAGTGAAACCAAGAAAAATGGGAAAAGTAGCGAAGAAAGCGTGCGACCGCAAGCGGCAGGTCCACTTCTCCCGTGAGGAACTCACCGTGCTCACGGAGACCCTCCAGGAGAATGCTGCCGCCGTCTTCTCCACGCAAATGACCAGGACGGCACTTGCGAACAAGAAGGCCATATGGGCCCTGGTGGCACAGCGGGTAAGTGCGGTGGGGACCGCACCCCGCAACCCACAGCAATGCAGAAAGCGATGGGACGACCTGCGGATACGCGTCCGTAGCATACTTTCTGCCAACCGCAACATTGCCACAGCTACCGGGGGAGGATCGGAATCACCCATCAAGTTGACCCCCTGGGAAGAAATCTGTGCCTCCACCATTGGAATGGAGAGTATAGAGGGAGTCGGAGGGATGGAGAAAGGAGTGCAGACATCCGAAGATTCAGGTAGGTGTCCCAAATAAAACAATGCCAAAACCACAACGTCCAATCATGTGAAGTACCACGTGCCCACATAGTGCAACAGGAACACATGTCCAGGAGAACGTCCACATACATAGGCCTGATAGCACACTTTAAAACTCACATCAAATACATAAATAATTAAAAATCCTAAAAACACCCTCTACACGTGCAGCAGGCACACCCTAACTGCAGGCTGCCAAACAACTGCACCCACACTCCACACACAAATGAAACCACCTCCAAGGCCCCGACCCAAATCACCCTCAGGTACCACCCCAATGCATGTGATACATTGCCATTCCAATTCCCACAGACCCATTAATAACGCTCGCCCTCCTTTACTCCACCACAGGGTCCGATCCAAACGACGAGCTCCAGGACACCCCTACCAGCACACCTGCAAAGAGGGCCAAGACCAACGGCCAAAGACCCTCCACCTCAGCTGCACGCATCAAGACACGGCAGCAGCACAAATCAAGTGACAGCACACAGGAGGGAACTCCAACAGGCACCCCAGCAGCCAGCATGCCCACAACACCACCACCACAGGTCCCCCCAATGGATGCCACAGTAGGCACTGCTTCTGGTGGCAGCAGCACCATAGGTGACACTGCATTAATGGCAGCATGCTCCGACACAGAAAACGGGGATGTCGAAGTTAGATCCATCCATGACCTGTCTCAATCCCCCTGTCTGTTCCATCCCGTACACCATGAGGATACCACGCAGGGGCACCCACAAGACGACGACTGGCCATCCCCCACAAGCCCTGTGGCAAGGCAACATGAGGTGATCAGCCCCTCTGTGACACCACCGCAAATGGCCATGGCCCAGCAGAGGCAACAGTCCCTCGACCAGGTAATCGTGCAACAGCAGCAACTGGCCACGCTCCTCAAGGACCATGCCGATGAATGTGGGGGCACTAAGGCAGACATAGAAACATCAACTGAGACACTTAGGGCAGAAATGGAGAGAAGTACAGAGACACTAAGGGCACAAATGGAGAGTAGCACCGAGAGCCTGAGAGTACAAATGGAGAGAAGCACCGAGAGCCTGAGAGTACAAATGGAGAGAAGCACCGAGAGCCTGAGGGGGGAACTGCATGCGACGTCCAAAGACGTATGTGCCGAACTTGCCGCAGTGCGCCGTGTGCTCACTGAGCTCTCACAAACCCTTAGGGACATGCATGGACGTGAGCAGGCAGAGACATCATCCGTTGCAAGTTCCGTCCAGGGCAGCCCCCAACGTAGATCTGGGAGGAACCTGCGCTCCACAGGCAGGGGTGCCCCTGATACCCGCAGAGGGGGCTTGCAATAGCGACTGCCCACTGACAATGAGCATCTTTGGACACTGGTGTTCGGGGGGGAGGTAGGAGGGTGGAGGGGGTGTGTTGGGCTCACTTGGGTGGCGGGTCGATAGGGTGTTTAACATGATATCACATATGCCATAAACAATGCACGATCATGCAATGAGATGTGTGGACATTGATCTTTGTGTACGAGGCCATTATAGGCGTACAGTCCATATTGTGCATGTTCCAGACACACACAGTGCCACGAGTCCCGTGTCCATGTATCAGCCACCAGGCGTGAGTGCTAGAAGCATGCATCTATGAGATGCTGACGAATGTCACGGCCCTCCTGTGCCTCGCAGACTCCTTGAGGTGCTGCCACATCCCCACCCTCATCATGACCATCATCAGGTGCTTGCAGTTCTGCGTCAGGGGGCATGGGCACATTTCTACGTACGCACATGTTGTGGAGCATGACACATGCCATGACCATCTTTGCAACCTTCACATGGCGGTACAGGAGTGCCCTGCCAGACCTGCTGAGGCAGCGGAAACGAGTCTTCAGTAGGCCGAATGCCTGTTCTATGACTACACGGGTACGTGAGTGGGCATGGTTGTAGTCCTCCTCATGCTGGTCCCGTGGGTTCCGGACTGGTGTGAGGAGCCATCTCTTCAGTGGATACCCGGCATCACCTGTATGTGGACAAGTAAGGAATTTTGAGGAATGCCATTGCTACGTACGCACCCCCCCCCTTCCTGCCAGGTCATTGCCGCATCACATACCCCACATCATCATGCATGAAATGTGACTCACCGAGTAGCCAGGATCTGTTCCCTGCGTGTCGCTCCATGTAGCGTGGTATAGTAGAGTTCCTCAAGACCATAGAATCATGGGTTGATCCAGGAAATCGGGCACAACAATGTGTAATGATCCTGTTGGAGTCACACACCATTTGTACATTCAGAGAATGAAATTGTTTTCGGTTGCGGTACTGGGCCTCCATGGCATGTGGGACGACCAATTCCACATGGGTGCAGTCGATGGCACCAATGCAACCCGGTATGCCGGCAAGTGCATGGAATCCCACTTTTGTGTTGGTAATTTCCTGCTCCGAGCGTGGTCGAGAGATGTAGTCGTCTGCGTGCTTCAGGAGGGCATCGAGCACTTGCAATAGTGTCCGTGAGAACAGTGGCTGTGATATGCCATGCAACTGTCCGACTGTGTGCTGGTAGGTGCCTGTGGCCAGGAAGTGGAGTACAGACACCACCTTCAGTAGGGGTGGGATGGCGGTTGGGCTATCTATCATGCTGACAAGGTCAGCCTGTGTCATGTCCACAATGGCGGTTATGGTGTCCCGGTCCAAACGGTAGAGGGTGTGGATCTGCTCATCAGTGAGGTTGAACGGATGTGCTCGGAGGCGTGGGATTGCGGGCTGCCTGCGTGGTGGTAGTGGCTGTGCTGGCGGCCCTTGCTGGCCCTGCCTTGCCCTCCTCCTCCTCCTGCGTCTCCGCCGTGCGGCCGGTTGTAGTTGGTGTTCGTCTTCTTCTTGAAGTTGGAGTACTTGCAGTGCTATCAGGTCCCCCAGGGCCAACATAGCTAGTCCTGCCGGTAGCATTTCGGAGTGGGTGTGGTTGTGGGAGGAGGCTGGGTGTGCAATTTATGTGTTTTCAGGCTGTATGGCCTCCACCTGTGGTAATTCATTCCACCTGTGCAAGCTGCACTCCCCTTTGGGCGAGCACGTCCCGCACACAACGCTGCAATTCGACGAATGGCATCTTGCTATTGCAATCATGTATTTGTACCCGATGGCAGTGTAACATTGGTTGATATGTTCATTCGGCTATGGTCCCATTGTTTCACATACTATCTTTGCAGTCGCGAACAGACTTGTGAAGGGTCAGTGGAACGTAGTACTCGAGTAACGGTGGACCCTCATGCAACACTGTACCGAGCTTCACCGACGGGCGGGGCGTCCCATTTGTGAGTGAAGGCAGTTGCCATTTTCACACACAGCCGCACTAGATGGATTAATTTGTGATTTCAAGCGGCCACAGTTGCCTTTTCGACGTGATGTTGCAAATGAGGAATTCGAAGGGCGACGCTTTCGGTTTTCAGCTAGCGGCGAGGAGATGCCCACAGGTCTGACTGCAAATATAACGTTCTATTGTTCAATGTCCTTGGGACAGGGGCCATGGCGAGGATGCAATGATTGATATGAATAGTTTGGGATGCGCAATAGCGACGTGGGCGATGAGGACGGACGTTCCCAAATACATGTTACTTCACAACACTGGAATTACGGGCTGGGGCACAGTGGATTTTGCAGGCTGCATAACGCACAGACTCAATGGAAATTTCACATGTTATGTGAGTATGGAGACAGGCGTTTTCATTACGGGATGAGGCGATGATGTATGGATGCATGGACAGATGATTTGATACAGAGTTTGCCATGTACAGGGCTTCTTGGAATCTATCCGCCTCCCCTGCGCTATGTGATGCAGGGCTGCCTTAGTGGGACCATCGTCTATCTGGCCTTGTTGAGCCCTCCCTGTCTCGACGCGCCTTCAGACACTTGTGTCTATGCACGTTACCAATCCCATCAGATGGATTCTGTTTTAACAGACGCATGCACAGGTACACTCGTTTGTGATAGTGTTTTCACCTCGATATAGATAGTTATGATTCGCAAGTGGTTTTTGGGTGGTGATGATCCTTTGGAGTGGGCTAGCATGCATATGGCTGTGGATTTGGTGTGATCATTGAAGTGAGTAATTCAAATGTAGTTCTGATGGCCATACTATTCTTTTTCATTTCATTTGGTTGACAGGTATCTCCTCCCCTTTTGCCACTGCCATCTGTATGCCACTCCTGCAGATGGATTTTACTCCCGACACCTGCTGCTTCGTGTTAATCAGTGGAGCAGCATTACGATCTTATGGGACGATCGCCAATGGGCCACATGCCCTTACGCAGTACTAGTGGCTAGGAGCAACATTTCGGCCTTTCAGCTGGACTAGTGCCTCTCTATTGGGACGGCCCTGCGGTTCTAGGCGCTTCCATGTTGCCTTTTCGTACGGGAATGTAGCCCCTGTGTACCATGAAGGAACAGGGCGTCACACAAGAAGTAGCTGGTCATTTATTGCGGATGCAGCCCACAATAATGAAATATATTTTGGAGTTCATGGCCTAATGGCTGTATGGGCTTGGAGAATTTGTTGTGCATTAAATTTCTATTCTGATATGAACCGTGTAGCGTTCTTCTTTGCAAGTGATGTGGCATATTACTATTTGGGGAGCGATGTATTGTGAGGAGATCTGCATTGGGTTCCAGCTTCGGGGTATAGTTGCGTGGTACTGTGCTGGGCGCGTTTGCCTACGAAGCCCAGTGAGGTCAGGGATGAGGGCTGCCATTATGACTGTTTTGATGATGTCATGCTCAGGGGCGGGGGATTAGCTTTTGTGTAACAGATGCCGGTCAGCCAGTTGGATAGGTGGAATGATGTGATTATCGGAATATTGCTGGTCACAGGTGCCTGTGTTTGCGTGCGTTTCTTGGTGGGAGACTGAGGTCATGTCCATTTGTATGGCTTCTGTATTCGTGCCATCTGTGCCCTGCAGCTCCCATTGGGCCCTCTTGAGATTCATTTGTTCGTTGGCAGGCATGGATGACTAGTACATTTCACTGGTTGCATTGTGTGACTTCATTGCACCTACGGGGGGTTGTACAATGTGGCCAGGGAGCGGTGTACAAGCACTCAGTAGGGCCGTTTACGGTTGGTTCGCGATGCCGTACTTCTCACCATGGCGGAATGGTACTTTCCGCCGTGCTTGATGGCGTTAGGTGCATGTCCGCTAGGGTCGGAATTCGCGTACCGTTGCGCCATGGTGCTAATTACGGTTTGGCATGGCGCGCGCGCGCGTACTTGGTGCAGTTAGCGTTGGCGTTCACTACGGTGTCGCTAATGGCATCGTACTTTGCGGTGACGGGTCATGATCGCACCGAGCGCTATTCGATGGCGGTATTGCATTTCCGCCATCGTTTTTCGATTTCCGCCAGGGTCGTAATGAGGCCCAATGTATTTAGCAGAACAAACCTTCCATTTCAACCTTTACAGCACAGCACAGCCCCTTATTTTCCTTTTCCATTTCCAGAGAATCATGCATTTCCATCAACCTGCATCCAGTTTATATAATGAATTGATATGCACTACATGTTATTATGGGAATTATATGTTAAATGTTCAGGGGTAAAGTAGTATATTAGTATCAGGTTAGTTTCATTTTTTTCAGTGCAACTCAGCTCATTAATCTATTTAGATTCAGCCTGGACTCTTGAGTCTATCTATGAGTCTCACACCCTTGGCCCTAGTTATAATTCAAACCCTCTCTAAAATATGAATGTTGAAATGCAGAGCCTGGAAGTTGAAATGCAGATCTTACAATCTTCTTACAGGGGAGAAAATTGGTAAAAAAGAGCCTGGTTTTGATCCCTGTAAGGCAGGATGTATTACAGAAGAGGAGAGCCCTTTGAACCTCATAGAAGGGGTATGCGCCTGTAAGGGGGTGGGGGGAGCCCTGTGATCCCAGAAGAGGGGTATGCTACAGTGAGAGACTTTTATCCACTGAAGAGGGTGTGTGTAACAGAGTGGGAGATCACCCCTGGCCCTGGAAGAGGGGAATAAGTAATAGAGTGAAGGAGAGCCCCAGGGAAGGGGATGACGTTTGGGACACTTGGCAAAAAGAGGACTCCATAAATCCTGAAAGAGGCCTTGTGATCCCAAGAAGATGGTATACAGACTGAGATCCAGACTGTATGCCTTCCTTGTTGCTCACCTTCATATATAAACCTGCTTTCAAGGACAACTTTTCACAATAATCTTTATTTTACAGCCATTCTGAGACAATTTCCATGCAATAGTCTTACAGTTTACTTTGGCTTAATAAAACCTTTTAACTTTATTCCAGGGTAGTTGTGTGTTCGCTTGGACTTGTGACTGGGCACACAAAGATGAATCATCACACCATAAAACTATACAATGCTTTCTGTTCTTTAGACCTCCACCATCAGGCATTTGAAATGTGCACCAGGGTTCAAAATAAGCGTTCACCAAGTTATAATGGGAGGCAGGGCTTTCTTGTCATAAGCAGCAAAACCTTTTCAAATGCCTACCATAGAAGCCCATTTCATATTTTGCACACAAATAAAGACATGGGGCCTCATTATGAGTAGCGCTGTAAAAACCGGGGTCATTACCGGCATGGAGGTACGAGCGGGTCCGTGCTCCTATGACGCTGCTAATAACGGGTGATTACGAGTGCGCGAGCACGCGCAAACCGCCATGCCAGTAATGGCCATACCGGCATGGTGCTAAAGGCCCTCCAACTCCCCGATAGTGCCATCACGGCACCCGCCGATACCGCCACCGCCTAGGAGGAACCCCTTAATACTGACCCGGTAATAACAACATGCTAATACCGGGCTCGTAATAGCAGACCCGGAAGTAACGTCATTGCGTCGGAACAGGAACAGCCATCTTTAAAAACACAATTAATTGCCATCCTCCCAAACCACCAGTCATTTCCTGGAGAGCTCAGTGGCAATATTTTCACAATGTCTCAGGCAACCTGTAAGACCACCCCCCGCCTGCGGAAACATTGCTTTTCAGACGCTAAATTAAACATGCTTGCAGACACCCTTGCCGCACATGCTGACGTGATCGAATCACAGAACCTGAAGCGTAAGGTGCAGCAGTGGAAGAAGGACATCTGGCAGGAGGTAGCCCGCAAGGTCTCCGCTGTTGGAACCACCCCACGGAGTGTCAAGGATTGCAGGAAGAGGTGGGATGACCTCCGCCTCAGGGTCCGCAACATCCTTGCGAGCAACAGTAGGGAGGCCATGGCCACAGGCGGGGGTCCACACTCTCCAGCCAAACTGACCACCTGGGAGGAGATGGCAAGCACCTTTATAAATCCCAAGTCCATCGAGGGATTTGGGGAGATGGAGATGGAGATGGGTGCAGCAACATCACCAGAAGGAGGCGAGTGACCATGCAGATCCCTGTAGGGGAAACCATGACATAGTGCAGTGATGTGGAAGAGAGTCTAGGCAAGGCAATGCATGTCCCAACACCCACATGAACATGTTCAAGTCCAGATGGAGGGCCAAACCCTGCCAGACAGAAATGCATGCTGAGTGCCAATCCCATAACCAACACACAGCCAACACACATGGACCGTGCCCATGTAATACCTCACACAAACCCCAATACAACGGCATGCCACCTGCCATGCAGCAAATGGCAAAATGCCCCCTCAGACTACCCTGTGTGACACACCTGTAAGACATGAATGTATGATTAATGAAATACTGCACAGCACCATACTATGCATCTGGCATGTAACACCATCACTCATGCCCTGCATCTCTTCTACCCCCCAAGCACCGATGGAGAAGATGCCAGCCAAGACACCACCACGAGGGCATCCACGTCCCGGTCACAAAGGGCAACCGACACCACCACCTCCGGGTCAGTGTCGCAGCCCACCCCTACAGCCAGTGCGCCTGACACCGTTAACACCAAGCTGCCCACACCCACACCAGTGGAAGGAGAGGCCCTAGAAGCACTGGCCACCACTGAAGATGACTTTGAGGACAATGTAGACCAGGAAGGAGTCACGGATGTGGCTTGTCCAGGCACCCCAAGCCCCGTGTACACCCCCCCCGCCGCAAACTCAGCCCTCACCCACCTACAGCAGTGCTGATCCCTGCCTGCACGACTCTGACCTGAGCCCCTTCCCCGAGGACAGCACTGAAGATGCAGGCCCTGTGTCAGCACCACCCACCACTCCTGCTCCCACCAACAGCCTAGAGTCACGGCTGGTGAGGGTGGAAGCCCGACAGGAGTCGATGTTGGAGCTCCTGCGGCAATACACAGCGGATGGCGAGGACACCAGGCGGGAGATAGCCACAGCCATAGCAGGGACCACAGCCGCCATTACAGTCAACACAGCAGCAGTCAATGCCTCAGCAGTGCTGATGACGGACAGTCTGGGGGCTATCATGCAGGTACTAACATCAAACCTGCTGCACATGCAGTGGCCACGACTTGCATCAGGCGTGGAAATCCCCACCGACTCCTCATCAGCCACCACACCTGCTTCCTCTGTCCCCACCAGCCCTGTGTGGCCTACCAGAAGGAGTGTGAGGCATACAGAAATGCTGCCTCCGCAAAGCAAGTAGGCCCGCAAATAGTGTGGGAGGAAAATGGGAGTGGCTCACTTGGTGTTGGGGGTGAATGGGAGCATTTGGCGGAGTTCACTGGGGGGTTTGTAGTTTACTGGGGGGGTTTGGGAGTTCACTGGGGGGGTTTGTAGTTTACTGGGGGGTTTGGGAGTTCACTGGGGGGGTTTGTAGTTCACTGGGGATTTTGGGGGGTAGGGGTCGTCACATATTAGCAGTTTGAACCAATACACCCGTTGTGAGAAAAAACATTCAATACCTGGACATTGTTCATTTTGTTTATATCCATTTAATGTATGACGGTGTTCAGTGCCCAACTCCCAACATTCCCTGTGAGTATGTCCACATGGACCCAGTGTGTCACTGACACATGTCTATCATAGTCCCTGTGGTTCAGAAGTATTCGTGAATCAGTGATTGGCGTACTGCATGGCCATCCTGTGCATCACATTCTGGCAGGGGTGCTGCTTCACCTCCGTCTCCATCCTCATCATCCTCACCCGGTGCATGCATGTCAATGTCAGGTGGCAGTAGTACATTTCTCCGGACGCACATGTTGTGCAGCATGACACAGGCCATGGTGATCTTTGCCACCTTCTCAGGCCTACAAAGGAGTGCTCCACCAGACCTGCTTAGGCAGCTGAACTGCGCCTTCAACAGGCCAAAGGTCTGCGCTATCACAACATGGGTACGGGTGTGAACCCGATTGTACTCCTTCATGGCTGTTCTGCAGGTTCCGCACAGGGGTAAGTAGCTACAGCCACAAGGGATATCCTCCATCACCGGCAAGCAAATACAAATAGTTGTGTGTCACTCTGAGCTGCCACCTTCAGGAAGCACAGTTATTCCCCCAGCTATTTGGTGTGGACATGCACATGTCCCTGTACGTATGCACAAATGTTATCTAGATGCATACTATACTGCTATGAGGTGTGGTAGTCTGGATGGCGTTCAATAGATGATGAAGGGTGAGATGATGCATGCTGAGGAGGATGTACTGTGGTTGTACGACAATGTTTAGCCTCCCAATTATGCTGCGTATTTGTCATGATGCTTACCCCCGGGGAACCAGACCAGGTCCAGCAACCCCGGAAGCAGGCATCAAGTTATTTTGTGCAAGCCCACAAACCCCTGCTAGGGGCTGTTTGGGTGCGGTCCTGGCGCCTATGGTGCCAGGCTCATATGGAGAGTCAGTCCTGGCGCCATAGGCGCCAGGCTCATAGAGTAGAACTTACCTGATGCAGACCATGCTGCAAGCTTACCTGATGCAGACCATGCTGCAGAGCTCCAAGCCAAATGAGGCTTGGAAGGGACTATTTTACCTAGGGACTATTTTTTACTCGGGTGGGGCTGGTCAGGAATACTTACCTGGGACTACTTTGGAGGCTATCTAAATCACGCCCGAAGAGCAGCACACGCTTCGCATTATTCTGCATCCAGCAGCGTAACGCTCACTGTGTCTGCAAGCCTGCATCCAGTCTTCTGCCACGCCCGCCTCGAGTCTGCAGCTCCTAGAAAAAGGGAGGAACATAAGGAGAAGAGGTTAGAATAAGAGCAAAACCTTTGATCCTTACCTGAATTCCGGATCCACCGCGCCTTCGAGCTGGAAGAAAGAAGCATTTTACGTGCGCCGCCTCGCCTGCTGCAGCGCCGCGCTGAACTCACCGGCCTTCGCAGCATCCTCACGATCCACCGCATCCTTATGCACGTTTCCGCAGCACTCTGGCACCTAAGGGGAACACAAGAACTACAAAGGTGAGCCAAGGGAATAAACAGAGGCAATAGTAACTACCCCCATAGACTTACCTGATTACCGCCAGGGGTACTATTCCTCTTCACGGGTCGGCACAGTCTCCA
Source organism: Ambystoma mexicanum (assembly GCF_040938575.1). Classification (NCBI taxonomy): domain Eukaryota; kingdom Metazoa; phylum Chordata; class Amphibia; order Caudata; family Ambystomatidae; genus Ambystoma; species Ambystoma mexicanum. The sequence goes on along the minus strand of NC_090935.1, from coordinate 882,440,880 downwards.
TTGCATCCTCGCCGTACCCCGACCCCCTAAGAGGAACAAAAGGACAACAAGGTGAGACGAAGGGACAAACAAGAGGAACTCTTCTCACCACAATAGACTTACCTAATTTTACCGCCAGAGGCATTATTCCCCAAACTTCATATTTTCTCTCCACACCTGAATAAGGGAGCAAGCCACAGGTTACATTCTGGCCTTATTTTATTGAACTGTGTAGGATAAGCCAAATCCTTACCTGAACTTCATCAGCTACCACGAGGAACTCTTCGCTGGGGTCAAGCTGCAAACTGCAAGGAATCGGACAAGAGTGAAAGTCAGTCATGTGAACTCTTACGAACTACATCCTTTTCTGAGTCAATGTGGTTCTGGAACTCACCAATTCCTTTGAGCCAGTGAAGCAACTGGTTATCAACACGCCCCTGCGCTCAATGCAGGATGGAGAGCTCATCTTTTCAAACCATCAGGTGAGACTATAAGAGGGGACATCAAAGGTGATCTGTGAGGAGAACAGCGGGGGTGGGGGGATTTACGCTCAACTCCACAGGTGGTTAATTCCCTTTCTCCATTTGCAGAAGAATATTCCTACGGGCCAAGCAAACGAAGCTAGGTGTGCCATTCCAGTCCATCATCTCGGCCCTATGCGTCACATTGGTGGAGACCGCAGCTGTCCAGTTCAGATCGACGCCTCTGTGAGAGCCAGGTGAGCGTAACAGTATTCTACACTGTGCATGGTCACACTAGCCACATTGGCACAGTAGCGATCCTGTTTATTCATGCATTGCTTGACATACACATGGAGGTCAGGTCGTGCGTCTCACATGTGGTCATTGATATGCGTTAATGGTCAGATGTGTGCCAGTGATGTGTCATGTTGGGGTTGGGAGGTTCAGGTCAGGTGTCCTTAGCTCTGCGTGCATTCTCTAATCACATACATTCCCACCCAGGTGGGGTAAGCACCCCCCCATTCCCACCCAGGTGGGGTATGCATCCCCCCTTCCCACCGAGGTGGGTATGCATCCCCCCATTCGTACCCAGGTGGGATTCCCTGTTATGCTCACCTGACTCCCACGGAGGTGCTGGCCTGGTTCGCGCTGCTGTGACTTCTTCTAAAGTGATGCGCAGGGTTCGGAAGACGGACTGGACCGGGCCCCCAAATCTGGCTTGCCTGGCTCGCAGAAGTATCCTTCTGTAGGCGAAAATAGGGGATTAACTGTCTGCGGGGTAATGCAATCGCCCTCCCACTTTCCCCTCTCACCCTCCTCGAAACCCTTCTGTGATTTCTCGTAGCGTCTCACCTTAGGGTCTGGAAGGACGAGCTCTCCATCCTGCTTCTGATGCAGGGGCGCGTTGGTATCCAGTTACTTCACTGGATTTTCGGATTGGTGAGAACCAAACTTGCTTGGCTTCCAGGTACGTTTTTTGATAAGAGGTTCCCCTTGTGTCCATGCATTAATGTACTAATGCTAGTGTCTTTTTCCCCATAGGGGCCGGGGTACGGAATGCCGGGGAACAGGCACCGACCCGAGATGAGAGGTGAAATCCTTGTAGAAATCAGGTAAGTCTTTAATGAGCGTTTTTTGGTAATGTCTTTTCATTCGCTCATTAACGCTGATGTCTCTTTTTCCCCTTAGGGGCCGGGGTCCGGAAATGCCAGGATGCGGCGCGGACCCGAAATGAAGAGGGAATGAATCAACTGGTAAGTCTTAACATGGATATTTAGCTTTCCTTATTCCCTTCTCTCTCTCACCTTTTGTTCTGGTCTTTTTCTCCCTAGGCGCTGGGGCGTGACTGCGAATCCGGATGATCGCTGCTGAACATGGAGGCGCCCTGTAAAGGTGAGTGGAATGCGGCGCTGCAGCGATCGACGCGATGACCTTTTAAATTAAAGTCTTCCTTTTCAGGATTGTCGGCGAGATGTCTCCGGGATGCGGATTTAGCAGGTAAGGACTTTTCCTTCTTCTGTTCTCTTCTTCTCTTCCTTTGCAGGTGATCGAGGATGCTGGCAGGCGTGGCAGAAGTCAGGATGCAGGAGCAGACACGGTGAGCGTCCAGCTGCTAGATGCAGAACAACGTGAAGCACGTGTGGCTGTTCGGGTGGGGTTTAAATAGCCTTGGAAGAAGTTCCAGGTATGTATCCTTCCGGCAATCAGGTATGTATCCTTCCCCGACCATGCCTGGATGGTAAATTAGTCCCACAGGTAAAGTAGTTCCTTTCAGGCCTCAAGGAGGCCGGGATCCTGCAGCATGGTCTGCATCAGGTAAGTGCACCCAAGCACTCCCATAATGAGCCTGGTGCCTATGGCGCCAGGACTGATGTATTTTATGAGCCTGGCGCCATAGGCGCCAGGACACTGTCCAAAGGGCCCCTATATGGGGTTGCTGGGTCCTTCCTTGGGGACTGGATGTCCGCTTTCGGGGACGCAGGGCTTGAACTGGCTCCCCGGGAGCGGGCATCATGACAGCACTCCCCCCCAAGGCCCCTCCCAAGGTTGTTCCCTCCGGGGGTTTTGGTTTGTCTGAGAAGAGTCGGTGGAATTTCCTGACTAATCGAGGTGCATGCACATGGTCGCTGGGTTCCCACGACCTCTCCTGAGGTCCGTACCCCTTCCAATCAATTAGGTAGAACAGTTTTGACCTAAACATTTTTGAGTCTAAAATGTTCTTCACTTCGAATTCGGGCTCCCCATCTATTAGAATAGGTTCTGGAGGTTTGAGTAGTCGGGTTCCGGGTACCACTGGTTTCAGAAGTGACACATGAAAAACAGGGTGAATTCGCATACTAGCTGGTAAATCAAGTTTAACAGCCACTGGGTTAATTATTGCCGTAATAGAATAAGGTCCCTGATATTTTGGGTTAAAAGTTCGAGGCCCTTTGAGTGGTAAATGTCTGGTAGCTAACCACACTTGATCCCCAATCTGATACGGAGGTGCTTCACTCCGATGTAGATCAGCATTCTCCTTGTATTTTCTCTTGGCTTGTTGTAAATGTGTAGTTGCCTCTTTGAAGGCTTGGGTAATTGTAGAATGCAGATGCTCTACTGCAGGCATTCCGAGGTTCTGAGGAGAGTCAAGGTTTGAGGTTCGAGGGTGATGCCCAAACAAAGTATAAAAAGGACTGTGGCCAGTTCCAGAGTGTACCGAATTATTATATGCGTATTCGGCTATCCAAAGAATGTCTTTCCAGTTGCTTTCAGATTGCTGTAACATACACCGTAAGTTCTGTTCAAGGGTCTGATTTGTCCTCTCGGTCTGACCATCGGTCTGGGGGTGGTGACTGGTCGATAATCTTACGTCGATCTGCGCCATTTGACAACATTTGCGCCAGAAGTGGGAAATGAATTGGCTTCCCCGGTCAGAGATTAGTATAGATGGGAATCCATGTAGCCAAACAATATTTTCGAGGAATTCTTTGGCTAGGACAGAAGCTGAAGGTAAACCTTTCAAAGGGATAAAGTGGGCCATTTTGGAAAACAAATCCACAATTACCAGAATAGTATTGTACCCGGAACAAGGAGGCAGGTCTGTAATAAAATCCATTGATAGGGTGTGCCAGGGTGCTGGTGGTATGTCTAGAGGTTGAAGGAGACCGGCTGGTCTTTTCTTTTGACTTTTATTTTGGGCGCAAACACCACAGGACATCACAAAAGATTTAACATCTTTTCGCCAAGAGGGCCACCAAAATTGTCGTTTCACCTTTTCCTCTGTCTTGGCAATACCAGGGTGTCCCTCTATTAATGTATCATGATAACCGGAAATAACTAGTTCGTGTAATTCCTTATGTGGCAGGAATAAGCGTCCTTGGAAATAAGGTAAACCATTATCTATGGTAAAGTCTGATCCCTTTTGTATCCATTCCTGTAAGGTTGTAGGGTCCAGGAGTTGTTTCAGTCTGGCTTGAATGTCTTCGAGCGTCTGTAACGAAGTCATGCCTAGAATCCTCTGTTCGGGAATTATTGGTACTGGTTCAGAGTTTGTATCAGATTCTCCCATTCCAATTCAGGATAAGGCGTCTGCTTTGCCATTCTTGCAGCCAGGTCGATAGGTAATCACGAAATCAAATTCAGCGAAAAACAAAACCCATCGGAGCTGCCGTGATGACTGAGCCTTGGCGGTTTTCAAATACTGTAAATTCCGGTGATCAGTGATCACTGTGATGGTATGTCGAGCGCCAAGCAGATAATGCCGCCAGGCTTTAAAAGCGGACTTAATGGCTAACAGTTCTTTGTCCGTGATTGCATAATTAACCTCGGGTGCCGGGAATTTTCTGGACCAAAATGCTACGGGATGCAGTTGGTTGGTTTCGGGATCTCTTTGGGACAGGACAGCTCCCATGGCTAGGCTGGATGCATCAGTCGCGACGACATAAGGGAGATCTGGACGCGGGTGTTTCAATATAGGTGCGGAGCTAAACTTAGCTTTTAAATCCTGAAAGGCCTGCTCGGCTTCTTCAGACCATTCAAAACGTTTATTTTTCCTCAAGAGTGCAGTAATGGGATGTACCACGCGTGAAAATTCCGGGATAAACCTGCGATAGAAATTGGCAAAGCCGAGCATGCTTTGAACCCCTTTTACAGAGCTAGGTGATGGCCATTTGAGGATGGCATCCACTTTTCTTGAGTCCATTCGGACTCCTTTAGGTGTCAGGATGAAACCTAGAAACTCGACTTCTGTGGTATGGAAAACACATTTCTCCAATTTAGCAAATAGTTTGTGTTGGTGCAGTTTTTCAAGTACTGCCCTGACGTGTTTTCTGTGATCAGATTCCAAAGAGGAGTACACCAGAATGTCATCGATATATACGATAACACAAACATCGATGAGTTCCCGAAGGACATCATTCATGAAGTATTGGAAGGCAGCCGGCGCGTTACACAATCCGAAAGGCATCACCTAGTACTCGAATAATCCGTATGTAGTACGGAAGGCAGTTTTCCATTCGTCGCCTTCTTTAACTCGTACCAGATGATAAGCCCCCCGGAGATCTAACTTGGTCTATATGCAAGCGTCGTTAACCTGGTCAAGGAGTTCAGGGATCAGAGGCAGAGGATAACGGTTTTTAACCGTTATCTGGTTCAATGCGCGGTAATCGATACAAGTTCTAAGGTCGCCTTCTTTTTTGGGCACGAAGAACAAAGCCGAGGATGCCGGGGACTTTGACGGGCGAATAAAACCATTAGCTAGGTATTGATCCAAATATTGTCTCAAATGCAGATTCTCAGGTTCGGTAAGGGCATAAATCCTGCTACAAGGGGGTTGTGCACCGGGCACCAGATCGATTTGGCAATCGTACGATCTGTGAGGAGGTAACGTGTTGGCCTGTTCCTTTTGGAAGACGTCCTGAAAGTCTTGGTATTCCGGAGGTAGTTGCATGGAGGCAGAGGTTACAGATGCTAGATTAATCTTCAGGTTTTCTGGGTAGCAGGTTTGTGTACAATCCGGGAAGGTTATTCTCTTAGCTCGCCAATCAATTCGAGGATTATGTGTCTCTAACCAAGGGATTCCAAGAATAACCTGAAACTGTGGAGCCTTGATTACATCAAACACAACACCCTCCCGATGGCCGTCGGGACCAATAAGAGTCACCTCAGTAGTGGAATGTGTTACCGGTCCAGAGGCAATTTCAGTTCCATCGACTGTGGTGATGACATCTTTGCTGGTTTTAGGACGGAGAGGGAGGTTAATTCTAGAGACCAATTCACGATCCACATAGTTTCCAATAGCCCCACTATCGATGTATGCCTTTATTGCATGCAACCGCTTAGGCTGTTCTGGATCTACGAGAACCATTGCACAATGAAATGCGAGGTCTGAGAGTTAGTTTTCAAGCTCGGCAAGCGGACCCCTACACTTGTCGGGCGGAGTCGTTTCCCAAAACAGAGTCTTCATGGTTTTTATCAGCGGCTCCTACCGCCTTTCGGGGCGGTTTTGCCGGGCAATCTCGTAGAAAGTCTCCAGAATTCCCACAATAAAGACATAATTTTAACTGCCGCCTCCTTTCACGTTCCTTTTGAGTTAAGGGTCCTTTAACCCCTCCAATTTGCATAGGCTCAGAGACATCAACTCCCTTGGGATTAGCATGGGTCTTGACCAACACCCAGGTCTCAAACCTGGACCGATCTGCTTTTCTGTTTTGAAGTCTGTGATCCAATTGGACCACTAAGTCAATATACTCTGTGCATTCTTGGGGCGGATTTACAACTTGGGCCAAGACATCTTTAAGTTCTCCGCGAAGGCCTCGATAAAACAACGTGACTCTTTTATCCTCTGGCCATCCCGTTTCCACAATTAGTCTATTAAAGGTTGCAATATAGGATAGGAGGTCCTGATTGCCCTGTCGCAGGGATAGAAGTTCGTCATCCAGAGCCTCCCCCTGAGAGTGTCGAGCAAATAACCTTTCCATGCTTGCTTGAAACCTTTGAAAATCACGGAGAATCGGGTCATCTTGAGTAACCAGTGGAACTGACCAATCGGCAGCGCAGCCGCTGAGATATGACTGTTCAAAGGCTACCTTGGTCTGATCATTAGGGAAGGCCCCAGGTCTGCATAGGAAGTGCAAACAACACTGATTCATGAATATGGCAAATCGTTTGGGGTCCCCAGCAAAGCGTTCGGGTGGGGCCAGCAGCATGTTTCCAGGTAGATTCATCTGCACAGGGTTACTGGAAACCACAGGAGCGGGGTTCCCTCCGGAACCGGGTAGAGGAGTTTGCCCAGCTTGACCTTGCAAAAGCTGTCTGGCCAGGTCATCAGTTCTTTCCTTTGATATTATTAATTCCCTCCTGAGGGCATTAGTCTCTTGACGAGCGGCATGTACTTCGGCCCGTAATTCCTCCAGTAATTGGGCCAACTGATCAGTCTCAGAACTTTCCATAGCGCCTGGGTGGGAATTTGTAGGAGGGCTTTGCGTTCTGTTACGCTCACCTGACTCCCACGGAGGCGCTGGCCTGGTTCGCGCTGCTGTGACCTCTTCTAAGGTGATGCGCAGGGTTCGGAAGACGGACTGGACCGGGCCCCCAAATCTGGCTTGCCTGGCTCGCAAAGTATCCTTCTGTAGGCGAAAATAGGGGATTAACTGTCTGCGGGGTAATGCACTTTCCCCTCTCACCCTCCTCGAAACCCTTCTGTGATTTGTAGCGTCTCACCTTAGGGTCTGGAAGGACGAGCTCTCCATCCTGCTTCTGATGCAGGGGCGCGTTGGTATCCAGTTACTTCACTGGATTTTCGGATTGGTGAGAACCAAACTTGCTTGGCTTCCAGGTACGTTTTTTGATAAGAGGTTCCCCTTGTGTCCATGCATTAATGTACTAATGCTAGTGTCTTTTTCCCCACAGGGGCCGGGGTACGGAATGCCGGGGAAAAGGCACCGACCCGAGATGAGAGGTGAAATCCTTGTAGAAATCAGGTAAGCCTTTAATGAGCGTTTTTTGGTAATGTCTTTTCATTCGCTCATTAACGCTGATGTCTCTTTTTCCCCTTAGGGGCCGGGGTCCGGAAATGCCAGGATGCGGCGCGGACCCGAAATGAAGAGGGAATGAATCAACAGGTAAGTCTTAACATGGAGATTTAGCTTTCCTTATTCCCTTCTCTCTCTCACCTTTTGTTCTGGTCTTTTTCTCCCTAGGCGCTGGGGCGTGACTGCGAATCCGGATGATCACTGCTGAACATGGAGGCGCCCTGTAAAGGTGAGTGGAATGCGGCGCTGCAGCGATCGACGCGATGAGCTTTTAAATTAAAGTCTTCCTTTTCAGGATTGTCGGCGAGATGTCGCCGGGATGCGGATTTAGCAGGTAAGGACTTTTCCTTCTTCTGTTCTCTTCTTCTCTTCCTTTGCAGGTGATCCAGGATGCTGGCAGGCGTGGCAGAAGTCAGGATGCAGGAGCAGACACGGTGAGCGTCCAGCTGCTAGATGCAGAACAACGCGAAGCACGTGTGGCTGTTCGGGTGGGGTTTAAATAGCCTTGGAAGAAGTTCCAGATATGTATCCTTCCTCCAATCAGGTATGTATCCTTCCCCGACCATGCCCGGATGGTAAATTAGTCCCACAGGTAAAGTAGTTCCTTTCAGGCCTCAAGGAGGCCGGGATCCTGCAGCATGGTCTGCATCAGGTAAGTGCACCCAAGCACTCCCATAATGAGCCTGGCGCCTATGGCGCCAGGACTGATGTCTTTTATGAGCCTGGCGCCATAGGCGCCAGGCCAGTGTCCAAAGGGCCCCTATATGGGGTTGCTGGGTCCTTCCTTGGGGACTGGATGTCCGCTTTCGGGGACGCAGGGCTTGAACCGGCTCCCCGGGTGCGGGCATCATGACATTCCCACCCGGGTGGGATATGCATCGCAACACATCCCTACCCCAATGCACTGCCATGGCCCAGTCAGGCTACTCACCAAGCAGCCAGGCACGTGGTCCAGCATGTCGCTCCATGTGATGGGGTAGCGTGGAGTTACGCAGCACCATCGCATCATGTGTTGATCCGGGAAATCTCGTGCAGCAATGTGTGATGATCTTGCTGGAGTCACATACGATCTGCACATTGATGGATTGGTATTGCTTGCTCTACGGCATGGGGGACTACCAATTCTACATGGGTGCAGTCCAGGGCACCAACACAATTGGGCATGCCTGCCAGTGTATGGAAGCCTAATTTGGTGTCGGCTATCTCCTGGGCAGTCCGTGGTAGGTATATGTGGGTGCTAGTGTGCTTCAGGAGGGCATCCAGCACTTGGTTCAGCATGCGTGAAAATAGTGGTTGCGAAATGCAATGCAGCTGGCCCACTGTGTGCTGGTAGGTGCCTGTGGCCAGGAAGTGGAGTACAGACACCACCTTTAGTAGCGGGCGGATGGCAGTGCGTATTTCTATGAGGCTGGCAATGTCGTTGCCTATCATGTCCACTATGGTGGTGATGATGTCCCGGTCCAACCGGTACAGGGTGTGGATCTGCTCAGGGGTTAGATTGAATGGACTGGGTCTGATGCAAGGGATTGGCAGCTGCCTACGAGACACTACTGGCTGCACTGGTGGTAATTGCTGGGCCAGTCTCACCCTCCTTCTCCTCCTGCGTCTCCTCTGCGCTGCCTGTTGTTGCTGCTGTAGTTTTTGTTGTAGTTGCTGTTGTTGCTGTAGTTGGAGCAGTAGAGGCATGTCCTCCAGCGCCATGATTGCAACAGCTAGTGGTAGCATTTTGGTGTAGGAAGGGGTGTGGGTGTACTCCTTTCAAACTGGGCCAGACTCCATTGAGTCCACCTGTGGTGACTGTGTGCACCTGTGGCAGTTGCCTTGATTGCTGATTGCTGTTTACGGGTGGTCTGCAATGCCTGTATGGCCGCCATCGTGCAGCCCCTAGTTACCGCCTTCGGGATGCCGGTATTTGCATGGCTGCGTGGGTTGTGATGTCCTCCAATTACCGGCATGCCGGTATTTGCTCCCCGAAGGGGCACGTGTACGCGCCCATGCCGGTATGAGGGGGCGGTGCCGGTGTTGGCGGGTCGTAATGACCCAGACCCATTAACGATGCAGCTATTACCATTCCGCCTTCCTTTTTTCATTACCTCCATTACCTCCAGAGTGGTTGAGGAGCATGATTTCAACAAGGCTGGATGTTATTAACAACTAGAAGCGAATAATTTATCTTCTTATTCTGTCTCCTATTTGTAGGCGATACACCAGCACCACTTGTGAGGAGGCACAATTTGTGTTTGGGTTGGTGTTGCCTTCACTTGTTTTTTTTAAAAAAAAACTCTGGTGTGTGGGGTTACACAATCCCTGGGTCATTAAAGATTTTACAACCCAGTGGATGTGCACACACACAACCACCACACTACCGAGTGGTATCTTGGTTATTGGTCTCTTCCAACACAGACACATAGTGGAAGAGAGTGGTTGAGGAGCATGATTTCAACAAGGCTGGATGTTATTAACAACAACTAGAAGTGAATAGTTTATCTTCTTATTCTGTCTCCTATTTGTAGGCGATACACCAGCAGCACACAGGGACAGATTTGGATAGGAGGAAGGGATATTTAGAAATTTAACTCTATCCCTTTTCTGTCCTCTCTCACAGCTTTGTTCCTTTTTCTGCAAATGGTAAATACCAACAGCAGACTTCTGTTGTCCTCTTCAAAAATAATTCTGCCCTCAACCACAGTAGTTTTTATCCATGTGTATTAGTTGTCTGCCATGGGTATCTCTTCAACAGCCACGTGGGACAATAGCTAGAAAGCTGCCTTTGATCATCCTGTAGGAAGGGCAACACCATACTACCAGGGCACAGGAACCCTCCCCATGAGGTCCCCTAGGAATTGTTGCTTCAAAGGCAACACTGAATTAACAAAGACACTCTCACAATAGGGTGCTGATGATTGGAGTCCTTTTGAAATCAGCAAACATGGGTAACTGGGCAAAGTTAGAGTGCTTAGTGTAGAGTGATAGGCTTAGAGAGGGATTCCACCATCTTGGTTTCCTCTAGAATTCTATTAAACTTCCTGACTACCCCATTTCCTGCAGACAAAGCACTCAGGGTATGATGTCAGAAGACCAGAGACATTTATTGAGTTGGACACCTTGCAGCAGGTTTGCTTTGGAGCAATCCCTTGTGGCATGTGCCTTTATAAGTAGAGAAAACCCATCCTCGGCTGAATCATCTTTGGACTCCCAAAGAAGAAAAGTGATTCACTGGCTCTCTGTTGGGAACACAGCCTTTTCCAAAGTCCTTTAGCATAGAGATAAAGATTGAAGGCATCCACGGCATAGGGAACTTCTGCTCCCTAACCATCTCCAGGAAACAACAGGGTGACACAGCTCGGGACTAGGGCCTATCTGTTGTCTGTGCATTAGCACTAGGATCCTGCTCAATGAGGTGAAGGACCCCTTTTAAGTGTCAGACAGTTTCTTGGACTGGAAGTGTAGAACTAAGGACTGAGCTTGCCCCACAGACATTGGACTCCGTTCCTAGCAACCACAGAACTGTGGCCGCGACCTCTGTCCCTCCCTCCATCTCTGAACCACCTCAATGCCGGTTTGGACACCTTTGACACCATTCGAGTTTCTGTATGTGAACTGCCGGAGCCATCTTCAACCTCAACGTATGACCGCATCCACGTCTCTGAATTTCAACCTATGTGAGCCTGAAGCGCTACTGCCAGTGCATCTGAGACCCGCAGAGTCTTATAGCATACTCAACTCAACTCCCTGCCTCATCTCCAACTTCAGTGAGCTTTTAGCAGTTGCCGCTACAGTACCCCGAGGCCATGTAGCCAATCCCACTCACTGCTGAAGGTCAGTCTCTGCTTCTCTGTACCCGAGGCTGTAGAGTCTTCCAGCGCAGCTGGCCTCACATAACCTGCCGTCCCCAGTATCTACGACCTGCAAGCTGTCACTGCTGTAAACAGCACTGCACCATTGGACCTGCGCCACTACTCCCCAAAACGATGCCAGCCATTGCTGAAAGCTTCTAGGCTCCTGGTTTGACACAGAAAAGCCTAGCTCAGTGCTGTTGAACCAGAAAAACAAGAACATATAGGGCCTCATTATGACCCTGGCGGTAGACGTGCCCTTATTAAGGGCACTGCTGCTGCCAGTAATTACATTTTACTGGGTCTAATCGTCATCCACTGGCGACAGATCGCTGCCACTGGAAGTGGCACTTTTCAGCCGCTCACCCTTACTCCTTAGGTTGACAAGGCAACCAGCCGTGGCTGGCCTGGGGGTTATTGGGAGAGTTGAGGTCAGAGAAGACCATTGTTTTTCAGCCTGTCAACCTATCATATCAGCCTGCCAAGCCCTTACAGAAGGGGTAAAACCTTATGAAAATCAGGTGTGGTTCTCGTGCCTGAAAAACAATGTTCTGCACGGTGCCTATTGCTTTGTCACCCTGAGTGCTGCAGGTATGCCTAGACATGGGTCCCCATCCTGCTGGGCCTCGAGACCCAAACTAAACCTCACTAATCACACCCAATGGGGCCAAAACATGTCTGGGTCTTTTGGTCCACTGTGCCCTAACATGCAAGCAGGCTCAGGAGCATCGTTGCAGGCACCAGGTTATTCTTACCTAGGTGCACAGGAAGGTCTTCTTTTATATTGACCAATGCTATTTCAGTCGGATCTATGTGAAATAATTGCATGTTTGAATGCGAAGCCCAAAATGTTGCATCTTTTTTCTTTATCCCCATTTCAGCACATATATATGCAGGAGGAGACTCCCCGCAGCTTCCCCATGATGCCCCACATTTATGATCAACCTAACGCATCCCCCACATATATATGCAGTGAAATGCAGCTTTAATAATTCGATATTTTGGGCTTTGCAGTGATTGTTTGTGCAGTAACGGGTGATACCTATCAATCCATGGTCCTGGTCGAAAACCAGATGGTTGGCCATGAAGCGGGTCTTCGGGTGAAAGAACCTCCTGCTCAGAAATGGCAGGTTAGAGAGGGGCCGAAATGACACGCTTTTTGTGAGTGACAGCCAAGAAGGAAAACATGCCATTGGTTGGGTGTTTGGCCTAACATCATGCCCCTTACGAAAGAGAGTAGCCTAGAGTCTATAATGACGAAATGGTTAATTCGCGAATTACGAAACTTGACACTAATCTTTGAGTTTAGTTCTTTTAAACAGCCCCAATTTGTAGCATATTTTTTGTAACGAAGCTCTACTTTTTGAAAGCAGAATATAGTTTCATTTAAATGGTAAGGGGGGCCATGGGGGGAACGCGACGCGTTTTCCCCCTGTGGTTCTTTTGGCGCTGCACAGGCCAGCGAGATGGCCTGCGCTGATTTGGGCCTGTTAGGGGTTTGTGAGGGGAGGTGTTGGTAGAGTAGTTAGGGGCGGGTAGGTAGTCAGTTTATATATAAAAAAAAACCAAATAATAATAATAAATTGTTTAGTGAGGTTACCGTAAATAAGGTACTTCTTCTTACCTTCATTTTTTGGAGCCGTCGGGTCTTTCGCGGGCGTTTAGCTCTGTGTGTGTGGTTTTATTTATTTTTTTGGTCCTTTGGGCTGGGCATATTTTAGTATCTGGGGTTCGGCCCCTTTCTTTCGTGCTTTGGGTAATTTTTGGGGGCGTGTGGCGGGAGTGTAGCATCGGGCATTCGTGGGATCTCTATCTTGGTTAGGAAGTTTGTCATCCTCCCTTGTCCCTGGTGTATTATTTTGCGCATTTTAGGGAGCCGGAGGGACTCTGCAGGCCAGTTCCTCTCCCCAGCCTGTGCGCACTTCTCCAGAAGTTCATTTGCAATTGCTGCTACGATGTGCTTGTGCGCGGTAGCAGCCAGTGGACAGGGGGAGGCAGTGCAGATCCCTTAAAGGGACCGCACCACATTTCTGTGTCTGGGGCCATTGCTGTGTTTTCTTCCACAGCCCAGCCAGGGAGCAGCGTTTTTCCTTGCGCTTGGTACCTGGTGTAAGGAGTTAATTAGCTCTTTATTTTAGGGCTATATTATTTGGTGTGCCCCCCCCCTTTTTTCTTGTTCAGTTCTGGTCAGTGGAAAGTTCCCTCGGGTAGGTGCTGGCTCGGGAGTCTTAGTGCAGCTAGGTTCTATTTTTGGGGCATATTTTAGTGCGCTGTCAGATTAGCGGGTGCACCATGTTGGGTCAGGGAGCCAGTAAGAAAGGTTTGGTTGATGCCAGAGCTCTGAGGGAGGCCCTAGAAATTATTAGCAGGGCATCTAAGGCACAATTAGAAGGGGCGGTGGTTGAGGTCAGAGGAGAGGGGGAGGTAGGTGGGGAAAGGCCGCAGCGTAGAGCAGCGGCAGATGGGGCTCTCGCAGCAGTGGTGGCTTGCACTCCTGTGGCTGGTAGAGGGGAGGTATGGGAGTCCAGGGGCAGGAAGATGAGGAGGGAGATTGATAGGAGAGCATCCAGGGGTGAAATGCATTTGGGTGGGGAGTTAGATAGGGAGGTGATTAATAATGACCAGGGGGAGGTAGGGGATGTTAGGAATGTCCAAAAAGGGGTAGGTCAAGGGGGCAAAGACGGTGGGGTTGATTGGGCGCAAATTAGGGTGACAGGCCAGAGGGAAAAGGGGGTAAATACCTTCGGAAGAGTGCAGGTGGGAGAAGGAGAGAGAGGTCCCTATCAATTAGTGAGGTGAGAGAGGGGTGCGGAATGGCACCCCCGGCTAGGAGGATTTCAGGCGGAGGGTGCTGCGCAGCCACCGCTGTTCCACAGGATGAATATGGAGAGGGTTTAAAAACGGCCCCGCCTCGGTCGGTGAAAGGACATTCTAGAGGGCGCAGCATGGCCCCTAGCGATGAGGACCACAGGGTGGAGGAGAGCACACCTCGCCCGAGAGAAGAGGACCAGGAAGGGGTTTCTGTGGCCCCGCCGAGAAGACGCCAAAGGAGTGGTGGGGCGGACGCCCTGGGCTCACAAGAAGAGGATCTACTCAACCCGAGCATGAGCTTGCATCAGCAATGGTATTTCAGGGGTGATGAAGTTGGGATGGAGGAATATGGGGAGCAGTGGGTAGATGAAGGTTATAGGGCGGTAAGGAGGAGGGGGAACGAGAGAAGAGGTTTTAGGTGGGATTGTGAAAGACAGGAGCAGGGGGGTTGGAGGGCAGGAGGTTGGGGGAACAATTGGCTGGGTGAGACTGCTGACATGTTTTGTCCCCGCAGTAGGAGCCCAGTAAGAAAAGAGATGAGGAGAATTGGAGTGGAGGCCAGACCGCAGATGGGCGATGGCAGGTTGGAGAGAGGTGAGCGGGAAAGGGACTGGTCAAATGCATAGCAGAGGGGGGACACGAGAACGGGGGCAAGAGATGAAGGGTTTGGTTTGCAAGAGGTAACGAGAGAGATTGGTGTACAGGCTATTGGAGCCTTGGTGGGTGAAAAAGGAAATTGCTCGGTGGAGGTACAAATGGAAAAGGTGGTGGAGCCATTGGCGCTCGAGGTACAGTTTTCAAAAGAAAAAGAAGTTGAAATGAAGGGCAAGGAGAAAAAGCTACCTTACATGGGCATCACGAAACCTTTGGGTGTGCACTTGGTGACAGCGACTAAGGATAAGATTCAGGCAGGGGAATTTGTGGATGTGTTTAAGCTGCTTCATAGGGAAGTGAGAGCAAAGGAGGGTTCTAAGGAAGAAAAGAGAGAGCTGGCCTCCCGCCCAAGGGTCCCAGTGACAATTGAAAATTGGACATCAGCATTTATTATTTACACCAGTGTCTATTGTGAGAAATTTCCGGAGCGATGCGTGGCCCTGTTAAAATATATGGATGTGATTAGGAAAGCATTTACAAGTTGTGGGGGTTTTGCATGGGTGCGTTGACGAAGAATTCAGAGCAAGAATGGCTGAGGATAGTCAGGCTGTCTGGGGGAAATAGACATGGATTTATGGCTGCAGTGGATGGCACCAACGAGGCCTGCCCCAACATTGCAAACAGCAAGTGGCCTGCCTGTGCCATTCCTGCCCTTTCTTGATCACCCCGCCCATGAAGGGGCAGGGGGAGGAGGCAGAGGGCAGCCCTCAGCAGCATGTTGGGCATTTAATAAGGACGGCTGCACAAGGAACTTATGTAGGTTCAGACATGAATGTAACAAATGTGCAGGGAAGCACCCTCTCACTCAGTGTTTCCAACAAGGAGACAGGGGGAGGGGGAGAGGATCCGGCAGAGGGGTTGTGGAGAAAGGCTTTTGCTCCAATTAAATTGGAGGTGCTGGAGAAGTGGTTGGAATTTTATCCAGACAGGGAAGGGGCTCAGATTTTGAGTGAGGGCTTTTGTCATGGTTTCAGGGTGGGTTATCAGGGGCCAAGGGTGCGTCGGTGGGCGGAAAATTTGAAGTCAGCCAAAGAAAATGTGGAGGTGGTGAGACAAAAATTGGGCAAGGAAATAGGGACATGGAGGATAGTAGGGCCATTTGATGATCTGCCGGGTGATTTAGTTGTATCCCCGCTGGGTGTTGTGCCTAAGAAAGCCCGGGGGAATTCAGATTGATACACCATTTGTCATGGCCCGAGGGCATGTCTGTTAATGATTTCATTGCCCCTGAGGAATGCGGGGTTGTATATGCAAGTGTGGACCAGGCGGTGGATTTGGTGAGGAAAGCGGGGTTCAGGGCCTTTATGGCCAAGTGTGACATTAAGGCGGCTTTCAGGTTGTTGCCGGTGCACCCGGAGGATTTTTTGGCTGTTGGGTTTGCAATTTGAGGACCGAATATACATCGACAAAGCTTTGCCAATGGGGTGCGCAATTTCTTGCGCCTTGTTTGAGCGTTTCAGTTCCTTCTTGCAGTGGGTTTTTTCATACAGTTCCGGTTGGGAAAGTGTTCTGCATTACCTGGATGATTTCCTGTTTATTAGGGGGGCCGAAGGAGAGAGGGAGTGCAAGGAGATGCTAAAGTTATTTCAGGATTTGATGGGGGAGTTGGGGGTGCCTCTAGCAGAAGACAAAACAGAAGTTTTTTGGAGAGCTTTAACGGAGTGTCCATGTGGTTGCAGGGAGATCCGGTGTCATGGGAGGTGCAGACTTTCTCGGGTGCAGCAGGGGCAGGAGGTTTCGGAGTGTTCTGGGGAGGGAAGTGGTGAGCGGAGAAGTGGCCATCGCTTTGGTTGAAGGAAGGAAGGAGCATAGCATTCCTTGAATTTTTCCCTTTGTTGGTTGTATTGGAGTTGTGGGGGAAGGAGTTGCAAACCAAGAAAGAGAATTTCAACATTGACAACGAATGCGTGGTTCATGCAGTCAGTGAGGGATCAGAGGGTGGCGAGACTAATGCGTTGCATGGAATTGAATGTGGTGTTTAAGGCAACACATGTGCCAGGGAAAGATAATGGCATCGCTGATGCATTATCTCGTTTTCAATGGCAGAGATTCCGTGGATTGGCTCCAGATGTGGATCAGGAGGGCAGCGGATTCCGGAGGAGCTGTGGAAAATAGGAAGCTGAGAGCGCTTGCATTGGTGGAGGGTTCGCTTGCTTCGGCATCTACAGAGGCATACAGGAGAGCTTGGGAGGATTTTTTAGGAGGGGGAGCTTGTAGTTGGAAGGGCAGGGGGGATGCAGAAGAACGGAGAGGGGATGATGTCACTAACTTCCTCTTGAGGTGCATGGATAGGGGCTGGTCTAGGGCAACTATAACGGGGAAATTGGCAGGAATTGTTTTTTATGGGAAGTAGTTTTGGGGTTTTCAGCCGAGCGGTGGAGAAATGCCAAACAGGATGTTGGAAGGATGGGCAAGGGAAAGTAAGAGGGAAAAGGATAAGAGGAGACCGGTATCGGCGGAATTGCTAACAAAGTTGTGTCAGGCTGTAGGGGCGGTTTGCTGGTCGGCCTGGGAAGGAGAGTTGTTTGCGACTTGCTTTACTTGGATTTTTTTTTGGGGCCTTTAGGGTTTCTGAGCTGGTGGGGGGAAAAGGTGGGGTAGGGGGACTGCGATGGGAAGATGATCAATTTACCGAGTTAGGTTTGGACATCAAGATCAAGAGGTCTAAGACAGATCAAAAGGGAAAAGGTTCCTGGGTTTTGCTGGGTCAGGGGAGCAAGGATTTATGCCCGGTTCATACAGGTTTGGTGTGGAAGGAGTGTTGTGTGGGGAGGACTGGTTTGGTTTTTCAGCATGAGGATGGGGCGCCAGTATCAGCGGCGCAAGTTCTGGGGGTACTGCGCAAGGTTCTGGTTGTGGTAGGAGAAAAGGCGGAGGAGTTTGGAACACATTGCTTTAGGATGGGGGCAGCATCTGAAGGTAGTAGGCTGGGCTTATCAGAGGATAAGGTGAAAAGTTTGGGGTGTTGGAAGTCAGGGAGATACAAAGGGTATGTCAGGGACTTGGGCAAACGGGACGTATGAAATAAGTTTTCAGAGGATCTCAGGAGAGTTGCATGTAGGAGGATGGTGGTGATTTTGTAAGTGATTTTTGTAATTTCTCTTTCAGATGCTGCTTGGAGGCCGTGGGAGATGGAGCAGATCTGGATTGTGGGGCACTCAATTGTTAAGTGGGCAGGGAAAGAAGCAGATAAAAGGGTTTTTGGCAGGCAATTGGGTTGCAGCTATAAAGAGGTATTGGTAAAATGGTCTGGTTTAGGGGGGCTTCGCTGGGATCAGCTACTGCCTATGTTGGCACGATTGAGGGAACGCCATGGGGCTCCAGAGAGGGTGATCATTCATGCGGGGGAAAATGACCTGGTAAGAGATACAGGTGTGGCTCTCCTTAAGAAAATGAAAAGGGATTTGTTATGGGTCCGAGAAATGTAGCCTCAAACGTGTAGTTTGGACTAAGTTGTTGCCACAGAGAGTTTGGAGGGGAGCGAGAAATGAGGGAGCGATAGAGTGGGCTAGGAAGGGGGTAAACAGAGAGATGGTAAAGTTTTGTGCCTCGGCGGCGGTACAGGTTTTGGACCACAAAGAAATAGTTTATGAAGGCTTCATGATATTTAGAGAGGATGGTGTCTATTTGTCCGTTTTTGGAAATACTCATTATTTGTCGGAATTTACCTGGTTGGTGAGAGATATGGTAAAGAGTTGGAAGTAGAAAGGAATGGTGATGGGGGTGGGGCAGAAAGAACACCTCGTTGGAGGGTTTTTCTGTTGCCGGGGGGATGGCCCCTTTAGATGTGGAGGGAGGGAAGCACAATGGGGGAATGGCGCGGGAAAGTAAGGGAGTGGTGCTGTTTGCACAAGCGGGCTACCCCAGGGAGAAAACGGGACACCTTGAGAAGTGGTAAGAAGACGGTAGGGACCAAGGGATAGTTAGGGAGGAAGCGGATTTATTTAATTATTTAATTGTTTGGGGAAAATGAAAGTGTTGAATTATTGTTTGTTTAAAATAGTTTGTTAGTTTGTAAGGCCAGGGAGCAAGGTAAGCGGTTATTTGTAAGCTTTGGCCTGTAACATTAAAGTGATCTTTTCCACTATAATTGAGTCTGGGTTTTTGTGCAGTAAGCCAAAAGGGGGGCGCCGGGGTTATTTTGGCGCTGCACATGCCAGCGAGATGGCTTGCACGCAGCGTGCGCCCCTGGGGGTATTTAAGGGGCAAGGAAGGTTCGGGAAGCAGGCGACGGTTGGGACTTGGTCCCCTTTTTGGTTTATGTCAGGTATCTGGTTTTATTTTCCTGGGGGGGTGCTTTAATTTCGTTTCTGCTGGTTTATTCCTTCTTTTCAAAATTTTCATGGGGTTTTAAGTCTGTCTAAGGTCTGTATTTTTCGGTAGTTTTGTGTGACAGGTTGGGGCACTAGTTGGGAAATTTGTGATGTATAATATCTGTTGCTGATGTGGCAGGTTAGACTGGCTGCAGGCCATAAGAAGGGGGAATTGGTATAGAGGGGAGTTTTTTATGGGTATGGGAACTTGTTTGGTTGCCGGGGGCATGGCCCCTTTAGATGTGGGGGGAGGGAAGCACAATGGGGGAATAGCGCGGGAAAGGATGGGGGTGGTGCTGTTTGCACAAGCGGGCTACCCCGGGGGAACAGGTATTGAACCTGAAGGGGAATGGCCCCGGGGAGAAAACGGGACACCTTGAGAAGTGGTAAGGAGATGGTAGGGACCAATGGATAGTTAGGGAGGAAGGGGATTTAGTTAATTATTGAATTGTTTGGGAAAATGAAAGTGTTGAATTATTAATTGTTTGTTTAAAATAGTTTGTTAGTTTGTAAGGCCACGGAGCCAGGTAAGCGGTTATTTGTAAGCTTTGGCCTGTCACATTAATGCAACCTTTTCCACTATAATTGAGTCTGGGTTTTTGTGCAGTAAGCCAAAAATGTACATTTCAGTTTCAAGAGAAACAAGAGTCCACAGTCGTATGGACATGGCAGCCTTGTAAGTAACCATGTGACATCTGCAGTAGGTTTTATACTATTAATTATCTGCAATCATAGGGGTAGGGTCACCAGACGTCCCGGTATTGCCAGGACTGTCCCGAAATTTGGAGCTCTTTCCCCCTTCGTCAAGATTATGTTTCCATTGGAAACTGCAGTGGCCCCGGTTTTTGGTAGTAGGTCTTCATAGCTTGCAGGCACAACTCATACAGAAGAAATGCTCCATTGTACAACTTAAGATAGTGTTAGTTTGTGATAATTAAAATTTGGTTTTATTTGAATAGAAACACTTCTCCTCCAACCGCTACTGAAGCCTCGGGTGCCTCAAAGCCACTTTCAAGAGTTAGTCCTACTTTTATGTTAGTTGCCCTGTCCCGTTTTTAACTTTTTCTAATCTGGTCATTCTAGATAGGGGCAAAATATCATTAAGGTTATATAGCCACCGAAACAAATGTCAGAGAAGAACGTCAAGAAACCCACAAGCAGATAACTGGAGAGCTGTTGGTCTCCTTCCAGGCATGGCGAACATTCTACGCCGAGACGTCTCTGCAGAGGAAGGAGACTGCTGCCTGTGTGCTGCAGCAGGCAGGGTGTGCCTGCCAGCAGAGGCGTTGCTAGGGAGGGGCTTAGGGGGCTATAGCCCCAGGTCTTTTGGTTGTAGCCCCGGATAGAAGCTCAGGGATTACCACCAAAAAGGCTAGCTAGCCCCCAGTACCGACGGTCCCAAAATTAGTGTAGCCCCGGATCTTTTCCAGACCTAGAAAAACCCCTGCCTGCCAGGCCACTCGAGCTTCTAAGGGTAGTAGCAACGTCTGAGCGTATCCACAAGGAGGTTTCACACGTGTAACTTCTCATCTGCTACCTGCAAAACCTCGGCATGAACAAGAAAGGCCGACATCCCTTTTAATTCTCTTAAACAGAAAAATGTATTTGGTTTATTAACTGGGGTTTGTGGTAACATATTATTACAAAACGTGAAATATTGAAAGGAAATAAAGTCATGATGTACAGTGATTGACATGCAGAGCAAAACCCAAACCTCGAGCAGAGGAGAGCATCTAGTGCAGTTGGAGCTTTCGTGCACAGCTGAAACAGAGAATGGGTTAAAAGGAAACATGCAACGAGCAGGGATGACTTTGGCATAATATACGTCTGCCCTACATTTGCCCTATGGAATCCTGCTATGCAAAAGGAAATGAACCTAGGCGCGTGATTTCCCAGTGCAAGCTTAGGATGGCTATGACACAGAGGAAGATGGCGAGGTCCCTGTAACTGTAAGCTTTGACATAGACCAGACTGGCGTGCAGCAGTCCTGCAGAATGCCTCCTCCGCCAACCGGAAATCGACCCCGTGGTTGCAGGCTCTACCCTCCTCAGCAGGTGTCACTGTAAATGCAGTCTTTCAAAAAGCCGAGCGTAAACACGACCTGTATTCACAGGAATGTAAACTCCGATTTGCACGCTGACTATGTTCTGCTTTCTATTGTTCTACACACGGACATGAAAGAGAGTTTTTGGTTGTTATTAAAATACTGTATATAAACTCTCAGTACGGTAGGGCTTTCGCAGCACAGACTAGAGAAACGAACTACTTCCAAGACACCAATACCCAAATCTTACCAGCACTGAGTGGAATGTTTTTGCATATACATTGTTATACTATATTCTTGTAAACAATTCTTTTTTAAAATATATATGGGCAGAAAGCAAATTATTACATATTGAACGCATACGAGCCTTGAAATAACATACTAATCAGAAAGGATCATCAGTTGAAAGAAAATAACTAAGTGGCAGGTTCAGGAATCCTTTTGACAAAATCAATGAAACCAAAAAAAATACTATTCACGTCAAACATGTTCTACTGTTCAGACACCAAGCGAATGCATATCAAATACATGTATGAAGACATATTGGTTCAATCTCATAGTTCACTTCTTGGTACATCGCTTAGAAATAACGCTGTACCCTGTGCATGCCTTCGATGGCGAGTGTACTATTTTGATGAGCAGTCTCATGCATTGAGCGTAGGGTCACCAGGGTGTGGCGCGTGTTTGTTCCGCCGCAAGGAAGTCCCAACAGAGGCCTTGCGTAGAAATCGTTCTCACGCAGCCACCCACATCTGTGGCGTATACAGGAAATG
Organism: Ambystoma mexicanum; assembly: GCF_040938575.1. NCBI lineage: Eukaryota > Metazoa > Chordata > Amphibia > Caudata > Ambystomatidae > Ambystoma > Ambystoma mexicanum. The sequence continues at coordinate 882,418,999 of NC_090935.1, read as the reverse complement.
TAAGACCCAATCCCTAATCCATAGGCAGCGAGATCTAGGAGCCCTCCTTTTGTGCTTCTTGGGTGGATTCCTGAGTGTGCCCCTCTTCTATTTCGTTGTCCTGAATTGGCGATGGGTTCCGGCTGGCCTTATTGCTGTCGTGGCTGCTGTGGCTTCCCGCACTCCCTAGGCGAGTTGACGCGACCACTGCTTTCACTGCAGCCTGCAGGAGACACGAAGAAGTACAATATTTAGCTATGAATATGAAGATCTTACCAATTGTTCTAATGAATGAATGAATGAATACATCTCAGCGCTAAAATGCATGCTTATTCCTGACTGGTTCTGTACTTGTTAATTAGGGCTGCACCGAATAGCATATTTAGTATTCGGCCAAATATCGAATAGTTTATCAACTATTTGGCCGAAGCCGAATATGAAGCCGAATAGTTACTTTATTTAATAAATCATTTTCCAAACTTCAAAAAACACACTTATTTAAAAAAACAAACAAATAAAGCACCATTTTAAATGCATTCTATACTTTTATTTCTCTTCATTGCAACTAATGTAGCATCTTTATTTAAAGTATACAAGTCAGAGATAAAGCAGATTTAACCAAAATGAAGGAACCAAATGTACTGAAGATTGTTGAATATTCAGTGCCAGTTAAAGTAGGAGGCTTCTCAAATGCCAAAGGATTGACTTTGTGAATCAGATGCATTGCATTCTCTATCCAGTTGCAAAGTCAATGTGGTCGAGTTTTGAAACTTCTTTGCAGCTCAAATAGAAATGTACAAAATGGTTCATGTTGGCTCATGCAGGACAAAAGTCAAGTGGAAATCTGAAATGCGTGAACTCCATCTTACCACTATTCACCCCACCCAAACAAATGCTGCTCACTTTTCACTTATCCTAGCCACTCTTTCTCACCAATACACAAACATATGCAACTTATAATTTCCTGATAAAATATCAGATAATGTTAAGCTCAGGACTCAAGTCCTTAAAAAAAGAAAAGTGGGGACTATGACATACGCAATGGGAAGTGACATGACAGGAACTGAAAGTATCTATGCACATTTATTTCCGTTTGTTTTTTCCAACTGTAAAAAGTGAAAAAGTGCACATTGCATATAAACATTCGCCAAAAGAAAAGATGTCCCTGTATTGTTGCAGGTTAAGTATAAAAGATGAACACTTTTTTTCTCTAAGAATCCGTAACAAAACATGCCCTAAAGTACAGTTTCCAATATAGGATATTTTTCAGCTGTGTGATAGCAATTTGTCTGGTCTAATTCTATTCAGTTTTGCAAACTGAAGTCTATATTTGCCTTTCTGAGTTGATATTGCATTGTATTCAAATGAGAATGTCAAAGTATTCGGCAAGAGCCGAATAGCAAGAAGCTATTCGGCCGGAGCCGAATAGCTTTTTTTCAGCCAGAATTCGACCGAATACTTACTCAAAGCTGAAGTTCGGTACACCCCTATTGTTAATTAGTTTGGGCTGAAATGTGCGGAAGGCAATTTTGTATGGGCACATTATAAATAGCGATACATTGCAGATTGGTGTAAGGATACATTGCAATTCAGTTTATTTTCCATCCCAATGCACATGCATCCATGTTTAGGGTGAGCATCCTATCTTTCTAGCGTTGGTTTTGGGACCTATACCTCAAAAAAGCTACAGAGAAGAGAGAGAAAAGAAGGAATGTAAAGACGCAGTCCTCCATCTTGACAGTTTTCATTAGAGTACTTCTCTTTCAGCACAGCCCTTCTTCCTTATTGCCCTTCTTCATAGCCCATTTCCTTCATCACAGTCCTTCTTCTTCTCAGTCCTTTCGCCAGAGTCCTTCTAATTCATCTGAGTCATTCCTTCTCATTCATCACAGTCCTCCTTCATGATAGAGATTCTCCATCATCACATTCTCTTCAACGATGTCACAGTCTTTAATAACAATCCTTCTCCTTCATCAAAGCCCCTCTTCATCACAGTCCTTCTTCATCATAGTCCATTGTGAAATGTCCTTTTTTCTCCTTTATCACATTCCTACTTCATTATATTTCTTCTTCTTCATCATAAACCTCATTTGCCACAGTTCTTTTCCTTCATCACAGTACTTCTCTTTGCTGCTTTCCTTCTCCTTTGTCAGTCCTTACGTACAGGCATTCTCTTTTGTCACAGTTCTTGTCCTTTCTCAGTCCTTCTCCTACATCACAGTCCTTCTACATCACAGTCCTTCTACTTCACTTGTCCATCATCACAGCCCTTCTTCACCAATCCTTCATCACACCCATTCTCCATCATAGTCATGGTCCTTCTTCATAGTCCTTTTCTTTGATCACGGTCCTTTATTCTCACAGCCCTTCCATACATTCCTTCTTTGTCACAGTCCTTCATCATCAGCAACCTGTCTTTTTTGTCAAATTCATACATTATAGTCCTTCTACTTTGTCATAGACCATCATAACAGTCCTACTCTTTCCTTGCATTCCTTCATTACAGAATGTCTAATTTGTCACATGTCTCATTTGTCACAGCCTTTGTTCTTTGTTAGTTATCCCCTTCATCACATTCCTCCTTCATGACAGCCCTCCTTCCTGACCGTACTCCTTCATAACAGTTCCCCCTCGTCAAAGTCCTTCTACTTTGTACTGTTCTTCATCAAATACCTTGAACTTCATAGCAGTCCATTTCTCTCTCCATAGCCCTTCTTCTTCATCACAGTCCTTCTGTGTCCCAATACCTCGCCTTCATCAGAGTGCTACTTTATTGTTAGACATTCTCCTGTATACAGTCCTTCTTTGTCACAGTTCTTCATCACAGTACTCCTTTGTCATAGTCCTTCTTAAGAGTCATTGCCATTTGTCCCAGTACTTCACCCTAATCTGTTTTTTATCCCAGTCATTTATCATGGTTCCTCTCCTTTTTTACAGTAGTTTTCTTTCATCAGTCCTTCTTCACAGTCCTTCTCTTTCACTAGTCTTTCATTACACTCTTTCTCCTTCATAAGTACTTTGACAGAGCCCTTCTCCTAAATCACAGTCCTTCTAGTTCTTCACAATTCTTCTTCATCATAGTCCTTCTCCTTTGTTACAGTCCTTCTTCATCAAAGACATTCCTGTTAATCAGTTCTAAATTACTTCTACCCTTCATAAAATGCCTCTTCATTATAGTCCTTCTCCCTGGAAAGTCTTTCTTCTGTAGAATAGTCGGTCACCTTTGTCACAGCCCATCTCCTTCATCACAGTCCTTTTCCGTTGCCACAGTCCTCCTACATTGCAGTACTTCTCCATCCTCCGTCCTCCTCCTACGCCAGGGTCCTCCTCCTGTGTAAGCACTTCAGTAATCCTTCCCTTTTGTCACAGTCCTCCTTCATTACCATCTTTCTTCCTCGTCTCAATCATTCTACTTCATCAGTCCTTCCTGTTCATCACAGTCCTACATTGTCACAGTCCTTGTCCTTCCTCAGTCCTATATCACAGTCCTTCTCATCATAGTCTTGTCCCTTTCTTCAAAGTCCTTTTCGTTCATCAAAGTGCTTCTGTATCACAGTCCTTCTCCTTCATTAGAGTTTTTCCTTTTTCACTGTCCTTCTCATTGATTACAGACCTTTGTCACAGCCCCCCCCACCGCGGTCATTCTCCTTCATTGCAGTTCTCGTACAGAGTCCTTCCTGCTTCGGCACAGTTATTCTCCCTCATCACAGTTCTTTTCCTTAGACACAGTCCTTCAACACAGTCTCTCTTGCCATAGTCCTTAAACTCTACTATAGTCCTTCGGGTTAGTGACATTCCTTTTCATTCATAGTCGTTTTCCATGACAATCCTCCTTTGTCAGAGCCTTCCTTAGCCACAGTCCTCCATTGTCTCTGTCCATTTTCTTTATCCCAGTGCTTCCTCCTTGTCGTAGCCCTTCATTACAGTATTTCTCCTTTGCCACAGTCATTGACATTCATTAGACCTTCTTCTTCATCAGCCTTTCCTCAAAGTGCATCTCCTTCGTCAGCCCTTTATCACAGTCCTTCTCCGTCATCAGTCCTTTAACAGAGTCCTTTTTCTTAAACACAATTCTTCTCATTCTGACTATTCCTCATTAATTACAGTTCTTTTATTTTGTCCCATTCCTCCTTCATCACAATAGTTCTCATTTGTCAAAATCCATGTCGTTCACAGTTCTTCCTCTTTGTAACATTCCTCTGCCACAGACCTTCCTCTTCATCTGTGTCCTTAGTCAAAGTTCCTCCTTTGGCTTCATTGAACTCCTCCATCATAGAACTTACCCTTCATCACTGTTCTCCTTATTTGTATCCTCCCCTTTGTTATAGTCCTTCTCCTTCATCAGAGTCCAAAAAAGCGCCTATCCTTCATCATCAGCCCTTCATCACAATCCTTCTCCATCACAGTCCACCATCTTCATCAAAGTTCTTTTCTTTCATCATTGTCCATCATCAAAGCCCTTCATCACAATCCTCTTTCATCACCGTTCTTCTCCTTCATCACAGCCCTTCTCCTTCATCACAGCCCATCACAGTACTTAACTTCATCACAGTCCTTCATCCCAGTCTCTCTGGTCATAGTTCTTCTACTTTGTTATAGTCATTCTCCTTCATCATATTCTTTCCCCTTTGTCACAGTCCTTTTCCACCCCAGTACTCCTTCATTACAGTCCTTCTTCAACATAGTCCTCACATCTAATGAGTAATTCTCCCTCATCATAGTCCTTCTCCTTGATCACAGTCCTTCACCAGTGTTGTTTCCTTGGTCACAGTTCATCTCTTTCATTGCAGTCCTTCTCCGTTGCCATTGCTTCTATTTCATGACAGCCATTCAGCATTACTGTCCTTCGTCATAGACCTTTTTCTTCATCATAGTCATTCATATCAGTCCTTCTACTTCATTAAAGTCCTTCATTAAAGTTCTTCCCCTTTGCCATAGCCATTTTTCTTTGTCAGTAATTCTCCATCAACAGTCAGTTAAGACATTATTTTTATTTATCAGTGCTTCCACACAATCCTTCACCTTTATCTATCCTTCAACACTGTCATTTCCCTTTATAATAGCCCTTTCCTTTCATCATATTCCTTGTACTTTGTTATAGTCCTTCTCCTTCATCATTGTCCTCCCCCTATGACAGTCCCTCGTCACAGTTTTTCTCCATTATCACAGTTCTTCATCACCATTCTTTTCCTTACCTGTTAGAGTCCTTGTTTTTTGTCATTGTCTTTTTTATTCAACATAAACATTCTCCTTCATTACAGTTCTCCTTTGTCTGGGCTCTTCTATGCAACAGTCCACTTTCATTACAGTCATTCTCCTTTGTCACAGTCCTACTCATTCATCACACACCTTCTCATTCATCACAGGCCCTCTCCTTTGTCACAGACCTACAACACAGTTGTGATCCATCATCTGTACTTCTCTTTTGTTACAATCCTTCAACACATTCCTTACGATTTGTTTTAGCCTTCATCACAGATATTCTCTTTCATCTCAGTCCTTCATCACAGTCATAGTCCTTTGTGTCCTTTATCAGAGTCATCCCCCTTCATCAGTGCGTCGGCACAATCCTTCTCCTTCATCACAGTCCTTCTTTCTCATTGTTCCTTCTCCACCGTCACAGTTCTGCATCAGAGTCATTTGTCACAGTCTTTCACAACAGTCCTTCTCTTTTGTCACAGTCTTCATCACAGTTCTTCTCCTTTGACACAATCATGGTCCTTCCTCAGTATTCTGTGTCACAATACTTCTCCTTCATCAGTCTTTCATTAAAGTCCTTCTTCTTTGTCGGTTCTTCTTTACAATGCTCATTCTTCACAGTTCTCCTTTGACAAAGTCCTTTTTTGTCACAGTCCTTCTGCTTTGTTTTTAGCATTATTGTTCTTCATAATCATTTGCCTTCACATTGCACTTCTTTGTCAAATGCTTCTCCTTTACAAAAATCCTTTTCTTCATCTGAGCCCTCTCTTTCATCAGAGTCCTTCTTCAAAGCCCTTCTCCTTCATGTCAGTGCTTCTCCTCCTTCATCTTTGTAATAGTTCTTCTCTTTTGTCATGGTTATTCTCTCCATTTCCGCATTGTCTATATTTTTTATCATACTCCTCAATCTTTATCATAGCCCTCCTCTTTTGACACAAACGTCATTTGCCTTGGTTCTTCTCCTTGGTTCCAATCCTTTTCCTCTGTCAAAATCTTTCCCCTTAATTACAGCCATCATCCATGGCCCTTTTCCTTTATCATAGTCCATTGTCTGCCCCTATGTTTGGGAACACTCATTTGTCACAGTCCTTATCATTTGGCATATTCCTTCTCCTTTATCAGAGTCTTCCTTTATCACAGTAATTCTCTTTCATCACTGTCATTCTCTTTCATCACAGTCATTCTCCTTGCTCAAAGTCCAGTGCTTTCATCAGAGTCCTTCATCACAGTCCTGCTCTTTTGTCACAGTTTGTCTCCTTTGTCTGTTCCTCCCCTTCATCACAATCCTTATTTGTAACTGTCCATCACAGTCCTTCTTCACCATACTCCTTTTGCTTCATCAATACTTTGCCTTCTACACAAACCTTAATTGCAATACTACACCTTGATTATAGTCCTCTGCCACAGTCCTCCTTAATCACACCTTTGATCACAGTCCATTTCCTTCATCACAGTCCCACTTTGCAGTTCTTCCTCAGTCGATCTCTTTCACAACATTCCTTCTCGATTGTCACAAGTCCTTTATTGCAGTCTTTTTACTTCATCATAGTCCTTGTTCACCCTAGTCTTTCACCACTGTCCTTTACTTTCATCCCAGACTTTCTCCTCGGTCATAGACCTTCTTTTTCATCACAGTCCTTCACCAAGCCCTCCTCATTTCACAAGGTTCTTCTTGTTCATCTCTATCCCTTATCATAGTTCTTCTCCTTTGCCACAATTGATGCCCTTCATCAACCCATCTCCGTTGTCAGTCCTTCATCACAGACTTCCTTCATCAGTCCTTTGTTGCAGTCCTTTTCCTTAATGAAAGTGCTTCTCGATTTTCACAGATCTTTCATCACATCATCACAGTCATCTCTATTTACAGTCCACCTCGTCACAGTCCTTCATCAGTGTTTCATTACAGTCCTTTTCATTCACTTCTCTTGGCCATATACTTTCTTCTTTATTATAACGATTCTCCTTCACCACAGCCGTTCTCCTTCAGCACAGTTTTCTCCTTTGTCACAGTCCTCCTTCCTTCTTCATCAATGTTCTTCTTCTTTTCCACAGACATTTTCCTTTATCATTCCTTCATCACAGACCTTGTTTCATCATAAGTCCTTCATTAAAAGTTTGTTTCTGTTACAGTCCTTCACCTTTGGTCATAGTCCTCCTTCATCACGGCCCTTCATCACAGTCCTTCACCTTCATCATAGCCCTTCTCCTTTGTGAGAGTTCTTCTCTTTTTCACAGTCCTTCTCCTATGTTACAGACTTACCACATCACAGTCATGCTTCTTCACCATAGACCTTCTTTTTTGCTGTAGTCATTCATCGCTGTCATTCTCCATCGTCAAAGTCCTTCATCACATTCCTCCGTTGTCATAGTCTTTCTCTTCTGTCATAGTCATTCATCACATTCCTTCTCTTTCACAGTGCTTAATCACAGTTCTTCTCCTTTGTCACAGTTATTGTCCCCTGTCACAGTCTCTATTGTCATATTCCTTTGCATTTTTAATAGTCCTTATCCTCTGTAACATACCTTCTACATTGTCACAGTCCTTTTTCTTCACACTACTTCACTTTCAGATCAGTCCTTTTCATCCATCATTGTCCTTCTCTATCATCACAGTCCTTCACCTTAGTCCTTCTTCTTTGTTACGTTCCAGCTCAGTTGTTAATTCTTCTCCTTCATCAGTATTTTTTGTCACTTCCCCTTTGCCAGAGTGCGTTCCCTTTTTCATTGGCCTTTATCACAGCCCTCTCCTTTCATCACAGATCTTTCTCACAGTTCCTCTCCTTTGTCACAGTTCTTTTCCTTTGTCATCTGTCCTTCATTGTCGACATGTTTCTTCATCACCTTCCTCCTCTTTTGCCACACTGCTTCTCCTTCATCATAGTCCTTCATCACTGTCCTTCTCCTTCAATATAGTCCTTCTCCTTTGTCATAGCATGTCTTTCTCCTTCATCATAGCCCTTCTCCTTCATTACTTTCCTTCTTCTTGACCAAAGTCCACTGCTTTCTTCACAGTCCTTCATCAATGTCAGTCTACTTTGACACTTTTACACAGTCCTAGTCCTTCTCCTTCCCCAGTCACTTCCCTTCATTACAGTTCTTCTTCTTAATCATAGTTTTTCATCACAGCCCATCTCATTCATCATTCTGTATCCTTCACTGAAGTCCTTTATTACAGTCCTTCACCTTCATTACAGTTCTTTGGTACAGTCCATCTTCATCATAGTCCCTCATCAAAGATCTTTATCTTTATCAGTCCATCTCCTTCGTCACATCTTTTTTTCTTCACAATACACCCCATCATAGTCTTTCATCAACATTCTTGTCTTTTGCCAAAGTCCTTCTCTTCTACCATAGTGTTTCTCCTCTGTCACAGTCCTTCTTCATCATAATCCCCTCCTTTGCCAAAGCCTTTAAGTAGAGTCCTTCTCCATCATCATAGTCCTCCATCAAAGTCCTTTTCCTTCATCATTGTTCCTCTATTTTGTCATAATCATTCTCCTTTTTCACAACCTCTAAGCTTCTTCCGCATCCGTCTCTTTGGTCACAGATGTTATCCTTCATCACAGTCCTACTTCTTTGTCACAGTCCATCATCACAGGCTTTCTCTTTTGTAAATCTCATCTATTTCAGTCCTTCTCCTATGGCACTGTCTTTGTCCTTTGTTAGCCTTCCACCTTCAACATCCCCCCTTCACCAGAGTCCTCCTTAGTTATAGCCCTCCATCATACTCCTTCTCTTTTGTCTCTGTTCTTCATCACAGCCTTTCTCCCTTATCACATTTCCTCTCTTTGCCATAGTCCTCCATTGCCACAGGCCTTCTTTTTATCACAGTCCTTCATTGAAGTCATCCTCCTTCACAGTCCTTCTCATTTGTCACAGTCCTCTTTTTCACAGTCCTTCGACTTCCTCACACTCCTTCTTCATTGTCAGAACTTCTCATTCATCGCAGTCTGTCTTTGTCACATTCATTAATCATTGGGCTTCCCGTTTTTCAAAGTCCCTGATCAGAGTCTTTCTCATTTGACATATTCCTTCATAACATTCCTTCTGTTTTATCACAGTACTTTGTTACATTTCATCTGCATTGCAATAGTTATTGACCTTCATCAGTCCTTCGTCACAGCCCTTCTCCTTCATCAGTTCAGTGAAACAGTGCTTTTCCTTCGTCACAGATCTTCTCATTCTTCAAAGTTCTCTTTCATCACAATTCTTCTCTTTCTTCACAGTCCTTCATCATCGCAGACCTTCATCATGGTGCTTCTCCTTTGTCATAGTCCTTCTCCTTCATCACAGTCTTTCATTGCAGTATTTCTACTATGTCACAGTCATCCATCACATTCTTTCTTTTTCATCATAGTCCTTCTCCTTTGCCATAGACTTTCACCTTTATCACAATCCTTCCTCTTCATCAATCCTTCACTTTTGTCACTGTTCTTCTTCTACAGCCTAGTCCTCATTGTCACTGTCCTCCTCCTTCATCAGCGCTTCATCACAGCTATTTTCCTTCTTCAGCATTTTATCACAGCCCACTCCATCACAGTCCTTCTCTTTTGTGACAGTCCATTTATTTGCACACAATCCTTCTTCCTCACAGTCCTTACAGGATTTCAAAGCCCAATTTAAGCAAACATTTCTTCACCCAGGCCAGCCATGGGATCTTCATACGCATATCCAAGCCTAAACTGTACTCTGGGGTTTCACATAGCTTAATCCAATACGCATTTGGTAAAAGGGCGATACGATCAGTGATAAGACACACCTTGGTCTCTAGGAGAAGGTGTCCATTTGCAGTTCTGTTGCACAGTGAAAAAAGGCTTCTAAGGAAGGAATTGTCAGCTACAACCTCTGGCTTCACTAGGGGAAGGGACATACTTTTGTTGAGAGACAACAAGGTCCTGTGTAGAGGAATTCCCCCAATTCAAGCCCTCAAAACCCCACCAGCAGATGGGTCCAATATATTCCCACTCCTTTCCACCTGTGAATCCTATCCTGTTTTGTTTTTTTAAAAAACCTTTTTATTTAAAATAACATGTTGTGAGTACAGAAACAAACAAATCAACAGTTACAATGCCATGAGACCACTTTCAGGACTATACCCAGGGGAGCAAAAAGATACGGACAGGTGTTATATGCACTTGGGACGGTTGCCCCCCAAACTCCAGCTGCACTCTCCTTTCTTCCAGCTGCAAGGTGGGATCACAGAGCCGAAAAGTGTTGCAGCAACGGGGCCCATTGAAGGGTAACTCTTGGTAAAGTGAATAAAGGGCGACCACACAGAGACATACTTGATGTACCGCCCCTCCCACAGTTCCATGATATTGTCTGCCATCAGAATGTCCCAGACCCTCACCCACCACATTTGAACCACTGAGCCCTCAATCGACTTCTAGGTGTGGGCAAAGACCAGCTTGGCCGCCGCAGGAGGTGCCCAACCAATATGGCCATTGGACCAGTAAGAGGGAACACCCCACCTCCGGTACCCCCCGGTATCACCACACGCAGGTCCAAGGGGAGGTTCAACCCTGTGACCCCTTTTATTCTAGCCAGCACCTCCTTCCAGTAAAGGTCCACCTTAGGACATGACCACACCATGTGGAAGAGGGAGCCCCCTGTTTCAAAACCCCGCAAGCATGTCACTGTTCATATGGTGCAGCCTCTCCGGGGTGAGATATCATCTGTAGCAAAATGTATAGGAACATTCCCTGTCTGTGACACACCAGGAGGACTTGAGCATCCGCCCCCATATTCTCAACCATTCCTCATCCTCGATGGAGCCCCCCCAGATCCATTTCCCATTTAGCCATATATGGCAAGTGCGTGACAGGATCCCCTGTGTCAAAAGCTTGTATAGCTTTGAGATCCGCCCCCTCATGGCGCCCTCCTGTAGTTGTAGTGTTACCACTATAGTCATACGAGTTAGTATCAGGGCATTTTGTACAAATAGCAGGAGACAAATGTCCTGGCCTCTCATCGTCGACGGATCCAGTTGCTATCCAACCTGGAATTACTCAAAATAATTCCAGAAATTGCTAAATTGGGTTGGAACCAGTAAAAGCCCCTGCCTGGTACCCATCCCTACAGAGAAGTTCCTCCTTGTGATTCTGGAAATGCATTGGAGGGACAGGGCCTCCATGTCCTTATCCTGTACTCCTCTTATCATGTGTGTTCTTGTGGGACTCCTGGCAGTGCAGCTCTTCCTCTTTTTGGTTTGGTGAACAGACCCATGGGATACCCTTATGGCACCCATGGGTGGGGGTCAACCCTCTACCCCTAGTGTATGTTTTTGGACACCTGTGTGTGGCCCACAGAGCAGGGTATGGGCTGGGGGCAGCTCCATGCAGAATTCGACAGGTGCTCTGAGTATCCTCCATTTTGGGATACCCAGACCCTGCCATTGGAATCAGTTGAATCCTGATAGGAGACAAGAGGCCTCTTGCTTTCTATTGCCTGTTACCTTGTTTTCCCAAAGTCCTGGGAAGCCCTGACTCTGTCCCTTCCCCTGACTGGCTGTTGGGTGGAGGTTCCATATATGGTATTGTGGGGAAATCCAGACCAGACTGGCTGGAGCCTTCCCAGTGACTGTATGTTGTGGGTACGCCCTTGGGGTGGGACCAGGGTGAATGGAGTATGTGATCAATATGCATTTCATGTTATGGGTGTCTAGTTTCTGGTTTGGAACACAATGAATGAGACAGCCCTGCCTGAAACTGGTATGAATTCAGTGTGGAGTTTGAATGGGTGGGACTTGTCCCAATCCACATTCCTTGTTGTGAATGTCTGGATGGAGAAGGATGGCCTGAATGCACTGTGAGACTGATTGGCTGCCTGCCTGCCTAAATGGCCTTCTGAATGTTTGGTTGCCTTAGTGTGACCCAGCAGAGTGAATGAGAGACCAAACAGTATATCTGGGGACCTCTCACTGATGGAAATCGTTCAGAAGCTGAAGTCGAAACTTGATGCTTACCTTGAAGCCCAGCTGGAAGAAGAAGGCTTTGCTGCTGCTTTCCTTTGACACAATCCGAAAGCTATTGTGTCTCCAAGAACTGATCCAAGAGAGGACCTGACTAGGAGACCTCTTCCTGAGCTACAAGGGAACATTGTGCACCAGCTAACCTTCCCCAAGGCTCCCTGGAAGTCAGTCATGGAAAGGCTGCCGACGGGAGACGGGGACCGCCGAAGAATATGAAGCGAAGCATCCGGACATTGAAGTTAATTGCCGTCGACGACCATCATCGCCGACCGGAGCCGTAGCGCTCCATTGCCTAAGACATTGAATCAAGGAATCCTTTGCTCATCACCGTCGACCGCTTTGTCCTGACCGAGAATGTCAATGTCGTCGTCGAACAGAGGAGAATCCACCTGTGGGTTTCCTGTCAGCTGAAGTCCTCAAAGATGCTGACGAAGATCCAAAAGCCAGCCGTGGTCGAGTCCCGATCGCCGACGCCAAATGCCGACAACCCGACCCCCTTGCTGGGCCTACGTTCTTCATTGACTCTTTGCAGCAACAAAGTAACATTGTTGAGGTGCAATGCACTCCTCATCTTCGCCAGACGTCCACCAACGATCGTCGATGAGCACCGCAAGGACCAAAGCTGCTGCTTCTACCTTTGTTCACCCCTTTTCTTCATGGAATATCGATGATCCATGGCTCCTGCCTTAAAGAGAGTTCACTAAAGAAGGATCCGTCGCCGACTCATCGTTGAACTCTGCTAAACCAGGTACATTGGGTTAGTGGAACATTTGTAGAAGGAAATAAGACTCTGCTAAACACTATATGGACTGGGCTTGTCAATATCTTATTTACAGGTTGCCCAGGTGGAGAGATCCTCACACAGAACTGTGTCTAGGTAATGGGACAAACGTATTCTGCCAATTGTTTAAACAACTTGTTTTCCTCCCAAGTCTATGGTTGATACCTTTTGCTATTTATTAGTATGCCATTTGAAACTGTCAACAGTTGGTGCATTTTAAAGGAGTCAAAGAGTAATTGTGGTACCACATAGAAACTGTACATTTATCATTATAGCATTGCCTGAGCACAACGTGTGTTATTGTGTGTGTATATAAAGTGAACCTTATTTATATAAAGAACTGTGTAATCACTAACATAGTGTGTGGACATTCCTTTGTGGGTGCTTGGGGACTACACTGTACTTAAGAACCAGCCTGCATAACCCCATGAGAGCTTAAGCCTTGATTGCTCATCCATACCTACCTTATGGAGAATCGTGGCTGGGGTGCTCTGTGCTTCTACTCTGCCATATAGAGGGCAGGAGTACAGATAACCCACTCCAGTCTTTACACTCCTCGATTCTCCTTTCAGGCCTTATCTGACTTTTGCCACATTATCATTGTGAAGCACCTTTATTTTACGTGGACAGAATGGAACCACGCGGGTAAAGAAGGGATTATCCCATGACTGAATGGAAAGACTGTGAGGATATTTCATACAATCAAAACTATTGGCCCTGATTTGAAAAAGACGTTTTCACGTCAAAACACGTGTCATCAACAAAGGGCATTAAAAACTGTCACGAAAAAACAAAAATTGTGTGGAGCAAACATATATCAAGAGTAACTTTCAAAACTCTGTGAATTAAGCAACTGGGCGCAAGGGTAACCCTCATTCAATTTGCCTCTTCCTAATGGAGTAGAGGAATCAAGGACTCCATTGTTACCCGGAAGATTGCAACCTTTGAATATAAAGTGTTGAAACTAATACAAAGGGTGCAGAGTTCGATTACACAGGCACCTCAAATAGATTCCTCAATTTCTTACACATCTTTAGTTTCACCACATAACCTTCCCTCAGACTTTTTCTCCTAACCGACTCCCATGACGACTCCAAATTCATTGAGTCGAAAGTAACTTTCAAATATGCATATCTATTCCCCACTTTTAACAAAAACCTTTATTATCCTGGTGTCTGCTTCTTAATTTTTAGGTGTTCCCTCAGGGGGCAAGCATGTAGCCACAGTAGCCGGGCCCCGTGACGCCACAGGCTGCAGGTTTGTTGTTACATTGATGATGCTATACTGGCTGATACAGATATCATATGCATTTTATGGGCTTCTTAGAAGTTCGTCCAAGCTTCAAAGCTGGTGATTTAAATGTTGCAAGTATTCAGTGAGTGAGCAGAGGCTAACTGATCACCTAATGATAGCCAAGTGAAGACAGGCATTCAGCTAAAACAAATCCATGCTTATAGGTCTAACATGTAATGAAAAACTGCAAAATCCCAAGCTAATGGCTTTGTCAGTGCTTGCTTTTACAATGTTGGTGAACCAAAACACCCATAAACGCCACTCAGAGAGCACATGCATTGGTAAATTGCAAGATTATTCTGTGTGCTCAGAGCCCTGTTGAGTGGATACAGATGAAAAGAAATGTCTATCACTTCAGGTTCAATTATTAGTCTAAATAGGTTTACTTCACCATCTATCTGGGAAAATCCACTTCTTTGAAGATATTTTAAAGACATTATCACCCTAATTCATGGAGCAATGCAAAGTGTATTTTTGCAGTGCAAAGTCACTTTGAACTGCGAAAATAAACGTTGCACTGCTCCATAAATCAGGGGGCAACAGTGCAGAGTGTATTTTTGGAGTGCACTACACACTTTACAATGCTCCATGAATCAGGGTGTTTGTTGGCCGTGCAAAGTCACTTTGCACCATAAGAAGTCAGAAACAATTCCATGAATCAGACCCTGTATGTCAAAACCCATCATAGTTACACATGTATGTGATTGGTTTATATGATTGGATGAAGTTTACATTGAATAAATGCTTTGTAAAGCATTACCATTCGTTACAATTTAAAGTCAGTTTTAAAAGAAATTGAAACTTGGTCCAGAGCTTACCGAATGCCTAGGAGATCCAGGAAAAATGTCCAGGGGCAGGTAAGTACCTCAGAGTCTTTTGTAGAGAGTTTGAGCGTGGGTTGACAGTTACGTAGGAACAAATGGAAAATGTTAAAGATTCATTCTCTTTAGTGGAGGTAAGCCTGAGATACCCCATATGTGCGAATCCTGTTGTGGACCACCCCAGGGAAGTGGTCCAGAGGTCAGAAGACAGACCCAGGCCCCAGAAGAAGAAGTACCAGAAGAGGAGGGGCACCCCCAAAAGAGGATTTTGGGAAATGCGGTAAAGTTCACCTCCGAGGAATCTCTACCATAGACCAGTAGAAGTTAATAGGTAAACTGCTTGTAAGTGCACTTGAGTTGTGATACTATTGCCGGGCTATGCTGCAGAATTAGTAATGATGGGTCCTACTATAGGACCATTGGAGAAATGAGTTAAACAGATGAACCAGTATTCTGCGCTTACGAAAACTATTTAACGTAAGTCTTGTTTACACACTCAAAGTGAGTCTTATCAGTAGTACATACAAGTTAGGTCAATCAAAAATAATACAATGCAATTGATACTTATAGGATTTAATTATCATAGCGACGGACCAGCTGACACGTGTTCCGACCGCTGGTCTTTCTCAAGGCTGGTTATTGTCTTATTTATATACTAATCAAATAATATAGTTTACATAAATGTTTATATACATACCAAATTCAAACACAGGAGAAAGACAGGAAAAAAGTGAAGAGACAAAAATAAAAAGGCAGGACTTTACTTATAATTAACACTGTTGGTATAAAATTGTGCCACAAATACTGTGTCAGCTGGACCGTGGCTATGATATTTAAATCCTATCTTTCATTAAAGAGTTATCAATTGGATTGTATTATTTTTTAATGACTTAACTTGGATGTACTATTGATAAGACTCACTTTGAGTGTGTAAAGAAGTCTTATGTTAAATATGTTTGGTAAGCGCAGAATACTGGTTTATCTGTTTAACTCATGGGCGAGTAGACACCTGAGAGTGAGTATCCTGAAAAATGGCCCACCCCAGCTCTGCAAGATACTACTCATGCTAGTGGCTTTAGAGAAAATGGCTCCAACAACCAGAAACAACCCGGTGAGTAAATGGCTCTTTTACACAGGTGCCTTTTTTTAGGATTCAGTTGCCAAGGACTTGAACCATGGGCCAAGAACAATCCCAGTCGCCCACACAAGGAATAAAGGCTCTTCCCAGGGCCATGACCCTCAAACCTGTGTTGCAGAGTTTGGCGAGGATGACCTCATGAAGACGAAGGAACCTGTGAAAAGGGCTCAGAAAAGCTTGACAAAAAAGCCACAGCAAGCAGTCCCAGGATATGGCCAATGGCTTGTGCGTCCCAAGCTGATGATCCGGTGGATTGATGAACTTTCAAGAACCCTCTGGACAATAGGAGCAAAGTGACCCACAGACATGCAGATTATCCTGTCAGGAAAATGGGGTGATGAGGCGGTAAGCGGCGCAGAAAACTGTTCGAGAGCAGAGGGCTCAACTCAACAGATGTGGGGAGTCAACATGATTCTTCAAGAAGACTGGACTTGACCTCTAGTGGAAAAAACGCAAACTGGGATATGCCCAAGCCACTGCACTTAACAATTCTTACCAAGCGAAAACATTAAAAATGACGGAAATGGCAGCCCCGTCACCTCCAAGTTACAGGAAAGCAAGCAAGTTCATCAGGGGCAGGACAAATCCTAAATATCCTTACACGCAGTCAATCACTAAAAGGGACTTGGGGCGAAGGATCAGATTACCAAGCATTCTAGTTGGTTAGTGGAAATGCCACTTAGATTTATCCCACCCCCACAGGAAGTGAGAGTGATTTTCCAGAGACCTATATTGGCTTACTCCAGTTGGAACCAACTTGATGGCACCTCATTGTCACCTAGGTACCAGGGCAGTGAAATGGCTTGCACCACTGGTGAAGTCAAAAACTAAAGTTACGACTTAACAGCATGTTTAGAAATCTTTCTGGCTATAGCATTATCCAAACTTACTTCTTCATGGAACATTCCGGGATATGTAACAATAAAAGCTAGGCTTTGCTGAACAAAAATCACAAAGACCCTCCTCTGATTCAAACAAGTAAAAGATACAAAGTGCTGAAGGTTGTAGATTGTGGGTATATCAGTGTACTGTTGGGGCTTTTGTGACATGGTGTTGGATGGCTTCTTCTTGAATAAGTCTGTGACCACGTGCAGTTCATACCAAATCACACAGCCTCTAAACTTGTCTATTTGGCTCATAGGCTAAGTGCTAATTCACACAAGCACATGCTCATGAACTTGTGTGCACTCATATTACATTGCTTTCTGGAGACAGGCAGGGCCACAGCAGATTGTGTATTTCTATTACAATTTAGAGGGTGTCAGGTAAATATTTAGCTAGAACTTAGACTATGAATCATAGGTTGGGAATCCGATTATGGAAGATTTCAGGACTCAGAAAGGACATTTCGAAATGGAAGTGCACCTCCTGTTTTGAGTGGACCCAATGCAATGGGCCACATTACGAGGTTGGCGGTAACTGACCGGTGCAACCAGCGTGTTGCCGCCAACCCCTTAACACTGATTCTGCCTCCTGATATCTCAGTGCCACCGGGATATCACAAGTGGCAGCGGAACGCTAAATCACCATTCCCATGGAGTACCAAAGGACTCCATGGCAATGGGGACACTGAGGCACCGGCACCGTTGCTAACGGTGCCGGTGCTTCAATGAAAGATATGCCTCTAGGGGCCTGATTTCTAGGCAGGTCAGACCTGACAGGGGATCCATGCCCCTACCGGCATTCTCATTGTACGGCAGTCCGGAAAGGGTGCCGGTAGCTACCGGCACCCTTATTTCTGGACTTCCGTATTTGAGATGAGGCTCAATATCTTGGGATAGATGGGAATTGAGGTTAAGAAACTACAATGGCGCCTCATTTTGAGTTGGGCGATATTCCAGCAATACATCCGCTGGAATACTGCCCAACTGAATTACCATTACCACCACTTGGTCCGGGGGAATTACTGTCAGATTACAAGTGGCGGTGTAAATCCCCATTTCTTATGAGCCCACAGGACTCTATGGGTCTTTTTTGGTGGTTATATTTCAAATGTTTTATTGGTTTTACAAAACAAACCTTTAACATTAACCTTAGCATATTTAAAATTCAATTCAATCCTATTCATCCCATAAGCACACTAATCAACCTAAAATACATCAATGAACTAATATTTAAAGTTTAAAATGTGCTCTAAAAGAGCCCACGTCCGCAATTACATTTTTTCCTTTAGCTCAAAATCGACCAATTTCATAGTTGCAAGAATCAAACTTGTTCTTTCTCCTAAAAGAACCCATTCCCACCATTGTTTAGCCAAAAGGGATAGTCTCAGGTTCACATGGTTTTCTAAAAATCTTGATCTCACTTCCGATAATACTTTGCAGGAAGTAACTAGATGGACAAGAGTTTCAACCCTCCCCTCTTCCCTGCACTACCTACATTGTGTGTTTGCCAAATTGTTCTTTTTCCTTCCTAATTGGACCTCCCGTGTATCTAAGACATTGAACCTGCACCTGAATAAGAGGTCTCTATGGAAGGACGATGGGAATTTTTGAAGGTATACTGGTATTTGGTTCAAACCCCTTCGCTCCATTCCTAAAGGTGGTCTCATTTTATCTTTACCTCTATTCTCAACAGTTTCAATGCAGTCTAGTTCCTGCAATTTCTTTTTCACTTTTGCTGGATTAGTAGCTAAATTGCTCAGCTCAATACCCTTGTCCACTAGAATGCTCTCAACATTCATCTCCACCTGATCAGACTTCCTTCTTGCACTACTTTTTGTGGATCAAAGATATAGAAGGGTATTACTGAAGGCTCATAGGAACATTTTCTGTATAGTGCCATTGTTTTCCATAAGACCACCGAGGCCATCGATTGCAGCTGTAGTTTGTATCGTATAGAGACCATCGGAAGCGAATTTGGTAGTCTCAAGATCCTCTGCCAGAAAAAACCCTCCAGTCTTTCCAAGATCTTCCATGATAAATTTAGCGCTGCTTCCCCACAATAAGTTAGAATCTGGACAACTTTCTGGCGGTAGATTGTAATCAGTGGTATCATTGAGAACGTCCCATACTGTCTATGGAGGGCAGCCTCCTGGTTGGTCAGCTTGAATAGCTTAGCCCTCATGTGCATGTATTGGCCTTTCTCATCAATGTTCCTGTTTATCGTCACACCCAAATAAATCTTGGACTCCACTACCCCCAGGGCTTTGTCACCTACCCTCCATGTGTACTTGTCCCCCTGTTTCCTATGCGCTGACGACATCGCCAAGACCTTTGATTTCCCCACATTGATTTCATGCCATTCTCTGAAAGATATTCTGTGAAGGCTTCGATTCTTCTTTGTAAGCCAATAGGGGTTTGGTCTGAAATACCAGATCATCTGCGAATAATATCCAGGGAACCTTAACTGAATTCACCCTCGGAGCAAAAGAAGTTACATCCTTTTGGCATTCTGCTAGATCCTCTATATAAAGACAGAAAATTAGAGGGCCAGTGTACAACCCTGCTTTAAGCCATGGTAAATTGGAATCTTCCTTGATATGTGGCCTTTTGCCGATAATCTTACTTGGATAGAAGTATTGGAGTATACAACTTGCATGGCTTCTACCAGGTCGACGGGGCAGTTCCATTCTTTTAAATTAGCCCAAAGTTGTTCTCTATTAACCCCATCGAAAGCATTTTAAAAGTCCATGAATGCCATGTATAAACAGGTTTTAGATTCAAGCATCTTCTGCTTTAGGATGTTAATGATAAATAGGTTCAGTTAGGTCCCAACACCTTTCGCGAACCCAGTTTGCCTTGGGTCCAATATTCCAGCCCTTTTTACCCATGCATTTAAATCCCGGAGCAAGACGGATGCAAATAGCTTTCCCAAGGAGTCAAGAAGGGAGATAGTTACTCGGATCAGCCCTATAGCCCTTCTTGAAAATCGGGACTATGTTAGCCTCCCGCCAAGAAGCTGGTACTTGTTTATTATTCATCACTTGATTAAAGATGGAGACCACCTTTCCTCCCCATAGCCCCATATTTTTAAGCTCCTGATTAGACAGACCATCCAGGCCCGCTGCCCTCGAGGAACTTAGATTACCTATCATCCGTCTCGCCTCATCCTCATCAAATGCCGATTCCCATTTCTCTCTGGAACAATCCCCACCATCTTTCTTTATGTTCTGAGGGCTAGCAAACAGGACAGCATAATAAGACACCCATCTTTCTTCACTTACTGAGCTCATAGTGTGGCTGGTCTAAAATTACCTCCATAGTTCAAGAGTTGCCAGATCATTTTTAGCATTTTACCAGCGTCGGTTTGCACTCTTAATGCTTTTGTTGATATTAACCAAGTTTTTTTTTCTTTGGATCCTCTCCTTCATGAATAGTTTACCAATTGGTCTTACCCTCACCAACTGCATATCGTATGCATGCTTTGGTAGCATATCACTTTTTCCATCCTTACTAAACACTTTCCTGAAATACTTAAGGATCCATAGGCAATCAACCATGTTGGGATTATCTTCTATCGCATGTTGATATTGTTTCACAACCTTTACAACATCATCCTTTCGAAGCCTCAATCTGTTCTTATCGCAGGTTAACTCTACTAATCCCATTTTGTCCAAGCACGTCACAGGATCGAACCAGGCACAGAGAGATAGCCAAAAGATCATGATCACTTGGCACCTGTTTTGCAACTTCAAATCTTTCAACCAACTCACTCATATTTCTTGACATAAAACAGTATTCCAGGCAAGATCTGAGCATGCTTCTCCCCCACATGCATGCACCTGGTCGATCACCTTCCGTTTGGCCATTGAGCACATATAATTCTCTTAATTCCACAGCCACAGACCAGCTCTGTGCTCTCTCCTCCAACTCCAATTCTTTCAATGGCCAGCCCTCTTCATTCAGCAGTTTGATATTCAAGTCCCCACATGAAATAATCCGGGCATCTTCCCACTCTATCATAGCAATAGCTACCTAATTCATCACTGACCCAATGAATTTGATTTCCCGGGTACATATTCACCCTCCAATATACATTAACTAGGAGATAATTTGTTTTTAATTGGTGGGTTTCTCTTACTATTTTCAGAATTTGCACATAAGGGCTTGGGTACTCATGACTGATTACTCTTAGACCCACCTCTACTTTTATCAGCGTCAAGAGACCTGAATAAGGTCTCCCTGTGAGTCCTTTACCACCTGATTTAGGTGGGCCACCTGGCCATCAGAGATGGGTATGTATCTGAACCAAATCTCTTGTAAGCAAAGGATGTCGAATTGATCCAACATGAGAGATCTTTCAGAGAAAAGTGAATTGAAGCCTCTTGAATTCCATTAAGCAATTTGGAGTCTGTGGTTATTGTAAAGGCACTCAGTCTAATGCTGATTAGGGTTCCCCAATGCCCCAGCTAGCCAATCCCAATTTGTTGACTTCCTCTCCATTTTCTTTTCTTTTTCTAGTTCACCCTCACTCACTCGTTTGTTTTTTCCTTTGATTTTCTACAGTGAATTTCAAAGGGAAGAGATCTTTTTTTAAGGAGTTAAATTCTCTTTTCTTTGCAGTTACTTTTTGACCCCCTACCACTTTGCGACCACCTGGATTGGACTTAATCCTTGAGACGGTCATTTTTTTTATCTATCGCCTCGTTCCAGCTTGCTTTAATC
Source organism: Ambystoma mexicanum (assembly GCF_040938575.1). Taxonomy (NCBI): domain Eukaryota; kingdom Metazoa; phylum Chordata; class Amphibia; order Caudata; family Ambystomatidae; genus Ambystoma; species Ambystoma mexicanum. The sequence continues at coordinate 882,397,212 of NC_090935.1, read as the reverse complement.
CTTTCTTGGTGGTCACTAAATTCATATCCTAGTAGTAAGAGTTGTTCACTCTGTGTTAGAAGCACCTCCGTGATTGACTGTGAAACGAGATGCAGAATTACCCAGTCCATCTTCCACTCTACTACAAACTCCACCACTTTAATATCGTCTGTGGATATTTGTCTAAGTAGTGGGATGTGGTGCAATAGCTTCAATACATTCCTCCTATTCAAGATCGGAGCATTTGGGCCCACAATAACTCTCTCAGGTAGACCTTAAGTTTGGTCTTTGGAGCAGCACAGTTAGATTTTAAGTAATCTTGATTTTTCTGAGACGGTTCACTTGAATAGATCCTGGTGCTTCTCTTGTCTCTTTTATCAGCTTCTCTCTGGATAATAGTCAGTACTTGGTACTTGGGTCTTACTCATTGCACTTCTTTTTTCTTCCATTGTCTTGAATCGAGGAGACTCAGTCCTTGGTGATCGCTGGGTGTCTTTATCCAAAGGCTTCTGCTTTGAAGAAGACTGTTTGCGGGTATCTTGGGTGATTTGTCTCTTAATTTCTGCCCAATCTGATCAGCTTAAATCATTCAATTTCACATCATTCTCTTCCCTGTCCATTACCTCAATGTAGTCACTTAGACAGGTTTCAGAAAGATCGGCTTCTTCTACCTGTACTTCGACAGTACTCTGATACGAGGCATCCATTACCAGATCTACTCGTGGCAACACCTATTCTCGTTGTGGGTGCTTAGGTATTGGTCTCTTATCCATAGCGGGTAGAGTTCTTAAATTCCTCAAAAAGGCCCTAGAGCCACTTGATTTTCGCTTACGAACAGTTGTTATTTTCTTAGTTTTTTCCAATTTTCTTATCAATCTTTCTCTTTCCCAAGTCCTTCTTTGGGATTTCAGAGTTTTTTACTGGGTTAAACATTGAAAAGATGTTTAATTCCTTTGGTACCATTTGCGGCTCAGGCTGTATTACTGCCACAATTTCCACCACTTCCTGCTCCTCCATCAGATTACCAGAGATGGTCGATGCTGAAACCGGAACTTGTCTTTTAGCGATCTTCCCAGAAGAGGGCTGCAGTTGTTTACATTGCGCACTCCTCCATTTGCAATCATCCAAAACTGTTTCCATTAACAAGGACTTATCAGATGATTTTCGCCTGGCCAGATCGCAGAGCCAATTTTGCCACTGGAGGGAATTTCCTGCATCTTTATTTAATCGCTCTTCCACTTTGGCTACAAATCCTTCCAGGTACATCATTTTATTCTGTATAGCTATTATCTGACTATTCTATTCTTGCACGGAGTTATGGATGGACTCATACAATTTGGTAAAAGGAGTCAATGAGGTGGATAAGGATGCCATCACCATCTGATGGAAGTGACTCCGCTCATCCATTCTTGATGATCCCTCCCATTTTCGATGGTTCCTTTTCTGCCACAATGGGCTCTGTGAAGGAGAAGAGGGAGTAGAAGAGCTTCAATCCGACAGCTTCTTAGCGATGTTTGCAACCTCACTATTTGGGGAGCACACCCACTCATCTCCCCTGTTATTTTGTGTGTTTTCACCAGGCAAAGGGGTCTGCCCCACCATGGCCTCGATTGATTCCTTGTTCAATTGTTCACGGAATGCCTCTGGCACTAGTGGGTTGGTTTGCTCACCCCCGCCCCCCAGTTGCCTTTCACCCAGAGCAGCAGTTCCCCGCTGCGGATTTAGTTTGGTCAGCGATTTCCACACTCTTATCCACATTCAGCTTCAACCTATTTAGGGCTATCAGCCTGTCCTTAATACTAGAAAGAATGTTTCTCTTTTGCTGTGCTATCATTTCCATCAGTTCAATTAATTCCCTAGCTAGGTGTGCTGCAAGGTCCACGTGTATTTGTTCTCTTCCAGGAATAGGGGAAACTGACCCCGCTCATATTCTTGGTTACCTGGCTCCCGGGTTAACGCTGAGCCTTGGTTTAATTGGACGGTTTGGGAGCAGCCCAGAGCCACTGTTCTGCTTTCAACTGAACCATCTACCTCCGACAGCTTAGATATTCATTCGGATTGAGTACGGTTCACAGTTATTCTCGAAATCACCCATGGGGGCATTCACTGGAGCCGGAGCACAGCTCCACGAACCCAGGCAGCATCACAGTAGGGAGGTGAACAGAGATGGCTTAGCCCGCACTCCCATTTGTTCGAAGCGGGACACCCCCTCGGCCTCTCCAGATAAGACATACAGCTCGCTTGCCGCCAATGCATTCGTAGGAGGCATCGGCTCCCCCAGACACCCCGACATGACGTCCAGAGCGTCAGAGGTTTGCTTTACACCCACATTTTTCAGCAGTGCTTACCAATCACTCAAAACCCTGGGGCAATCCATGCAGTCCACATTGTTGACAAAGCGCCTTACCTGGAGGTGGGTTCTCGCACCAGAAGGGCTTCTCAAATGGAGCGCCATGCTTCCACCAACTGCTTTCTTCCTTTGAGCACCGCAGCCACAGCCGCACACTCACACGACGACATTTGTTAAACTGTGTATCTTATGTAAGTCTGCGGGTTGATTTCTGTGGCATACGAGTTACTGCGTATATGTTAGATCTTTGCTGGATGTCATTAACAGGGGCCTGGCTTTTTCATATATGCTGAGGGTGTGAGCGCCCAATATCCTCAATACAAAGACATTGCAAGTGCTCCACCCACATGTTTTAATCCACTAAAAAAACGAATCATTGGAAATAAGACTTTTATACATAAATTTATGGCTTGTGTCTGTTTTCATTTTCGACTCCATTGGTTTGTATCTTAATTATATTTTTTTCTTTATCGTGTGGGCATTTTTAAGGAACGTTAGTGTTGGAAGACATAAGACACGCCGGTTTCCAATCTGATGACAGTGTGACAGTGCAGTATAGTAGCCTAAGGCCACAGAATGCTGGTTTGTGAAGAGTTACTAACGTGTAATAACAAATACTGGCCACGTTCCAAGCTTTGTGATTGGCTAGCACCCCCTTTGCGTGAGCTCATGGTCATTGACTTGGTTATGATATCGTGTTTTACTTCCTTGGGCCCCTTCTTGTTCATTTGATGCACAACACCCTGATGCACATTTTCCTTACTCATGAATTGTGGTGAGGACCTTAACATTCCTACATATGCCAAAGACTATTACTCTCAGGCATGCTCATATAACATGGGACTAAGCCATGTTGGCTTGACTGTGGCATGTTTAGGAACTGATCACCAGGGAGTGAAAAGATATATAGATGGTATCCTGGTGCACTTCTTTGTTAGTGACATGGCATGACAACTGAAATCAAAAACAGGAATGAGGGTCTTGACCAAGGTTTTTTTCTAAATGTCCCTTTGTATGTGTACGTGAGATACATGTTGTTAAAAAAGCATTGGTTCTCTATATAGACAGCCTATATACCAATTGCTCAGGAATAAGTACATAATAAATGGGGATGGGTAGACTGGATACATTATAAAGCAGTAGGGTGCTCACTATGTATGGTCAGCAATACACAACGTGAGCCTTAATTGTTATAAAGTGCCCCTATTGGTTTAAAATGACTAATGCTGGATTCAGAGGAAGCAGCTGGCTCATGTGAAAGGTACAACGTTGAGTCAATTTCTCACAAAAGCCTTGATGTTTTAATTGCAGGTACACAGCCTTCTAACACCTACACCCAACATGAAATAATTCATTGAACTGTTGCCAACAAAGTACAATTGCCCACCTACCCAATGAAGCCAGCCTGTAGGCAGCAAGTCAGCCCATGGCATCCCATTTGCGAGAAGGCATAGTGGTGATGCAAACTGCCTAAGGAATACATCCTTCAATGCCACAAGGATCCAGGCCCTCTTCTAACCCTAGAGAACTCCATGAGGCCAGAAGGTGGTATTGGGTGGAACCAAGTATGACAAATCCGAAGGTGTTTGGTACTTTTTTCAGATTTAGAAATCCAAGGTCGACAAAATAAGCGCCAAAGAAGAATATGCTCGTCCTTTTTGCGTAGACTTGCATAATACCCTGGCACTTAAGAGGTTAAGTCGAGGCCAGCCACCTACCTAGCAATACTACTTGTGTTCTGTCCCTTTGATACGTCTACCAACTATCTACTTGACAGCAGATCCTCCATTTTGAGACAGTTTGGGAATGGCCTGGATTCAACTGGAACGTGTACAGTCAGTACAGCCAAAACAAGTGAACTTCACAAAATTCATTGTTTTTTAATAATGGTGTAATTGAAGTATCATGCAACGACAGATTTGGGACAATCTGATTGATAACTGGCAACAGAATGGTCTTCTGATTTAAATATTCCAAATGTTATGACTGCTAAGATTAATAAAATCCATTGCTTGTTCAATTTTCAAACCTCTGTAATGGTAATCAAAGCGGCCACTCAGTCGGAAATAAGAACAGCCCTTCAGTCCTCCATTAAACAATGTGGAGAATGCAAAGATAATGATTCTGGGAAAGGAAGGACATGCACCTGTGAACAATACATAAAGAAATAATTCAACAAAATGATTATTACAATTCGATTACAGGTGGCAAATACGAGCCACCAGGTACAATGGGTGTGCTTTGAGCTTGTTTAAAGTGAATTCATCTGTCTTTGATCCCCTGGTTCTATATTTGGAGGGTTACACAGAGCAGTGGCTAAGATTAATTCTAAACCTTCCAGCCATCACCTCTTTTGTTTTGCTTTATTTGTCACCTCTTGATTACCAGTAGACACATGGAATGGAGTACACGCTCATATACAGTATTGGATGTTCAATATGGCTTCTGGTGGGGATAAGAGGCAGCAAGACAGGGAGCACATCTCTGTCTCATAATTAGCAAGTACCTTATGTGCCACAAACAAAGGAATCTCCTTAGCTTACACTGCTTTCTCATCCTCCCGTGAATGTGGCAATAGAGCTCAGCACGCCATACTCCCATATGCCTTGCTTCTGAGGATCCCAGCATGCCATACTCCCATATGCCTTGCTCCTGAGGATCCCAGCACGCCATACTCCCATATGCCTTGCTTCTGAGGATCCCAGCACGCCATACTCCCATATGCCTTGCTCCTGAGGATCCCAGCACTCCATACTCCCATATGCCTTGCTCCTGAGGATCCCAGCACGGCATACTCCCATGTGCCTTGCTCCTGAGGATCCCAGCACGCCATACTCCCATATGCCTTGCTCCTGAGGATCCCAGCACGCCATACTCCCATATGCCTTGCTCCCATATGCCTTGCTCCTGAGAATCCCACCACGCCATACTCCCATATGCCTTGCTCCTGAGGATCCCAGCACGCCATACTCCCATGTGCCTTGCTCCTGAGGATCCCAGCACTCCATACTCCCATATGCCTTGCTCCTGAGAATCCCACCACGCCATACTTCCATATGCCTTGCTCCTGAGAATCCCACCACGCCATACTTCCATATGCCTTGCTCCTGAGGATCCCAGCACGCCATACTCCCATATGAATATACTGGCTGGGAAGCACAGTGAATGATAAACAACTGTTAGGTTTGGAGCACAAGGAGGGTGGACCCAGTTCTTGCTGAAGGGTATGAGACAAGAATGAATAGCCTGAATACACGTCGACTTCAGACTGCCTCTAACGTTCACGGCATGGGCACGCATTGTATGCCACTGGTACTCTACGCGGATCATGCAGCCCTAATTACCAGAACAGGTAACGCCTTATAAACATTGAGATTAAGCTCTTAAAATTAGTTCAAACAATTCCAACCTAATGCTAAATAGACACTAGTACAATGATTGCCCAAAATGCATCATAGGGCAGCTACTGAAATGGGTTACAGATCACTATCAGTATTTGGGCATAACATTTGCCAGCTGGGTCTCTGGACAAGCACAGGTTAGCGTGGAGGCCATTCAGGTGAGGCAAGCACATAGAGCAATTGTTTAAGGTGTGGCCACTCTTTTGGTGGTTACCCTACACATTCTCTATGTGAATGTTTAAAGGAATATATGTAAGCGCCATGACTTGATAAAGACACCTGCTGTGCTCTGTGGCTTTCACTACTGCAGGACCTCTAGAGAGGTCAGTTGACCCTTAATGGGTTAATCCTTATTTTACCTCACCTAGGTTTTCATATCGAAACTGATAACATTTTCCACACTCCTCCTACTGAGTCACTGGGATTACTGGGAAGGAAGGGGGGGGGGGCTGGTGGAACTGTGCGTGATAGGGCCTGGGGAGGTTTGACCGAATGCACCTTCAGCGCCTGGAATCCTGGTTATATTGCACCTTGAAGATATCAACATACTCTGCACCTTCGTCCACTCCGTTTCACCTGACATTACCAATATGCGTGTCCACAAAAAGGAGTGACATCTAATGACTGTTGGTCCTCAGGTAAATCTCTACAGAACCCCCCAAAGGCAATACTAGTATTTCCCTGACAGCTATTGCCTCTAGATTGCAGTGTTGTTGCTCTGTCAGCAACACTAAGGACACAAGCAGCCCAGGCCAGACATTTCCATCTCGCACATTCCATTTCGTTTTAGTTTTCAATGGCACTGCTCAGAATTGTCTAGTACATGGCTTCTTATTATAGAGAGCTGAGGAGCCAAATCGTTCAGCTCTTCCAGTTTGTTTGTAACTGCCATTACTTGGTGTTTCTGTGTTGGCCATTGCCACCACTCAAATAGGGTTGGATCCAAGAACCGGGACGAGGCCTCACTTACCTTCAGTTTACGACGTGCATTGAACTCTTGGAGCTTCTTCTGAGCAGTGTCCATATGTGCAAAATTAGCAGCCTTTCCGGTGACCCAAGGGTGCTGTAATGCTTGCTGAGTAGTCAGACGTTTTTTCGGATCAAACACAATCAGTTTTTTAACCTGTAGGTTTAAAGAGAGAATTGTTAAGAAGCATACATATTCCTGATTATACTGTGCACATTAACCTGTGTGGGAGAAAATACAGCACAGGTAGTTTTCTTCAAATGACTGACCATAGAAAGTCTAAAAGAGCAAGAGACATTTCCTGAAATAGTTTGTTTTGTACAGGAGATTTCTGCCTCTTGCTCACTGCCATGATGGGCGCTCCTGTAAAGTGTGAAATGCAAAATGCGTGTGCACCCAAGAACATTTTCCAACAGGGTAATTTCTAAGGCCGTTTAAGCTAAATTGGGTTGTTAATGATGAGGGCAGGCTGAGAACCAAAAAGGTACTTTCTACGAACAAACACTGGAACACTTAGAAATACACCAGCTATTGGACCAGGCACAAGTCGGCTTCAGATCTATGACATGGACAGAGACAGCACTTCTCTCTATCTGGGATGGCCATAGACCAGCGCAATTTCTAACACAAACTCGGCACTGATACTACTTGACCTCTCCGCACCGTTCAACACAGTCAGCCACAACATCCTCATCAAGAGACTGGAAGAAATGGCAATCACTGACACAGCGCTGCTCTGTATTCAATCATTCCTATATGAAAGAACAGAAACAGTATGGATAAAACCATTCAGATCCACGCCACGGGAGACCAGCTGTGGGGTACCCCAATGATCCTCCCTATCCCCATTCCTCTTCAACATCTACTTGACTCCACTAATCAACCTCATCAAAAGGCACAGCCTCACCTGCTGCAACTATGCAGATGACACCCAAATCATCTACAAAACCGAAGATGTACAAGAGGAGAACATAACGCTAGTAGATTGTCTGAAAGAACTGTATGAATGGATGAACACAAATAGTCTCAAGCTCAACCCAGGCAAGACAGAAATCATGATTATATACAAAAACATGGATAGCAACCAATACATCCCATGGTCCACAGAACCAGGAACATCACCCACGCCATCAAAAATAATCAAAAACCTTGCAATTCTAATGGACAACAAGCTAACTCTGGAACAGCAAGTAAACGCAATAATCAGGAAATGCTTCTTCCACCTACAAACGATCAAAAAGATCCTATCGTTCCTCTCCTTTATGCGTAAAATACTAGCAATCATCTCCCTCATCATGTCCAGGATAGACTACGCCAACAGCCTTATACCTCGGAATGCCGAATTATCTACTGAAGAAACTGCAACATATACAGAACGCAGTGGCCACAATTCTAAAACTCTCATGAAGGCACCACATCACTCCTGCATTAGAGATGCTATATTGGCTACCAGTCAAAAAATGTTTCACATTCAAAACAATGTGCATAACACACAGACAATGCATGGCCAAGGAGCAGAATTCCTGCAAAAGAGAATCATCATTTACCAGCCGACCAGAACACTCAGATCCAGCAACTGAATCTGCCTGGAACCTAATCCGTAAACAAGGAAAAAACTTGGTGGATCAGCATTCACTTGCATAGCCACAAAAATTTGGAACTTCCTCCTGAGAGAAATACAAAACAAGAAGGACGATCTAAAATTCATAAAACTCTTAAAAACCTGGCTCTTCAACTCAGAACCAGATGAAAACTAATGAACAACACCCACACCCCTCAGAATGAACACACATAGACGGAGGACTAGACTGCACCATGACAAGTGCAGGGGGGTGGAGAGACTTCCGAATGGCAGCGAGACCCGGGTGCACCCATTCCCATGGAGGGCTCTACTGTAGGCTAACGTGAGAGATGGGAGCATCCTAGGTTGAACCACAGACAGAGGGCATAAGGGTTGAAGGGGACAGAGTGGCGACTGCGCAGATAAACCACAGGGCCCAGGTAGCTTACAGGCACAGGGAAGAGCCACCCCCCTCAAGGGGCCCCAGGGAGGCGATGGCAGTTGCACACCAGGATATGCCACGGGCCAAAGCGGTATAGACAGCCATTAGTATAAACACGGGGGAAGGGTGGGGGAGTCATCACCACTAAATAGCCTTGCAGACAACACACAACCCGGCAAAGAATATAGGAGGTAGACCCCCTCCTAGCTCACCACAATATGCAACACTGGCAGGGACGTGTACCGCAGATAGCCAAAGTGGAGGAGGTACGATGGAGCACCAGCACTAAAAAACCCACTAAATCACTCATCCCTCTGCTTACACCTCACAAACTCTAAACAAAACACAACCATACCTATATTGCACAACAAACTGCACGCACTTCACCACACCGCAAACACAAAACAAACCACACATAGCCAGACACAACAGCATACGACAACTACCGACCGAAAAATCACACCTACGACAGCAAACAGTGTAAACTGAACTGAAGCTGCCAACTGCACATCACAGCTCTCTTGCACTTTTTCCTGCTACTAACTTACCCTAATATCTTGCTTTTCAGATATGCAAGAGCACCAGGAAACCACTCCAGTGGTGATAGTAACATATAAGCAAAAAAGCCTGATTGCATGCTTCAAAAAGACACAAATCTAAATTTCACATTTTATTGCCTCTTCTATAGTTGAAGACATGTGGAAAAATGTACAGGGAAGTCCGAACTGGGCCCATAAAGAAAGAAGGTCCAGACCTTTGGAGTGTTTGTCACTAAAAGAAATCTGCAGGTTGCAGAACATTGATTGGAGAACATAACGCCAACGCAAAAGTCTGGGATTTCATTACAGTTATGTCCCTGTGTCCCAAGCACATAGCAGGATGCACTTGAGTATTATAGAAAACTGTATTCCTTTTCAATGACTGTACCTGCTATCTATTTTGTTAAACTAAAATAATGTGAAATGCATTAGGTTTCCTCCGCCACTGAAATTGTGCCTAGTTTTGTGTGGTTTCGCACAGAGCATGGTGTTTCGTTCCCATGTAAGTTTTGTGTAGCTCGACGAGAAAAATTGGCACTGGTCTTTTTTTTTTTTACCCATGCTACTTTCGTGCAGTGACAAGAGAAAATGTGTGTAGGATTCCTGAACTGTGCTTTTTTCACACACTGCAACAGGAAACTTTGTGCCGTTTTTCTATTTGTGATATTCTCGCGCAGCGAAACGGAAAACCTTCTGCAGGTCTTTTTTAGATCAGTGCTAGGTTTGCGATATGAAAAACTTTGTGCAGGTCTTTTTCGATCCATGGTAGTTTTTTGCCTTGTCATGAACAACTTTGTGCGGTTTTCCATGATCCATGCTAGTTTCACACAGTGACACAAGAATCTTTGCGTAGGCTTATTTTAGATCTGTACTAGTTTCATGTTGCAGCACGAGAAACCCAGCACTTTTTTTATTTTAACAGTGCTAGGTTCCTGCAGAGGCACGAGACTTCATGCAGCTCTTTGCAATTCGTACTAGGTTCACGCAGCGGCCTGAGTAACTTCATGCCGCTCTTTTGGATCCATGCTAGGTTAATTTATTTATGTATTGGTTATTTATAATGCGCACTATACAGCAAAAAGCATCAAGACAGGGAGGGGAGGGATAAGGAAAAACATTATAAAAAAAAAAAACTTTCTTAAAAGGTCTTGAAACATTCGGAACGTGCAAGTGCTATGACATGAGAGGGGAAGTGCAGGAAGGGGAGGAAGGGATGAAAAATAGCAAAACACGTTCCTACTAGGTCATGCAACGATTCGGATCATACAAGTGCTGGGACATGAAAAAGGGGCAGAGGGGACGAAGGGAAGTGCAGGAGGGGAGAAAGGGGAGCAGTACAAAAAGGCAAAAAAGTTAAGTGCAGGTACAAGTAGGTAAAATGCATTATGAAAACCATACATGCAATTATGACAAGCAGTGAATGCAGACTGAAAAAGCCTCGCCTCATGGCATGATGGGCTACATCAGTCATGCAAACAAGCAATTATGACTAAGCAGGTATAAAATGACTGCATACTGGAAAAGCCTTGTCTCATGGGATGAGGGGCTACATCAAGCATGGAGTAGACAGAGAAAACAGGCAGGAGGAGGATACAATAATATAATCCAAAGGTAAATAGGAGTAAGTGAGCTAAGTAGGCATGAGCAGCTTTGCGCCACTCTTTTATTTATTTATTTATTTATTTAATGAATTTAGTTGAATTTAATCAACTTTTTTCAATTTAAGACAAGAATTTATCAAAAGGTTTATATATATAATACAGTAAATTATAAAACATGCAATCATAAGACCCTACAGATCACACCAAATGTCAAACCATCAATTCTAATGCTAATAGTTACATTTGGGTTTTGCATTATTAAACGATTGATAAGGCAATGAACAAGTATGACAATCACTGATCCAAATAACAGATATCGTTAGGAATCGAACTATTTTAGTAGATTTAAGGCTCGCAGAAAGTTAATTGTGGCCAGTCTTATACTCATACAGTGGGTAATGGAAATAGAAAGCCATCTATGCTCATGTCTCATCTGGCTAAAGTAGGGCAAATGTTTACTAAAGTGACTTTGTCTTAAGTTCATAAGTTTAGGACAGTCCACAATAACATGCTCCAAAGTTTCAATAGTTGTTCCATTATTGCAAAAACGGCATCCTGAAGATTCCTCTGGGATTTCTTTCCAACGGGCTTGAATTTCACAGGTAGGACATAAATTAAAACGCATGCGCAACAAAGCATTCCTAACAGCAGGAGAAGGAGATTTGCATAAGTAGAAGGCCATGTCTCTATAACGCTTTGCTGAAAAAACAGATGGATCAAAATCTTTATACTTCAAACACAGATCTCTAGTGTCAATCCATCATGTAGAGTTTTTTCTTAGCTCTATCAGGATCGGTGACAAGGGTTTCAATAGGAATGTCTGCATTTAGTAGTATGGTAAGGATGTTTTTAGACCATGTTTTCGGAAACAGATGAGAGGAAGACATCAGGTAACTGGCAACTGTAGCTAAAGTTGATTTATCAAGAACAGATAATAGACATTTTCTGAACAAGCTGCATAAGCGCCAGTTATACATTGCCAAAAGTGAGGTCAAACCCACTTCATATCGAATGATCGGGCCTGGAATGCATTGTGGCAGATTTAGAATAGCACGCCAAAATCTTGCTTTCAAAGCATGTAGGAATACTGGATCAATTGCACTGTATGTCTCTAGACCATATAAAATGGTAGGGATGACATTCTGAATCCAGAAGATCAGAGCAGGTTTAATGGAGAATTTCCCAAATTTATGCATAATGAGACGAGTCTGGCGGATTGCTGCGAGAATTTTAACTTCAATTATCATTAACTGAGAATGAGCGTTCGACGATCCGTCAAATAGGATACCCAAATATGTGTAATTGGGAACCACCTCTAGACTTATGTGCCACTCTTTTTGATTCATGCTAGGTTCATGCAGCAGCACGAGAAACTTTGTGTCACTCTTCGATTCATGCTAGGTTCACGCAGTGGCACGAGAATCTTTACGCTGCTCTTTTCAATACGAAGGGGTGGCAGAACGGTGGATTACGGCAAAACGGAGCAAAATGTTGCAGACTCCAATTTACCCAGATGTGGATGTGGATCATCTAGAAGTCGTTGGGGGCTTGATCTTCCAATGTTGTGTCTGTTAAGAGGTGCCTAGGAGTTGCAAGTTTAAGGATCGGTCTGGTCGGTGCAGCTGCAAGCTGCAACCTTCGTCAATGAAAAACGCATGAACCACTGCCTCTTCAGGACACTTCACAGGTCGAAGGAGGTTGGGCTCCAGTGATGGTCTCCACACACAGGGGATGACAGTCATCCTTCCAATCGTGGTCACAGAAGCTGGACAGGATCCCATGATGCTGGGACACAAACAATTGGGTAGAATGCGACATGTGGCACAAGCTGGTGACCACCAAAGTTAGTGAAACGCAACACTTCTGGTGAGGTAGTCCAGAAGAGAGCTGATCAGTCCACTGGGCAGTCCAGGGACACTTCCAAAGGCTCAGAAGGGCAAAATCCTGGAGAAGGCATTGAGACTAGTTGGTCCCACCAGTCCAAGGGCTTAAGTACCGCTCAGAGCCTCTAGAGAACAGCAGAGGAGCAGGGTTTAACCGGTCTGGCTACTGGAAGAGATGCTGGGCCACTTCAGGAGTCATCTTTGGATCTTCAGCAGGCTGCTCTTCTTTGAGGGATTATTGGCACCAATGATGATCAGAAGTAATGGCTACAGGGGTCCCCTTCATATCTAAAGTCCAAGCCCACCAATGGTAAGGATACACACACACACACACACATCATCTACAAAGCAGTCACGAGTAGCACACCAGCGTATCTGGCGGCTAAGATCCACAGTACACGCTCCTCACACAGCAAATCTACCAACCGACTTGAATCACAACTTGTCCGCAAAGAGAGGACCCACAAACAATCATTCTCTTGTCATGCACCCACCTTCAGGAACTCTATCCCGGTGTCGACTCAGAATGCCCTCAGAATTCTCCAAATTCACAAATCTCCCAAATCATGGCTCTTTCAACAACACCTGACCAAGGACTAATTCCAATAGATGCACATCCTAACGCACAGACCTCACAGCACTGAGCTACTGTTAATAGATGGCAGCCCAAATGTTTGCTACCCACACTCTGTACAGCGCTCCACTGCTCTCGAGCTAGGTCCAGACAATAAAAATAATAATAAAATGAAAACAAAAATGTGTAAAAAGTAGGGTGATTCAAATGTTCCCCCACTTGCACTGCAGGGTTATGTGTACAGTGTTCAAAAGCACAACAATTCAAAAGGTATACATAGTTTCCTAGTACTGGTAGTCAGAAGGACTGATCAGTTTCCCCATAACAATGAACACAAGGAATGGGAAGTGAAGCTAAAAGCTTTACTTCCTTTCAAAAGGTTAGGACAGGATAAAACAGAAGAAAAAGAATGAGGTTCCATAGGAAACTATGGAAGGAAAGTTGCAAAAAGAGACCTCTTTCATAACACACAGGTGAAATGCACAAGGGCTAAATAAATATGACAGGCATTCAAATGTTCACGTTTATGGTTATCGAAACTCATCAGGCACAACTATGTAAGTTCATGATACCACGGACATCATAAAACCATGGTTATCTGTAGCCTGTTCCTTTGATCCATTTACCATCTTTGGTTCTCAATTATAAACTGGTCAAAATGATGGACAAAACATGGTTATCCAGGGACTTAAAAATGGGGCATAGTGGGGAATATTTTCAAAAGATATGTCTTCGACTCTCTCCCGCCCCACTCCAGCCCAGAAATATCTACTTTATAAGTCATGCTTTCAAACACTGATTTGTGACTTGATTTGGAACCCTCAATAGACGTCTGTATTGCTGAGAATTTCACAGGGAGATGTCAGCCTCATCACGATTTGGGCGGTAGTCCTTAAATGCGGCGGCAATGGTGTTTCTGCTGCATTTACCACTCTTCCTAATCTCGAGTCCGGTGTATTTACCCCCAGCTAAGAGCTCCATGTAAGGCTCCATAGTTTTCTGGCGTGTTTAGGCAATTGCCGCTGGTGGTATTACCGCACAGTAATCGCACCAAAAATTCCCCATTAGGTCAAATACACACAATGTGGAATGGGGAGTAACGTTTAGCGGCCAACCCGTGATTCGGTGATAATACCGCCAGACGGGTGGGCGCTGACGGAACTAAAGTTGGCCGGTATCCCAGTCAGGATACTGCCCAAATCGTGATGAGGCCCACAGAAATAAACAGGCCATTATCTGTGAAATTATACCAGACCTGATCTTGATTTAAAAACAGCCATGGAAACTGGGGTTTGCCAGTGGTTTAATCTTTAAGGCAAAGAGATGAAATGTCAGTTCAACAGGGGCATGTGTGTAATGATATGACGTGTCAATTGATGTTATTAGTAACATGTACTTTTAATATATGTTGTACAACTTTAAATGATTGTAGTAAAGTTAAAGTTTCGAGTACCTTTCGATGTAAGATTGTGGCAGTGGTAATATATTTTGATGATGGCATCATTGAACATATTTACAGTGCACATTTCCATTGGTTGCACGACCTACATTACTGGTCATGCTGTGTGATAAGAGAGACGATTGTACCAGACTCCTGCAGAGTTCCCCTGCTGAAGACTTCTCCTAGATGCGTGGAAGCGACAGCTAATCACAATGGAAAGCAGTTGGACAATGGCACAACTAAGCTAGTGTTGAATGATGGACAAGTACAATTTTGGAATTTGCCATTTGGCAGATGATTCCGAGCTCTGGTAGTGGGTTGATAACCAATGCACTGTGGAGGTGGGTGTACCAGGAATCAGGAAAACAACTAAGTGTGGAATGTGCTATAAAGCTCAGGTACACTCAGAAAAACTACTGTGAAATGTGTACTGTATCCAGTGACATACTTCAAACTGGCACTTCAACGTCAGAGTGTGAAAACTTAATTTCTGTGTCAAAGTCAACAAGTAGACGTTCACTGGCAGTCATCACCGAGCCATTTCAAAGTAGACTTCCTGTACAACAGTGCTTGTTCGGAGAAGATTCAAGCAACATAGGCAGGAGCAACTGCAGAGCTAATTGGGGCATGGGGCACTTTCCTTCCATGTCTCAGCACCCAACTCCAACTCTGATAAATATTCTTTGAAGAAATGACCACCAGAGGCCATACCCTTGCAAGAAGAAGTTTGGCTCTGTAAGATGATTCAATTCAACACTACAGCTAAGTCAATGCCTAGTCTGGGATACTGAATGGAAACCCTTATTGATATATCTTTATGTCCAGTTCATGAGTTCTGGATGACTACCCCTATATAACACCCCTCTCTTAGAATCCCCCTGACCCCACTGAGCCAAGAAGTAGTTCTGTTTTGCAAGTTTAAAAGGTTTATTTGAGAAATAAAACAAAATATAGATACCACGCTTTTATAATAAATTAATAATCGATATCGCCCTTATAAATATAATGTTAATCAACAATGGGTAATCTGACACTAGCACACTTCTTTATAATCAATGAGGAGTTAGTATAGGATGGATAAAGTAGCAAAAATACTTTTATGATTTCAAGGGAAAAGCAATGAGGAATAAAATGCAGTACAGAAATACTTGATATGATTTTAGCAAAAGATAAGATAATCACTTTTTCTCTGGCAAATCACCTCCCTCCCCTATGCAATGTAAGAAATGGAAGGAGATGGAAGTAACACACACAGTTCTCAGGAATGCATTCAAATACAATACGAAATTCAATTCCCACCCCAGAAAGCTTAGAGAAAACCGGTATGAGTTTTAAAACACAGGCCCAAGTGCTTTGAATGTGGTGGCAATGAAGTGAGAAATATGCTGAAAATGCTTTTAATTCCCTTTAGGAGGTTCAGGGTGAGTGAGAGATACTTGGGATGAGCTCAGGCTCACTTTAGCAATGATTCAGGGATGGTTATTAAGAGGCAAACACATTTTTAGCAGAGGAAAGCAAAAAGCTGCTATCTTTTTACAGGTAAAGAAATCAGGCCAAATCACAAATCGCGGCAAAATTTGCGAGTGCGTGAATCGTGATTACGGCAAAAGTATAAGGAGTAGCGTTCGTTGGAAAGCTTAGATTCTAAGCTTTCAGCTGAATTTCGTTCCTAGCCCAAACGGTTCCAGAGATACGGACGATTAAATAAAGGTAGTTTTTCGGATTTAAAGTAAACTCAAAATGACAGGTGACAGCTTGCAGCTGCAGAATTGACAGGTGACAGTTGTGCAGCTTTAAAAATGACAGATGACACGATTTCTAGGAGGCAGTTCTACTTAGGTTAAAATAGTTTGGATTAGATTATTTTAACTAAGAGATTGGTTCTGCACAGTTCTGCTAGGTACTCACAATATAAATTTGAAATAGGCCTCGCCATGGATCTGGTCAGGTTTTGGACTGGACTCCGGTTCTGGTCTCGGCACTTCACAGTGATCTGGGTCAGCTCTCTGGTTCTGCTCACAGCGGTCTGGGTCAGCTCTGCTCTGCTGGTCTAGCCTCTCTGGATTCTGGATGTAACACTGCTTTCTGGGTACTGCTACAGGTTCTTGCAAAAGAATTCAGACAGCTCGCCCGGCTGTGGAATAATTTGCAAATGATTTTAAGGTTGCTGAGGCCTGCTGAGAAGAGTTCTCAGTTTGTGGGTTTAAGCCCTTGCTTTAAGTTCTGAAGTAAAGTTCTGGTCTTTGGAGATTGATGGATATGAAGTCTGTATCTGTGGATGTGAAGTCGTCGGTCAGCATGCTCCGCAGCAAATGGAATTGAAGGTCTCTACCTGTCCCAGCAGTCTCTTTTTATGTGTTTTGAAAATGGGTGTGTGCCTGGGCCTAGCTAAGCCTGCCCCTCTCTACTTGTCATTGGCCCAATTCTCCCCTCTCCCATGATTGGGGGAAGGAAATGTACTGTCAGCATGATGAAGTCTGTTTATGGGTCAGAGGATCCTCCCCTGGTCAGTTTGCCCACAAATCTATATTTGATTCAAATACATCCTTCCCAGATATACAATTTGTTGAAATTACATGTGCACATTATATATTCCTTATGGTCTATGCTTGTCCGCCTCTGATCTTCCTGGGGGCTTGCATTCAAAAATGACAACATTTTGCGCTTTTTAACTGGTTTTGCAATATCGGACATTTACCCAAAATTACACACATGTGCGCAAGGAGTATGGACATTAATTGATGAAGTGTCAGATTTTTAACATGCAGACATTTGGAGTGAGACCCTATTTTCCGCTAGCAACCCCCCAGAATACACCACAGGGTCCTAATGCCTCTCAAAATGTTCACAGAAAAATCACAAAAATAATGATAATACTTATATAATTCTGACAAGTCCGCACTATGAGTTATCTATCTTTTTAAAATTATGCCCTGGTCAAAAAGGGGTGTGGCTTCCCACATCACAGGGTGGAATAACTGGTTTATCCACTTCCCCCAAGCTCAGCTGCTAGCAGAGGCACTGCCCCTCCCAGTTTCCCCTAAGAGGAAGCCACTTTACGGCCCCCCAATATAACATTTGCCTGAGTCCAGGACAGGCCTTTGTTCAACTCCCTGTAGTCCCCAGCTGCTCCACCCCTAATCTAATCAGAGAGGTGACAACTCCTTTTGGCAAGGGGAGTGGCTGAGCAGGTTTCAACTCCTGTCGGGGGTAGTTGTCAGGCAGAATCCAGTTTCATTAAGCCAGGTTTCAGCTAAATGTCACTTTTTGTTCCTAGTTTTCTACATTCAAATCAAACTGACAATTTTTACATATACATTAAATAATTACTTCCTCCAAGTCATTTCAGAATATGGTTTTACATTCTTCCACCTCTTAGCAAGTCTTTCCTTGGTCTGGTTTTGTTTCATTTGTGCAGTTTTACACAAAAGTCTGGTGGTTTTAAAACGCCGGCTTTCTGATAGTGGTGAGTACTGGTAATGCGACCATTTTTGGGATTTAGAAAATGAATTCCCCACAGTTCTAGGTTGCTTTTTTTGCAATCAGCATTGCCATTCCCAATGGTTTCAGGCTACTGTGTGTGTAGCCCACTGGTGGTTTTAGGCAGTGCCCTCCTGTGCTCACAACATAGGCAAAAATGGGTGGCAGCCTATTCTTCATGTTTTCCCTGTGCACTCTCTGGGGAGTTCTGGCCATCATGATGTTTTCCATGCCAGTACTGCACAGTTTTATTGTAGGGCTTGGATGCATGGGTAAAAACTTCCCACAGCTCATCCCAGAGCCCACATATAAAGAGTGCAGAAGACATTTCTCAGCTGCCTGGAATAAGCTCAATATGTATCCTTAATTCCCACTCGTTAGATGTCCAGACTTGATACTAACTGCAGATCTTATTCCCATGAAAATGGTCAAGTTGATCACATAAGGCTTTTATTTGCTAGCGGTTTTGGCAGATGTAACCGCAATAAGACATATGGGGCCTCATTACGAGCCATCTTTTAGTGCAAAATGAAGTGACGGAAACGATTTTCCAATCCGCCATGTCTATATTGCATGAGGAAATGAGTACACTGTACCCTCGGTATCATCGGGTTTGGGGTGGAGACCCTTGCAAGTTTGCAAAGAGGATGCTCTCTTTCACATTCATGATTAAGAAGAATGTGCATGTCACCTTGCAGGTGAATCATACATTTGCACAGGTGACCATACACCTGTGCAAATGATGTGCCTGTTGGCCCCCTTCAATGCACTGGTCACTGGGAACGCATTTATGCATAATTGACTCATCAATAGCTTGGCGTCATAAAAGTTGAGAAAATGGAGACAAAAAATGTAATCCACATTTTAGGGATAGACATGCAACATGTACAGCAGTTGTTCACACAATTGCTGACTGTGTTAGAAAGCAACATGGTGGGGGTCAGAAATTAACCTTCTGTGTATAGCACACACCCCTTCATCTGCTTCAAATTGGCACAGGGCGATGCTGTCCATTAACTTGCATTTTTTAACTGGCACATTCAATAATTGACTATTTCTGGGTCTCATGCAACTTACTAGAGGAGGATACAACCCTGACAATAACTGAGATGCCATCTAGCGATCACAATCTTATGCGTCTATCTTGTATCGTAGAGTGGCAATCTGACTGTAGCCTATTTAAACCCTCTATCTCTGTCAACGCGGGAGGAAATCGCCTGCGGATTGATGGACCAATGATCGAGAAAATAGGCCAAAAATTTCACCAGGACACAGCTTTGTCCGTGAACTATACTCCTCTATTATATGACTTTGTCACCTCTAAACCCCATCTTTTGAAATCGGGTACAAAGTACAAACATATATTCTCAGCAACATTGTCGCAAGAAAAAAAGGCCATGAGACGCGATATCCGCGCGATAAAAAAATCTAGTTCCGCCACCAGCGACAACAACTCGATTCAAACAAAAATTTGTCAGCGGCGTCGACTATATCGTAATTGGCTAAAGTCGCAGAAAGTAATCATCTAACAAGAACGAGCTGAGGAACTAATGAAGGAACTGATCACTAAGAATTCCCGTGAAATCTGGGCAATCCTGAATACAGGCAATGTCCGGCACTCTTCCATGATGTCAAATGTAATTGATGCCGGAAAATGGGAGCAACACTTCTCAAACCTCTTCGGTAATCCATCCCTGGAACCATCAACCGTCCCTGACCTCGGTGTAACTTCATGGGACTTGAGTATCACCAAGGAGGACATTGAGTTAGCAATACGAGCCTTAAAAAGTTCACATGCTGCTGGTCCTGACCTAATATCCAACATTATGCTCAAGGAAAATGTTGAACAGTGGTCAACGTTTATTGAAATGCTGTTCCTGCGATTGTCTGCATCAACGTCGATTCCAGATTCCTGGCATGAAGCGATTATTGTGCCAATATACAAAAAGGGCAATCGGGCTGATCCTGCCAACTATCGCCTGATTGCCCTGTTGGACACAATAGGAAAAATCTTCGCTTCATTTCTATGCCAAAAACTTGCAAGATGGTCAGTGTCCAACCACATCTTCGACATCAGACAAACTGGCTTTACCAAAGGTGTGGGTGTGGAAGTAAATCTCCTACTATTGAACATACTAAAGTTGGAAACTCTAAAGTCCAAGACCCATCTCTACCTGGTGTTCATCAATCTGAAAGGCGCCTTTGACAGCATTAATCGAGTCAAATTGTGGCAAAAATTGAATAACTGGAATTGTCCTCGCAACATAATTGATCCCATAAAAGCCCTTCATTCCCAAACCGCCATCCGCAATCAGGCTGAATGATCATGGCGCTCTATCTACCCAAATAACCACAACTAAAGGAGTAAAACAAGGGTGTCCGCTAGCAGCCGACCTGTTTAAACTGTTCATTTGTGATCTACCAGAGTTCAGAAAAAATCTAAGATGCTTTGCTCCCAAAATCAATCAAAACGAAATCGGCTGCATAATCTACGCCGACGACATGGTGCTCTTAGACCGTACCCAAATTGGCCTTCAGCGGCAGTTAACGAACTTACAAGATTATTTAAACATCAACGACCTGACCCTGAACACCGACAAGACAAAGGTTGTTATAATTGGCGAACGGGATTCCAAAAAACGGAAAGCTTTCTCGTGGAGAGTCGATGGGAAAGCCCTCGGGATCGTTAACTCTATTCGCTACCTGGGAAACACCTTCAACAAGTCCCTACATGAACACCATTGGAAACTTGACATAGAAAACAGAATGATACGACTTAACATCCAAGCGCGGCTGCTGAACAGAAATCACGGTAAATTCACTCTCACCCCAGATCTAACCTTCTACGCCCTAAAGGTTGTTCCAGCAATTACCTTTCGATCAGAAGCCGCATGGAATATTGACATTTTGTTTTGGCAGAAAATGGAAGGGCTTTTTTGGCGGCGAGTTCTTGGTCTACCGTCATACATTTCGATGGTTCAAATAAGATACGAACTATCCTTGAACCCGCTTCACACTTGCGTTTTGTGGAAATCACTAAAGGCTCTGCGCAAGATGTGCCTAACTCCAGTGACTCCAGCTTTCCAAATCTTTTGCACGCAACCAGGCCAGAGCTCATCGAAGCTACTAGATGAGTGGAAAGAGATGATGATCTCAATTCTAACTGCTGCCGATATGAACCTAAATGACTTAATCATGCGCCCCCAAGTATCAAAAAAGAAATTTGAACTCTGGTGCTGGATCCAGAACACTGATTGTCGCAATCATATGCCGACTACTTTAGATTCCGGACCTGGCGCCCACAAACTAAACGTGCCAAGCATGTATCTGACAAATTGTCCCTCTCGTCATCACAGGGCCCAATTTTTGAGACTCCGCTTAAACGCGCTCAAAACAAAATAGATGCTGTGGCGTCGATATATCAATGAAGGAAGAGATAATATGTGTCGCTTCTGTAATAGTGATACAGAAACAACTGAACATCTGTTAACAAAGTGTGAGCGGCTCACAGCACAGCAAACTCTGCATCTAAGCGAATTTATGCCTGCAGCAGAAGGAAATCGAGACTGGTGGACTTATGCCAGTGCTGGACACTGCATTAAATTGAGCTGTGCCGTAGTAAATTTTTTAGATGCACTATGACTTGATAAACTGTGATTATCTAGCGATTCATATATCTATTTAGGCGTATAACACGCTTTTTTTTTACGAACATGTTTTTTTTTATCAAATTGTGACGAGCAACAACCTGTAACAAAAGCTCGAGAACTCAATGTTTACATTGAGTCCTTCAGGCTGAAGTTAATAAAAATAAAAAAAATAAATAAATAAATATTAACTTGCATTTTAAAGCCCAGCCCGTTTGTGAATAGGGCATGCTTTTATGATACCCCCTTGAAATTTCGAGCTGGAGCAATTACGTGTCAGACCTTAAAAGCAGCATCCGTGCACGCATTCAGAGGACGTTTGGGAATATGGTGTGCCTTTTGTGCCTTGGGCCGCCCCCATAACTTCATGAAAAAAGTATTGTGAATCAGCCTGTGTTACACAAGGGCAACATTGTAGCCTTCTTTATAGCTGTTATGGAAGACGAAACAACGTTAATGCGCATGCTTCACTGGTATTGGGGCTGGTGTAATTCTTTATCTGCTACTCGGTCAAAGCGCAAAAAAATAAATAAACAATTTGCCAAGTACTAAAAAGGTAATTGATTATAATTCGGTTCTTTAGGATGAGAAAGTGCCTGTCCCACCCTGCGTGTCCTTTTAGTTGCATTGCAGCCATTACAGTTTATTTCAGATTCTTAGGAATCCTGGCAAAGGAAGTCGTCGCAGGCTTCCACACAGTTGCCGTTTATCCAGGTGCATACATGTTACTCCAGGGGCCTGCAACATTTGGCTCTCCAGAAGTTTTGGACTCAAGCCCCCATGGTTCCTAGTCAGCATACTCAGCGGTGAAGGTTCATGGGAGTTAGGTTGCAGACCCTTGTGTTATTGGCTTGGAAACTGCTTCTCTACCTTTTGATGCCAAGGCTACACAAAGTAGTTTTTTCGATTGCTTTCCTGTAGGGCTAAAGATTGCTAACTTTACAGGTATTCCAACAGTATAGATTACAGGCTCCGTTAAATACAGACTGCCATGTTTTCAGGATTATAGAAAATAAAACTAATTTTGGAAGACTTACTATCAACAAGTAGAAGAGTATTCCCATAAAGACTACCAAGACACTACAGTACTCAACATCAGCATTTGTAATATGTTCCAACACGCGATGCGCCCCTTGCCAAAGTGCAGCACTATCTGGACGGCCTTGGCAAAAGGTTTGGCCATACCCAACATGTCGCATTTTCTGCTATCCTGCAGAGTAGGCACTCAATGTCATACCCAATATGGTGCTGAAAGTACACATATATATGCTTGCACGAAATTCATGAGAATGACATATATTTATTTATTTGATTCATTTATATACAGCAAGATCAATGCTCTTTTGATCACAAAAGAACATACAAAAGATAACAAATCGGATTTTCCAGGAAGCAGTGAGCTTGAGGGACATTCTGACCAGGCTGTGGAGGGGAGTAAATGGAACAGTCACTGGGGACAATACATAAGTGGATATACATAGATTAAGGACAACCAACATTGGACATTTTTAAGTGTAGGTAGGCGGTACGGCCAGCTATGCTTGGGATATGACTATGGATGCAGTATCAGCCAATCTCGGTCAGCAATGCCCCGATTTCCCAACACACTTTAATGCCACAAAGGTCCATCCTCCTAATCCAGCATACAACAAAATCTAACGGTAGGCAGAAAGGAATACGCTACCTCTGGAGCCATCTATGCCGTGGACCAGTATCCAGCCAAATTTTCGAAAACACATTTTCGAAATGCCATTTTGTGGAAAAAAAATGCAGAAAAAAAAATCCAAATGTTTTATTTTAATTTTATATGGTTTATTTTTGTTTCATTATTTTAAAAAAATGTCAATAAAAAAACAGTGGTTTGGGGGGGGAACCCCCTGTACCCCCATTTAAAAAATAAAATTAAAAAAACATACGAAAATCTTTTTTTTCAGCATTTTGGTGTCGAAAAAATGACATTTTTTGAAAATGTGACATTCGAAAAAAGTCACTATAAACCCTGTGGACCACCCACCACGATGAACCTTGTATGTGCTACATACATCCCCCTGCCGCCTCCATCCCTCTTCCTCCCACCCATCCTGAACAAACCACCCAGACACCAACACCACGATTCCCTCACCCCACAACTAACATGATCAGCCCTATTGGCAACAGCCCCAGATATCACTGCCACGACAACAGAACACACCCCTAGACATTAAAGTGTCAGAAATAAAATGACCCCACTAAATACCATCACATCACAAACCCTGCCCGCCTACCACTGATACCTTGCAACAATCCCCCCTTAGAATCCTGCACCCACCCTACCCTAAAACGAAAGGCAGAAATTACAGGTTAAGGACACGAACAGGCTGCCATACACTAGCACTCCCGCGCAGTTTCCGCAAATCACTGCCCACAGCCTCCACTACCCCGTTTAAGCAAACACTGCAACAGGCTCACACATATGCATGCCATTCACTATCAATAACTACAGTTGAATGGCCCACCTATACTGATATAATGAATGCATACCCTGTCAAAAATGCTGAGAAATGTATCTCCAATGCCCAAACTATAGATACAAACATATGCCTGAAGGAGGTCAATGGAAAAACATGCCTCTCTCGTCACTCCCAACTCACACACTGATGCCACGCACCCGCATTATGGGATCCATGCATCCACTTATGCTCTACCTAACCCAATAATCCTAAATAACATGTGCAACCATAATCCCGAGTTAAAATGGGTGCTCATCAACACCTGATCTCTCCCAGCCCACACGTCAACGACTTACCCAACACAACCTCGATGCCCTAGGCATATCGGAAATCTGGCTTCCAGAGGCATCCGCTCCAGCCCTCTCCCTTGTCCTGCCACCCAGATACACCATCTTTCGAAAAGACTGCCCTTCAGGCAGAGGGGGAGGGGTAGCCCTCATCACAAAGGAATCCCTACCCTTCAGACAAGTCAACTCCTCATTCGAAGGAAACAGTGACATCCTATCACTCAAACTAACCATTGCGTCCACCTGCACCATCACAATCCACATTCTCTATCGCCCGTCCGATCCCCTGGCTAACTTCCAAGAAAATCTCCTCCACGCCCTCAACGACAACATCAAAACCTCATCCAAAATTGTATTATTGGGAGATCTACACCTGGACCTCAATGACCCTCATGATACCCAGGCCTCCAAAGCTATGGAAACCCTAAACTTTAAGATTCACCTCAGCACCCCAACACATTCAAAAGGCTGCACACTAGACTTGGTAGCTGACCTCAACTGCCTCTTGACCATTAACTTCAACACACCCTGCCCCTGGTCAGACCACCACGTGATACACTTCTCCCCACCCCACCAAACCCAAGCCTTTGACTGTGCCACTTCCACCAGCTCTAAGGCTCAGTAGCCGCAAACTTAGCAAAGAACATCTCCTGCCACATCTAAACATCCCCAAACTCAATCAACCACTTCCTAGCGACCCTAGTAATCTCGCAGACATATATGCCTCCACCTTAACACTGGCAATCAACACCATCGCCCCCTCATGCTCCGGAAATCAAAACCAGTGAGACACTCAAACTCCTGGTTCACCCCGGAGCTACTAGAACTCAGCAACAAGAAAAGAAGGACACTTTCCACCTGGCAGAACAACCCCACTGAGTCCACTAGAGTCGAATTCGCCAAAACCTCCATAGAATATAAACAAGCAATTATCGAAGCCAAATCCTCCTGCTTCAACTCAAGAATTGCTGGTGCCAAGTCAGACACCAGAGAGCTGTTTTCCATCTTCAGAGAACTTGAAACCCCTGCCACCCCCACTCCCCGCAACTGTTCACCAAAGATGAAGCCATGTGCACCAACATCCAAACCGCAATGCTCAACAAAATCAACACTCTAAACAACAAAATCAGCTCCTTGCAGAGCGGCACAAACACACCTCTGCCCACCACATTTCAGCCCCTCGAGACATACTCACAAGAGGTCCCTCTGTTCTACTTCAAAGAGATCTCAGAACCGGACGTTATAGCGATCATAAAAGAACTAAAACCGCCCAAGTGCAAAGGGGACGTATGCCCAGTCTGAATTGTCAAAGGTTGCACGGAAGCTCTCACACCTATCATCACCAGCTTCATAAATGCCTCCTTGAACACAGAAGCGGTCCCCACTAGCCTCAAGGAAGTATGGGTGCACCCGCTCCTCAAAAAACCTTCACTGGTCCCCATCATCCCCAGCAACTACAGACCCATATCTACAGTCCCATTTCTCCTGAAAGTCTTACATAAAGCTGCATACCTTCAGGTTCAACAATTCCCCGAAACCCACCATATACTAGGTCTTTGTCAATCAGGTTTCCGCCCAGGCCATGGCACTGAATCAGCTCTGCCAGAACTTAAAAACCAAATAGATAAAATCAGGGACAGTGGTAAACGAGCCCTCCTCCTCCTATTGGATCTGTCAGCAGCATTCGACCTAGTAGACCACAAAATTCTTTGCCACCACCTCACTGCAGCAGCCCATTTCTCTCCTGCAGCGGCCAGTTTGATTGCCTCCTTCGTCAAAGAGAGAAGGGTAAGAGTGTTCTCAGAGCAAGCAAGTGCAGCCCCCAACCCCATCCCATGCAGAGTCCCTCAAGGCTCATGAATCTCCCCCACCCTATACAACATATTCACCAGACCCCTCTTCGACATCCTGGATGCCATCGGCACAGCCTACACCAACTACGCCGATGACACCGAAGTCCCCCTCCCACTCACAAGCAACTCTGATCAAGACTCCAAAACCCTCAACTTGATTTACTCCATCATCCAAGCCTAGATGGTAGACAACCAGCGTTGTCTTAACGGGGACAAAACCGAAATCTTGCTTGTCACTCCCCTTATAATGTTATGTTATGTTACTTTGCATTTATATAGCGCCTTGTATACCATTGGTATGGTCTGAAGGCGCTGGTAGGTTGAACGCCCTTGGGAATGGAAGTTCAGGTCAGTAGAGAGAGTAGAGAGAGTCAAAGGTGCATGTGAGTACCGGCTATATGTGCAGCTGGTGCGGTATTCGTGTAATAGCTGCTTCTTAGCGGTAGGTGTGGTGGTTGAGAGGTCAAGAGTATGTGTTCGTTCTGGCAGGATTTATCCAGACCGATTGTGGCTGCGTTAGGCCTGAGGAGAACGCCTGGCTGGGGGTTGCATAACCAGCAGTGTTTAGTTAGAGTGGTGGGGAGTACGAGGCAGATGTTGGTATGAGAACAGTTATACCGACTTGCGTCATAGTATCTCTGTGTTCTAATTGAGTGGTGGTGTAAAGAAGAGAGTAAGCGTGGTGACGTGAGACGGTGGGTTACATGCTCATTGAACGTTCCATGCATTCCAACCATTCCATGTAAGTCACGCAATTCTATGCACTCTAGTTCGCTCCATGCCTTCAAGTCCACTCCACGCACTCCAGTCCGCTCCACATGTGTTGTTTTATGGACTTGTATTTCACCTGTACCTTGGATTTCACCTGTACCATCCACATACTTCCCGGAACCTTTCACATATTACACCAGTACCTTCCACATACTTAATTTGTTCTGTCCACATATTTCACCCTTCCATCCACATATTTCATCCTTCCATCCACGAATTTCACCTGTTTCACCCGCATACGTCACCTGTTTCCTCCACATACGTCACCCGTTCCATCCACATACGTCACCCGTTCCATCCACATACGTCACCCGTTCCATCCACATACATCATTCGTTCTATCTACATTAGTCACTCATTCCTTCCACAAACTTCATCCGTTCCGTCCACTCTAGGCACTTAACGGCCCTAAGTAGTCATCCGCTCTATGCACTCATCCACTCTACGCACTCATCCGCTGTAGGCACTCATCCGCTCTGCATGCACTACGCATTCATCTGCTCTACGTACTCATCCTCTCTACACACTAATCTGCTCTATGCACTCACCCGCTCTGCGCACTCACCGCTCTCACGCCCCCTCCGCTCTCACGCCCCCCTCCGCTCTCATGCCCCCCTCCGCTCTCACGCATTCTTTTGCACTTACGCACTCGTCTGCTCCATATATTCATCTGCTCCATACATTCGTCTGCTCTACCCACTAATCTGACGCATTCATCCATTCTACACACTCCCCCATTCTTACTCACTCCTTCATTCTACACACTCCTTTTCTCTGCGTATTCCTCTGTTCCGCACACTCGTCGGCTCTGCGCATCTATCACTCTCTGCACACCGATCACTCTCTGCGCACCTATCATGTTCTGCATACACATCCGTCCTGCACACTCGTCCACTTTGTATGTCCTCAAATGTGAATGTCCTATGTTTTTGAAAAATACCAGTGTTTTACTACACCACTGCACTTCAAAATGAAACCCTTTTGTGCAGAAGAACAATTTCATGAGTAATCTGTGACCACCCACACAATGGGTTACCCACTCAGGGTGTAGCAGTGGTTACTCTTCAGCAGAGATCGACCTGACCTTGCTCATTCGTTTGTTGATATTATTGTACCAACCTGGGCAAAGCAAGGCAGTAACCAGGTACCCTTCCGAATACTGTGCAAGTGTGGAGCCATACGTTGCTTTTAGTCAAATTATGTAAGGCAACCTTACTCTGCATTTGGGCTAATTCTGTAATGCAGCCTTACTCTGCAATTGGCCCAACTGGGTAGAGTAGCCTTACTCTGCTTTTAGCCTAGTTGTGTAAGGTAGCCATATCCTGCATTTAGCTTAGTTGTGTAAGGTAGCCATATCCTGCATTTAGCTTAGTTGTGTAAGGTAGCCATATCCTGCATTTAGCCTCAGTGCGTTTCTCAAGGATCTTATTTAAGAAGGGAAGATGGGGCTGTAGTTGCTACGGTCATCTGAGTCCAGTGTTGGTTTCTTGAGAAGTAGGAGGGACTTCTCTGGTCTTGAGGGACGCGATACCTCGAGGGAGGGCTCTATTGAGGATCGTCAGGTATAGCCAGAGTGCTTCATTTGGAAGGGACTGGAGTACAGAGGCAGAAGAATGTTGACTGCCACTGTAGCATCCCTCAAGAGCATATTGTATGCAATACAGATTTTCCATACCAACGTTCAGGAAAGTCGCGATTCTATGGCAAATACCAGTCTTGCATTATACTTTTATGTCACAGAACACTATCATTGAAAAAACTCATAAACTAGACTACATTTCCCAGGGTCTCTAGCAAAAATGAGTCGTTTAACCCATGACCATTTCCCCAAACCACTGTCCATCCCAACATAGAACATCTCTTAACCCAGAAACATCTTCCTCTTTCTTTGATGCTCAGAGAAAGCAGATCAGATAAGTATTTGGTCTTTTCGTAGTGTATGGATTTATGTGATATGGATGAGTTATAGATAGAGGTGGTTGCACAGCACGGACAGAAGTCTGACTTGTGACACAGCAAGTGTGGGGAAAACGTGTATCCGCTAGCCCGGGGACGAGTAATCAGCCCAATGCGCAGATTAACTCCATACCCTCCTTGGCAGCATATGCCACTAAACTAATTAACGCAGCCAAACCATTTCTCTCCACTGACAGATGCCTCACCATCGCTAAGGGAGTTATAGGCTCAAAACTTGATTATTGCGATCCCCTCTATGCCGGCACTTCTGCCAAAAACCTACAGAAACTGCAAGTAGTTCAAAACAACGCAATTCGGGCTGCCCTCAACATAACCATAAGGGAACATATTTCTGGAGCCAGAACAGAAACATTGGAAAAAAGAGCATTTGAAGATCGAAGGTAGCTGAATGGAGTAGATATATGATGATGATAACAGCTTTATTCAGCATTTGTGCCATCAAAGCAAAAGTACATTCCATAAAAAACACATAAATATCATATAAAAGCATCACGACTGAAAGAATTGCATTCCATTTTAAAACAATTTAAAACCGTCAGATAAAATTAATTCTCTCCATTTCGACACAAAACTCAGCCTCCTTACCCACACCCTGTGCAAATATTTTGCACAAAGTACAAAAGGTTGAGGTCATCTCTTTTCCTACATAAGTCCATCGCATCTATTGACCTTCGAATGCCTTTCCATTTAAAAATTGGCTTTAGGTACCTGGCTCTAAAGTCGCTGTAGCTAGGACAGAACAAAACGAAATGAATGGTAGACTTGCATAGCGCCCCACACACCAAACATTTGATACCATTTTGTCCATTCCAATTCCTCCTAACAAGAGCCACTCGCAGCGTCCCCTGCTTTAAGATCGTAAAGGAGCAAATGGGTATAGCCTGGATGAATAACGTCTTCGTATTATTCGTAATCATAGGTTACCTTGGCCTGCAGATATTTTTGACCACAAGAAAGCCTTGCACAATGTATCTCCACAGTTTGTGTGCTGTCCAATCTGCATGCTGACTTTACCATCATTTTGGAGTTGGATGGCATCCTAAGTGGTTGTTCCCAGAATGATCCTAAAGTTGCTCTTACTGTTTCGAATGTCAGAGGCGGCTGCAGCCTTAGGCTGTGGTGCGGCCTGATGTTCCAAGGACGTTCCTAGGATGTTTCCAGGACCGTAGCGTGTCCTTTTCTCTAACTCCTCCCCTGAGCGTGACGGGAGCCCGAGCCGCTCGAGTGCAAGAGTGAAGAATGCTAGCTGCTCTGACCGCTGCGACCCAAGGTAAAACAGTACCCCTCTCGCACCCATTGCTATCCAGATACAGGGGGTGCATACTCAGTGCCCTTAGGGCGGTTACTGAGGCCATACTGCTTAAGGAGCAGGTCTGCGCTTTCCACCATCCACATACTTCACCCATTCCACCCAGTTCATCCATTCCACCCAGTTCATCTGTTCCACCCAGTTGCACATGTGCGAATTGCTGCAGAAAATGCAACCGTTCAATAATTGTACAGACGCTGAAACGCAAGTAGACTAACTCATCATAGAAGCTGGTTATATGTAGTGCGAAGCCGGCATTGTATAGAAGCTGGAAATCAGTGTCATGAATTTTGTAAGCCAGGACCCATGGAGAGAAAATGCAAGAATTGTGTTGCAGTAAGAATAGGCTGCAAATCGTGGAGCTGCATGGTGAGGCTGTCTAGCCTGGTATCAAAACCGGTTTTCTATTCTAGAAGTCAGTGAATGTGCAAAGAATGAATCATCCCTTGTTAAGTTGCAGAGAAAGAACACCAAGAGTGCCAAGTTTTATTCATTTAAGATATGTAAATGCTGCAAAATGAACCAAATCATGGTCTCCTCTCACATGAGCATAGGATGGAAATAGAGTTGAGCTTGGAGTCTCAGAACAACGATAGTGAGTGCCTGCACTGCCATAAATTCCCAGAGACAAGGATACTTTGCAATGGCCAGGTTTATAGACAATCTTCATGGCAGAAGACATGGGTGATGAGAGATGTTGGGCTAATTGGGTGGGGAGGTAAAGTCAAGTCCATCTCCTGGCACCTGGTTCTGGGGTTACGTGCTGCTAAGTGAAACAAATATTCCAGACATGGTACCAGCGTGCCAACCAATTGTGGAGGGCCATATAATGAAGGGCCTTATAGTTTGAAGACCAATGATAAACTTTTTACTTAATAGTGTTGAAGATTACATGTTTTAAAGGTAGGCATAGGTTGTCCACCTGACAGTGGGCAGCCAACCACAATCCTAGTCCCTATAGAAAGTATATTGAGATGTCTCCCTTAACCAATCCCAACCCTTGATAGGTTTTTATTATTTGCCACATAGTATGACATCACCTGTGACGTATTTTTTGCATATAAGGATTTTTTATGAGAAAATCATTGAGAGGCTGAGCGAATGTCCATTGATGTCCACTTGCAACTCCGTATTTTAGATAACTGTTAATAAAAACGTATCTTTGCCATCCTGCCATCTTCCTGAGTTGATTTGATTATTATTTGACTCTGAGTTATTATCATCCCTGGGCTTTTGAAGCACCTATATTACCCTTGTTCTTTTTGCCTGGCTTGGTAAACAGGGGCTGTAGAGCTGTAACCATATCAGCAAAGTCATTCACTACTTCTACTGATCCTACCATCAGATTGCAAATTCTCGATATGTGCCCAACAATTGAGCTGTAGATCTGTGTTGCTCTTTGTTCAGCACGTCTGCCCACTTCACCACCCTTCTTGAATGGCTGCTAATATCAATTGGAATTACTTCTCAATATATATGATTGTTGATTAATGAGTCGCTTCTACAGAATGTGTCGCATCAGTGCATTGGATGAGTACGAGAGATCAAAATAGCAACATTTCCGAAATGTTTTTATTTTGTCCCATGATATTATTGGGACCTAACTGGACCCCCTCGGCCATCGATGAGCAGCGGAATATGTGTAGCAGATTTAAGTAGCTACCGTCAAGTGCCTATTTATTAATGATGACATGGCTTCATGCAGTCAGAACTGGTAAAATGCACATACATCAAACAATAAAAATTAAACTACCTGCTGCAATGTACAGTAGTCGCAGAAAAATAACATTGTTGCTGAGGATCAAACCCGCAGCTAAAGTTCTTTCAAAGAAACAAATGTTACATTCTCAAAAACCTTCATGGCTGGTGAGCAGTGGTTTTTACAGAGATCAGTGAAGTTCAATGGCTCTTTTTCCCCGATCACAAATGGCCCGCAATTAAAAAAACATGTACTTAACAATTAAGTAAAGCCCCCTCATGTAAGGGAGGAGAAAGAGAATAAGATGGATTAGCTCCTCCCAGGGCGCTGGGCACTGGAGAGCAGGGGGGCTGAAGGCAGACACAGTGTGGGGGGCGCAGGGAGAAAATGAGCAGTGGCTAGCCACACATTTAGAGAGAGTATTGATATCCGAACAAAACTAAGGAAATGAGTGAACCCTATAATAAGGTCACTATCTGATGAAGAAGCATGTCTAAAAACAACATATTTTGTGTATGTGGACTCAACTGAACAGTGTGACGCTTGGCCAAATTAACACTCGATAAAAGAGTACTGGTTGACATTATTTTTTAGAAATTAGTAAAATCTTTGAATTTAGACTCATGATGCTGCCATTCTAGAATATGAAATGCATACTGAGCCAAGGACATATTGGACATTTTTAATTCCATTTAACAATGACAATTTTGGCAATAAACCACTTCCCCTAGGCCAGGGTTGCCCAACTCCAAGCCCCAAGGGCGGAAACTGCCTGGGTTTTCAGGATATCTGTCTTTAATATTCATGAGAAGAAATGTGCATACATTTAGAACCAATGCATGCAAATCTAGCTCATGAATATTAATGAGGGTTATCCAGACAACTTTTTTGTGAGCCAGTGACATAAACGAAGGAATTATGTTGCCCCTACCAAGATGGCCAATGCACGTAGCTATGTGTGTCCACGCTGGTACCTAGCGTTGTCATAGCAACACTCTGAACTGTAGCAAGCATTTGCAGCCGGCGCGCGAGAAGGAACGCACATATGCTTGTGAAGGGTAAGTGACTATAAATGAACGGCGATCAGCGATCGCCTCAATAACACTATGCTTATCCTGTCATAACTGATAGGGATCCGTTAACGCGGTCTCAATTTCCTTTTTTAGAGCGAACATTACGAGATAGTGTATCTCGTTATACAGAGAGATATAACGGCAAACAGGCCAGTGGCCCACACAAGGTGCGCATTGACATAAGCATAACAATAATTCACTAATAGTTATATGATACTATATGAGAAAAGAGAATAAGAATAATAGCACTGGGCACATTGCATGCGTTTATGCCAGCAAGCTAATATGGATACAGCTTAATACACATGTTAAGCACTGCATTAATACGGTCATAATCATGGGCACATAGTACGACAACACTTGCACTGGGCAGAATAAACAAAGATGATTCACAGGTGTCACAACCAATGACAATTAAGAGCTGCTATAACAAAATGTATTTGTGTTTATGTTTTCTCTTATCTGTTGATTGTGTGTTTGTAACTGTGGGCGCCCTGTACATTTAAAATGGATCAAACATGTTTCATTAACTTCTTTACGCATAATTGATCTGTACATTTCAAAATACAATGTATCCTTTGTGTTCATGATTTAGTTAACATTGATAACCCGGCTCTGAAGAAGGATTTTAATCCGAAATGCATTAGCCACATAGGGTTGATTTTTTTGTTTGCCTCAGACACTGCACTAGCCTAATTGGTGAATCTGCAATGCTAAAGATTTTGATAATTGAAATCCAAGGAATACTTGAAAAATAAAGGATCGTAACATAACTACATTGGAATGAACATCTATTAACAAAGTTAAACAAAATTGTTGAAACCGAAGTGGGTATTAAGGGTGTGTGGCCCACACCGAAGACTTAATAGTCTTGGTCTCTTTGCTTCAGTTTACTTATAGTGCCCTACACGGTGGCACCTGCCAGTGGGCTGCACCCTACTAATGAACTTCAAATCAGAAAAACAGACACGTGAAACTATTAGATATTGATAAAAGTAATAGCTGTGCACTCTCGCCCTCTCTCTTTTTGCCAAGATTATCCAGAAAATCTGACATGTTTCTGGCCCTCGAGGCCTGAAGTTGGACAACCCGGGCCATCTGTGCCTTGCTCGAACATGCACCCCAGGATTTAATTACCCGCCGTCTTGTACGGGTTTGTTGATAAAGACGTGCCAACTTTCACCAGTTCACTGATAGACTGAAGAAGAAGAATGCGCCTAAAAAGAAAGTATTTATGATATTGTGCTGTATTTTAGGAATGACCAGATATACTTAGGTCAATTTGCTAGCGCATCCCGCATACATTTTTGTCCTTGACTTTTAACTGGCAACATGGTTAAATGGCTAAAATAAATTAAAAAGACCATCAGTGATAAGGCTCAAACCAAAAGCATTTAGCTGCTTACATAACCTCTGTTTTAACCATTTGCCCACCACTGCTCTGACCCAGAGGTGCACCTAAATGCTGAGGGGCCTGAGAAATTGCCCATGTGTGCTGCTGACCCGGGCATCCAGGCGCATGAGCTTCAATTCCTGTTGAAAGACAAGGGGACCTCAATTTTCGAAATGATACACAGCATTTCATCTCTCACAGCTGCACTGGAGGTAAAATGGGGACAAAATGCAGGTTGGACGTCGTGTCAGTGACATGGCTGCTATATGTCACTCTCAAGTACAGCATGAAAGAAACACTTTTGGGGCCATTAATACGTATGAGCCCTGATAAAATATCCCAGGCGTTGGAAATGTATAGAAATAAACATTAACAGCTGGAATGCAACTTTTTGGACTTTAACGCTAATCAGCATGGTCAGCCATTTTCTCTTCCCAAAGGACTGTAATTATAATCAGCAACATTACAGACTTGATGTGGACTCAGCCAACTGCAGAGTAACATCAACAGGCTTTGGGAAAGGAGAACAGATGCTGTAATGATTGTATGCTTGCTGGCTGTTAGCGCATCAATACAAACACTATTATGCAACCCCTCTGCCCAGGGGAGTTGCTAGGTCTGGAAAAGACCCGGGGCTAAGCTGATGTCGGAACTGTTGGGACTGGGGGCTAGCTAGTCTTTTGGCTGTAGCTCCTGAGATTCTATCCGGGGCTACAACCAAAAGATCAGGGGCTATAGCCCCCTTAGCCCCCCCCCTAGCAACGCCCCTGCCTCTGCCATAACAATGAAGCTACCTTTAACGACAGAAATTCGAATTGTAGCTTCCCACATAACTCTCTATCTCTTTACACACAACCCACCCCCATTTAGTTTATAGTTTACCTCCGCTGCGCCCAGTCACATGCCATTCAGGGATATCTGTGATATTGACGAAAACCATAACACTGAATGAAATCAAAAGTGATGTGCTATCTTTCTTGAAGGCACTTAAAATCCTCCCCAATATATTTTAGGACTGGTGAAATTATATAATCAAACTCCAGCCCTACAATATTTGGTGAAAGTTTTGGATAGTGCGTTTAAAAAAGATATCGAATCACTTTCGTTGTGATTCAGTGTTATGGTTTTTGTTAATATCACTGGATACCCCATTCAGACATGGGTGACTAGCTGGGTCGTGGCCACGCTCGCATAACTATAATGCCTGGAATGTACACACGCGTAATAACACCTTACAATTTTCCCAAATTTCGGGCTCCGGTCCCTCCGAGGGCATTCAACCAACAGCGCTTTGGGGCCATAATTATGGTGAAAGGCACTAAACAAATGTCAAAATGAATGAAAATGAATTAATGAATGAATGAATGAATGAAAAGGCAGTATACATAAGGAAGCCTTTTTGTGGCATCAAATATATGGCAAAACATGCCATACTTACCAAGTCCTTGGCATTCAGAGACACATCGTCCCACCACGGGGAAACAAAGTCATAGTCACAGTTGAGAATTCTCTTGAACATGTACTGGTCTCCCCGCTCATCATAAAACGGCTCAAACCCGCAAAGCCTGCAGAGACACAAAGCAAGACAATAATCAGAGGCTTTCCACTGGGGCTGAAGTGCATTCCTGTGACAGCAAGACTAACTACCTAACTTCCGCGTGCATGACAAAGTCTTGCTCGCGAGGCATTGCGTCCCTGGTGGAGAGGGCTGTAACAGGTATTATTGGCTCACGCTCGAAATGAGCACAGGGTGAAGATGAGAACACATAACAAGGATAAGGGACAATAACACCTATAACACCTATAAGCCCTTTCCCCCTGGTCTGTAATGCCGTTACAACGCCATTATAAACTGCTAAAATCACAAAAACAGGTTTAAGATAGAGTGGGGACAAAAGAAAATGTTGAGAAAGGTAGGTTTGTATTTGATTCCCACATAGATGGCTCTTGTACACATCCTGATAAGAGTTTGCTTTGTTCACTGTTCGTCATAATAGGTATAGTCCACACGTTTAAGTTTGATACCATTGTGAATTTTTATTTGTATTAATCACCACAGGTGCTGACACGTGTTTCGACCATCTGAAGGCCCTTATCAAGGCTAGGATTAAGGTGTCTCTTGCGTAGTGATTCTAAGAGGGCAGGTAGCTCAGGGTGAGTAATATCACCTGCTTTGATTCATTTCAATATAATGGTGCATGTCAACACTCGAGTGGTTTCTGCCGGTGGATCGATGCTTTTGAAGCTTGCGTTGAGCCTTGTCCTGGTGGAATGTTTGCTAAATCAGACACTGCGCATTCAAGCACAATGTTGGGAGAGAAACATCAAACTTTGCAACAGTGATTAAGGCTCCCCGCTGAGCCACTGTTTACAAGGGTTGGCCAACATTGCAATGTAATAATCAGCAATACTGCTCTGAGCCCTGGATAATATTGGCGGTTAAAAGCCTAGAAGCATAACTTGGGCCAGAGAAAGGTGAGAGCGCACGAGGGGGCCTCAACACGCTTAACTGTAGTATTGCCCTGGGGGATCCACTCACTATGATTATTAGCCCCCAGCAGAGCAATTGCATGGTTGTCAGGTCTCCTCAGTTTGGCGTGAGAATGTGAACATACACTCTGAAATGGCCACCGGGAACAAATGAGCAAGTAGCCAGCAGAGTGCAATTGCAGGGCAGACGAACTAAGTAGATTGCGGAGGCGACGAGCGGGTGGCAGATCCTGTGCACACCATGAGCGCTGCAGCAAAGAGGGGCAAGGCAGAGAGGGAACCGAGAACATGGTCAGTGGGGAAAGGAACAGGCTCCCAGAGTGGCAGCCAGGATCCGGGGAGTCGGCAAAATCATAGCTACATGGGCAATTAGTAACGATTACCCTGCATCCTGAGTGGCTCTCAGGATTCGAGCATTCAACTCTGGCTGTTAATGATTGCTAAATGTTAAATCCTGTAATGAAAAATTCAACTGTATCCACATTTTGTTTTAAGTAGAAATGCACAATGTGCAATGAACACAGTTCTCATGTCCTTGATCAGTTCAGTCGGACCATGCATTATTTCATATGTGGCTCAGTGGGTTAAAGTCCCTTTCGAAAAAGGTCTGTGCAACATTGAGTTTATAGGTTAAATTTCCATCAGGACCAATGCATTCTTTCAACCTCCCTCAGTTCATTAAATTAGTACTATTGAGTTAAGTTATAGCAACCTCCCTTATACACAGAAATGGCCAAAACTGTAATGCCAACTATGCTTCAGCTCTTGAGGTCTTAATTAGTGTGTTGAGGTTCACTGGCGTTTCCCTGTACACTTGTAAGGGTCTCATTCTGATTGGCCTAACGTAGTTGTAGGAAAGACTGTAACTGCTCACGCAGCCACAAGATTTCAGTCGTTCCCACGACTCTGGTTTGCTGCACACATATTGGAGATGGATCAGGGATTCACCACATGCATTGAGTGAAAGGTACAGGAACCAGGGTGGAGATTGACCTCATGCATGTATGGGATACTGAATCACTGACGTCGAGCATGAATATGCAGTGGTGGCCGCCATGCCAGACACAGCAGTTGTCATTGCCACATTGTTACATGCACACAGATTGTTGGCACAGGAAATCCGGAAACAACCTATTTCATGGCAATCAGAATGACCAAATCTGGTGACGTTGAAACATGTGCTATAACTCCAGTGCATGGTTATCACGCAGTCCTTGCATACCTTCATGGATCAGAAAGAGCAAATATTCCTGGGTCAGTGATTAAAATGTCCAGTGACCCACAGAACTTTGGTGGGTATGAACCAGCAGCCTCTACCACCAAGACCCCCCTAGTATCTCTTAACCCCTGAACCCTAGGGATTTCCTCTGTTCTGGAGGAGAAGAATCCACTGACAGGCCCATAGATCAGTGCTCATCCTCTAGAACCAGTAAGACAAGATAGCTGCACC
The DNA here is from genome assembly GCF_040938575.1 of Ambystoma mexicanum. Taxonomy (NCBI): domain Eukaryota; kingdom Metazoa; phylum Chordata; class Amphibia; order Caudata; family Ambystomatidae; genus Ambystoma; species Ambystoma mexicanum. The sequence continues at coordinate 882,358,556 of NC_090935.1, read as the reverse complement.
GTGTGAGGACAGGGGTACAGGATTCACTTACTCCAACACGACTCAATAATGAGGACTCAGTAGTTTGGCAAAGGGAAGTCCGTTTAATGACAAGTACATCAAACAGAGAAGCAGTTGGGAATCAGCATACTGGCGATCACCTGTCTCACTCCAACTTCCTCAAACTTCTGTTGGACAACAATTCTTATAGGCAATATTTATCATCATTGAAGTCTAATTCTACAAAACTCAATATGCAATATAATTGGTTAGGAAAGGTAACTTAAGTATAGGTGCTATATCTGTATATGATAATAGAGCATGCGGATTGGATAACTCTTATCGGGTGGGCATCTACGCCCATCCCACTACATCACAGTGATTGATGTCACTACACGTACGACGTCCCATTGGTTCTACGATACATAGGACCCCAGATAACTTGGTCCGTTGTAATTGGGCAGGTTACACCCCTAGACATAAATCCCCATTTTAATTAGCAGCATGCAGAATGGACACCCAGGTGCCTGGTGTCCCAAGTTTCACCCTGTCTCTCTTCCATCAATCAGTATTTTAGGGCTATGTGTCAATTAGTTGGCTGGGTATGGCCTCGGAACTGTAGCCTCTTATCAGGAAAAGTTATGGCATCCCCGGGTCCTGGATGACATCAGGCGGTGGTACTTCTTCGCACCTGGCTGGTCACGTGTTTGTTCACCATGAATCTGCTTCAGTTTCTAGCTTCTTTAGCCTCGCCACCTGCCTGGGCCCCCCCTTATCTTGACCTTCACGGGACAGGCTGGTATACTCTGAAGTTTGAGTCTTGTTAGCTGACGCTCTCCTCCTTTTCTCTGGATGACCTCGATTTCCTAGGCATGAGCCGCTCTTTGTTGAGTTTCGATTCCGCTCCTTCTCTTGCCTCTGGCTGGGTTACGAAACTTGGCCTGTTAGGCCTCTGGCAGCCTGGGTACACTTCTGCTTTTACAAAATGGAGTTGCACTTGTATAATGTGTCTTATTGACGTAGATATATAGTTGGTGCTATCCGCTCTATTCTTCTATTAAGCATTGTAAGCAGTATCAATATCTTTAGCTTCTTGCGTTCCAAGCCTGTTTACACACGTTTTAACTGGTTGGTTGCTTCCATCTTGTCTCGTTGCAACGTTTCCTCACATTTTAACATTGTCTCTTCTCTGTGTTCATTACATTTATTTTCATAGTTACTCGCAATGGCGTGCTATCTTTGATAGCCGCTTTTGTTCATTTGCGTGTCTGTTTAGGCCCTTGTGTTATTTCCACTGGCCTTCCATTAGGGCTCTTTCGGTCTCTTCATGGACCGTCTGTAGGTACTCTTCGTTTCGTATCAGCGGCTGGTACGGCTGTCTGATAGGGTACTGTGCTGCCCAGGGTTGTCTGGTTATGGGCGCTTCAACAGGTAAGGATCTTCTGATGTATACTGGGCAGAGTCCCAGTGCAGCTCTTTCTTGGTTCATTTGCTCCTCATACATCATATACCTTGGCGAGTATGCTCCTGGTACCTCAAAATGAGGTGATGGGGTGCAGGCCATGTCTGGGACCTCCTCTACACTCCCCCCTCTGGTCGGTTCATCGACCACTTCTGCAACCTCTTTTGCATTCATTTCTTTTGATTCTTCGGTGCCATGTTCATCGTCTTCAGGGTTTGTACATGATGGTGTGAATGTGTGAGCCTTTGGAGTGCATATTTGTATCACTCCTTTCAAACTCCCTGCTGTTTTCACATGTTTGTCTTTGTTGCATGTCATTAGCTGGCATTGTCCATTTGGGCTGCAGTAGATCCATTTTCCTTCATACCTTCTTCGTTTCTTAGGATATGTGAACTTTGTTCTTTCTGGCGCAAACTTGCTGGCCTTCACAAAGTCTCTTATTTCTTCATCAGTCAGGTCTCTGGGCTTCCATCCATTACTTTCATCCCTATGGCTTTCTTTGCCGTTTTCTGGCACTGTATAATGATTATTTTGACAACACAGGATCCTAGCAATACCATTGCTAGTAGGGCTCCCAGAAACTTAAATATATCTGCCATCTATTGTGGGACCCACGAGAATAGGTCTCCAAACCAGCTGTCATCATCCACTTCATCACTTTCATCGATCATCTGGTTTTTCAAGTTTGTCAACATACTTCTGGCCTCTGTTAGGGTTCCGTTTTCTTCATTGTGTGATGGTACAAATGTGATTTTTGCACAAACACCTCCATCCATTGCTGTGATCATGTCAAATACATATCTGTTTTGGAGGGTCATCAGACTGATTGCTCTCAGCTCTTCTTTGATCGCGTTAAATCCTTTTATAGTGGTATTGATGGTCTGCAATAACTCCCATCTGGTTATCTGCAACCATTTAGCATTCACTCCAATTTGGATGTGTGGCAAGAGCAACGTGGTGAATACTGTTGAGGTGAGCCTAAACAGCCTGTGTTCGTATTGGATTGTATGGAATGCCTCTTCTGATTTGGCAGAAAAGTAATTTTCTCTCTTCATCCTGGATACCAGCTCCACAGATCTCCTTCTCCTTAGATGAGCATCTGCTTTCGAGAAACTGCCCGAATTCAGGTCAATCTTAGGGATCACTAGCGCGGGAACGTGGACGTTCACCAGTGTGCTTATGCCTCCCCAGTTTTTCGGCAGTCTTATGTATGCCTTGGATCCACACGCCCAGTAATGGCCCATGATGACTGCGGTACCTTGTTTCATTCCTGGAGCTTCAAAGATTCTACTGCAGTTTACATTCGCTCCCATCTTCCTCGTGCCATTACCTCTGAAGCATAGTTTCGGGCTTTGCAGCGGTACTATTTGCAGGGGTCCTCCTCTATCTTCGACCCATGTTAGCAGCTTTACAAGTTTTGGCCGTAGAGGTTTGCATAATCTCTGTGAATTCTCTATTGCTTCTTCGTAGACTCCAATGACCATCCAGGCTCGGCAGATTACTACTCCTTCTTCCCATCCATTTGGGGAAATCACTGTTCCCCAGATCTGCATTTGGCCTCTATTCTTCCAGATTTGTGCCTCTTCTGCAGTTTTTCCTTGAATGTTGAGTCTCGGGTTTGTCACCCATCATGTTCCCGATCCTTTGACGTCAGGATTCTCGTATCAGATCACGTGATTCCTTGTGTGAGCCCTGTTTCTTGTCTTAATATCCTGGATGTAGCCTTCTTCGTCCGGGTAGTTCTTTTCGTTGGCCCATATCAACGAGGCGTCTCTCCCCATAAATTGTCCTCTGGTGTTGCACATTGCTACATGTGACATACAGTGTGCTGTCTGGACATCAATTTCTACAGCCACAAAGTTTTTTGTTTTTCCCATACTGTATGGTAGGAGTGCATAGACGAAGCATTCTCCTTCTGACTGCCTTCGTCCTACTTCCTTCATGTGTTGGTACCATATGTTACTTCCAAGATGGGCTGTGCTGTCCAGGTAATCATTAAGTTCATTGTTATCTTCATATGGGCTTCTCTTAATTATCAGTGTTCTTCTGTAGTTTGCTATTACTATGTCCTTAAAAGCGTCTGCGCTGCTTTTCCACCCTGGGCGTCTCGGTGGAGCAGGATCCTCTGTGTGCATCGCTGTTGTAGAAAGAGGCTTTTTGCTTCTCTTCCTCTCCTCTTGTAACTTTTCATTGAGGTTTTCTGGCCGCCATTGGCTCTCCAACTCCTCAACGGGTGGCTGTGTCATAGATCTGGTGCTTGTTTGCAGCGTTCGAGCTGTCATGCTTGTCGTTATAGTCTCTGCAGTTCTATGTTTCAGCTCCTCGTGCAGTTTCTTTGCTCTGACTATAAATGGTAACAAATAATCTATCAGCATTTGTTTTTAATCTGTGAGTTCCTTTGTGGCTACTTCTGTTCTTTTGAGGGATATTGCTATGCCCTCTCTCTCGGGTTTCTCACTTGACTTCTCTTGGTCACTTCCACTATTTTCTGGAACCGATTGCTCGGCAGGCTGTCTCCCCTTCTCTGCAGCCTTATTTGGAGGCCCTGTAGCCATTGACACTTGCCCTTGTCTGTGTGCATCCTGTGTGTGGGTGTGTGCAGTGGTCAGTGCTGCGTTTTCATTCATTCCGTGCTGACCCTGTCTCCAGCTTTTCTCATCATTCGTTACCTCAAGTGTGTCTGAATCACCGCTAATTATATTTAATTTGAGTTCATTAACTTTACCATCAGGTTTTCTTGGAACAGGAATGACTATATAGGGTCTGGGTGCTTTCGTAGGCCCCAGACATTCATCATCCAGTGGGTGCACTGAGATCGGGACACTTCGTGCACCAATAAAGAAAGCAGTTCTGATTGTTAATGACAGAAAAACAATAATAATAACTATATATATTCACATAATTGTTCGAAACGACAGTTTGCAACATTTTCTTCCAGGGAAGTGGGGGCGCCCTTCTGCTGGGGGTAAAACCAAGTTACTGTTCTGGGCCCCCATTTCGAGTGAGTTCATAGTCAGTTATTTATTCCTTCTCTTGCTCTGATATCATAGTTTGAGAGTTCATTACTTAAAGTGAAGAGTGCTTTCCAAATGTCCCCCTCTTGTGGGTGATGATGGCAGTCTCTGGGTATGCAGTACAGTTTCTGTGCTAGACTATAGAAAAAGGTTAGGCTAGCAGCTTTGATACATCACATTCATAATGCATATCTATAGTAGGCAAGGTCCCAATGCACTCCTCGAATTTGCCTTGGTCCTGAGGACATGCTGGTCCCTGTTCAATGCGAAGGAATGAAAAGATGGAACTGCTAAAAATCACACAAAATAGAATGTTGCAAAAATAAAAATAAAAATAAACATGGAAAAATAAGAATAAAAATAAGGAAAAATATGAAAAAGTAAAAAGGGACAATAAGATTGTACAGTTCTTGACTCTGCTCTCCTCGATCTGTCCACGGCGGAAAAAGAAGACACTATGTTTCTTTCTCTCGGTTTGCCCCACGCCGGAAAATTGAAGAACCGTGTCCTTGTCGTTGATCTGTCCCACCGAAACGATGAAGCACTGTCTCTCTGTTTCCACGTTCTGTCCCACGGTAGAAAATCTCACTGGAACCTCCTAAGGTACTCTCGCTGAAAGTTGGATAGCTCCACCTGGAGCATTATGTCGTGGAGAAGTGTACCCATGTGTGGGACGTTGGCTGGATCTCTAAGGAAGGTGATGACGTCAACATCTGCAGGCCTCCCCACCATTTCTGGATATTCTGTGACTAGCCTAAGCAGGACATTGTGTGCCAGCCGGGTGTCCTCGGGCGATAGAGACATTTGCTCTTTTTTTTCTGTGTCCTGATCACAAGCTTTTCTTTTGGTTCGCACAGTCTTTGCACTTTCCTGTTGTGTGAACTACCACAAGGTGATTTAATTTAGTCCACAGCTGATTCAATTTGGCTAGATTTCTTGGGTCTCTGATGAAAGTGCATGTATCAGTGGTTCTCCCTACAAGTCCTGGGAATTTCTCGATTATTTGGAAGAACAAATTAATTGTGAGTGGATCAATGTCTACTGGTGGTGGAAGCATTTGTGACCTTTTCGATGTGCTCGGGTAGCTCGACGAAGGCTTCTGTGATAACAGTCAGTAGTTGCCGGATGACCCTTTTGTTGGCAGGATCAAGAATAAAGTCTGTGACACTGGTCTCTCTCCCTATTAGCGATGGGTATGACAGCACCACTAGTTGAAAGTATGAAAGCACATCCCACTTGAGGCTTCTGCTAGGAGATACCATGAATTCTTCGAACAAAGTCTTGACAGTGGTTGCTTCAGGATACTGTGTTATGCTTTCAGAGAATAGTTTTAATTGCAGTCTATCACAGTCTTCATTCTTTGTATTACTTGGGCATGACGTGCTTTCAGAAGTTCATTCTATCAATGTTGTTGTGGCTTTGGATGTGCTTCTCTTTACCCCGCAACTAGGATGTGCAGAGTGTTTATGTTTTATGTCTTTTATCACCTTTTCATTTATTTGAGAAAATGTCTCGTTTAACTCACAATTTAAGATTGAGTTCTTTTCGCCTTTTGTTGCTCATGTGGCCTTCTTCGTCGCCATGGATCTTGTCTGCACGTGCTGAGGTTCTTCCCTGTTGTCTGTGGTTTCTTTGCTGTTAGGTGCAGCAGGAGGGCTCTTCCCTATACATGGCTTAATGTCATTTATGAAAATCCATGCCCTTCCGCCCTGGAGCTTGACAGCAGAAGGGGTGCAGTCCACTATGGTGAAAGGGCCATTGAATCGTGGCTCATCTCACCTTTTTCTGGTAAAGTACTTCACAAGCACTGTGTCCCCTGGGAAGACGATGGGCACATGTAGACCTTATGTGGCGTCTGCTTCAGCACTTCATGTTGTATTTTGTGCTGCCCTGCACACTTTTCTTCGTCGCTGCAGCTGGCCTAAAATGACAGAGACGCTGGATGTCATACAGTTCAGATACTCCTGCATCTCTGTTCCCAAAACCTCTTTTGTTGGCTGGGCATCACATCTAGCTCTATCTCGGGGGATAAGAGGGGTCCTCATCCTTCTGCCAGTCACTATATTGTGCGGCGTAAGATGATGGTCAGAGCCTGGTTGGTTCCGAAGTGCAGACAATGCCAGTGGTAGACAGTGCAACCATCCCTTTTTTAATGTGAGCTTCAACTTAGCTATCCTCTCTTTTAACAGGCCGTTGAGTCGCTCACATAAGCCATTCCCCTCCGGATGATACGCCAATGAGAACTTGTGCTTTATACCAAGCAACAAGCTGATCTGTTAAAAAACTGAGTTTATAAAGTGGGCCCCATTATCTGACTTCATTACCTCACACACCCCCCATCTAGGGAACACTTCCCTCACCAAAAACTTTGCATCACAGGTAGCGTCTGGGTGTGTACAGGGACCTGCTTCTATCCATCTAGAGAATGGACACACCACCACAATTAAATACCTGTACCCGTTGCACACTTGAATCATGTCGACGTAGTCGATATGCAAGTGCTGGAATAGGCCATTTGGCCGGGGTATAACTCCTCTCATTACTTTTAATGTGTGCCCAGCAGTGAACTGCTGGCAGATTATGCAGTTCATCATGAAGAACGCAACATGCTCCGCCAAATTCGGTGTAAACCAGTCTTCTGCGCGCGTTGCAGCAATATTTTCTTTGGACATGTGTATAGGGAAATGTAGTTGTTCCAATGCTACCTTCAGTAGGGTGACAGGCATCATTGGTGTACAAGTGCTGTCTTGTCTCCACAACCCGTCAGAGGGGTTTAAGGAACACCCTCGACGCTTCCACAAATTTATCTCCTCCTGAGGTGCCTCCCCTTGGCGTTCCATTAATTGTGTCTGCCCCATGTTACCATTGGCCTCGGGTGTGGCTCGTGCTATCATCATCCGTTCATGGGTACGTGCCACCTCCACGTCCATGATTGTTTCATTTTTGGATGCCATGCGCTTGGCTTCTGTGTCCGCTTCATGGTTCCCACGTGACACGAAATCTGTCCCGTTGGTGTGGGCGGCGCATTTCACGACCGCTATGCCCACTGGGGGCTGTAGTGCTTTTATCGACCTGTCCAATAAGGCTGCGTGTTTCACTGGCGTGCCTTCTGCTCGGAGGTAGCCCCTCCTCTTCCAGTGCGCTAGATCTACATGCACTGTGGACGTCACATAGGCAGAGTCACTGTACACAGTTACTTCCTGGTCTGCTTCATTCTCAATGGCGAGTATCAGCACCAATAGTTCTGCAGCTTGTGCCGAACAATGAGATGGTATTCGTGCACTAACGAGTACTCGAAACTCTCCATTTGCCAGGTGTTTTATCACGGCCACGCCTGTGTACCTTTGTCCATTTTCTTGGTCTATTCTCGTGGACCCGTCAATAAAGACGATCTCTCCACCTGCCAGGGCATTTTCCTTTAGCCTGGGGATTTCATCATAGAATTCCTCATAATTCGCACAATCATGCATAGTTTCTCCCTCTGTGACTGGCTCGGCTATGAACGTAGCTGGGCTTACTGTTTTACAGCAAACTATCTTGATCAATGGGTTAGAGATAATCACCTCATAGGCGGATGCTCTCTGTGAAGTCAGCGTTCCCTTTGGTTTTTCTAGTATGGCGAATAATGAGTGCTCAACGTATAATGCCATGGAGCACCCCATCACAATGGCTGAGGCCTTCTTGATGGCGAATGCGGCGGCAGCTAGACATTGTTCGCATGGGAAGTGGCCCTTCATGACCTGGTCCAAACTCCTGCTGTAATACGCTAGGGGCTTGTACCCCAGGGAGGTTCGCTGCGCGAGCACGGCTGTCATAAAATTGCCATCGGTATGTGAGAACAGGTAGAATTCCTCTGCATAATTAGGAATCCCGAGAACTGGGGCCTTACAAATTGCCCCCTTGAGTTTTGCAAACCCCTTCTCCATTGCCTCGGTCCATTCGATTTCTTCCCTTGTCGCCTGGGCCTTCTTTAGGGCCTGGAGCAAGGGCTTGGTATATGAGATATAGTCGAAAACCCATGCTCTGACATAATTGCACAGGCCTAGCAAACTTTGCATTTGTTTTATCGTGAGTGGTTCAGCCCTTTCTGGGGTTACCTTTTTCCCTTTGTGTGAGATTAGCTGGCCTATGTACAACACCTCTTGCTGACAGTATTGTAGCTTTTCCTTATAAACTTTGTATCCTTTTTCAGCCAGGATAGTCAATAACTGGACAGAGTCGTGCCTGCATTGTTCTTCAGTGATGCTGCAGATCAGAATGTCATCCACATGCTGCAAAACAACACTGTCTACCGCAATATTGCTTAGGTCCATCTGCAGGACTCTGTTGAAAATGGATGGAGACTCACAGTACCCCTGTGGAAACCTCGTACTTTTCAGGCGCATTTGTCTGAAAGTAAATGACGTCAGGTCTTGAGAGTCACGGTGCAACGGGATTGAGAAGAACGCATTTTTCAAATCGATCACCGTGAAATATTTTGCCTCAGTGGGTATGTTGTGGATGGATTAGGGACTAGAGGGAATTCGGCTTCAACTATATCGTTTAATGCTCGTAAATCTTGGATTAGACGCCAAGACCCTCCCTTTGATTTCTTGACAGGGTAAATCACTGTGTTGCAAGGTGATTCTGACGTTACTAGAGTTCCCTGTTCCATCATGGCAGAAATTGTCTTTGCGATTCCTTCATCTGCCTCTCTAGACATAGGATATTGTTGTGCTCTTGGTAAAATTGCTCCTGGTTTCAGTTTAATTTTCACTTCAACTGCCCCCTTCAGGAAGCCTACGTCATAGGGCCCTGTATTCCATACTGTGACAGGCACTTGGGCCATGTCGTCTTCGAAGTATTCCAGACGTATCAGTGCCAGCATCATTCTCTGTGGCACCTCCCGTTTGATCATTTTGACCCAAAATATGAGACTCACATCTACCCTTGTCTCTTCTAGGTCAGGGTGTTCTTCGAACAGATCATCATCTGTGACGTCAATCACTTGGTACCCTTCTTCGATAGCGATAATCACGCACCATTGTCTGCCTTCATCATCGCATCCTTCGACCAGTGCTACTTTCCCTCGCACTGCGGCAGATTGTATCATTAAGGGAAATACTTGTCCCTCTTCTTCGTGCATGGGTATTCTTGGTCTAAATAGAAACTCATCAGATGCCCTCATAGTTCTATCGGGGATGCCTGGCAATCCTGCCATGAGTACCAGCACGCCATATGCAAAGACTTCTGGCTCTAGCGGTATAGCTCTCATGGCTATGCGTCCTGAGTATGCTCTGATCATTTTGCATACATTAGAATAATGCATTCCTGGAGTGGAGCATACTATACCATTTTCGGTAAACAAGATTGTCATATTCAATTTAGTCATTAAGTCCCGACCCAGGATGTTTACTGGGATCTGGCGTGAATACAATAAAGGTACTTTCATTTTGCGCTCTCCCACAGAGACTGGGAGTGCGTCTGTAAAGGGAACTCTACTGTGAGCTCTAGTGAAACTCTGTGTATCTATAGCATCGCCGGACAAGGAAAACATGCCTTCTCATATGCACGAGCGCATCGCACCCATGTCAACTAAGAAGGAATATTCTTTACCCCCTATGACTACATTCACCCTAGGTTCCCTATTAGGGTCTGGTGTCACTGATAGGATAGAGCACATCAATCAGAGTCCCCTGTGAGCTGTGCTATTTCATATGTAGGTTCGGCCCACTGTATACTTGCTGGTTTCCCCCATTTCCAGGGTTGACTTCCCCTCCGGAATTAGCGCCCTGAGATAGTTGTGGCGGTGCCTGCTGAGATTGCCCCTGTTGTACGTTCCCCATATTCACAGGTTGAACCACCTGCTGTGCACCTTTCTGCAAGCCTGACGCCTGCTGCTGCATTATGTGATTTTGTGCACTGCCCTGTTGCGGGACGGCTGGCTGGTTCATCATGCCTGCCCCCATCCCTTGGCTGTTTTGCCACATGCCTTGGCTCCTGCACATTCGCGCCATATGTCCTGTCATTCCACACAGCCAACAAACTGGCAGAGGTCGGGCCATCTGCCCATCTGGTGTAGCTGGACTGCCCATCTGCGCATTCTGAAAGCCACCTTGATTATTCTGAAAGCCTCCCTGGCTACCTCGAAATCCACCCTGATTTCTTTGCCATCCTCTTCCTCCAAAACCCCTTCCCCTTGGGTAAAATCCTTTCCATACTGAAGCTCTACAATTATTAAATGGTGCTCCATCATGGGAGGTGTCAATCGTAGTTACCCGCGGGTAGCCTGCCCGTTTCCATACATCATCCGCTCTTTCACCAAGTATGGCGATTAGGATGCCCTTAATGTCCCCTATAGCTAAGGTGACACCCCCGTCATTTTCTCTAACGCGTGTATCCACTTTCCGGCTCCCGATGTCAGCATTGGAAGCTTGTTTTTTCTCGGTCCATGTGTGGCCATGGAATATATTGTGGTCTTGCTCCTCCCTTCTCTAGCAACGGGAATCGGAATGCGCAGTCTTCTTTTTCTTTCCCCATAGCTCCCCTATCTACCTTTGGGGTGGTATTCCCACTTTCCGTCTCCCTGGCAATGCCCTTAATCTGTCTGCATAGGCAGGTGCTGACCCCCCCCCTTTGACCGTGAGGTGTTCCTTCATGTCAGCCGGACTGCATGGTGGACTTCGGTGTTCTACTTGCGGACCCGCTAGCATCTGACCATCGTACCCCTGGGTCCCCTGGGAGCCGTTTTTTGCACTGTCTCCCTTCTTCATATGTCTCATCCTCCGTTTCCCCACCGGAGTCAGATTCTGAGTGGTCCCAATTTACGCAACTCCTTGCATCCTCTTCATTCTGCCTTATCTCTAGTCTGTCTAGGGACAGCCCCCTGCTCCCACTCCTTTGAGTGACATACTCAGTGTCATACAGTTGAGTGCTCTCCAAGGGCTCGTCTTCCCTTCCCCCATGGGATATCTGTTCTACCCCCATCTCATCGTATATCTTATCAATCGTTTCCCCTATGCTTCTGGTGTCAAAGTCATCTTCAATATTTGTCCCGCTTATACCTTGCACTGAGTCGTGTGCAGGAAAGAATTCTTCTATGTCTTCCCATTCTACAACAGGATTGGGTTTCTTAGCTTCCCGCTCCAAATATTCTAGATCTCATGCCCTCTGCCTGCGCTTGCGTGATGCTTCCTCATCTATTTCCTTGTGCTTACTCGCTTCTTCTCTAGCCTTAACTACTTCCCTCATCCGTTCATTTCTACGCTCTTTTGCCCTTCTACTTTCCTCATCTTCTCTTCTCTTCACTCTTTTCTCACATGCTCTTTGCTCTTCTTCCAACCTTTGCATGTTCTGCCTGTATTTTCCATAGGCTGTGCACTGTGTGCGACTGAGCGATAATCCTTGCTCTTCGTGATATAGTTGTTCTCGCCTTAGCCTGTTCTCCTTTCTTATCCTCTCGTCCCTCATTTCCTTTTCTTTCTCTTCTTCCTTTTTCTCCGCCTCATCAGACCTCTCTCTCTGCCTTATATCATCACTTCCTGTACCATCAAGTTTCAGCAATATCTGAACTCCCATCCATTCGTCTTTTGCAAATACTATCTCGTCAGTTCTGCCTTAATTTCCCCTTTGCTTTTTTCCCTCTCTCTCCTTATCAGTAGGTGCACAACTCTGTGCTCGATCTTTTCCTTCATTTTCGCGTCTCTCCTTGTCCCTCGGAACTGCGGAGGCAAGACTGATTCCCTGTTCCTTTCCCTTATTGTCATCACTGCTGCACGTAGGTGACTCATATGCGGGGTTGCTATACCCCGTGGCTGCCTTAAGTTCTCTTAGTGGGTAAAGCCCCTCTGTCTTGCTCCCTTCAATGACTGGCTCAGACGGGGCTGGTGGCGCGGTAGGCGTCTCACGCCCCTCTGTACATACATTTAGTATCCAGTCTGCGGGTGGTTCTTCCTCCTTTCTTCCTCCTTTGTCTGCTCAAACATTTTCCAAAGTTCGAGGACAGCAAGGCATTTCTCTAGCTTCTTGCCGGTATATGTGGCATGGAGGAAAGTCATCATGTGTTGTAAGACGGCTTTAGAGAGGGACCCATTCTGTGGACAAGACATAAACATCTTATTGGAGGTACCCTTAACCCACCCTGTGCTGTACTTGTTCAGTTTTGGTGCATGCTTGGGTAGCTGCTTGCATAAATGTGCAAGCGGGGTAACTTCCTCCATTCTTACTTTCGTCACCAACAATATTTATACAGTTTTTAATCTTCCAATGGCATGAGCGAGCACCAAATATGCAACCTCCAATCCAATCGTTTCCCGCCAAACTGTATACTATCAATTTACTCAGAACCCATCAATTCACTGGCGATTCCCTCTTAGTCACAGAATCGCATAAAGCCAAATAACATTTCAAACAACCAATGATACATTCACTTTACATTCGACGTACAACAGAACACATGTGACATACACTTGACAGACTAGACGGACACCAGCTGGTCATACATATACCTGCCTTCTAATCAATACCCCGACATGGGGTGTAAACAAACCCCTTTGATGCCATCTTTAATCGTCACCGTAGCCTATCGTCCCCTATTATGTGGGCTCTGGGTTCACGTTTCTTCTGACCGCTGTATTAAAGCACAGGGACAAGGCGAATCCTTACGCTCCCCCCGGTCTCCTTACGTTTTCTCGCAGGTGCTCCCCCCGGTATCCTTACGTTTTCTCTCGGGTGCTCCCCACGGTATCCTTATGTTTTCTCGCGGGTGCTCCCCCCGGTATCCTTATGTTTTCTCTTATACTTGAGTCATTAACCCCATATATATATATATATATATATATATATATACAGTCTTCTCTACTTCTGACTATTTTTTATTATTAATATTTTTTTTAACCACCGCCCTCCGTTACCTTTCCCTTACTTGATCTAATGCCTACAAAATATTTGCCAAAGTAACAGGTTTATTGTTCACTCACCAATTGCATCTTTTCCTCTCTGGAACCTCGGGATCACCGCCCCTTCCTCTTCAGCCTCTTGCGGTTTTTCGTCTGATTGGCTACCCGTGCGAATGAGAAGGGTTATGCTTGGAAAGGCGGGTTCCTTCAGACCCACTGCAGATTTTTTATGGACTTACTCTATCATTGTCCACGGGGAGCTTCTTAGCCTACTCAGCCAGAATGGCGAAAGGACTTGTGATATTGCGAAGTTCTAGAGTTACTTCGTGCCGTCGGTCTATAGGTGTCTTATAACTATATTAATCACTAATCCATAATTGATAATCAATGGCCGAAACCATCCTCACGCTACCAAGTGTTCTGGAGGAGAAGAATCCACTGACGGGCCCATAGATCAGTGCTCATCCTCTAGAACCAGTAAGACAAGATAGCTGCACCGTGTGAGGACAGGGGGTGCGGGATTCACTTACTCCAACACGACTCAATAATGAGGACTCAGTAGTTTGGCAAAGGGAAGTCCGTTTAATGACAAGTACATCAAACGGAGAAGCAGTTGGGAATCAGCATACTGGCGATCACCTGTCTCGCTCCGACTTCCTCGAACTTCTGTCGGACAACAATTCTTATAGGCAATATTCGTCATCATTGACGTCTAATTCTACAAAACTCGATATGCAATATAATTGGTTAGGAAAGGTAACTTAAGTATAGGTGCTATATCTGTATATGATAATAGAGAATGCAGATTGGATAACTCTTATCGGGTGGGCATCTACTCCCATCCCACTACATCACACGTGATTGACGTCACTACACGTACAACTTCCCATTGGTTTTTACGATACATAGGACCCCAGATAACTTGGTCCATTGTGATTGGGCTGGTTACACCCCTAGACATAAATCCCCATTTTAATTAGCAGCATGCAGAATGGATACCCAGGTGCCTGGTGTCCCAAGTTTCACCTTGCCTCCCTTCCATCAATCAGTATTTTAGGGCTATATGTCAATTAGTTGGCTGGGTATGTCCTCGGAACTGTAGCCTCTTATCAAGAAAAGTTATGGCATCCCCGGGTCCTGGATGACATCAGGCGGTGGTACTTCTTCGCGCCTGGCTGGTCACATGTTAGTTCACCATGAATCTGCTTCAGTTTCTAGCTTTTTCTGTATTTCATTCTTCTTTAGCCTTGCCACCTGCCTGGGCCCCCCTTATCTTGACCTTCACGGGACAGACTGGTGTGCTCTGAAGTTTGAGTCTTGTTAGCTGATGCTCTCCTCTCTTTCTCTGGATGACCTCGATTTCCTAGGCATGAGCTGCTCTTTGTTGAGTTTCAATTCCGCTCCTTCTCTTGCCTCTGGCTGGGTTACGAAACTTGGCCTCTTAGTCCACTGGCAGCCTGGGTACACTTCTGCTTTTACAAAATGGAATTGCATAATGTGTCTTATTGAGGTAGATTTATAGTTAGCGCTAGCCGCTCTATTCTTCTACTAAGCATTGCAAGCAGTATCAATATCTTTAGCTTCTTGCGTTCCAAGCCTATTTAAATACGTTTTAACTGGTCGGTTGCTTCCATCTTGTCTTGTAGCAACGTTTCCTCATGTTTTAACATTGTCTCTTCTCTGTGTTCATTACATTTATTTTTGTAGTTACTCCCAATGGCGTGCTATCTTTGATAGCCGCTTTTGTTCATTCGCGAGTCTGTTCAGGCCCTTGTGTCATTTCCACTGGCCTTCCATTAGGGCTCTTTGGGTCTCTTTGTGGACCCTCTGTAGGTACACTTCGTTTTGTATCAGCGACTGGTACGGCTGTCTGATAGGGTACCGTGCTGCCCAGGGTTGTCTGGTTATGGGCGCTTCAACAGGTATGGATCTTCTGATGTATACTGGGCAGAGTCCCAATGCAGCTCTTTCTTGGTTCATTTGCTCCTCATACGTCACATACCTTGTCGAGTACGCTCCTGGTACCTCGAAATGAGGGGATGGGGTGCAGGCCATGTCTGGGACCTCCTCTACACCTCCAACTCAACAGAATTCTTCAGAATTGCTTCTATGTCTACACAAGAGCAAGGGGCACAGACAAAGGTTTACCATGCCCCCCTGCACTGCAGAGGCCTAACAGGCCCAAGTAGAGCAATAGGGAATCTTGTAGGACCCTTTAGGGGATTGGTGCAGCCTCCACTCCTTCACTGGGCCCCACACATTTACCGCTGGGTGAACCTTAAACATTTCTGGATTAATCTCCAGGAAATGTTTGAGAATTCATGGGATCTCAACATTTTAGTCCCAAAGTAGTTTGGCCGTTCCTAGTTGCTACCCAATGGATTTTAGCACATGGTAATAAGCATTGTGAATGAAATCTTTGAGTATCAATATCAGATCATTCATTTTGCTAAAACTTGTCCAAATTGTTTTGTCGCCCCGCTGCTGCAACATTTAAAAACAAGTGCATCCTTTTTTTAATACGTTTAACCATTTTAAATGATGTAATGTCTAAAGATGAATGTAATAGGTGCAAGTGAAGTGCATTGATGTGCTTAGGTGCTCGTACCATTTGCAGGAGCAAGAGAGGTAAAGGCCTGGGATAGAGTGGAAGGCAGGTGTCCTCTCCCACTATTGCCTGTGGAGCAGGGCCCACTTCAGCATGACTTAAGATATGTTTGTGAAGTGTGATTTATTTTTCCCTTTTGGTGAAGAAGTTGGAAGAAGAAGAATATTCCATACGTCATGGGGCTGGAGGAATGTTGACAAAAGGAAGTGGAAAAAACCCCAAAAGGACAGACCTCCAATGCCCATGAATGGGCTGGGCAGGGGAGAAAAGATTCTAAGAAGATTTTTTGAAAATAAGGACCATTGAAGTACGGTTGAAAGAGAGAGACTAAGGAAGAAACAAGAGAAGGCGAGAGAAAAAAAGGGGAAGAAAAAGAAAAGAAATCAGCTCTCTAGAGGGGCTATGTCCTTGAGCTGCCCCCTTAGCCAAAGGTTATCTTATGTGCAGGGCCACGTGTGCTGGGCAACACGGCAAACTTACCGTGGGCCAGGGCTGTGTGCCCAGAGCTGCCCGGGCACTAACAGGTCGGTGGCGACTGTCAGCCTACTCTGGGGTCAGAATGGATAGGCTCGTCTACATTGAAGGGCCCAGGAATCATGCACAGTTCTGCCCAGGCTGAAGATCCAAAGATCCGCCCAGTCTGTGAGGCGTAGGATGGGCAGGCCCAGCAGCAAAGTCCATCCAGGCCCAGCCTGCCAAGCGGCCAGGGAGTTGAAGAGCGACCATGTCAGCGCCACCCTGGAGGGAGGAGTGGTGTAGAGAAGTCCTGGGCTGCCTCATTAGGCAACCTGTGTGAACATCAGTGACGCAGATGAATTCCTAGGCTACATAATCGTGACCACATCGACTTAAAATAAAGGCGAGATCCTTCTCCGGCTCCTCAGAATTGATCTTTCCTGAGGTGCATTTCAGAATCCCATGCCCCGATTCTTCCCTCACTGGTGTGCCAACCATAGGTCAATGTTAATGTTAATGTTAAAGGTATTTGTACCATGCACAGTCACCACCGGAGGGGTCCACAGGCGCTCACAAATGTGTGCATCATGTGCGCATAGGCATAACCTATTCACTATCCCCTCAGGGATGTCACTTATGAAGGTGTTAAAGGGCGTTCATCAGTCCACTTTAAATCCGATTGGACGCGGTTTACCACCACTCAACCAATGTCTACTCGCTTCAGCATAATGGCTGGGGTCGCCGGGCTGTTCAATCGATTCCGATGTCTTCCTTGAGGAGCAGAGTAAGTCCAAGCAGCTCCCAGCCTTCGTTCTGCCTTGATCACTGGTAACCCAGCCAAAGAACCCAAGCTAAGCGATATGAAAGTACTTCTTCCAGCCTCAGGTAGAGTTTGGCCCAAGAGCTAAAAAGTAGAATTGGTGTTCTTGTCAGCCAACCTGGAGAACCTGCATGTTCAAATTCAGGTACAAAAGGCACACGTTGCAAATATTTCACTAAACTCAAAAAGCTCCAGTACAAGAAACGTCCAAAATGTCGCCCACATAATTGCGACTGTCGAAATGTCCAACTTTTTTTTTAACAACCCCCCTTACACCACATATATATGTGTGTGGGTATGTGATATTATAGTAATATGGGGAAGGCTGTGGGGGTCTCCCCGCATATCTATGTGGTGTAAAGGGGTTAAATATAAATTTTCGGCCGTCGCAATTATGGGGGTCGCAGTGATCACATAGATCCCAAGAAACTTGTATTATCGGAACCTCATTGGAGCTATTAGGTGCATATGAATATTGAGCACTAAGACCAGGGGCCTCATTACAGGTCGGGCGGTCCAGAAATAACAGTGGCGGTACACCCGCCGCCACTGTTAATTCCGGACCGCCCGATCCCGAGTCCTGCCGGCAGGAGGTGGCGTTCCCGCCAGGTCTGACCTGGCGGGTTTACCACCGCCCACCTGCAGGCAGACGAGGAAACACCGGCACCATCACGAGATGGCGCCGATGTTTCCATGATCCCCATTCCCATTGAGTCCAGTAGGACTCAATGGGAATGGGGATTTACACCATTCCGCCTCCAGAATTCCCGGGACACCGGGGTTGTAATGCCTCGGTAATTCCGGGAATCACGGAGGCGGAATGGTAATACGAGTCCGGCGGTAACCAGGTGGTTTTATCGCCTCAGTTACCGCCGGACTCGTAATGAGGCCCCAGGTCTTTATCATGAGATCAAAGAACAGGCAATGCCACACGCCTACTCCCACCAAACACCCACTGCATCCTTGAAAAATACTGCCCCTTTCCCCACCTCTGGAGTGCTGGTAGCAAAGGAGGGGGCTGCAGCTGCCCTACCACCTTCGCCATGCTGCGAGTACCCTTCCTCCCACTCATAACACCTGATAAAATGATTGAAAATGGTTGACCGCTCGCTTCAGGTTAGTGCTCAAATCGTTCTTTTTCTGGATTCACAGCGGGCGCAACATACACATAAAGGTAAGGGTCGGGATGCATGGCTCGAGCCATGGGTGGGGGAGCATGTGGATTTACTAGCTCGGACTGAAAAGTCAATGACATTGCTTCTCAAAGAGCTTCATCATTAATCAGGAGCATTAGGCTGTGCCAGCCCATTTGTTAGGGCGGGATATTGTATGCAATCTGAAATGCACCATATATTGTACATCCGATGGCATGTTGAAATTCCTGACTACACTGAACATTTGTTATCCACCCTACCGCACATTCCTCCCACACCCCTATACCCCAATGGTGTTGCCTTATCCACAGAACTAACTGCCTTATTAGCCCAGGTATTGGCATGTTTGTGGCCCTAACACAACCATGAAGTAGAGTATATCCACAAGGCGAAACATATTCAAATGCAGAGGGTTGATCTAAGTGCTTCTAGAAAATTCCCCAGAATCCTTTTTTCGTTCAGAAGCAGAGGACGGGATGGCCCTTGTGATATGGTCATTGCTAAAGCAGGGAATATTGTTGCCAATAAGTACCCTCGTGATACCCCTACCCTCCATGTGAAAAGGCTTGGCAAGAATACATCATTTAGTACATGGCCTCCATGTTGTTAACATAGTAGTGTTATCATCATCCCCTGTGCTCCCGAGGTGGAAGTAAGAAGGGGTAGTTGAATAATATATCCACTATATAATTGCCCTTAAAACAGCATAACCTAATTAGCATGCGAACATTCTGTGGCAAAGTACCTGATGGACACACACCCAACAGCAAAATACCTAACAGACAAGCTTTCAATGTCACAGTCTAAGGACACAGATTGCTGCCAGAGTTGCCCGCTGCTGGCAGAGTGGGAAGTAACTTAAGTCCAAACTCTGCAGAATGTCCCCTAGTTTAGAAACATTTCTGATTTTGGATTTAAATATTTGAAAGCTTTTATATTGTGCAGTGAGTGCTGAGAACAGCGAGATTTTAGTGTCAAATCCCCAATCTCATTAAACAAAAACGATGCTCTATAGTCATTCTTTGCATGTGAAGCCTCTTACCGACAGTTTTTGTAACAGTGTTGTTGTGCTTGTGTAAAGGAAGGAGGCAGTCCCTTATTTTTGCGCGACGGTTCTGGGGTTATGCCATATTTTCTATTCAGCAGTTTTCTTTTTTCCACACCTTTGCTGATGCTTGAGAGTGCAGTGAAGCTGCGGGAGCAGGATCTCCACCACACACTTCTTTATTTGCTTTTATGACTGTGCAAGAAGCTTGCAAGGTTGTGTAGTCAGCTTGTGTACTTTTAAGTGTGTGTTCAAATGAATGGAGCTGTAGCCAATGGACTGCGTAGCACTTGCATTTTTAGTTTTGATAGGTGAGAGTACTACGTCGCCTGGAGTTCAAGACATTTGCTAAGGGTCACACAATATGGTCACGTGGAGGGCCAAGATTAGAACAAAGGTCACTTCAAGGTTCTACGTGGTTCCACTGACTCCCAATTATGTCGACACACTTTGGTTGTAGCGCTTTCTACATTTTTTGGTCCTCGTATGGCTCTCATGTCCTTGCCCTCTCTTTGCAAGTCTCATTGCCATAATCCCTGTCCAGTTTTTCCCCCTTTCACTAGATAAGACTCATTGAGCTGTCTGCTTTTCTAATCATGTTCCCAGTGTCCTTTTGCCCCCCTCTCCTGACTGTTTCCTGTGTTCAAAATGGGGGTCTCCCCGTACCTCCCATTTCACGCCCCATTTTCCCTCTCTAGGGCCACCCAATCTGGCTGCCACACAAACCCAGCCGCCTCTTCCTTGGGTAGCCCCTGAGTTCTGGCCCCAACCTGGGCCAGGGTTCACACTTTCTCTGCCCCGGACCAGGGACAGTCCCCATGGGAACCACCAACCCCACCCCCCAGGCCCGCTGGATATGGAAGGGCCCTGCACTTGTAAAATAAAATTGCTGCTAACAGGAGATGGACACAACCTGTGGGGTGCATTTAAAGGCCCTAAACAGATATCACATTCACCTGAAAAACAGCATTTAAACACTGCCACCAAAAACGTCCGTGCTTTGCTTTCCCTGTCCCATGAGTGGAAAACAGTTGAACACTGTAACCCAAAAATGGCCCTGCGTTGCTTTTATTTCACCTAAATGACAAGAAGTTCTGCACTGCATCCAAAAACGGCCCTGCACTGCTTTTATTTCACTTGAATGACAGTAAGTTATACACTGCATTAAAAGAAAAACTGCCTTGTTTTACTTTTAATTCACAGGAGGGGCAAGAATGTCAAACACCACAACCAGACACGGCTTTTGCTTTCCATTTCACTTGAAAAGCAGTCAATGAAACACTGCAAACGAAAAACGGCTTGGCTTTTTATTTTGTTCATGTCAAATCAGAGAACCGTGTGGAAGGGGGCCTACCCCCTCATTTTCAATGGACCATAAGCAAATGCAAACTTGCTCAAAAAGGAGAAATTAAAGAATCTTGTGACATACAAAGCAGGATTTCAAACATAAGATAAAAAAAACAGCTTGCACACGTGTGAAAAATAAAAATGACTTTAAAAGGCCACAGTGACAAAATAGCAATGCTCACACAGAAATGTCAGGGAAATATGCAGTGGGGGGGGTTTACTAAAGCAATGTACATTATGTTTCCACCCACAAGACTTGAGTCACCTTTGAAGAGGTACAGAATACCATAAAAAACAGTTTAGACTAAGTCAGGAAACTTCACAATTAAAAGCCCCGCTTCCCACTGGAAGTCACACCTACCAGTGAACCATCCCGCAGTCAAATGAGATATTACTAAGGGCATCATAACTCCCGGCTCTGCCAGACTTGGGGCAGGGGCTCAGGGATTTCAAAGAAAGCAAGTTTGGCTAAAGCTTGACTAGGAGGTGTGAGCTCCTTCCTGCGCCCACTACCAAGAAAAAACTGACAACTTCAAAGGGGGCATAGAAATATTTGGTCACCAGCTGTATGGGATGAAGCGAACCTCCCACAGAGGAGGACAGATCCTCCCCATTGACCTTAAAGCACTGCTTTCGTTTTTAAGCATCTTTCACAGCAACTAGAATGAGAAATAATGTTCCTTTTAGGCTATGTTTTTATGTAATTTCCAGGTGGTTTAAAGAGATAAAATGCATTTTTCTAGGACTTTGGAGACTGAAATGGCCAGTTAGAACAGTTTTCTGGCTGATCTAAAAATGGGACAATTATGACAATTGGTGGAAAGATGGACAATGACATTATGGACATGCTTTGTCAATTTCAGATTTATGACTGTTATATATTTTGTGAAAAGGTCAGAAATATGCCACCAGGCCATGCTGCATCAAACAGAGTTGGTGATTGACTTACCTAATTCCCTATGACTAATTAAAACCACGTATCTCATGGATATAGCAGGGGCTAATAGAATTAGGAAGTTACGAGACATAACTGTTTTTGTCAAAAAGTGGCCAAGAGATCAAAGAATATTGAAAAATGCAAACAGACAGATGGTGCTCTGTTCTCTTGAACCAATCATGCCAGGGGCGGAGAGAGGAATAGTAAACTGTTCTATCCGAGCGGTAGGGGTAATTACAGAGTACTCCCCCTAGATTGTAAAGTGAGTGATGTCATTTGCGCTATATAACGGGGATTGTACTAAGTCAGGACACACACACATACACAAAAATCAGGGGCGAAAGGAGAAGGAGGATGGAGAGAAGGCGGCTGTCCCTTACCATCTTTGAGAATGCAGTGACCAGACCCCTTGCCTAGCTGTCAAGAATGTCCTGAGATCCAGCTGGCTTTCTTAAATCCCACACCAAGGCAAAGTGCAGTGACCAGACCCCTTGCCTAGCTGTACAGAGTGTTCTGAGATTCAGTTGGCTTTCCAGAATCCCAAACCAAGGCTTAATGTGTAAGTAGCAAATAAACCCAGCCCTAAGTTGTATAAGCCCTTCCTTTTGTAGCATTGTACCTGATAAGTCCCCCATTTAAAACCCCACATTGCTAGTGTAATTCAGTCACCTTCCCCCATAGAAGAATCTGTGTTTAGACTGTGTATGTTAGCATATTCCCTTTGGTAAAACTCTCAGGGCCTCATTCCGAGTATGGCGGTAAGGGATAGCGGCCACCCGTAACGAGACCGGTGGCGGTATTCCCTTACCGCCATACCCCGAGTTCCCTCTGCGCCCTCGCCCTTAACGCCTGCTTTGAGCAGGTGTTAAAGTCGAGGGCGCAAAGGGGCCTCCAAGCCAATAACGGTGACCGTAATGAACGGTCACCGTTATTTGCATCTTCCCCATTCCCATTGAGCCCTATGGGGGCTCATTTGGGAATGGGGAAGAGCCTTGGTGAATGGGGAATTACCGCCCCGCCAACCTCGGAATGGGGCGGTAATTCCGCCATCCACCAAGGCGCTGCCGGTCCGGGTACGGCGTCAACCAAGGCGTTAGTAGCGCCATTGGTTAGCGCCGTACTCGGAATGAGGCCCTCAGTATCTGTGTAAACCCTTAGCATATTTTTAAGTAAATCAATGAATTCCCCCATTGAAATTCCCAGTACGAGATGGTTGAAATTCGAAATTAACCACCTTGTCCCGGGTGTCTTTCTTTAATTATTATAGTCATTAAAGTGTTGCCTTAAAAGATGTATTCTCCTTGTAACTGAAAACGGAGTTTGTCCTTGCATTGTGTGCATCACCCCATAAATTCCTATTTGCATCTGTCCTATTAAAGCCCCAAACCGTAGTCCCATTCAGAGCAATCCCTTTTACCTACAAGTCGATCTGTTATGTGCCTCTGTTCTTATAATTGAAAACTGAGTTTCCTATTCTGAGCTAAACCCCTTCCCTGAGATGCCAGTCATTGTAAACCCAGTGTAAACAAATTTCCATTTGCCACTGTATTTTCCTTTTGCATTTGCTTTCTCCCAAAACCAATTTTCCCATTCCATTTCTACTTTGCCCTGGTGTGCTGATTAGTATGATCTAAGATTCCCTATCTCCTCAAGTGTAAGCAACACACATTTTCTGTCATTTTGTTCCCTAGCAGTTGTGAGCATTAATCAAAATCCCATTCTGCCATTTTGCTCCAAAAACGGTTTTTACTTTCTTTGCTGGCTTCCCATCTCGGGGTGGTGGGCCTTACCTCAAATCTGATTGTCTCTGTCTATTCCTACTCCTTGCCACTGCCTTCCATTCAAAGGAATCAAGTTAGCTGAGGTTTGGGTTGGGTGTTGCAGGGGGAGTGCTAAACCATCGGTGTTATTTCTTTATGAAATAGTTATTTTTCTGTGTTTCCATTAAAGATTGTGTGAATTGTAACATGATATCTTAACCTAATTGTTTTGTTGAGATTAGTGCATTTGTGTTACCACAACATTGGTGGCTGTGAAATTGTTTGATTTTCCTTTTGCATTAAATCATAAATTAAATATTTTATTGTAACACACTGGCCCGATTCCTGGTCCATCATGACAAAGGGTGCTTGTGGAGGTTGGGTGCGAGACGGGTTGGAGGCCTACTCAAAGAAAAAGTACCAGTGGTTTATTAAAAATAACAGTGCTTTATTGTACGCCACATTCATTGTCGGGGAAGGAGTCCATGGCTGGAGTGTGCCGTGTAATAAAACCGTGACAAACCCCTACTTCAGTTGGACACAGACACCAAGGTGGATGTTTTAGGGATCCCAGCGTGGAGCTCTCTTTATTTATAAAAACACTTAAACCTTTTAAAACATCTTTCCTGACCGCTAACTCTTAGTTCATTCTTAATCTCCCATGGCGTGAGTTCTTCTTAAAAAGGGATCGCCTCTGTCAGCCCCCCTTCCTTGGAGGCATCACAGGGAGACCCATAGCTGGTACTGATGCAATAGAACCCACACCTAATACCTGCTACCACCCACTGATGTATGAGGCCAGTGGATGGCTTCAGTGGGTGGCCGCACCCCCTGGGAAGCCTGAGGCATGCTGCCACTTTCCTCACCGCAGGGTACACACCCTCTAATGCCTAATAATACAAACCTACACCTACATAACAACTCCTACATAACATTTCCCCTTCCCAACATTCCCCCTACATAACATTCCTGCTTCACTATTCATAATAGTTATATATATATATATATATATATATATATATATATATATATATATATATATATATATATATATATATATATATACACTACCCTTCTTAACTGTACTCTGCACTAAACATTATTATATCTATTAACACACATTTAACTATAAACAAAAATATATAAATAACATACAAGACATACAGCACATATGTTAAATGTTGTCACATAGGGGGGCTGCTTCATTGGTCTGTCTCTGTGGCTGGGTGGGGTGTTGGCCCCTTGATGTTGGGGCCTGGTCCCAATGGCCTCTCTTCTGGGTGGCTCTGTCCACCACTTGGGACCAACCTAATGCAGTGTGCGCAGCGGACGCTCCTCCTAAGACTCTGGGCAACCCCAGGTGGGGGCCTGCACATCCTCACCAGCATGACCCACAGCCTATTGTTTCCTTTGGAGTGGTCATTGGCCTGGGTGGGCCACCGCCCCATAAGGCCTTTCAGTGACTGCCACACATTGATCAGCACCACCTCGTGGCCATTCCTGGAGGCGCGCGGCCAGTTCAGAGCCACAGTGCAATGCATAGTGCTACACAGCCATTACATGGAAAGCTTGCATAGGTGCTCCATACCAGCTGAGCTGGAAGTGCAGAAGGTGTAGGTAGAAGTGTAACAATAAAAGTAGTGGGACTGTGACCTCAGGCGGGATAGATGAGGTGGGTCTGTGGGAGGGATTGTGTGAGTGGGCTCCTAGATGCCCATGTGGGCGGAATGGGCAAAAGAAGAGGGGCCTCTTAGACTATTCAGAATGTCTTTTCTTTTTTCCGTTTAGATGCGACACCTATGAGGGCATTTTGGAGGTTTGCTCCCATGAAAATACTAGGAATGTGTCAGGGATTTAAACACGTTCATCTTTCCTTCATTGTCAACATGATATAACGTTTCATGCTGGTGTGCGACAGTTCTGCGCCCCAGACTGGGCGCTGGGAGATCATGTGGCCTGGCAGTAGTTGCCTTCATGTGAATAATGCCATTGCCTTGTGGGGAAATTCATTTATGAGTCTTTATCAGCCCAATATGTGCATCTCTCAATAATATAACAACCACATGCTCCTTTCAGCCTCATGTACAATTATCACTGTGGCGCAGTTTTCAAACTTCATCAGTAAAATGCAAGGAAAAAAGTCCTCTACCATTTAATGTGAGAGAAGACTAGCCCATTTCAGTACCAGGTCACACGTCACTGGATGTTCACCTCCCGATCAGTGACTATGGGTATGCAGCCCTTAAATGAAAGCATATGTAATGCATGCATACCCATAGTGCTTTACGACTCTGTTCTCTGAACTGGAGTTGAACTTTAGTGATTGCTACTAGGTGCTGACGTGGGATGTCTGCCTTGTTAAATGAAATGGCCTATTCTTGTGCTCTAGCACCTTGAAGCGTCTCCTGTGCTAGATGGAATTACCAATAACTATCTTGGACACAAGTAACCTGACAGACTCAAAGAATATGGCAAAGTACTACTTTATTATTAAATTAAAATAAAGTAGGGCAATCTGGCCAACAACAAGCAGTAGTTCACGCACTCACAACCAAATCTGATTATACAAAGGTTTTATACCTTGATATGCGTCATCTATGATGTCATCCTACGTGGTAAACTGTGAAACCTATTGAAGGGTGGGATTGGTTAAGGGAACATATACACGTATATATTATGTAAGTACTAACAATATTACTGGAGGCCCCTTATGTGGTGGGCACTCCTTGAACCACCTCTAAGTACAGATAATACTGATTATACCAGAAATCAAATACTCTATTTAGCGTTCATTGATTTTCGTGTTGCCTTCGACTCAATAGATCAATATCTATTATATCAAAAGTTGATCACCAACAAGTGTCCACCCTCATTAAGTACACTAATTATGCTCCTGCACACTAATACGACCATGCAGGTGAGACTAAATCTGGAGGGTCTATTAACAGCCTCATTTTCAACTCATCGTGGCCTTAAACAGGGTTGTTTACTCGACTCGGCCATTTTTAACCTGTTTATACTGGATATGGGTAATGCGCTTCACAATGTGATGAGTGACTCTCCATAATTGGTACAATCTAAAATACGCTACTTATTGTATGCTGACGACCTTGTGTTACTTTCTCAAACACCGGTAGGCCTTCAAAATATGCTCAAAGCCCTTGATAATTACGTAGATCAAAATAGACTCGTAATAAATACAGAAAAAACATAGGTCCTAATCTGCAACACAAATGGTAAACCCAAACAATTGTCCTTTAAATGGTACTTGAATAATGTGACATTGGTAAATGCGATGGAATACAAATATTTGGGCTGCACAATATCTGGTAAATCGAAGTGTGAGATCAACAACACAAAACTTCAAAGTAAAGTACAAACTCTGACAGCTCAAGCAAGAATTCTGTCGCGTAAATTTGGTAAATTTACAATAAAACATGCTATGTTATTTTATAAACAAAAAGTAATTCCCATCATTCTATATGGAGTGGAAGCACAAATGCCAAAAGAGCGATTTTATTCGGATAAAATTGAGTCAAGTTTCTGGAAGCAAATCTTGAACTTACCCAAATGCACCCCTCTTCCATTGATTCGTTTCAAAGTCAGCCTAATATTAATCCACGCTCATGTCCTATGGAAAATGTCAGCGTTTTTAAGGAAGTGCTTACTGAGCATTAATGCTCCTAATATACTGGGAATTATAGCCCAATATTTTTTTGTCTCTCAGAAACAGCTTCCAAAAATGTGGCTAAGATATACTTTGAAGGCCTTGGCGGATGTATTTGTTAATTTGGATTTACTATTAATCAATCCCGACCGTGCTAAAACTAAAATGTATCAGCATGATTGGATTGTGAATCGCTCCAAATGCCTACTGTATAGAGACTTCAACACGACACTGTTTGGTCATAAGCGTATGTGTATCATGGCAGATTATCTAAGTAAATGTCTATCACCTGAAATAAGACACCTATACCTTCGCTTCAGACTAAACCTTTGGCCCATGAATGATGTTCTTGCTAAGAGGAAAATAATTCTCTCTGAAAACAATTTCTGTCGATTCTGTAAGGACACAGACGCAAGAGAAACACTCAAGCAATGCATTGTGGTATGCCCAGCACTAAAGGAAAAAAAAGGAAAATATTTCAAGTTAGTCACTTTGCCTCAGCTTTGCAGAAACTCAGATGAAATCTGGCATTTTTTATTTGCTAATATAAAATTAGTAGCCCGCATTGCGATCGTACACTTTTTGAAATCGCTATTTCCCCGAACATGAGCATAAGACATGGAAAGAATATAAGTACCATGATGCCTTTTTAGGAGTAGTTATGATATAATTTGTGTTCATTTTGATCTTATTATCCTTTTTCTTCTTCTTTTGGTTTTTAACCGATTTTTTATTTAGATGGATCTTGTTTCTAAAATGTTCTCATTGGACATGAAAAACAAAGTATGATGTTTTTATATTCGAGTGTGTATAAACTGTTTAATTGAAACATATTTGAAAAGTTGATTATATCAGATAACCAAATAAAAAGAAATATACTGATTATAGCAGAAAATGTGCAGCGGGTTGGCATGTGCAACATTTCCTCTGATTGGTTGGCATGCTTTCCCAACCTTGGCCTTTCAGCTCGTTAGTAGCACGTAAGGAAAACAAAACTCAGGTGCAGAGAGTAATGTCAGACTACTCCCCACTTTCCCAATTAGCCCATCATCTCTCATTGGTCAGGCCCCAAGCCAAGACTTCTCCTTAGTAGGGCTTGAAGCCTGTTCTCTGTTCAGGGGCACTCAACTCAAGGGAGTGTCGGCACTCTATTATCTTCGTTTGAGCTTAATGAATAGCCCTTATTTTCTGAATCAGACCACAAATGTGTTAATTTCGACCTTCAATTTACTGCTATTTGATTCAATTGAGCTGGGTGTCATAACCCTCCTTGGCCTCTGGAGACTTGCTCACTCCATCTTGCATAGGTTTTCCACATATTTAATTTTCTAATACTTGCCTTTTGCAGATGTTTTCTTCTTTGCTTAATCTAAGAGAAATATGTCTTACGTCCATGGCTTATCCTTTTGACTCCCCTTGTGCCCTGCATTTATTCCTTGAAGTAGCATCCTTGATCCCCTGCCAATAGACTCCTCTTTATTGCTCACACAAAGCTATTTTTCCAGCGTCTACGGACACTATAGCACTGGTCTGTGTCTGAGGTAGCTAAATTGGTTTCAGCACGAGTCCGGCGTCCATTTTTTCATAATGGCCGCTCTAGCCACGTTAAGTTTTCCTCCTCAGCAAGCTTCTATATGTCTTGTCTACCTTGAACATCTACGTATATACACTTATTAGTCAGCAGGTTATTTTATCTTTGATACATATATGATTTCTTTGTATCTTGATTACATGTTTCTCTTGTTACTTCAGTTACATCTTTATTCTTTGAATATTTGCATATCGTTTCAGTGCTTCTCAGTATCTTTCCTCCATGATGTCATTCTTCCCTTGTCAGATTTCACTTATAGCTCTATGATGTTTAATGTGTGTGCAGACATCTTTCCACCCTCTCAGTGCGAGGAAACATTCGATACAGTTGTCTGAGTGCTTATCGTCTCTCATACACTTGGTGCGGTGTTGGGATGATAACCGGTGTCCCACAAAGAGCTCTTCTCCTGTTGTTCTACTGTTTCTAATATGACTGAGTTGAGGGGGCAGGAGCCAGGGATGACATGCCCACCTGCTCTTCTACATTCTCCTCTTACATCATGAGGTAGAGGGCATTTTTTAAGGCCACCATAATATTTATGAAACAGTTATGTGACAATCAGACTGTGATAAGAACATTATGCACTGAGGAGCATACACATAAAGCCGGGCCCCAGATACGTATATGTCGGAGTTAGTAGGTGAACACTCCACTCCACCCCCCCTCTGTTCTTTCCTTCCAATCCAAGCACAAGTACCATAGGCCTGACTAGAAAGGGTTCTTTTGCAACCACTGAGACTCTCTATATATTCTTCCCTCTGGTCCGACTCACTCTGCAGGGCACAACCTGGATGTTATGATTTCCTCAGACCTCTGCCTCTCTAACCCTCTTACCACTCCTTGGAGTGATCACTTTCTCCTCACCTCCCACCTCTCCCTCTCTCTCTCTACCCCTCAGGTCAAACCTTCCCCAGCACTGCCTGATACACAAGGGGGGTTTGCCCTGATGTCTATGGTTCTAGGGTCTACTGCTTAGTAGGCCTAGACTTATTTTGTCATGTCACTTCCTGGATTTTGTGCTTGATATCTGCTGTGGGATCTTTCCTTAGTTTTTTGTAGTTCCCTTCTTCATTGAGTAATCTCATTACCATTTCTTTGTATTGCGTGATATTTTGGATGACAATCCCTCCGCCTTTATCCGCTGCTTTAATGACCAGTTGTTTGTTTTCCTGCTAGATTTGTCAATGCCTTGCGTTCTTCTGTAGTTAGGTTGTGTCTCATGTGTTGAGGTTTTTTTTGGAGTTCTTTTAATTTCTTTGGTAATGCATTTCTCGAATGTTATAAGGGATCCTGGTACCTCATTTTCCGTTGGATTGAATGTGGATTTAACTCTTAGGCCTGTGTCATCTAGTTCCAGGTTGGACTCTTTGTCTTTGAAGTATACTTTTCTTCTAATACTCCTAAATAGATTAAATCATTTTGTATCCAGTTTAAACCAGTCTGTTTGTTTCGTGGGTACGAAGGATAAGCCTTTGCTGAGAACGGAGATTTCTTCCTTGGTAAGTATGGCTCCTGATATGTTAAATATTGGGATTTCGGTTAGAGTCTTCGATTGTTCTGTCTCCTCCGGTTGCGCTGTCTCCACTGGGGGTAGTTGAAAAACTGCATTGCTTGTGCATGAGGAGGTGGCCCGCAGTATGCTCCAGTGGGGGCCATTTGCCCTAAAAAAGGCATCTGGTGTGGTGGCTGCTATTGTACTTGTTGTGTATTTCTATTTCTGGTTCTCATTGTTCTCAAAGCATTACTTTGTTACAGCTTTATATATTTCAATTCAGTTGCCAAATCAGTTGTGTTAAGGGTCAGTGAATACTTAGAAAAAACTATCCTTAATATACTGGTCTTCAAATAAAAATCATAAAAAAGATTACAAATGCATGACTAATAAATGCATTTAACAGCAAAATAAAAACAAAAGCTGCACCTTCCATATCTATTTTTGTCTGCATTCTCAATTTAATGAGCACTACTACATACAGATGTTATTTGCAGGTATGTGACATGACAAAATATGTCTAGGCCTACTAAGCAGTAGACCCTAGAACCATAGATGTCAGGGCAAACCCCCCTTGTGTATCATGTACTGGTAGCCCACTACTAAGACGCCCTTAGGGTCATCCCTCAAGTTACAAGTTCCCCAGAACTGCCACCTACCTTCTCGGTCATCCGACCCATGAAGAGTGTGTCAGTGGAGACTTTCACCGCTACTTTCTCTCCTACTCCTACACATTTGGCTGACTCACACTCTGACACAGCCCCCTCCAACCTTCATCATCTATCTCTAACACTCTTTACATCCTTGCCCCTGACATGAGGATCCGCTTGAAGCCCACTTCCATGTGCATCTCTTGGTATGATTCCATCCTCGCCACCCTTAAATGCAAGTGAAGGACAGCTGAGAGGAAGTGGGGGCATCAGGCACACCCTCTGACAAACTGGCCTGCCAATTGCTCCAAAGGCATCACAGACTCTCTGTCCTCTCAAGTAGAGAGCCTATAGAGAGCCTACACCAAAGCCTGCATCTCTGTGGCATCTAACAACTAGGCTGAACTTTTCAAAATACGCAATGAGCCAGACTATCCTGCTGCAGTCTCTACCTCTCCTGTTCCCTCCCAGGCCCTCTGCACGGTCCTGGCTTCTCATTTCACCACTAACATTTAGGACATCCTGTCCACTCTCTCTTCCTCTACCTCCTCTTCCTCCTCCTCTGCCACCCTTGGCTCGTCTTCGGCCGCTTCCCCACCTTCTTTCTCCTCCTTTCCCCTGTTCACCCCTGACAATGTTATAGACAAGTCGGATCTATGATAGTCATGTCAAAGCAGGTTCTCCTCTGCTCATCCAGAACCATCAAGGACCACATTGACACCCTGCTCCAGCCGTGGCCAATTTATGCAATAACTCATTTGCCACTGGAACCTTCTCCTCCCCCCTTAGGCACTCCCTTGAGCACCCCCTTCTTAAGAAGCCCTCTGCCGATCCTTCCTCTGCGGCTAACTATCACCCACTCTCTATCACTCCTTTACTGGGAAAACTCATGAAAAAGCTGGCCATCTAACAGCTTAATCTGCATACTGATTCTGTTGGTTGTCTCCACGACCACTAGTCTGGCTTCAGAGCTGCCCGGAGCATGTAAACTGCTCTCCTGAACACCTGTGAAGACTTGCTCTCTAATCTTACTTCTTTCCTCATTCTCCTCGATCTATCCTCTGCTTTTGACTCAGTCAAAACCATGCCATCCTGCTCAATCGCCTCAGTGACAACCAGGGACATCATTTAGGGGTCACCAGAGGTCGCCGATTGGCCAGCGACCTCTGTCAATCTCTTTCGACCTCTGGCACCCATCCAATCAGAGGAGGGGGCATGGCCACATTGCTGGTCCTCCATTTTGCACGTGGTTTCTGTTTAATACGTGCGCGGCGCTCCTGAGCTCAGCTCCTCCTGGCTGTGTCCAAGAAAGGCCCGGTGATGGTGAGTTGAGTACACAGTATCAGGGTGGAAGTGGCTGTGTAAGTCTGACTGAGAGGAGGGGGGTGTGTGCGTGGGGGCGGTTCCTGCATCCTGTGTGTGGTCAGTGGTGGTGCTGTGCCCAGCCCTTGCCTGCCGCCGCGGTACTGCCACAGGCCCAGGCTGGGGTCGGATGTGTGTGCTTCGCGCTGTTTACGCCATGTGGTATTCCCATCTAGCTTTAAGGGTTTGGTGCTGTGTGTTGCTGCAAATTGTAGGGAATACCATGAATTTGCTCGTTTACTGTATCGGGTGGCCGCTAAACGTTATACATCGGAGAGGTTGTGGGGGAATGTTACCACTTTGAAGAATGTAGCAACAACAGATGGTGATTTTATATGAGTGAAGTAATGCAGGCGGATGAATGGGGGAAGTCAGGGTGGGCACACGGTGGGCAAAGACGTTAATTCGAAATTTTATCCAGGGTAGGAGGGTAAAACTGGGGCCTGTGGGGCAAAGGACTTATCATGAGGCGCTCTCTGCAAGTGAGTAATGGTGGGCGTAGAGTGGTACAGAGCGGCAGCAGCACAGAGCAATCTATTATTGTGATCTTGGTGTTTTCAGGGATTGTTATTGGATGCAGGCCAGGGGCATATCCAGCCCACTTACACATGTTCTCGTGCGGAATAGTTAAACGGGATGCAAGTACATGTTGTACCAGAGTTTGCTAGCCGTCTTGCTTCCGGCCAGTTCTGCTGTTTGAAAGGGATTGATGGTGGTGACATAGGGAAGGAGATTTCACAATGTGGGGTGCAGTTCATAGTAATTACGCAGTGTTTGCTGGGTGGTAGATGCTTCTTTCTGGAAATATGAGCGTTTTTGGTGTCCATGCGGTGCCTTTTGGAAACGCGAGTTTGGAAGAAAGAAGCCAAAAAAACGGGAAAAAAAGCATTCCGAGGGGGTGGCAGGATGGGTTGTCGATTGAGGGAATGTGGGTTGAGGGGAAGGCGGATTGGATATGAGCAGAGATCTTCATCACTGTTGTCCAAGCAATAAATGAGCTGTGATAGCTCAGTGAGTTAACGCACAGGCGGCAGCCACTTGAACGTTGTGGGGTACACTTCCCTTTACATGAACGTCGTGCCAGCGAAAAAAGGGTTTTGCTCTGCATTAGAGTAAACAGGTTGTGGAATAAGGCTATACAAGGGAAGGGGGTGTTTTTAGCTGTTTGGGGCTTGTTAGTTTGTAGGGCGTTTCAGTTTTTAACAGGAGCCAGGGAGAAAGGGATTTGGGTCACGTGGTGACCAAGCAAGTTGGGAATGGCGGGAACCACATCGTCGCAGGGGGGCACCCAGATGAGGTACAGTGCGGGCACTAGAAGTCAGTTACAGTGCAGCAATTGCTATTGCATACGTTTTTCGGAAAGAGCAATGTTGGTGTGCAAATTGAAAAATAACGAGGGAATATTCATGGGGGAGAGCAAATCAGGTAGGTATGCATGGGAGCTGGAATTGCGGCCAGAGGATGGGGGCGAGTGGTGGCGGCCAAGAGTCCAGTGTTGGTTGGGGGCCATTGGGGGTACTGAGTAGGGTGCGGCCTGTGTTTCGTTGTTTGCCATGCAGCCATTGCTCAGGAATTTAGGGGCTCATGAAATTAACAAAATTGGCATCCGGGCGCTCTGCAGATTTGAATGCTTTAATGAAGGGGGTGAGGAGGTGGTTGAATAGGATTTGGATTTTCATATGCGGGGCTGGAAATGGGCTCCAGGATGTTGTTATGACATGATGGTTATGAGGGGGATCCAAACGAGCACAAGATGCTAGAAAATTAACAGGCACGTTAGGCCCCACATTTAGGAACCCTAGATGAAGGAATGCTTCCAACAGTCCTCAGTCCCGCCACTGCACCAGGAAGCAAGGACACCCTGAGACTCACATTGACCTCTCGACACAGCCTATAGGCGTAATCTTACTACCAGGAGTGTTTCCGCCAAGTAGTTTAATCATGTGGACAGGTGGCCGCTAGGAGTTGCGTGGTTGGGGAAACCCTTTTGGTTGGGAGGAGAATGGGAGGGAGACTATTGCCAGCTCTAAGTTTGTGCTAGGGGTAGCAAATCTCTCGCCAGCCATCACTTCCCTCTGCCACTCACTGAATCAAGAAGCCTGTTTTGCCATTCTGTTTAATGAAGGCACGGTGGAGGCAGGGCTGAAACGAGCTACCACCAGCAAAGCTAGTAATATACCATTGATCATGCTACCATGACAGAAGGGTCGGGGGAAGGAGGTGAATGCTAACCTTTATATGCCGGCCTTCAACCCCGCAGCTCTGCATTCCTGCAACCAGCGCCTGTCGCTCTACTTTCTGACAGAGAGAGTGGTCTATCCAGCAACTCATGTAAGGGCAGCACCACAAGCCAGTTTAGACAGTTGTTTGTGCTAGTCTCATGATTTGCCAAATTGTGCGGCTTGTACTTTTGACCAACCGTTCTTGAAAATACCCCATTTGACATAACCCTTCCAAACAGTGCACACAGAGGTACAAACAAATATGAACTACTCTTTTTTTGGTAGTGGGCTTAGCTGAGGTTTTGGCTATTAAGTGGCACTTTAGCATCACCTATAAGCCGAAACTATTGGAATAGAGTACAGCTAGGGAGAAATGGCATATGAGGTGGGACACAAATCTTGTAGGTGTTGTTTGGTTATTTACCTACCTATCGACTGTCCATGGCCATGATAATCCCTATGACCATTACCACCCACTTCCTGCCCTGCCCCTCTCATACCCTCCCAATGCACATCCTCCTGGGATCTCTTAGAGCTCAAGCCTTAACATCAAACTTTGTGCTCGAAGTTCTTGCCAGTGTTTTTTCAAAGCAGTCTTCTGAGAGTTAATGACATAATTAGAGTTGCAGTATTTGCCAATGCATTAATCAAACCCATTTTAAACTTAGCTCTAGGTTCTGAAGGAGATGCAAATCCGAGACGTATGGCTGTTTGGTGCATAAGTAATGAAGTCCATTAAACAACTGCAAACAGTACAATGCAACGCTGAAGGTAACTTGTCGAATCAGAAGAAAATGGGGTAATTGGGTTCATACACTTCCTGTGGCAACATGGACCTTGACACTGCTACATATATTGATCCATTCTTGTATGAAATGTTACAATACACTGATATTGTAACCATATTTTGCTTAGTGTACTGAGGGATAATGCTTTATGAGGCCACTTCCTGTGATGGTACGTGGGGGGTGTGGACACGTGATACCACTTCCTGTAATGTCACACGGGGGTGTGGTCAAATGACATCACTTCCTGTGATGTCACTCTTTGGGGGTGTGACATTGTGATGTCACTTCCGCTACCCCTGGCATTTTGGTGAAATGATGTCCCTGGTGACAACCTGGGTATCACTGGTCAGCCCCTGTCTTGGTTGACCTCCTTTCTCACTGACCGACCCACATCCAACTGGGGTCTTTACTCTCTTCTGTCTCTTCTGTCTCTCTCTCTTCTTGTGGTGTTCCCCAGGAGTCTAACCTTTCTCCCTGGCTATTCAACCACTGCCTGGCACCTCTGGCTCACTACATCGCTACATTCTGTTCTAACTTTGAGCGTTATGCGGATGCCACCCAGCTCTCCTTCAGGCTCCCCTCAGCCACTCTGCTCCTTCTCTCATACCAGACTCTCTGGTCACAATTCAAGAATGGTGTGCTGCCAATGATTTCTGCCTTAATGCCAGTAAAACAAAAATCCTCATCGGGAAACCTGCTCCTTCCTTTCCTCACACTCGCTGGCCGCCCGCCCTGGGCCCTCTTCCTGCTCCTTCCTGTGATGCTAAAAACCTTGGTGTCATCTGCGACTCCACCCTCTCCTTCTCTCCTCACATCTCCGAAGTCTCTAAGAAGTCACACTTTCAGCTGCACCTCCTCAGAGGTATTCTTCCTTTTCTCAATTTCCCCCAGAAGGTCTCTAAAGACCTGGACCCCACCATACTGGACTATTGCAACAGCCTCTTTCCAAATCTGCCTGTCTCTACTCTTTGACCTTTGCAACTCATCCACAACAGGACTACAAAACTTGTCCTTGGCCTCGAGCTCAGGGATCGTATTTCTCCAGCTCTGAAATCTCTGTAATGGGTCCCTGTGGCTGCAAGGATCAAATTCAAGACCCGTCGCATCGTCCACAATGCTGTCTGGTGTCAAGTTACTCCAAACAAGCAATCCCACTAAGTCAGTGCCTCGTCTGGGACCCCCAAGGGAAGGCCTTATTTATGTATTTTCATGACAAGTTATACTCTGGATGATAAACCCTTATATAACGCCCCTCTCTTTGAATCCCCCTGACCTCACTGAGCCAAGAAGTAGGTTTATTTTGCAATTTAAAAGGTTTATTGGAAAACTAAACAATATAGATATATCACACTTTTATAATAAATTAATATTTGATAGCACCCTTATAAATATAATTTTGATCAACAATAGATAATCTGACACTAGCACACTTCTTTACAATCAATGAGGAGTTAGTATAGGAAGGATAAGGTAGCAGAAAATACTTTTATGGTTTCAAGGAAAGCAATGAGGGAAAAATGCAGCACAGAAATAAACTTGATATGATTTCAACAAAAGATAATATGATCACTTTTTCTTTGACAATTCCCTCCCCCCCATGCAAGATAAGGAGATGGAAGGAGAGCACACAATTCTCAGGAATACAAAATGCAATACAAATTTCCAGTTCCCCCCAGCGAGCTTAGAGGAAAACAGGTATGATTTTAAAGCAGGCAAGATCCTTTAAAATGTGGTGGCAATGAAGTGTAAAATATGCTGAACATGCTTTTAATTCCCTCTAGAGGTTCAGGGTGAGTGAGAGATACTTTAAATCAGTTCAGGTCAGCCCTACCAATAATTCAGGGATGGTTATCAGGTTGAAAACGGGATTCAGTAATGGAAGCAAAAGACAGATATTTTTACACGTGGTTGAAATGAAGCAAACTGTCAATTCGCGGCACTTTTTCCGAGTGCGTCGATCGCGATTACGGCGGAACTATAAGGAGTAGCAAGTTTTAGGCAGTTTGGAAAGCTTAGAATCTTAGCTTTAAGATGAAAGTTAAACCACATTCCTAGCACCTACGATTCCAAAGATACGGACAATTTATTAAGGTAGTTTTTCAGAAATTAAATAATGATTCAAAATGACAGATGACAGTTTTGCAGAATGGACACACAATTTCTTATGATGCAGTTCTATATAGGTTAAAATGGTTTGAATTTGATTATTTTAAACTAAGAGATTGGTTCTGCCACAGTTCTAGCTGAGTACTCACACTATGAATTTGAAATAGGCCGTCAGGGTCTGGTCAGCAGGTTGAACTGGACTCCGGGCGGGTGATTCTGAAGTCACAGCTCTCTGGGTCAGCTCTGCTCTGCACTTCACAGCGGTCTGGTCTGTGGTTCTGCTGGTCTGAATCAAATGGATTCTGGATACAGCACTGCTTTCTGGGTCTGCTACCGGTTCTGGCAAAAGTTCTTGGCAAAGAATCCAACAGCTCGCCCGGCTGTAGAATAGTTGGTTGGATTGCTGGATTCTGAAGGCCTGCTGAAAAAGGATTTAGCTGGTGGTCCAGGCCTCTCTGCTTTAAGTTCTGGAGTTAAGTTCTGGATCTCTGGATGTATAGTCTGGAATCTGGATGTGAAGTCATCCGTCAAAATGCTCCGCAAGAAAGTGGAAAGTCAATTTTGCCTGTCCAAGCAGTCTCTTTTTATGTGTTTAAAAGTGGGTGGGTCGGCTCATTCTGCATGCCCAACCCTCTCATGATTTGAT
This sequence comes from Ambystoma mexicanum, assembly GCF_040938575.1. Lineage (NCBI taxonomy): Eukaryota > Metazoa > Chordata > Amphibia > Caudata > Ambystomatidae > Ambystoma > Ambystoma mexicanum. The sequence goes on along the minus strand of NC_090935.1, from coordinate 882,320,574 downwards.
AGGTCAAGGATTCTCTGTGACCTGATTTGAGAAGGGATAGTGTGTCAGAGTGAGTCAGAGTCTTACAGTCTATTGAAGAAAGGCCCCTTTGCTTTTACTTGGAAAATTAATTTTTCATAACTAACAGGTTTCCCAGCTACACACGTCGTTGAAATGACATACACATTTCACAGATTAATCTTAGATACACTTTCGCCCAACTCTGATCCCCTTCAGAGCCTGGGTTCACAAATGGCAACATTTTGTGCTTTTTTGTGACTTTCGCCATATTGGTTTTTCCTCAAAATTTACACAGACCTGCACCCCTTCCCTGAGCATATTACTGGAAATTACTATGTCTCTATCCTAAACACAGTGTCTGCAATATTAATAAATAGTGGGTTTTGGTCCCAGAACACCGTACAAAGTAGAATTTGGGCTCAAATCGTGAGGGCATTTTTCATTTTCAGGATCCCCAAATTGTACATTTCTGTGAGCTTAATACAAGATTTTAGAAGCATTTAACTTAAACATATATTTTCTGCAATATGAATCCACAGTCCTGTCTGGCCCGCCTCTTGGAACTGGGGGAGTCAGGGATCACATGTCTCTCCTTTCAGGCAGAGCTCTGTTTACAGTCCACACCCAAAAAAAGCATACCCCATTCATTTGCAAGGGTCTATTGTGTTGGGTCCAGCAGGCTGCAGGGAAGTCCCCTCCCTCTCAATCAACAGGGCCATGTGATATCCTGCCTCCTGGTGTGGGTCTCTGTGGTGTTAAGAGTTCTCAGGAAAGGCATGTCTTTTGAACTTTTAATTACATAAGACCCCCTTCTGTTCACTGCACAGTTCTGCAAGACAGCTCTCCAGTCAGGATTTATAGAGCGCCAGCGCAGGTCAGTGTCCAATGCCGGTACTGCACCTATTTTTGACAGCTGTCTTGAATTAATACATTTCAAAAGGAGAGGATTTGACTTGATAGTATATGATCCTTGCTTGACATGGCATTGATGTGGATCTGTAGTAGAGTAAAGTAAAACACTCAACCATAGTTGGATTTTTGTTTGGTGGTTCCGGGCCTATGATCTTAGCAATTTTTGACATTAATAAAAACGGGTTTTGAACAGAACTATCTTTCTTTGCACTGGTGGGTGGCAGGTCAGGGGACCATTTTGGTGTGCGCAAAACTGCACGGTTCTCCTGGATTCTGCCGCAAATGTGGGCTTTTCCGTCCTCTTGGATTTCCTAAGCCCACAGCACCAAATGTTGCAGCATAATAGTCCAAACGTGGGTCAGGACATCCAACAAGCCCCCCCGCCCAACTGCGCTTTGATTTAAAGTCGAGGGGGAGTCGGGTGCAAAGGATGTTTTGATCCACACGCTGGGATGTGCACATCATCTTCTTCCGATTCCGCAGATGAGAAAGTTCAGCATCTTTTCCTCCATCAGGGTGGATCGATCAGTTCTCCTCGCCGGTCCTGATGGGAGTTTTGGGCGGTACCCCGGGCCCCTCGGATCTTTGCTCCCGGTCCCCAGGTCGTCTTCCGTGGTCAGTCTCCAGGTTTTCCTTCTGACAAAGCAAAGTGACAAAGCAAAGTGGCAATACCTATTTGTAGACATTTCTCCCCCACTATTGATATAGTGGGGCGGCATATACATTTTATAAATCAAAAGACATGAACATATACATTTTTTTTAAAAATCACGAGACAAGAACATATACTTTTTTTTTATCAGGAGACAATTTGCATTCAAGAATCATCAAATTTTATAGGCTATATGTGGAATATTTTAGGGTTGGAACTGAATTATTTTGGAGCGGCCCCCTCTGGTATTGCAGAGGACTCCTCCAGTTGCTGCAGAGTGTGCCTGGGATGGCAACACTTTAACTGATTTATATGGACCCACTTGTCTTCCCCTTCCCCAAAAGCATGTTGAAGGTGTTTCCTTAAATTCTCCACATACTCATGAGTTGTGGAGGCATTTATCAATGTCTGCTCTTGGGTCCTGTAGAGCAAATGCTGGGGAAGCACCATCTTGCGTCCAGTCATCAGCTCAAATGGTGACATTTTAGTTGCAGATGAAGGGGTAGATCTGATGGCCATTAGGACCAGAGGTAATCGGGTATTCCAACTTGGCCCAGAATCTGCCATAAACTTTTTTAATATGCTCACAATGGTCCGGTTGTAGCGTTCTACTGCCCCAGAAGAAGCTGGCCAGTAAGCAATATGTAGCTTCCTTTTGACCCCCAGTATCTCCCACATCTTTGTCATTACCTCGCTGGTGAAATGGCTACCTCTGTCTGACTCAATCCTTTGAGGTAGACCAAAATGGGAAAAGATGTGGTTAATCATCAGGGCAGCTGCTGTTTCTGCCTTGCAGTTTGGGGCTGGGAGACATTCCACCCACTTGGTAAACAAGCATGTGACCGTCAACATGTACTTGTTTCCCCTAGAGGAGTGAATCACAGGGCCTATGAAGTCGATTTGCAAATCTGACCATGGCAGTGTCATCCTCCTCTTTTGGAGAGGCGCCCGGTGTGTGAGGGATGTTGGCTGAAATTGTGCACACACAAGACACCCCTTCAAGTATTGTTGGAGGTCCTGCCCCATGTGTGGCCAGTAGGCAACCTCTCTTAAGATCTCAAGTGTTGTATGAAACCCCCTATGACCGGCGGTGGCCGCATCACGGGCGTGACTTAACATCAGGCTTCGGAATGAGGTAGGGACCACCCACTGATCATGGCCAGCTTGGGATTTCCTTACCAACAAACCGTCTTAGATTCAGAACATCTGTGGACATTTCATCAACACTCTAAAGTCCTCTTTCCCAATGTAATCAGTATCCGTCACGGGAAAGTTTTCAGGGTCCTCAATGTGTTGGTAAAACTTACCAATTATTAGATCCCCCTTTTGAGCCGTAATCAAATCAGGATCTGGGGTCTCCTTACTCCATTGTGCAGTTGAAAGATCATTGTGAGCATTTGTCTGGAACCTAGTGATAGCAGTGACCTGGATTTCCCCCAACAGGAATTCAATCTCTATTAGATTCCCTTGGATGGCCCCGGTTTTGGCCAGCTGATCAGCTAAGTCATTTCCAGTTTTGTCTGGTCCCTCTACTTTGGAATGACCCTTGATCTTCTTCCAGTAGATGGTCATTCCATTCACGGTGACCAGATCATCAATATTTTGGATTAACTTCCCATGTTTCAAGGGTTTGTTATTAGCACATAACATGCCTCTGGTTTTGCAGTTAACCAGATGCTCCACAAACCCGTTCTGTACATAATCTGAATCTGTGATTATGACCAGTTCGTGGAGTTGATGTTGGACAGCAGTGAGGATGGCCTGATGTACAGCCATCAATTCTGCCACCTGACTACTTCGGGGACCAATTTTGTACCCAGCGGAGGGTTCTGGGGACTCATTCACCCATGCATTCCCTACGCCGGCCACCAGTTCTTTCTCCCCATTGTTGTCAACATGGTAAGAGCATCCATCCACATAGACAGTGGGCATTCCCTCCCACTTGTCTTCTTCAAATACTTTGTGTGGGGAATTAAGGTATGCCTCCATGTTGTCCTTGATTTTCAGACTTTCGTCCTCGAGACAGTTTTCTCTGGCACAATCATGCAAGTCAGCCAGACCTTGCGCAAGGGGACTCTTCTTGTTTTGCCCATATCTGACCTCCCCAGGAAAGCCTTGCATTGACAGGATCCAGGAAGTGATTCGGGAATTACTCACATTTGCGGCCCGGATTCGGTCACTTTGGAGATATTGCAGAGGCTGGTGTGGAGTCTCCACTATGATGTGTTCCCCCTGGATGAACGGGCGGCAATTCTTCAATGCCCACACCGTTGCCAGGAGTGCCTTCTCACAATCGTTGAATTTTTCCTCCACAGAGGATAAATTTGTGCTCGCATAGGAGATTACTTTATTGACCTTGTCATGCTTTTGGTATAATACTGCCGTCAAGCACGTATTAGAGAACCCGGTCTCCAGGAAAAACTCCTTGATTCTGACAGGGTGAGCTAGGCAGGGCACTTGTGAGAGGCTTCTTTTGAGCTGTCTTACTGCCTCGGATTGTTCTGTACCCCATTCCCACTTTACTCCCCCCTTCAAAAGATGAATCAGGGGTCTGGTGATCTCTGCGTAGCCCTCAATGAACTTTCTGCTGTAATTAGTCAGTCCAAGGAGGCTCCTTAGTTCCCACAGAGTTGTGGGGTCTTTCAGTTTCTGAAGTGCTTCCACTTTCTTTTCCTGGGGACAGAGACCCTGAGGAGTAATCTCATGCCCCAAGAAATTAACATGGGTTCTACACCACTGTGCTTTCTGAAAGGAAAGTTTTGCACCGGCGGCCCTCAACTGGGTCAGAACATAAGGGATTTCCGCTATGTGTTCCTCCACAGTTGAACTTTTGATGAGGACATCATCTACATAAGCCAGGTTACCCCTCGCACCCAGGTCGGGCATGGCCTTGTGTAGGAAAATGTTGAACTCATTGCCGGAGTTGAGGTATCCGAAGGGAGTCAGTCCATGTGTACTGCTGGCCCCCGAAGGTAAAAGCCAGCTTGTATTGGTCCCCTCTACTGACAGGCACAGTCCAGTATCCATTGGTCAGGTCCATTGCAGTGAATACCTGTGACCCCTGAATCTGGGCCAGCCCTTGGTCAATGTAGGGCAGAGGCCATCGGGAAGTATGGACCCGTTTGTTGTGCTCTCTAAGGTCTGCGCAGAGTCTCCACTGGCCGTTTGGCTTCAATATTCCCAGCACCAGATTATTGAAGGTGCTATGGACTGGACGGATTATTCCCCGGGACTCAAGGTTCTTAATTATTTCAGTAAGGGACTCCATTGATGCGAGAGGCAAGCGATATTGCTTCACAAACACTGGAGTCATGCCAGGGTCAATGGGAATTGTTGTCGTGTGGATGTCGGTGCGACCACAGTCATATGAGTCTACCGCAAAGAGATCTTGGAAATCCAAGAAAACTTGTTTCAACTTTTGCTTCTGTTCCAGAGTCACGCAGGCATCAGCTAGGTTGACTCTCTCTTCCACCATCTGCCTGAAGCCTGGAAAGACTTCTGGTTTTGCTATCTCAGCGGCCTCCGCTGATTTGGACTGGAGGCTTCAGGTGGGAAAGGATTCCCTCATGGACCTGGAAAATCACCTCATCCCTCCTGAAATCACAAGTCACATCTTCCTTACCATAAAGGCAAGAAGTCTACAGCAGGAAGTTCCCCCCATGCCGGGTAAAGATCCTGTCTGGTGTTGTATTGTCATCACTGTCACTGTCAAAACAGTCCTTGGGGATTGGTCCTAACAGTTCATTTCCTAAATCAATGGAGAAATGTCGGTCATCAACCGCCATTCCAATAATGGTGCCTGCGGCTAGAGTGATACTCTTTAAGTCGCTGTTATCCACCTCTATTGGAATGGTGTCATGCTCTAGATTGACTAGTGGAGTTGGGTTTACCCCCAACCCTTGCTGTTGGAGACAAGCATTTAGATGAATATAAGCATCAGGGTTTTTCAATTTTTGTCCTCTTTTAACTTTCACTTCCAGGGAGAATTCTCGGGTCCTTTTTGGGATGGTGACTACCTCTTTAATCTGAATTTCAACTGCATAAGGTAGCAATTGAGCTGACCTAAATGCTTTTTCTTGATCATCAAAGCCCATGGGATTATCCGCTAATCTGGACCAAGCTTTGAAGTTTATTCGGTCCAAACTAATGGCAAAGCGATTGAGAATGTCACTGCCTCAGTAAAAGGCGGCAGTGACGTCTCGCATGACCCAACAATTATGGACTATGCTCTTGTTGCCAATGGAGATTTTGAGCATACACCTGCTTGGCAGGAGATGTTTGGAATTGGGTGTTTCCAGATCCATTTCCCCTTTGTCTATCAGTTTGAATGTGGGAATGGCTCGATCTTTTGAGAGTTGGCAGAACATGGCTTCGCTGATGAAGCTCTTATCATTTTTCACACACACTCGGGCGAGAACAGAGTCCTTCCCATCCTTTAACTGAACAGGGATGAACAACTGATCTCCAATTTGCTGAATATCAGCCAGGCTCTGAGCTGATTTCACATCTTTCTAGACTATAGGAGTGGGAGTTTCTGATTGTGGATTAGTAAAGAATTTCACAGTATTTCCTTCCAGTGTGGCATACCACCTTAAACTGGAGGGAAGGTTGATTTTCAGAAATAGAGAGGACCCCCCATCACCAGTCTGTTGTCCTACTGCTATAACTGTCACATCTGGAATTTGGTTGTTCTGGAAGTGAAATTCTACTTGGTCATATTTTTGTTCAGCCATGTGCTGTTTAAACTAATATGGTTGACACTCTGTTTTAATTTCATTGGTCGGCTAGTCTGGGTCCAGAGGACCTTGTTTACACAATCTATTAGGGGTGACAACCTTCTCAGGAAGTCTTTCCCTAGTAAACAAGGGGTGCCCTCTGGAGTCACTACTATGACCGGGTGTTTCACCTTGTGTCGCCCAATTTTAATGTCCAAATCTGCAGTCCCCTCGACGGGAATTTCCTTCCTGTCAAAGTTCTGCAGTTGTCCAGGAAGAGAGGTGAGAGGAATACGGTAATTCTCCCCCCTTCCTGCATTTAGTTAATCAAAGGCCCTTTTGTACAGAAGAGTAGCTTGGGATCCAGTGTCCACCAGTGCCAAAATTGTACCCTGCCCCTGTACTTGAGCCGGGGCATAGTATCTTCCCTCCTTCTCTGTAAGGGGGCACAGATAATGCACATTTTTGGACAAATGGTGGGCTAATTTTCTTGTTTTGGGCATTGCGAGAGAAGAGATTTGGGCAGAATTCTGTGGAGAGTCATGGGAATCTGCAAGAAAAAGTTGGCAACTTGAAAGAGGATATTCGAGTTCCCCTGGTTCCGGTCCTGGGCCACCCCCCCTTTTTGGAGGCAGTCACCAGAATGGGTTTGAACCCGGGGTTTTTGGTATTGTTGGTTCTGGGATAGGATGATGGGAGGCGACAGCTCGATCCCCACATCTACCCAGTCTATTTATTCGGTTTCAGGTTTCCCTGGTTCCGGTTCTGGCCCGCCCCAACCCTTTTTGGAGGCAGTCACCAGGATGGGTTTAAACCAGGGGTTTTCGATATTGTTGGTTCTGGGATAGAATGATGGGCGGCGACAGCTCAATCCCCACATCTACCCAGTCTATTGATTCGGTTTTAGGTTCCCCTGGTTCCGGTTCTGGGCCGCCCCCCCTTTTTGGAGGCAGTCACCGGAATGGGTTTGAACCAGGGGTTTTCGGTATTGTTGGTTCTGGGATAGAATGATGGGCGGCGACAGCTCAATCCCCACATCTACCCAGTCTGGGTTGGAATCCATTGGGACCCATTTTCCTTGGGAGGGGTTCCCCCATCTCTGAAGGAGAAGATCCTTTTCCCAGGATCCTCTGAGGATCCCTCTCCCTCAAATTGGAAGACCTGTACCTCCTCCACAAAATGGGTCTGTTTGGGTCCTTTGTTTCTCCTACCTCCTCTCTGCTCCTTGGGTGGCAGACTTCCAGGGGTAGGAGATTTTGTTTCCGGTTCCTGGGTTTCCAGGGGCTGTTTACAAATGGGGAAGGAAGCTTCCTCCAAGGCTTTACACCCCCCTTCCCCTTGTGCCTCCTCCCTGGGAACCGGTGGGTTATCAGGGTGCTGCCCCGTCATTGTTCTGGAGCACCAGGCCCAGAGTTTGGGGCATTCTGCGGTGGCATGCTCATCTGAGGGTTCTGTTGAGCCCTCAGTATGTGACCCAGATCCCGTGCCAGATTTTGGACCTGGCGCTCTAACTGTGAAACCCGCTCAGGCTGAAACGGGGTTATATTTTCTCCCCTGGGCTGATCCCGGGAAGGGTAGCTATCCCTTCTCTGGTAGTACCCCGGGTTGGGAAGATCTGGGTACCCCTCCACCCTTGGCCTCCCCTCTCCCGGATTCGGTTGTCTGGGCTCAGCGAATTGGGGAAAGAAGGATGGATGATTTTGGTGGCTGGAAGTTGGGTGGATACCTGGGGAACAAGTTCTGCCCAGGATGCCTCCTGGGGGAAGTGTGGAGGGAAGTTCCCTGGGTTGGGTGCCTAGTTGGATCAACCCCCTTGGGCCGGAGGAGTCCACACATAACCCAGGATTGGACTGTTTCCCTTGTAGCGGGGACTTACATAGTCAGGGGAGCGAGGGACCCCATTTGTGGGACTACCTCCTTGACTCCCTGTCTGTGACTGGCCCGAGGGCCTTCTGGGCTTAGAATTATTTGGTGCAGGCAGGTTTTTAGGTCCCCCCATCTCCAAATCTAAAACAGGGGCAACCTTTACCTCTGCCACCTTGGCAGCAGCAGGGGTGCTGTTGGTTTTGGGGATTTTGGGCTGATTCTTATTTTCCACTGGTTTCTGCACCTCATAGATGCGGGTGGCTTGCTCAATGACCCAGTCTAAAGATCTTTTCTCGTGAAAGTCTCTCACGAGCTGGGTCATTATGTATTTGGGTAAGGCATGGAAAAACGTATTAACAAATTCTTTACTGTCCGTGCATACCCTTTTTGTAGTCTGCGCAAAAGCACGCTTTAACTCCTGCACAAATTCTTGTGGGGCCTGATCCTCCCCACATTGTAAATTGTAGGCTGCCTTGCGAGCCTCTTGGGAATTTCTGTGAACAGAAAAATGTTTCAAGATGGCCGCACTGTAGGTGGACCATCTTGAATGATTTTGGTCCTCCAGCCCCGCAAAGAAACTGGAGTATTCTGGGGAGAATGTCCATTTTACATACTGAATGCAGCTACTGCTGTCTTTCAAATGGAAAGTCTCCATCATTTGCTCATAAAGCTCCAAGTGTTCCCAAACAGAATACTTGGCGTTCTTGTGATAAGGGGTGATGACACTCCTTATTGCCTTGATCTGCTTTAAGGGGTCCTTAAGCAAGGCCCTTTTTGCCTTATTGGCCTTTTTGGTTCGGGTAACCCTGGTCCACTCATCCCCTGACTCAGAGGCACTGCTCCCAGAGATGCCCGTCTGATCTTCGAGGTTTTCCCGGATTCTGAGAACCGGGGAATGGCTGGCAGAATGTGGGGACCTAGTCTCCTGTGTCCTGGGCCGCTCAGAGGAGTCTTCAGATCCCTTCTTGCCACTGACCTAACTGGGCAGAGGTTTTTAGGATGCCCTTAGTGGGCCTACTCTCCTGGGGTTCCCCGCTAAATTGTACTGTATTTAGGTGCCCATACCCGGATGCCCGCCCATCCATTCCTGGGTGGTACTGGCCTATGAGCCCCATACTTTTGGCTGGATAGTAATCTGCCATCCCTGTGGCTCTGTGCTCATGTGTGCCAGGGGACATGGGGGTGGCAGAGTCCAAGGACTGGGAGAGATGAAGGCCTCTGGTACTAGGGCTCCTGAGGTTATGCTCAGGTCTTTCCCTTTCCCAGCGAACTTCATCTCTGTCAGCCCCTGCTCCCTGTTGCAATGCAAGAGCCTGCGCTTTCAGTTCCTCAGTTAAGGCCTTACTAGACTCTATCAGTCTCTCCTGCATGGCTACCTGTTGCTGGAGCCTATCATTGTGCTGACAGAGAGCCTCATTTTCTCTCTGCGCTTCCTGGTTGGTCCTGGAATACTGGGCCAGTCTTTGCTGCAGGAGGGTTACCTCCTGAGTCCCATCCCTACTGGCATGTTCCTTTCTTGCCAGAGCATCTTCCACCCTCCTGGTGTGCTTTAACACGTTCTGATGCTCTTTTTGGAGGTCACCCAGTCCCTGGAGGGCCAAGTGATTTTCTTCAATTTTTTCTTTTAATTGGCAGACTTCCTGGCCTAAGGTGTCCCTTTCCTGACTAAGAGCCTGCATCTGTGCCACCAGGTCGTCCCTCTGCCTTTGAAAGGCACTAGCTTTCTGGCGTTCTTGATCAAACTCTGCCTGGTTATCCAGGTCTTTCAAAATCAGTTTATTGCTCTCTGTCTTCTCCCTATCTAGGTGGCTTTGCAGGGTGACTACTTGCTCTGCGTATGCCCTATTGAAGTCCAGTTGTTGCTCCAGCTTTTTCTGGCTCTGCAGTAGGGCGTCCAAACCTTCTTGGTACTCCTTTTGCAAAGCCAGAAATCTGTTATCCTGGTCAGACGTTTCCTGTTGCAGGATATCCATATCCTCCTTTATTTTAATAATATACTGCCTACTATCATTTTCTGACTCCTGGCTCCTCTGCAGCCTCTGCTCAGAAGAGACCAGGTCAGATTAGGCCTTCTAATGCCATCAGTTGCTTATTTGCCAGATCTTGGCCTTCAGCACATTTGTCCTGTATGGCTCCCATATATAAATATAAATATGCCGCTACCCTGGCAATCCTGTTGTGCTCATCCTTGGCCTTAGGGGCCATATATAGTTCACTCAGGGCCACATGTAAGGGACCCTGATCTATCCATATATCTGACCCTGTTTCAGTGATCTGGGGTGCGATTGCCTGCAACCAGACCGCCTGGTCCTGATGAGCCCACTCACCTCTCACAAATAGCTTATGTAAGAGGTGTTCTATGGCTATTTTGATATCTACCAAGGTCGTCATTCTGGAATTTGATTTCCTTCCTAACTTACAGAAGTTTGTATTTTATTTTGCAAAACAGACCGTTTCCTTAGAGCGTTCCTTTGAGGGGTGTTTTTACAGCGTAACACGGCGTGGTGATCCAACAGAATTTATATATCCTGTCAGGTAGCACACCGTATTAATCTGCACAAGTGATAGATCTAATCCAGAATCCCCGGCTCGATCCCCCAAATCTGTCAAGTGACTCCAATCAAGCAATCCCACTAAGTCAGTGCCTCATCTGGGACGGCCAAGGGAAGCCCTTATTTATGTATTTTCATGACAAGTTATACTCTGGATGATAAACCCTTATATAACGCCCCTCTCTTTGAATCCCCCTGACCTCACTGAGCCAAGAAGTAGGTTTGTTTTGCAATTTAAAAGGTTTATTGGAAAATTAAACAATATAGATATATCACACTTTTATAATAAATTAATATTTGATAGCACCCTTATGAATATAATGTTGATCAGCGATAGATAATCTGACACTAGCACACTTCTTTACAATCAATGAGGAGTTAGTATAGGAAGGATAAGGTAGCAGAAAATACTTTTATGGTTTCAAGGAAAGCAATGAGGGAAAAATACAGCACAGAAATAAACTTGATATGATTTCAACAAAAGATAATATGATCACTTTTTCTTTGACAATTCCCTCCCCCCCTATGCAAGATAAGGAGATGGAAGGTGAGCACACAATTCTCAGGAATACAAAATGCAATACAAATTTCCAGTTCCCCCCAGCGATCTTAGAGGAAAACAGGTATGATTTTATAGCAGGCAAGATCCTTTTAAATGTGGTGGCAATGAAGTGAAAAATATGCTGAAAATGCTTTTAATTCCCTCTAGAGGTTCAGGGTGAGTGAGAGATACTTTAAATCAGTTCAGGTCAGCCCTACCAATGATTCAGCGATGGTTATCAGGTTGAAAACGGGATTCAGTAATGGAAGCAAAAGACAGATATTTTTACACGTGGTTGAAACGAAGCAAACTGTCAATTCGCGGCACATTTTCCGAGTGCGTCGATCGCGATTACGGCGGAACTATAAGGAGTAGCAAGTCTTTTCAGAAATGAAATAATGATTCAAAATGACGGATAACAGTTTTGCAGAATGGACACACGATTTCTTATGATGCAGTTCTAAATAGGTTAAAATGGTTTGAATTAGATTATTTTAAACTAAGAGATTGGTTCTGGCACAGTTCTAGCTGAGTACTCACACTATGAATTTGAAATAGGCCATCAGGGTCTGGTCAGCAGGTTGGACTGGACTCCGGGCGGGTGGTTCTGAAGTCACAGCTCTCTGGGCCAGCTCTGCTCTGCACTTCACAGTGGTCTGGTCTGTGGTTCTGCTGGTCTGGATCAAATGGATTCTGGATACAGCACTGCTTTCTGGGTCTGCTACCGGTTCTGGCAAAAGTTCTTGGCAAAGAATCCAACAGCTCGCCCAGCTGTAGAATAGTTGGTTGGATTGCTGGATTCTGAAGGCCTGCTGAAAAAGGATTTAGCTGGTGGTCCAGGCCTCTCTGCTTTAAGTTCTGGAGTTAAGTTCTGGATCTCTGGATGTATAGTCTGGAATCTGGATGTGAAGTCATCCGTCAAAATGCTCCGCAAGAAAGTGGAAAGTCAATTTTGCCTGTCCAAGCAGTCTCTTTTTATGTGTTTAAAAGTGGGTGGGTCGGCTCATTCTGCATGCCCAACCCTCTCATGATTTGATAGGTCAAGGATTCGCTGTGACCTGATTTGAGAAGGGATAGTGTGTCAGAGTGAGTCAGAGTCTTACAGTCTTATTGAAGAAACGCCCCTTTGCTTTTACTTAGAAAATGAATTTTTCATAACAAACAGGTTTCCCAGATACACACGTCGTTGAAATTACATACACATTTCACAGATTAATTTAAGATACACTCTCGCCCAACTCTGATCCCCCTCAGAGCCTGGGTTCACAAATTGCAACATTTTGTGCTTTTTAGTGACTTTTGCCATATTGGTTTTTCCTCAAAGTTTACACAGACCTGCACCCCTTCCCTGAGCATATTACTGGAAATTACTATGTCTCTATCCTTAACACAGTTTCTGCAATATTAATAAATAGCGGGGTTCGGTCCCAGAACACCGTACAAAGTGGAATTTGGGCTCAAATCGTGAGGGCATTTTTCATTTTCAGGATCCCCAAATTGTACATTTCTGTGAGCTTAATACAAGATTTTAGAAGCATTTAACTTAAACATATATTTGCTGCAATATGAATCCACAGTCCTGTCTGGCCCGCCCTTAGGAACTGGGGGAGTCAGGGATCACATGTCTCTCCTTTCAGGCAGAGCTCTGTTTACAGTCCACACCCAAAATCAGCATACCCCATTCATTTGCAAGGGTCTATTGTGTTGGGTCCAGCAGGCTGCAGGGAAGTCCCCTCCCTCTCAATCAACAGGGCCATGTAATATCCTGCCTCCTGGTGTGGGTCTCTGGGCTGTTAAGAGTTCTCAGGAAAGGCATGTCTTTTGAACTTTTAATTACATAAGACCCCCTTATGTTCACTGCACAGTTCTGCAAGACAGCTCTCCTGTCAGGATTTATAGAGCGCCAGTGCCGGTCAGTGTCCAATGCCACTACTGCACCTATTTTTGACAGCTGTCTTGAATTAATACATTTCAAAAGGAAAGGATTTTAGTTGATAGTATAGGATCCTTGCTTGACATGGCATTGATGTGGATCTGTAGTAGAGTAAAGTAAAACACTCAACCATAGTTGGATTTTTGTTTGGTGGTTCCGGGCCCATGATCTTAGCGATTTTTGACATGAATAAAAACGGGTTTTGAACAGAACCATCTTTCTTTGCACTGGTGGGTGGCAGGTCAGGGGACCTTTTTGATGTGCGCAAAACTGCACGGTTCTCCTGGATTCTGGCGCAAATGTGGGCTTTTCCGCCCTCTTGGATTTCCTACGCCCACAGCACCAAATGGTGCAGCATAAAAGTCCAAACGTGGGCCAGGACACCCAACACTGGGGACTGGGACCACACTACCTCCAACTTTCTCTTCCTAAATATCTTCCTTCTCGAGCTCTCCGCTCACCCACCTCCAAATCTCTGAGGGTCAGATGCTTTTCCAAGCAGAGGATGGGGTCAGATCTCTTTCCTTGGCTGGGGCCACCCTCTGGAACAGCCTCCCTGCCTCTCTCAACCTTGAGCAGAACCACCTCAGGTTTCGGAAGCAACTCAAGACCTTCCTTTAAGCTTCCGCTTTCTCTCTTCCTCTACCCTGCTAATGTCCGTGATAGCCCTGCACACTGGTCACCTGCCCACCCCTGAATTCAGGCCCAGGCTCCTGCATGTCCAGTTGCCCTTGCACTGCCTCCAGACTCCCTCAGAACTTAAGGGTCTGTATCTGTAACCTTACAGTCCCTTCTCTTTGCACTTAAGCACCACCTTCTGGCAGCACTGTTTGAGTCACCTGCACTTCTCCTCACCCCCCCACACCTCCTTGGAACTTCTCCCCTCCCCTCATCCCCTCACTAGCGTGATCTGAATTAAGCAAGACCTAGTAAGATCGTTGTTTGTCCTTCTTCTGTTTCTCCCTCCTTGTCTTGTCGTGCCTAGAACCACTTGTGTACAGTCGCGTTACAAATGACTTATATCATATCAAAGAGTAAGAACCCCTCCTCCAGTACAGAGCTGTTGAGCACATCTGACATTGCCAGTGGACTCCCTCACTGCAGAGGTGATGGCTACTTGCAGTCTTGCATGCTACAGTGATACCAAGGTGCATATCTGAAATTTCCTCCAGGCACACATGCTAATCAATATCGGGAATGCTGGTCTTATGGGCTTAATGTTCAACAAAACCATTAAAGCAAGTATCAATATTAATTAGAAAGAGCAAATAAGCACGTAACATTCAGTGCGGGCCTAAAGGAGGAGGCCTAGATTCCTTACATTAGAACAGTGGTATTCAAACTGTGGGTCGCGACCCCCTAGGGGTCCGCGGGTGCATCCCAGGGGGGCCCTGAGAGCTCAGCATGAAAAAAGATGTTTTTTTTTTTTTTTAGATTGGAAGAAATGGGCAGGGGTGGCCCACATGGGCGGGCTGAAGCATGAAACTGTCTCAGGCAACAATGACTGGGCCTCATTACTACTATGGCGGACCAGTAACAACGGTGCTGGTAAGCTACCGGCACCGTTGCTACCGTTCCGCCATAGTAAGAGTTGTGCTCGTGGGTGCTTGACAGCCCCCGCCAGGTCTGACCTCAGCTCGTCGGATGCACCGGCGGTTATTAACGGTGCCGGTGCATCCGAGCTCCCCCTTCCCATTTGAGCCATATGGGGCTCAAATGGGAATGGGGATCTACCGGCACCTTCAAAAGGGCAATTATCATGTCCGCCTAACTCGGCATGACCTAGTAATTGCCCATTCGTGGGTGCCAGACCCGGTTTTACCGGCACAGCTACCGCCAGAGTAGTTATGAAGCCCACTCTTTCAATAGTACCCAAAGGGGTGCTTTGTGTTAAAATGTAAGTAAATTGTGATATATTCAGCAACAATGGTCAACATTACTAACTGCATAGTGGCCCCTCACCCATTATGGAGGAGCTAAGGAGCCATCCCAGTGAAACAGTGAGCACTCCCTCAGCTGCTTTATCCAGCTAATGGAGTGCTCCTGGGCTGGCTGAACTGTCAAAGGGAAACACTGTTTCCCTTTGACAGTTCAGTTTAGTTCCCCAGCCGCACATGCTCACTGAGCCATGCAAGTGCTGGGGCGTTTTGCTTCGCCAGCATTGCATAGCTCATTGGAAATGCTGGCTGGGGCACTGCATGTCTGTATGTCCGAGGGGGAGCTCCTGCGCCTCCTCGCACATACGGACAGAGCAGCTGGAGCAGCACCCACACACAGGCCAATGCAGAAGGTACGTTTATGTTCATTGTTTTTATTTAAACATGTGTATGGATGCGTTATGAGTGAGTGTATGGTGATGGATGCTCATGTGAATGATAGAGTGATTGCTGTATGAATGTGCAGCGCCTTGCATATACACATAATCATGTTCATTGTGTTAGGACCAGTGGGGCCCAGGGGACAGGGATGGTATCTTTTTACCGGACATCTATCATTCAAAACCCTCTGCCTTGTCCACAAGGCTTTCTGGGGCCTCGGTCCAAAATACCTTCAGCTATTCCTCCGCAAATACCTCCCCTCTCGAGCTCTTCACTCCTCTACCTCCAACTCCCTCAGGGTCAGTCGTTTATCAAAGAAACGAGCTGGGGGTAGATCTCCGTCTTCGGCTGGGGCCTCCCTCTGGAACAGCGCCCTGCCACTCTAAAACTTGAGGAGAACCATCTTTCTTCCTGCACTTGTCAGACCTACCCTGTCTGCTGCCTTAAACGTAGCACTTGCAAATTGCTGGCTGCACTACCACTGTTTGTTGCCTTTATTATTTATTTATTGTTATTTATCTGTTTCTCCTCTGCTTCGCACTTTCCACTTCTCCCCCCTTCCATGCACTTTTCCCCTCACACTTGCGCGTTCTCAATGTCACTGGGCCTAGTAAGATCGCTGTTTTATTCTCCTCTGTTCCCCTCCCTTGCCTTGTCACGCTCTGAAACACTTGTGTACGAGCGCGATAGAAATAAAATATCAATGCCTGCCCCCTGGACTCCCAGCAACAATTGCAAACTGTTTGGCTATTTACCCATTTTTTGTTAAAAGTATGCTCTACAATGCAACATTTTAACCTATTATTTAAAAAAAAATTCACAGGGGGAAACCCCCCCGAACCTCCCCTTAATGCCCCTCCGCTTAAAAAAGATTCACCAGCCGCCACTGGCCCTCAGACTGTGTTGGGAACGGGATGGGGGAACCGAGGGACTATGGTGGGAGCACAATGGGCGGGAACCATGGGATAGTGATGGGAGCAGAGTGGGGAGAGCCCTGGGTGTGTGATGGGGTGGGGAGAGACCAGCGACTGGGTAGGAGTGGGATGAGGGAGCCCAACGACTTTGATGGGAGCAGGTGACGGCGCGCAATATATACTGTCCATTTGGCATTTCTGGGGGGTCCCGACCTGCCCAAATTTTGCTCAGGGGGGCCCTGGCCAAAAAAGTTTGAAGACCACTGCATTAGAAGTAGGCATCTTATTCAAAGCATAAGAGAGTAGCATAATATACAGAATATTCCAGAAATTATTTACTTGGAAACATGCATAGAAGCTCATGAATGAGCACTGTCAATTGATTTGATAATGGCCTCCTTTTGTTGACTCGCACCAGGAACAGGGATGTAATTTGGGGACCACCAGGGGTCGTATGTGAGACCCCCGAAGTCTCCCTTGCTACCCCTAAAAAATATATAAAATAAAAAAATGTATTTTATTTTTAATTGAAGCATCTGGGCTGTGGACAGTGCCATGTAGTTCTTTGTTTTTGGAGTGGCTGGTTTCTTGTTCAGGTTTCTTAAAAAACAGGGAGTTCCACAAGTGGAACCCTTTGAGCAGTGACCCTAAATAAGAAAAACTAGGAATAACGAATAATTTGTCTTTCTGGAATTCTACACAATAATTGCTAGACTCATTAAAGGTTATTTCAGTCACATTTCAAGGGGTGAGTCACTGATTTAGACTTTCTTAAACACCTCAAACTCACAATGCAGGCAAAACCTTCCAAAATGCATTTAGAGTAGAATAAGGACTCATTTCCGACAATGTTTTTTATTTTTCACAAGCTGCAGTTATAGCATGTTTTTTCTCTGCTACGATCATCACAAGACTTTCCATCTCGGTGTCCTCGGTCACTTGACAAAATTCTTCTGCCTAAAAGCTTGGTACAGTGTAGAAATGTTTGACCATAACACATCGAGTGACCCTTGATTTCATTGTGCCGCAATTAATGCTTTGTTGTAATGTGTCTATCTTTCCAATCTCCCTGGCATGCTGTTCAGGATGTTTGTTTGCATGTACGAGCTAACGAGTGCCCAGAGTACAGGATGCTGTGTGAGTGCGCTGCTTTCCATGCACTAAATCTAAGTTCTTTAATACACAGTTATGAACCCTCCCAATGGTATGTATTTTGTCAACCTTTGAAGCCTGAAAAGTAGATTCACACAGGCCTGACATGTGGCCATCTTTGCACCAGACCTACAGATGAACTGGCCTGCTGTTGAATCTGTTACCAGTTTATTGGTATCCACTACAGAGTGCAATTTGCTTTCTGACTTTGAGAACATTCAGGCATGTAATTGCTCATTTTTCTATAACCGGTAAGATATCTCAGTGGGTTGAGCGCTCGTTGCTGTGATGTGTGTGTGATATGCAAGTTGCAGGTTCGAATCCTGGCAAGGCCAACTCATCCTTTCATCCTTCTGATGTTGATAAATGAGTACCAACACAGGTTGGGTGATGTATTTGTTCTATATAAAGCGCTTAAGCGTAAGTGCTATATAAATAACACATCATTTGGCCTTGGACATCTGCTTGCATTCACATTAATTTGGTGATATAGGACTATATACACCGATATTAACGATACATATGGTGATCCATTCGTGTATGAAATGCATGTATCACATTACAGTGATATCGTAACCATGTTTCGTGGTGTACTTAAGAAAAATGATATGTGATGCCACTTCCTGTTTTGACAAGGGGTGAAAGATCATGTTCCATCGCTTCCCGTGATGTCATTACAGGGTGGGGTCAATGACATAACGTCCTGCGATGTCATCAGAGGTCAAGGGTCGTGTGATGTCACTTCAGCTACACCTGGCGTTTTGGCAAAATGACATCCCTGGCCAGGAGCCCTTATGCTCAATTTGCGCATTACATTGATTCAAAATAAAACGCTATCCCACGTTTAACTGCTGAAAGTAACTTTCAAATAACAATAAACATTGTTAAGATTTGCAGCTTAAGCCATTGATGAGTCTTTAGATATGCGTTCCCTGCTTTAAACACTAGGGGTCAGCATCCTACCATGTACAAAAAGGCAAAGTCTCCGGAAAATTACACATACAATTAATTTGCCATAGTATGACTCTTTGCTCAGTTACTCGTGTTTCGCTGCTTTTCCTTCATCCTGCACTCCTGCACTGTCTGATCTCTTCCGGTCTACTACACTATCAGCGATCGCTTTAATGATGCGTGTATATTTTCCTACATCTCCCTAATCACTTGGTGTTGGTGACAGTCCCATCCCAGTTCCGCATGCCAGGTCTTGCTTCTCACCTACCCAGGTGCCTCGGTTTGAACGAGCCAAATCACCACGTTCCACAGACACATCCTTTTTTCAGCAATGCACTTCAAATGGGCGGCAGTTTTGTTAATGGCTGCAGTTACAGGGTCGGACTGGGCCATCACATTATCTCGTGCACCAATGAAAAAGTGGCCCACAATTGCAAATGGCAATTCATTTCTTTCGTCAGACTGTTTCAATAGTAACCAAGGGGGATTTTTTTGATTAAGGGTGATGCAAATTGTGCATTTTAAATAATATTTATTCAGCAACACTGGTCAAAACTTCTAGCCGCAGAGTGAATTAACTCATCAAACTGGCCCAAGTTGGCCAAAAAAGTTACCCACTTTGACCAGAAAAACGGGCCCACACCAGCATTTAGTGTTTTGGGTTCGGCCATGGGCCTAATGCCCTATAGGTCCGTCCGAGCCTGGCAGCAGACGCTGCAATTAGTGTTTGAGTGGCCTTCTCTCTGAACAGTCTCAGGTCCTGGTAAGTGTTACTACTGACTGGCTGCTGTGGAAACCTTGTGCACTTGAGGCAAACCAACAACTCGACGCACGCTCGGAAAGGGCAATGCCCGAATTGCCCAACGAACAAACTCGTGTTTTTGGTAAAAGTGGGCAATTTTTCGGGGCAAAATGGACTAGTTTGATGAGGTAATTCACTCTGCAGCTAGTAGTTTTAGTCAGCGTTACTGGACAAATATTCTTTAAAATGTTCACTTTGCAGGGCATCAGACCTAAAAACTCAGCCTTGTTACTACTCAGCTGCCGCACAAGGAATACATGGCCATTGAGGACTGTGGGCCACTTTTCTCTTGGCGCTCGAGCCAATTGTATGCTCCAGTCCAACCCTGAGTAGGTGAATTTATCACAATGGACCTTCTGGGGTGTGTCCAAGGGCCTGATTCACAGAGCGTTTTCCGAGGGGATTTCAACATTATAAAATGCGTCTATGAAGCAGGCCCTACTTCTTGAAAGTAGTAATACCTGCGAGATCATTCAGAGAGAACTCCAGCTGTCCCATGTCATCTGTGCAATAACTAATCCCTCTTGGCTTTTGGGTTTAATTCGCATTGCATCTTGGCACTTGTAGTCCTGCATTTAAAATGTGCACAGGAATTCACAGTGACATGTACTAACAGAACTTCAGGATTTCTGTTTCCGCGCATGTGCAAGAAATGAGCAGGTGAATGACGTGGTGATGCTGGCTGAGGGGAATGGGCGGCGCTTTCACTGAATGGCTAGCTTGGGTTGGTGTTAGAGTGTTCATAGTCAGAGGTTCCTTCACATGTGGATGGCTGTGGTCCAGGCCAAACATTAATTTCTTCTAAGTGGGAGCCTCCCATGGGAACAGGTTCACGTATATGCATATCTCGATCTTCGCGCAACCTGTATGCATATATTGGTACTGTGGCAGCACCTGCTCTGCTTTTCATCCTTATGGGGATGATAAAAGGAAGCGCCATTTAGTCGGGTAATCGGGTCTTCAGGCATCCAGGAAGTCACAGGCACTCACGGTGAGATTGTGATGTTTACTCTTTGCAGCAGGTAGCCTCCTCCACTGCAGGGCTGGCATCCTTCTCACGGACTAAAACAAGACAAAACATTGGGCAACCTTCTTCTATCACCTTTTCTTTCAGAATGGCCGCACCACTGCCTGGAAGCCTTCAGGCTCCATCTGCTTATGTTATTATCACTTTCTGGGGTGTGTCAAGTTACGCTGAGAGGGCTGCAGTCGCTGCCGCCAGCTTCATTGCACCCATTTTCAACTGTATTTTTAAGTAAAGTACAAAGCAAATCTTCACTTCACTGTTGTGATGCAGCTCTTAAAGGTGTTAATGATCCCTAATATTAGTCAGTCTTGAATGACTGTGCGCATTTACATATTAGAACTTTCCACGAGTGAGCGGTGGCAGACCCCTATTTTATGGCCATGTAGCAGTAAGCAACCAGAACATGAATAATTGGACTGCTTTCAATCTCATTCCACTGCTCTCAATGGTGCAGGCTTCTTCTCAATGGGAACATGTGGCCATGGAAATGTAGCGTAGCATTGGTAACGCTAGTTTCTCTTGATTCAAAGTTAGAGCTGTTTCAATCATTGTTTTCTTTTTAGGAGAGAACATTGAAACATTGTCGAAATGTTTTATGGGATGACTAGTAGACATAGAAGAAGTGTTTGCACAACTTACAAAACATGGGCCTCATCAGGAGTTGGGCGGTGTGGTAAAAATACAGTGGTAATAGCGTTATCGCTGCATTATCGCACTGCCCAATCACGGGTTTGGGGGAAAGTTGGAGGATTCACCTCTGAATGTGCCAACTTCTGCCCAATTGCTGCAGCGCTAATTGCACCGAAAATGCCCCATTGAGTCTTATGGACTCAAAAAATGAGGACTTACACCGTCATTGTCACTTGTGATCTGGTGCTAATACCGCCAGCAACAGTAATTGCATCAGGCGGTATTTCTGTGGCTTTACCACCCGGATACCGCCCAACTCCTGATGAGGCCCATAGACAGTAACTTTCTAATGTCACAAGTGTTACATGAATGTGAAAGTCATTTTGTGCAAATGTTATGAGAAACAGCTTTGTACACATTTACTTATACATGCAGTGCTAGCATGTTGCCAAATAGCTATGGTAGACCACATTAGGACTACAGTGCTCTCCAATACAGGACAATAAGTGGGGTAACAGCGGAAGGGACCCTGGGGCACCATCCTCATTGGGTGGACTCTCTGCAAGATGCTTTAGTATACTGTGTGTAACTACATGTGGGGGGGACTTGCTTAAATTGGCCTGCATTTGTACTTGCTCACTGTCCCTCTTCATTTTTTTTGCCTCTTAAAGATATCTTTAAATACTCATTTTTGAAAGTTAAACTTTGGCCTCTCTCTGATTGTCTGCCTCAGATTTGATGACATTTTTTTGTCAATGTGTATCTTGAAAACAATACTGCTCTGTGACCACCTTCCTCACACACGCATTGGATGTTTGCTGCTCCATGTAAGCCTCCTTTGGAGGGGACTGACCAGCTGACCCCGGAAATGCACAATCGCATTGGAGGGGACTGACCAGCTGACCCTGGAAATGCTCTATGCCATTGGAGGGGACTGACCAGCTGACCCTGGAAATGCACTATTCCATTGGAGGGGACTGACCAGTTGACCCCGGAAATGCACAATCCGAAGGCCTTGCTTTAATTTTCAAGGGTCAGGCTTCAACTATCGGGATGCCATAAACGGCGCCCCAACCGGCATATTTATATGTGTGAATATCTTAAAAGTCCATGGGGGCCATTTGAATGAAAGGAGCTCGTAGATATGGCACTTTTTGTGAGTTAGCAAATGCAGCAAAGCGGAATATATCACTCAGAAGCAGGACCACTTGCCATTTTTAGAGTAAAACGCCCAAGAGGGAAATGTACACAATAATACCAGATCACTGTAATCACGAGCGAGTTACACTAGGAACAGATCTGTTGGTGTTTTGGGTTAGCAATAACTGAGAAATAAGCTCCTCGCAGTCTAGGCATGCATGCCTCTTACAAGGGATCCATGTAATAATGTCCCCGCACAAATGTCACCTGGCAAAAACGTGACCATAAAATGGCAGTTTTTTGCAGGGACATATCACATTTAACATGCAACCCCCAAAGCCTTTTTATTTCTTCAAGGAGAGCGGAGGACAGCCCCGCCACCCCCGCCCCCCTTCAAACCCATATTTATGGTCCCCATATATAATGTCGCCACAACCTGTTCCCGGCGGCATTATGTATGGCGACCATATACATGGGGGAAATATTACTGGATACCCTCACAAGGTCCGAATCAAATGCAGGGATCAGAGTGGAATGCAGCGGTCGTGCCTAGGAACGCTTGCCATACATGACATATATCATATTTCATATGATATCACATTCTCCAAATGGTAGCACGTTGCTACATCGCCAGTATATTTTTCAAAGCGATTTTTGCCGGACCCTTTTCAATGAAAAAGCTCATTGAAAAATATAGGTCTGGTGGGTGAGGGGACATAAGGTGTAGGGGGTGCGGAATAGGGAGTAAATAATAGGAGAGGGGGCTTCAGGGGGGTAACCCCAAATATACAAAAATGCATTTCTAAGTGTTTTTGAGAGAAAAAATAATTCGGCAAAAAAACGAATTGAAAAAATAGCTGCTTATGTAACAACCTCTAAACATGTATCACTGTTTCCCAAGTCATGGGTCATTGTGTGGCCATTTTGCCATTGCATATAGTCGCGCCCTTAACTATATGGGAAGCTTCGGGAAACAGCTGCGTGGGAAATCCTCTCTCGTGTGACGGTGCATGCAGCAAGCTGGAGGGCAAGCAGTGTAAGGCAGCGGAGACGGTCAGTACTGCCCCGCCGCGGATATCAGCACAGACACGTACATGAGGACGCCATTGCACTTCCCATCTTTCCTCGAGCGTGCAGAGACTGCCTCCTGCGGCGAGGAAAGTGCCAGAAGGCCTCTCTGGAGCGTCTAGCCTTAAACACACGGGTCTTGCACGCGAAACTGCTCTGCCACAGCCCTAAACACGCTTTACCGATGCACATGGGGGGCCACGGGGGGAACGCGAAGCGTTTCCCCCCGGGGAGTTTTTGGCGCTGCACACGGCCAGCGAGTGGCCGTGGGAGGCAGAGCGCCTCCCGGGGCATTTAAGGGGCTCAGGGAAGGTTCGGGAGCCAGGCGACGGTTAGGACTTGAAGATTGCTGTCAGTCCAGGTCGCCTGCTCCCGAGCCTTCCCTGAGATAGCCGTAAATAAGACACCCCTGTTTTCTTACCTGCGTGTGGGGGCGGGTCGCGGGCGGGAGCATTTTCTGTGTGTTCGGGGGCCGGGCGGGCATCTCTGCGCGGCTTGGAGGGGGTGTAGGAATTAGGATTTTATTTTTATCTGTGTTGGGAGGGAGCGGGTTTTACCGCGGGTTTATATTTCCTCAGGACCCAGCGTTCTGCTGAGGTTTGGGACGTCGGCTTCTTTTCCTGGAGCGGTGCGCGTTGCGTTCTCCTGAGGAGAGGCACGGTCTGTTCTTAAAGGGACCGTGTCTTAATTTTAAGACAGGTTTTTAGGGTCGTGTATCAAGCAGGGGGCAGTGTAAAAAAAAAAAAAAAAGAAATCTTAAACCTAAGTATATTTTATCTGGGTGTATTTTTGGTGCAAATTTTATACAGGGGTTTCCTTTTGTGAAGTGGTGCTATTTAGGCAATTGTTATTAGGGGTTTATAAAAAAAAAAAAAAATGTAATTTGTTTTTGGGGTAATAATTATTTATTATCCTTATATAGTATTATAAGGTATTTTTAATTTTTTATTATTTCTTTATAGCAATTTATTTTATTAGTTGCTAGTTTACAAGGACATTCCAAGGGTAGGTTCTGGCTCGGGGGCTTAGCTAGTTAGCTTCATAGGGTGGAATATTAGTGCACTCTAAGAGGAGTAGTGCACCATGGTGGGACAGGGAGCTAGTGAGAGGGGTATGGTCGATGCTAGGGCCCTGAGGGAGGCCCTTGAAATTATTAGCCGGGCGTCTAAGGCCCAGCTGGAGGGGGTGGTGGGGGAGCTCACGGGTGCGAAGGAGGTAGGGGGGGCAGGCCGCAGCGCAGAGCCGCGGCTGATGGGGCTCCCGCGGCAGTGGTGGCTTGCACCCCCGCGGCGGGGAGAGGGGAGGTATGGGAATCCAGGGGAAGGAGATTGAGAAGGGAGATAGACAGGAGAGCGTCTGAGGGAGAGATGATTTCGGGTGGGGAGCCACTGAGGGAGGGAGTGAGTAATAGCCCTAGGGAAGATAGGAGTGCGCAGATGGAGAGGGCTCTTGGGAACCCGAGCGAGGCGATTGAGGGGGTACAGAGGGGGATGGCAGGGCAGAGGGGAGGAGGGGGTAAATACTTGCAGAAGAGTGCAGGAGGGAGAAGGCGGGAGGGGTCCCCATCAATTGAGGAGGTTATAGTGGGGCGCGGAATGGCCCCCATAGGTAGGAGGATGGAGGGTGGAGGGCGCTGCGCAGCCCCCGCTGGTCAGAGTGAGGTTGAGGGTTTTAGTACACCCCACCTCGATCAGCACAAGGAGAGCCTAGAGGGGGCAGCACGGCCATTAGCAATGAGGATTACAGGGTGGAGGATGGAACGCCTCGCCCGAGGGAAGAGGAACAGGCAGGGGTCCCCCCGGCCCCGCCGAGAAGACGTCAAAGGAGTGACGGGGTGTACGCCCCGGGCTCGCAAGAAGAAGATCATCTCAACTCGAGCATGAGCTCGCATCAGCAGTGGTATATAAGGGATGATGAAGTTGGATTGGAGGAATATGTGGGGCAGTGGGAGGTAGAAGGTTATAGATCGGCAAGGGAAAGGGGGGAGGAGAAAAGAAGTTTGAGGTGGGATATGGAAAGGCTGGTGCAGGGGGGTAGGGGGTCGGGGAAATTATTGGCTGGGTGAGTCTGTTGACATGTTTTGTCCCCGCAGTAGGAGCCCTCTAAGAAAGGAGATGAGGAGCATCGGGGTGGACGCCAGACCACAGACGGCAGGCGTGGAAAGAGGTGAGCAGGAACGGGAATGGTCATCTGCATGGCAGAGAGGGGTCACGAGAAGGGTGACGGGGAATGATGGGACGAATTTGCATGGGGCAAGGAAAGAAGCTGGTGTGCAGGCCATTGGAGCCTTGGGGGTTGAAAAGAGCATGTGCTCAGTGGAGGTCCAAACGGACAAGGCGATGGAGCCATTGGTGCTTGAAGTGCAAGCTGGAAATAAAAAAGAGAATGAAGTGAAAGGAAAGGAGAAAAAATTGCCGTACATGGGGATAACAAAACCATTGGGGGCACACTTGATGGCAACGACAAGGGAGAAGATTCAGGCGGGGGAATTTGTAGATGTGTTCAAATTGCTGCATAGGGAAGTGAGAGCAAAAGAGGGGTCTAAAGAAGAAGAAAGGGAACTGGCGTCGCGCCCAAGGGTCCCGGTGACTATTGAGAATTGGACGTTGGCATTTATCATTTATGCCAGTGTTTATTGTGAAAAATTTCCAGAGCGTTGCGTGGCTCTGCTCAAATATATGGATGTTATCAGGAAAGCTTTCCAAGTTTTGGGGGTTTTGCATGGGTAATGTATGATGAGGAATTCAGAGCGAGATTGGCGGAGGACAGTCAGGTGGTCTGGGGGGAGATAGACATGGATCTCTGGTTGCAATGGATGGCTCCAACGAGGCCTGCCCCGACGCTGCACACGGCGAGCGGGCTGCCCGTACCTTTCCGGCCCTTTCTTGGTCGCCCCGCCCATGATGGGGCGGGGGGAAGAGGTAGGGGGGCAGTCATCAGCAGCGTGCTGGGGGTATAATAAGGACGGCTGCGCAAGGACCCTGTGTAGGTTCAGGCATGAGTGTAGCAAGTGTGGTGGAAAACACCCTCTCACGCAGTGTTTCCAACAGGGGAACAGAGGGAGGGGGAGGGGGGCAGGTAGAGGGGTTGTGGGAAAAAGCTTTTACTCCAATTAAAGTAGGGGTGCTCGAAAAATGGTTGCAATTTTATCCGGACAGAGAAGGGGCGAAGATCTTGAGTGAGGGTTTCTGTCAGGGGCTCAGATTAGGGTACCAGGGCCCAAGAGTGCGCAGGTGGGCTGAAAATTTGAAGTCAGCAAGAGAAAATGTTGACGTGGTGAGACATAAATTGACCAAAGAAATAGCGGCAGGAAGGATAGTGGGCCCATTTGATGACCTGCCGGGTGATTTAGTCATATCCCCATTGGGGGTGGTGCCGAAGAAAGCTCCGGGGGAGTTCAGACTGATACATCATTTGTCATGGCCGGAGGGTATCTCAGTTAATGATTTTATTGCCCCGGAAGAGTGTGGAGTTGTGTATGCCAGTGTTGACCAGGCGGTGGAACTGATAAGGAAGGAAGGGCGAGGGGCCTTCATGGCCAAGTGTGATATCAAGGCGGCTTTCAGGTTATTGCCGGTGCACCCGGAGGATTTTTGGTTGTTGGGTTTGCAGTTTGAGGAAGGCATATACATAGACAAAGCCTTGCCAATGGGGTGCGCAATTTCCTGTGCTTTGTTTGAGCGGTTCAGCTCTTTCTTACAGTGGGTCTTCTCATTCAGTTCGGGTTGGGAGAGTGTGCTGCACTATTTGGATGATTTTCTTTTCATTAGCGGGGCAGAAAGAGTGGTGGATTGTAAAAAAATGCTACAGTCGTTTCAGGAGCTGATGGAGAAGCTGGAGGTGCCCTTAGCGGAAGACAAAACAGAGGGGCCGGCAGTGGTATTGACATTTCTAGGAATTGAGCTGGATTCAGTGGCCATGACCTCACGCTTGCCGCACGACAAGGTGAGCAAATTGGTGGTTTTGTTGGAAAAAGTGGTGGCGGCCAAGAAAATGATGCTGGTTGAAATGCAGAGTTTGGTGGGGCATCTGAATTTTGCATGCAAGGTGGTGGCCCCAGGGCGAACATTTTGCAGGAACATGGCGAGGGCTATGGCGGGAGCGAAGTGCCCACATTATCGGATAAGAGTGTCAGGGACAGTGAGGGAGGATTGCAGAATTTGGCTGCGCTTTTTGGAGAGTTTCAACGGAGTGTCAATGTGGTTGCAGGGAGACCCGGTGACTTGGGAAGTACAGATATTTTCTGATGCAGCAGGAGCTGGAGGTTTCGGAGTTTTCTGGGGAGGAAAGTGGTGTGCGGAGAAATGGCCATTGCGGTGGTTGAAGGAAGGAAGGAGTATAGCATTTCTTGAATTTTTTCCACTACTAGTTGCATTGCAGTTGTGGGGGAAAGATTTTCAAAACAAGAAGGTGAATTTTAATGTTGACAATGAATGCGTAGTTCATGTGGTGAACAGGCAGTCAGCTAAGGATCAGAGGGTGGTGAGACTGATGAGAGAATTTGTTCTGCGCTGCATGGAATGGAATGTGGTGTTTAAGGCAACACATGTGCCGGGGAAGGATAATGGCATCGCTGATGCATTATCTCGTTTTCAATGGCAGAAATTCCGTGGATTGGCTCCAGATGCAGAGCAGGAGGGGCAACAGATTCCGGAGGAGCTGTGGAAGATAGGAAGCTGAGAGCGCTTTCACTGGTGGAGGGTTCATTGGCCTCGGCATCTAAGGAGGCATATAGGAGGGCCTGGGAGGATTTTATTAGAGGGGGAGCTTGTAGTTGGAAGGGTAGATGGGACGCAGAAGAGAGGAGGAGAGATGATGTTATGAATTTTCTCCTGAGGTGTATGGACAGGGGGTGGTCAAAGGCAACGATTGCGGGGAAGTTAGCAGGGATTGCTTTCTATGGGAAATGGTTTTGGGGTTTTCAACCAAGTGGGGGGGAAATGGCAAATAGGATGTTGGAAGGATGGGCAAGGGAGAGTAAGAGGGACAAGGATAAGAGGAGGCCGATATCGGCGGAATTGTTGCAGAGGCTCATCGAGGTGGTGGGGGGAGTTTGCTGGTCGGTATGGGAAGGGGAATTGTTTGTGACTTGTTTTACTTGGTTATTTTTTGGGGCTTTCAGGGTTTCTGAGTTGGTAGGGGGAAAAGAGGGGGTAGGAGGACTGCAATGGGAAGATGTGCGAATTACAGAAGAAGGTCTGGACATCAAGATCAGAAGATCCAAGACTGACCAGAAGGGGAGGGGTTCTTGGGTTCTACTGAGTAGGGGGAGTAAGGATTTATGTCCAGTACAGGTAGGAATGGTGTGGAAGGAGCGTTGTGGGGGTAGGACAGGCTTGGTGTTTTAATATGAGGATGGATCGCCGGTGGCAGCGGCACATGTGCTGGGGGTATTGAGGAAGGCGTTGGAGGCAGTGGGTGAAAAGGCAGAGGATTTTGGGACTCATTCGTTAAGGATGGGCGCAGCATCTGAAGGCAGTAGGTTGGGATTTTCCAAAGACAAAGTGAAAAGCTTGGGGCCTTGGAGGTCTGGGAAATACAAGGGGTACGTCAGGGATTTTGATAAGGGGAATGTTTGAAGAAAGGAGGGAAAGGATTTTGGGACGACTGCTTTTATTGTAATGTTTTGACTTGTCAGTGATTTTTAATTTCTTTTTCAGATGCTGCGCGAAAGGAAGGGGAGTTGGCACAAGTGTGGATTGTTGGCCATTCAATTGTTAAGTGGGCTGGGAAAGAGGCGGAGAAAAGGGTGTTTGGGAGGCAGCTGGGATGCAGCTATAAGGAGGTGGTGGTGAGATGGCACGGTTTGGGGGGTCTGCGCTGGGATCAGCTGCTTCCTATATTAGCAGGGATGAGGGAACGCTATGGGGCTCCAGAGGTGGTGATTATTCACGCGGGAGAGAATGACCTGGTGAAGGATACGGGGGTCTCTCTGCGAAGGAAAATGAAGAGGGATTTAGTTTGGATGAGGGAAATGTGGCCTCAAGCAAAGGTGGTTTGGACCAAGTTGTTGCCGCGGAGAGTTTGGAGGGGGGCGAGAAATGAGGGAGCAATAGAGAGGACTAGGAAAGGGATAAACAGGGAAATGGTTAAGTTTTGTGCCTCGGTGGCGGTAGAAGTGATGGACCACAAAGAAATAACGTATGAAGGGCTCCTTATTTTTAGAGAGGACGGAGTACACTTGTCCATGTATGGGAATAATCATTACCTGGCGGACTTGAGTTCCTTGCTGGGAGACTGGGTAAGAAGTTGGAGGTAGGATAGAGGGGCGGGGGGGAGTGGGGCAGGGGAGGGTTTTTCTGGTGCCGGGGGCATGGCCCCTTTTGATGTGAGGGGAGGGAAGCACAATGGGGAATGACACGGGAAAGGATGGGGTGGCGCTGTTTGCACAAGCAGGTCACCCCGGGGGAACAGGTATTGAGCCTGGAGGGGCATGGCCCCTGGGAGAAAGCGGGACGCCTGGGAAAAGGGCAAGGAGACGGTAGGCTCCAAGGGGTAAGTAGGGAGGAGATAGCTGAGTTATTTATTTAATTGTTGGGAAAATGAAAATGAAAAAGGAGAATGTTTAATTATTTAATTGTTTGTTGAAATATTTATTTAGTTTGTTAGGCCATTGGAGCCAGTTAAGCATTTTGAATTGTAAGCTTTGGCCTGTCACATTAAAGCGACCTTTTCCACTTTTAAATGAGTCTGGGTTTTTGTGCAGTAAGCCAAAAGGAATTCGATTTTCTGCGGGTTAACACATTCACTGTCAAAAATGCCCGTAAAATATATTTCTGAAGGTGTGTCTTGGCCCTGCAGAGATTACATAAAGAGCTTTTCCATTAATATTGTCGCTTTTAGTCGGTGGGTTCGCAATGCAAATGTCAGTAATTAAGTGGTGATTTGCATATGTGACAATGTAGCAGTATGCTAACACGGACAGCTTCCTCGTTTCCTCCGTACTGTGTTGAATAATACGTGACATAAAATAAAATGACTATACTGTCGATTTGACGTGTTTATAAGTTACTGGCAAGATTGAACTGTTCTCCAATGTAAAAGGCCAATCCTAAATATACTGGGCCTCATTACAAGCATGGCGGTCCGGGAACTACGGTACCGGTAAGCATGCTGGTACCCTAGTTCCCGGGCCGCCATACTACGTGCTCTGCTCGCGGGTGCCTTTTCACCCGCCAGGTTTTTCCGAGCAGAGCACAGCGGATGCACCGGCACAACACTGAATGTGCCGGTACATCCGACCTCCTCATCCCCATTCAGCCCTATGGGGCACAATTGGGATGGGGAGGCCGTTGATTCCGGCACCCGCAAATGGGCAATTACCGGGTCCGCCGAGCTCAGAATGACCCGGTTCTTGCCCATTCGTGGGTGCTGGGAAAAATGCAACTCTTTGACTTTGAAATCCTATTAAACATATTTAGGCTCAGTTTTTTCATCTTGTTTATGTTTCATGAGGAGTGGCCCCAGGGACCATCTTCTAACTCTCTCTCTCTCTGGTTCCTTGCAGACTGCCAACCCCTGTGACGAATTGTCCTCTGCTTTAATGATTATAATTGGTCATTTATAACCCGCTTAATACCCAGAGGTTTCTAAGCGCGGACCTGGGCATCGAACATGTGTTGCCCCTGGGCTATCCTCCCGAGACTCCTTTGCAGGAGTACAAGGATGAGTAGAGGATAGAATGCCCACTCACCCCTCACACTTCTAGAAAACCAAGAACCAACACGATCATAAAGATAAAACAGACACAATTAAGAGATATACCGCCTTTGCTTTTTGTGGTAACGTGGGCTTTGGGTAAGCCATGATCTTAAGAGTTGTGTGAAATAGGGACCCAAACAGCACAGTAACACACATAAACAAAATAATAAGGGAATGTCCAATCAAGGTTCTATACAAATATAAATACTTTAATCAAGCACACCATCTGCAAGAAAACAAAATAAATCACACTGTACAAAACCCACCCCTATTGAAAAAACCAGAGGCATTGCTGGGGGGGGGCGCTGAGAGGTTTATAGCCCCGGGTCTTTTGGTTGTAGCCTCAGATAGAAGCTCAGGGGCTATAACCAAAACGCAAGCTAGCCCCGAGTCCCGACAGTCCCGACATTGGCAGAGCCCCAGATCTTTTCTAGACCTAGCAACACCCCTGGAAAGAACAGCGAAGATGCAACAGATAGAAGAATGAAACACTCTGACTGTGAATATAGGGGTTATAAGCAAATTATATACCACAAAAAGGATATGTCTTAGTATGATAAAGGCACACAAGTCACATAACCAATCTCTATTGCCCAAAATAGACCAAGCCGTCAGTTATTGGCCAATGGTACCTTGTTTCGGATCTTTGACGGGTTGAAGTTGTCGAACCCCGCTTCAAGCAGTGATGCGAATAGATGAAGCTCAGTTCAAGTACATTGGATCAAGGGCGCCCAAGCAGCAAGTGGGCGTCAAGAAGATTTGAATGTGGCAGCTCTCTGCTGTTTGAAGATGACTTTTGTTGAAGCTTGTCAGGGAGCTCACCATAATCTGTTGGAGGTCAAGCAGGGTTGAGTCGGGTTTTAACTGCCGATAAGGCTCGGTGAGCAACGCTCCAGAGGTTAGAGTCGGTGGGTGGTGATTGTCGAAACATTGATCCTGTTGCTCAGATGTGCATTTCAGCGAAGCGGAAGTTCGACGGCGAGTCAAGTGAAGTCGTGGTGTAACCCCTGGTTCGAGTCAACAAGTGAGTCTCCATGGTTTCTAATCGGGTTGCGATGCCGAACAGTTGATTCGAGCCTAGCCGGCGAAGAGCTCAGCAAGGGCACAATGCAGCATAGAGCAAGCACTGTAGTTCGAAGGTTCGGTGGAGTGCCGAAAAGCAGCACCGGCAGAATCTCTCTGCGTCGAACACGGTTCAATGTCACTTCAACAGGCAGCAGAAAGGGGAGCCTTAGCTGGTTTGGTGCTCCAGATGCTGTGCCGACACCCACATCAGGGGCTCGAGGACAGGGTGAGTCCTCTCAGTGTCTGCTGTCCCAGCCTTGGGAGATTTGGGTGCCGAGTGGTAGGTCCTGGCCCAAAGCATGAGTCACCCCCAATGTGCCCTGGAAGTGGTTTGGGGGCAGAGCTCTCCTATGCCTTGGACTGCTCCTTCTTCACCTCAGTGGTTGAGGGCTTTGGAAAGTACAACTCTCCCAAAAGAGGTGCAGTGAATCCTTCTCAGGTGGGTGTTCCAGAGTGAATCAAAAAGTGGTGTAAAAGTGAAGCCCCTTCTTTTAAAGGTACACAAAAGTGCTTTGTGCTAGAGAAAGTGGAGAGGACAGGAAGGAGAGAGAGAGCCAGAGAGAAACAAGATGGTGGAATCTATCCTTCAACTGTACAGAGCTTTCCCTGTCTACACTAACCCACACCATTCCCTTCTTAACAGGATTATAGGCCACTTTGGTATGAAGCACCCGAGTGTGAGGCTATGCCTTTTGAATGGGTGTGCTCTCTTGATTCCTGTACCTAGCACACTTTCCTGTTGAGTAGCTGTCTCTGGAGGAGGGCGTTACCTACCTTCACAAAGAGATCAAAGATGAGGCACAGCCATTCAGGTTCCTGTCCTTGTCACTTGGTAGGACTAGCCTGTCTGTAAAGAAAATACAGCACCTTCCACACCCGATCTGGTTTACAGGAGCTGACACATATCTGATATTAAATTGGGTGTGGCTGCAATCGTGAGCAGTGCCATGCGGTTTTGTCCAAAAAGACCGAAAAGAAATGACCTACCCAACCAAAAGTCCTAAATAAGGTACTACCAAATGTTCTACTTTCTAAAAGTTAGATTTTTTATTAATGAGGTAAAAGGGTGCTGTGAGCAGGGATTGCAGGGGTGTCCCCCGCAGTCACCCCTCAACAAAAAAAAAAGCTGTCCTGCAGTCCCGAAAAGAAAAAAAAAAGAAAAAAGGGACCAGCAAGTCGGAGGCAAGGTACAAGGTAAGGAGGGGGGTGTGTTGGGGTGTGGAGGGTGGGGGGGTGGGGTAGTGTGGGCAGGGGATTGGCCAAGTCAGAAATGTTCAGGGGAGAAAAGACATTTGTAACTCAGTCTTTCAACCACAAACCGTGCCATGCACCATGCCCTATATCAGGCATGGCTTATTTTTAGAGTTTACCCTGTCACCAGCATGGGCAACTCATAACCATTATATTTGGGAACAGGGGTGCATATCTTACATGCCACCGCAGTGCTGAGGTGACATTGGCTTTCACTTGAGCTGGTTAGAAGGCACCTGTTAGCTGGAGCTGTTCTGTACCACTGTAGGGCAGGCACAGCAATCAGGCTATGGATGCAGCAGTGCAAAGGGGCCCTCTATTGTGCTCTAGCACCTTGAAGCGTCTTTTGTGCTAGATTGAATTACAAATGATCTCAGACTAAATAATTAGACAAACTCAAAGGACTACTTTATTCTCATTTAATAAAGCAGGGAGACCTGTCAGGCATCAGACTGTAGCATGCACACTCACAACACAGCTTGATTACATAGAGGTCTTTATACCAATATGCATCATCTATGATCTCATTCTACGTGGCAAACTATAAAACCTATTGAGGGTAGGGATTGGCTAATGGAACATATCTACATATAGAACAAATATGAATTAGTACATCATTGCCTACCCCTTATCTGTAGGGCACGCCTTGAACTACCTCTAAATATGTCTAGTACTGATTATAACGGACAAAATGACACTGGATTGGTCTAAGCAACATATTATGTTAGGTTGTCCCTCAAACCCACTGATTGGTTGGCATACTATCTCAACCTTGTACTTTTGGCTCTTTAGCAGCACGCACGTGAAACGAAACATAGGTGTTTGAATATCGTCAGACTACTCCCCGTGTTCCCAATAAGTCCATCATCTCTCATCGCCCGGCCATACGCCAAAGTCTTCTGTGTGTAGTTTACCTTGTAGCCTGCTCGCTGTTCTGGAACATTCCACGAAGTGTGAGCACACCACTATCTTCGTTTGAGGCTCTGAATAGCCCTTGTCTTCGACTTCTGGGTCACATGGGAAGAGACCGCAAATCTGTCCATTTAAGCCTCTTATTTACTGCTATTTGATTAAATTAAGCAGGGTGCTGTTACTCCTCTTGGCTTCTAGAGACCTGCTCCCTTTATCTTGCATAGGCTCCATACACTTTTAATTGGCCAATACTTGGCCATTGCAGATGTTTTCTTCTTCTTTACCCTAAGAGCAATGTGCCTTTTAATCAAAGCTAATCTTGGTTAGCTGCATTTCTGCCTTGCAATTATATCTTAAGATAGCATCCTTGATCTTTGGCCAATATAGATAGACTTCCTGTCGTTCTGCACATAGAGCTTTCCAGCTTTGCCTGGTTCTGCAACCTAGGTATGTCTCTGAAGTAGCTTAGTTGAATTCAACGTGAGCCAGTGTCCATTTTCCTATCATGGCCGTCCTTGCCACGTTCAATATTCCTCTATAGCAAGCCTCCATATGCTCCCTTTCTACCTTGCGTTACTGCGTTTTTACAGTTGTTGTTCAGTAAGTTACTTCATCTTCTTTGTATTCACGATCACTTTAGCTAAATTTGAAAGCCAGATTCGGTCTTTCACTGAAGAAATCAGCTGGTCACCAGAATGGGGCTGGGAAAATGAAGTCCTGATTACCAGCATGCGTAATCGCCTCAACCTGTGGGATTGGCCGAATAATTTTAATCATCTTAGTAGTCTGAAAAGCTATAGCTTCATTCTATTTGTGCTATATACCTATGGAAAGGCACAACTCTATCTAAATCAGTGCCCATCAGAACACCTGAGGCGGTTTATTCTATTAATGCGCCTCAATCACCTACCGATTCTATCTACCCAGTGCCCTGAACTGGGGCTAAGCCTAGCAGAAAGATATTGCAGGATTTGTGATCTCCCTACTAAACCTGAGACGGCTCGACACGTGTTGACGAGTTGCTGCAGGATGAGAACAGAGTACATTAAGTATCTTGGCAAATTTGTTCATAATATAGACTATATGGGCCAGGCAGATTTTTGGAAGCAGTGTGTTAACACATATAACCCTAAATTGCATTTAGCACTTTTTCAGGTTTGGGGAGCGGCAGTTGCTCTCATGAACTTAAACCCAAGGGGGTCCTTCCCCGATAAGTAATGACATTCTTGCTGTGCAAGTATGAAATGTTTTATTTTAATTATGAATTTGAATAGGATGTTTCCTCTCTTCTTTCAGACCTTGACCCGAATCCATATACAAATTAATTATCTAGAAATCGTATCAAGGATTTTATTAAGATTTGGAATTTTACTGTATTTTACTGTATTGTATTCTTGCATTTTAGATATCTGATGTAAATATATGTGTAAAGTTTTTTACATTTGTTTAAAACTGTATCACATTAATAAATAATAATAATAATTTAGCTTTAGGTACATGTTTCTCTTGGTGCTTCAGTTACATTGTTGCTCTTAAGTATTTTCATATCGTTTTAGCATAAGTTTATATATCTTCTTCATGACATCACTCTGCCCTCGTCAGATTTCTCTTCAACATTTCATGATGTCCAGAGGGGCGTGCTGACATCCTTCCATGCAGCATCCTCCACACTTTCAGTGAGAGGGTACAGTCTGTATGGCTATCTGAGTGCATAGCGTCTCTCATACACTCAATGCGGAATCGGAACAATACAGGGGGTCCCATGTACTGCTCTTTTCTTGCTGTTCCAGTATGACGGCGGCGAGGGGACATGAGCTAGGGTAAATGTGTCCACCTTCTCCTCTGAACTATGCTTTTGGCATGGAGCTTATGAAAGTGAAATCTGATTAGCAGATGGCAATTCCTTACACGCCCCCCATCCCCAGCCTAAAAGGTTGAGTCTCAACATCCTGGCAACGGAGGCCATCTGCACTGGAGTGCTACAACGCAGGTTTGTATTGGATGTCCATGATCAATCCCTGTAGGCATATGGTCCAACACAGTAACTTGGTATCCTCTCCCGGCATGGCCATAAACCACCAAAAAGGTATCTGGTCTGTTTGGACAGTGAAGTGAGAACCAAAAATTTAGGGCTTCAGTTTGCGGACCACCCAAATTGCTGCAAATGCCTCCTTCTCAATGGTGGCCCAGTTGCACTCTCACTTGTTCAGGCACCTACTTAAGTACGAACAAGGGTGTTATATCCCTTCAGAGTTCAGTTGCACTAGTACCGCACCAATAAAAAATACACAGGCCTGCATGATACATTCTTGCCAAGAATCCATGATCTTTAGAACTGGGGCTTGGCACAGGCCATCCTACAAGCTCTGGAAAGAGGATTGGTCAGCTGAGGTCCAGGCGACCTTCTTCAACAGTTTCCTTGATGTCACATTTTTGAAGGGAAAGGCATGGGCCCCATAATTCTTAATAAAAGGCCTGGAATAACCTGTGAGGCATAAGAAGGCTCTCACTTGAGTCTGAGTGGTGGGGATATCCCAATACACCAACACCTAGACTTTGGCCTGCAGAAGCTGTTTCTTACTTGGAGTCCTAAGTAAGTTACAGTCCCCTGCACTTGGAAGCCTTGATAGTCAAGCCAGCCTTCTGCATGGCATGAGGCACTTATTTCAGATGGGATAGATGGTCTAACATCTATCCCATCTGTTTTTGCGGGCCGGGGTACTAATAGCAATAGAACCCTTGCTTCGCTCGGGTCCTTACCTATGGGCCCCAGGCCATTACCTGAGTCTATAATGCCCTTGACGCTCGGGTTCTATTGCTTAAATATTACAGGATTGGTCAGGAGAGCCACAGTTCGTCCACGCCTGGCGAGGGTCCAAGGATTTCTGAGAAAATGGCAGCTATCACTATTTGGAGGATGTGAGAGATGGCGTCACCTCAGTTTGTTTGTTTGTTTGTTTGTTTATTCACTTTTTATGCGTGCCAGACCCAGGGGTAGCAGGGCGCAGAGGCAAGAAAATGCAACGCTTACAGGTTACATCGGAGCATAGCGTGCAATATAAAATACAGTAATTACAAAGTTTACAAATTCGAGAAAGGTCAATCATGTTACAGGTTACATCATGGCCGAATGTACAGTAGAAAATACCATGAGGTCATAGGACACAGATAATTACAAAATATACATGGGACACAGTTACAAATATACAAGGTTCAACTGAGGGCAATCAGGGTTGTAAGTGACATAGGTCATGTGAGGTCAGCTGAGGTCAGTCGAGGTGAGGAGTTCGATGACATTTTTTCTAAAGCGAGGGTAGGGTGAGTCCACTCTCAAGTCTTGTGGTGGCAAGTTCCAGGTCTTTGCAGCCTTTACCTGAAAACTATTACCTCCGATCGTTTTAAGTCTGAAGTTCGGTATTGTCAGGCACTTGGAATTGACAGCTATAGTCGGTCTGAGGGATGTTCTCCTGCGGAATTTGTCAACCAGGTATTTGGGGGCAGAGTTATTAAGGGCTTTGTGGGTCAGGGATAACATCTTAAGTGTGATTTTGTTCTCAGTGGTCAACCAGTTGTGATAGCGTCTGGCGGCAGAGATGTGGGATCTTTTGTTTATGCCTAGTGCTGCTCTCAGGGCATTATTTTGTAATATTTGTAGTCTTTGCGTTATAGTTGTATTCGCTCCGGTGTAGAGAGCGTTGCAGTAGTCAATCCTGGAGAGTATTAAGGCTCTAGCCAGGATTAAGCAGCTCTTATTGGAAAGGAAAGGTTTACCGGCTCTTATTAATTTGCACGTGTAAGCCGTGGAAGAGGCAAGGGATTTTAGTTGTTTGTCAAGAGATAGGGTAGAATCAAGATAGAATCCCAGTGTTTTTATGTCCTTGGACACTTGGATGATATTCCCGTCTATGTTAAATGGGGAGAATTCCTGACCTAGTTTTTTGATATTAGTTTGAGTGCCCAGGATAATCAACTCTGTCTTATCATCGTTCAGACAGAGGCCATGAGTGGCCATCCAAGCCTGGATGATGAGATATATTTTGTTCACCAATTCTGTGTTCTTCGCATGATCCCCAGAAAGCAGGAGGAGGATCTGTGTATCATCTGCGTAATTAGTGTAGGTGATACCGAAATGGTCCAAATCATCAAACAAGGGCTTGGTGAAGATGTTGTATAGAGTTGGGGAAACGCAGGAGCCCTGGGGGACACCGCATGAGATGGGGGTGGGATCTGCCGCTGCTGAGGAGGAGAATACTCTCATTGTTCTTTCACTCAGAAATGACTCAATCCATCTGATGGCTTCCAGGGAGAAATGGCAGCCGAATCTAAGTGACTACAGAGGACTTTATGATCCACCAAATCAAAAGCAGCTGAGAGGTCAAGGAGTAGCAGAAGTACTGTTCTCCCTTTGTCTCGCAGCTCGTCAATTTGGGATTTCAAGTCAAGAAGGGCAGTTTCGGTTCCATGTAAGGGGCGGAAGCCTGATTGTCTCTCTCCTAGGAGGTTGTGTAGTTCTAGATGCTTTTGAATTTGGTTATAGGCGGCTTTGTCCAGAATCTTGAGAAGAAACAGTACCGTAGTAATAGGGTGGTAGTTAGTAGGGATGAGGGGGTCTAGTGTCTGCTTTTTAAGTAGGGGGAGTACCCAGGACTGTTTAAGGTTGGCAGGGATGGTGGCTGAGGCAAAGGAGGCGTTAATCAGTTTAGTGATAAAGGGCGATAATTCTCTGGCAGCGTCTTTTATTAACTGTGCTGGGCTGAGGTCACCTTTACAATTGGAAGGTTTAAGCGACAGGATAATTTTTTCTACTTCCAAGGTGGTCATTTTAGAGAAGTGGAAGGAATCACTGTGAGCCAATAGATTATTGGTGTTGGGCGTTTTGGGCGAATCCTGAATTTTAAGTAGTTATTTTTTTTGTTGGATTTTATTTTGGAGAGTAGTAATTTTGTTTCTTAGGGCATGCTGGATATCTGTGCACCAAGGTTTGTCCTTGGTGCAAGCGTCCGGTGTGGCGATAGGAGACTCAAGTTCCTTTAGAATAGAGAAGAGCTCTTTCATGCTGGAGTTAGAGTTGGCTATGCGGTCATCATACGAGTTACGTTTAGCCTGGCAAACTTCTTTTTTGTAGAGTGAGGAGAGAGAGGTTAGTTTGGCTTTGTTGTAGACTGAAGGACAGAGCCTCCAGGTAGTTTCACTTTTTCTTTTCAGGATGCGCAAGTCTCTTAGCTGTGGCGTAAACCATTTATTTAGGTGGGCTTTTGGTTTACTTGATCTGAGTTTGAGAGGTGCCAGTTTATCTAGGGTGACGAGCATGATATTATTGAATTCTTGTACTAGAGTGCTGGGGCTTAGATTAGCTGATAATGCATTGAGGGTCGGTAATATAGCTGGGATCACTTTCTCTACCGTAATGCATTTTTTTAAATCTGGTTAAGCAAGGCGGTGCTATAGGAAGGACTATGGGGATGGGTCTGGCAGTGGCTAGGTTAAAGGACACTAAAGAATGGTCTGTCCAAGGTAGGGGTCTTATGGATAGGATAGTGGCTGAGCAGTTACAGTCAGCTATCCAATCTAGCGTTCTTCCCTTGAGGTGCGTAGGCTTGTCAACTCTTTGAGTTAGGCCTAGTGCGTGAATAGTATTGGCTACCACTGTTGCATTAGTATCCTTGGTATCATGGAAACCTAAATTAAAGTCCCCAAGGAGGATTATTTGTGAACAAGGTTTAAGGTTATTAGTGAGAAGGTTGTGGAGATCCTCTTCAAAGGTGCCTAGGGGGCCTGGGGGTCTATATAAAAGGTGGATGGTGAGAGCTTGATTATTATTTATCTGGAGTTTAGCGGATAAGGTCTCGCAAGATTGGATCGATTGTGTGGGTACTAGTCTAAGTGAGAGGCTTGTTTTGGAGATTATGGCGATGCCGCCGCCTCTTGCACCTTCTCGGTCATTTCTGATAATCGTATAGCCATCCGGGATGGCTAGCATGAGCGAGGGTCCTGCTGCATTGTGTAGCCACATCTCTGTAATAGCGAGAAAGTCAAGGTTGCCTTCTGAAATTAGGTCGGCAATGTCAAGGGCGTGGGCAACAAGCGATCTCACGTTCAGGAGTGCTCCAACGATAGTTGGGGAGTTAGAGACCTCTGTGGCTTGGGGAGATGGAGTAGTGGGTGTGTTAGTAGGCTTAATGTTCTGAGGTGGGTAGGTATTGGAATTAGGTGAAGGAGGTGGTCTGGTATAGCGAGGATTGCAGATCTGCTGGAAGTTAGTTTTGATGTTGGTAGGGGGAAGAGACCTACGGGGAGGTTCATACAGTTTAGTTAGCCTGGCACGGAGTCTGAGGTTTCTAATGAGTGTATCACATGGACGTGATACAGAAGTAGTCAGATGTGTTACCGATGTCAACGGAGGCAGGGTGTTAGGTAGGTTAACATCTAGCATGGTGAGTAGATGTAGGATAGTCCTCAGTAGGACTGTGTAAGTCACTGGTAGATACATAGTTGTATAAGGAGGCCTATCTAAAGTGCCACATTAGTAGTCGGTGAGAGCCATTGGTAACAAGTACAAAGCACGATGTATGCTAGGAGTATTAACATGTAGGGACAATCTAGTAGTAAGAGTCACCTAGATACTAAGTGCTAATATGATGAGTGTAGTCAATGACTCAATAGCAATGATTCAGCTAAGCATGCTAAGTAGGTACAAGAGCAAATGCAATCAGGTCTCAGAGGCAGAAGTTTAACTATGCTGGCTAAGAGAGTACAGGTGCAGATGCAATCAGTGACTCAGAGGCTGGGCCGTCTAAATGAGTACAGAATCGAATGCTGGTAGGTAGACATCACAGTTGTATGGGTGGTAATCATCAAAGTGCTGTGCGGCATGCATATGAACAATAGCGGAAGAGGTAGTAATTCACACCAAAGCAATAGTATAAGCGTAGTGGTCACTTAGAAGGACGCCTCAGAGGGGATGTTTTGTTGGCCAGTAGCGTAGACAAGGAGATCTGGCATGGAGAAGTCTCTTGTGCGAGCCGTATGGCGCTAATGTTCATGAGGCACAAGAGAAGAGTACGTACACACGTTTTATGTGAGCAAGGTGAAATACAGCTGAGCTTGGAAGTTTACCTTAAATCAGTAGGAGTTAGAGGACCAGGGGGTCTGGCAGACGGCAGTACTGGCAGTTAACAGGCTGAGACCAGGCACCAGCCTTGTTTCCGAGGGCCTTGGAGGGAGAGGGCCGGCTTTGCCTGCTGGCGCCCAATGGCAGGGGATGTAGTCAGAGTGGCCAATCAGGCAGGCCAAGACTACTGCTGTGTGCCTGGTAGGGCACAGGGTGAGACAAGCCTAAAAAGCGGTGGCCATCTTGGAAAGGGTACCTCGTGTACCTCGGTGCTGCAAAACAGGGCGGAATCGTGCTCTTGCAGGTGCAGGGCAGGTGTAGGGCTGCCTAGGTTCTTAGTAGGGCATCACGGAGCAATTGTGGGCATTTAGGCATCGATTTTGGATTTTCGAATTTAGATGCAGTGCAGATTAGCGCAATGTGGAGGCGCTTACCAAAATACAGCAGCTGATCCGGGGATGATTCCTGGCTGGCCCCGCTGCTCCTGCAGTGTCGGGGCCTCGGGAGATGAGCTCCTGCTCCTTCAGGGGGAATCCAGGCTGAGAACAGGCACCAGCCTTGTTTCCGAGGGCCTTGGAGGGAGAGGGCCGGCTTCGCCTGCCGGCGCCCAATGGCAGGGGATGTAGTCAGAGTGGCCAATCAGGCAGGCCAAGACTACTGCTGTGTGCCTGGTAGGGCACAGGGTGAGAGTGCACGGTCACACGGCTATCAGAATGTTCTGCGACATTCTGAAGCTCGTGCGAAGTGAGTGAGTGATATTTTGTTTATTAGCAGTTTGATCCCAAGTGGAAAGTGGCAAATATTTTCCCAGAATTCCTTCGAAAGTTCACTGTTGCTGCCAACCATTAGGGCCTGGTTACCAGTTTGGCAGTGCAGTAAAAGGGGACAGCAAAGTGGCTGCTTGCTGGCACTTTACGCTATCACCAAATTCTGAGTTTGCAGGTAAAGTGCAGGAAAAATCTCCAGCACTTTAGTCGAGATTTTTCCTCCAGTTTAGCCCCCAATAAATAAGGATTTACCATCCCAGACTGTACACGGGACATTCTCCCTACCCCCCATTGAGAAGACTCAATGACCAGGGATTAATACCACCAATCAGCCGCCCCTAATCAGGCGGATTAACGGCCAGACCGGGTGGTGTAGCGATAACAGAGTTTGGCGGTATTTTCCTGGTCTGTTATAACATAATGGCGATGTGATCACTGGCTTCCTGCTATCACACTTCGAGCATCGAACACTGTGTGATACTATGATGCGCTGCCAGTGCTGACATGCACACATCCATCCCCATGGCACAGCGCAGGTTTCCTGGCAACAAGCCCAATTAGCATTTGCATAACTGTTTAGTGCCAAGTTCACCTTTAAAAGGGGGCGGCGAGTGAGGATGAGTAGACGTATAGATGATGACATTTTCAAAACGATGAAAATGATTTATTGAGCGTTTTAAACAGTGATATTAGAATATATTATTCCAACAGAAATGCGGGTTCCATTGTTATAAAAGCGTTCCAATCAGTCAGCCTAACTCCGAGGCTTCTAATACAGTGCATATTGTGTGCTGTTTGCATTAGTATTTCTTAATACTGTTATTCCATGCACAGAACAAGCTCAGTTCCTTCAATAATTGAACAGAAGGCCGGGAACTTAGTCGAACACGTTCTAGTGAAGTTGTAGAAAATCATACTGGACGACACTATAATGCCTAAGCCGAAACTTTGCAAAGGCCAAAGTCATTTGGTGGTTCCCAGGGGTCGTAGATGCGACATCCCCATGTCTCCCTTGCTACCCCTGTGGTCTCCCTTGCTACCCCTAACAATAAAAATAAAACACTTTTTTTTAAACAAATTGGAGCTTCTGGGCCATGTGGCTCTTTGTTTCTGGAGTGGTTGGGTTTCTTGTTCAGGCCTCTTTAAAAAAAACAGGGGGTTCCACAAGTGCAACACTTTGAGCAGTGACCCTAAATAAGAAAGAATGCGAGTAACAAATAATTTGTCTTTCTGGAATTCTATATAATAATTGCTAGACTCATTAAAGGTTTATTTCAGTCACACTTCAGGGGGTGAGTCATTGGGCCTCATTACGACCAAGGCGCTAAGTGGTTAACGGCGCCGTAAAAGGCTGCGGCGCCGTTAACCACTTAGCGCCTTACCACGAGGTCCCTTTGCAGGACCCAACCTGAACGGCTGGTCTGGACCAGCCGTTAAAGTAGGGACCCGCAAAGGGACCTCGCAGGCAATTACGGTACCGCAATTTGCGGTACCGTAATTGCCGCCTTCCCCATTCCCATGGAGCCGTATGGGGCAAAAATGGGGAAGGGCCATGGTGAAATGGGGAAATACCGCCCGCCAACCTTGGAACGGGGCCGGTATTTCCCCATTCCACCATGGTGGACTCGTTACAACACTGGCACCAACCATGGTGCTAATAGCGCCATGGTTTAGCGCCGGTGTTGTAATGAGGGCCATTGTTCTTATACACCTCATTCACAATAAAGACAAATATTCCAAAGAGCATTTGGAATAGACTAAGCATTAAGTATTTTGCTGTTCGCAAGTTGCAGTTATAGCATGTTTTTTCTGCCATTGTCTCTGTTACGATCATCACAAGACATTCCATCTCGGTGTCCTCGGTCCCTTGACAAAATCCTTGTACCTAAAAGCTTGTGTACAGTGTAGAAATTATGGGCCATAGCACATTAAGTGGCCTTTGATTTCATTGTGCAACAATGAATGCTTTGTTGTAATTTATCTCTTTCCTATCTCCCCGGCCTGCTATTCAGGATGTTTGTTTGCATGAATGAGGTAATGAGAGCCCAGAGTACGGGATGCCATGTGAGTGCACTCCTTTCCCCAACTCAGCCTTTCATCCTGCTGAGGCTGATAAATGAGTACTAACACAGGTTTGGCGATAGTATATGTATAGTTGTTCTACAAGGCGCTGAAGCGCAAGTGCTACATAATAATATATCATCATTTGGCCTTGGACATCTGCTTGCATTCACAGGATTATGGGCCTATACACACTGATATTAACGATACATATGGTGATCCATTCTTATATGAAATGTATATCACATTACAGTGATATCATAACCATATTTTTCGTAGTGTACTTAGGAACAATGCTATGTGATGCCACTTCCTGATTTTACATGGGGTGAAAGGTTGTGTGCCATTGCTTCTCGTCATGTCACTTTGGGGTGTGCTCAAATGACATCACTTCCTGTGATGTTTTCAGAGGTCAAGGGTCGTGTGATGTTACTTTCACTACCCCAGGCATTTTGGTGAAATGATGTCCCTGAAGTCATCGTCCACCCTACCCCCAATGCTGACACCACTATCCCATATCCCATCTCCTTCCCCCCTGCCATCTTATCTCCTTCACCTCAGGCTCACCATCATGGGGTCTTCATTTCACAGCGACGTAAGACTCTAATATCCCATGATGACACCTGACACTGCTTCCAGGATTAACCTTCCCAATACTAAGCCATTGTGCCCCTACCATACCCACCATTCAGCCAAAGCTCCAATCTCTACCATGGTTCCTTCCATACTCCATGGCTGTCCGGCTTAATTCTTACTCTCCATCTGTACTTCTTCTCTCCCCTTAACACAGTTCTCAACTTGCTAATTGCACCATCTACAAGCTGCCAAGAACCTCACGGCCTCTGTACACGGACACCAAGCTGGGTGGTCCTCCGTGCACAACAGCAGCCTTTCAAACTCCTACTCCTCGGCTATTAATGTATCAA
This sequence comes from Ambystoma mexicanum, assembly GCF_040938575.1. Taxonomy (NCBI): domain Eukaryota; kingdom Metazoa; phylum Chordata; class Amphibia; order Caudata; family Ambystomatidae; genus Ambystoma; species Ambystoma mexicanum. The sequence goes on along the minus strand of NC_090935.1, from coordinate 882,275,607 downwards.
TGAGTTTGGCCCCCACCTTGATGACTGCATCTCTATGTACCCACTTCTACTCTATGATCCTTCTCTCTCCTCAACCTTTACATCCCTGTGCCCCTAGTGCCCCGCCTCCATTTGCTCATTCTCTCTACTTGCTGCCTCCACTATAATGCCCCATCACTGGACATCAAAACCTGCCATCAGTGCAAATGTTCATGACCAGACTTGGGGCCCGATATGCAAAAATGTTTTAACATAGGAAAGTCCCATTGAAAACATGTTTGCAATTCATGCCCTTATGTTTCTCTTGTATGGAAGGTGTGCCCCTCTCTCCCATACCCTCACTGCCCATCATGAATGGACCTCAACCGTTCCCCCTTGAATAAGGCAAATTCACATGTACTAAATGAAAACATGCATATGGACCACCTGTTATGTACTAGGGACTGGGGACTCTTGTTTATCGTATCAATGTCTGTCACCAGTTTCTGCCCCAGTCGATGTCCTGCAATACCATCCATCATCCACAAATCCACCAGCTACTGGACTGCCATCCCATCTTGGGACAAAGTCTGTCCCTTGTGCCCTCCTTCCTATGTGCAATATTTCTGATCAACATGATCATATAGGTGGGTGCCTTGTCAGTGGGGATTTCCTCCTTATGGGGTAAGGATTCTATAGGTACTGTTCTGTGTATTTCACATTAGGTTAGCTAAGAAGGTGACGTGTGTCGTAAGATGCCTTGAAAGGGTTTCCAGTGAATATCTCGTCAAGGAATAGGCCGCCAGCGGGTGACATTTCCCCAAATATGCACCCTCAGTAAAATAAAACATTTCCCACAAATATTCTAGGATTGGAGTTTATATCTGTAAATGACAACCCTCCTATAATATTTGGGGAACGCATTGTGGGGGTCAGAAAAATAAATGTGCCTTCCATGCAACATTTTCCAGGCACCATACTCACATGGAACCACTGAAAGGTGTTTATGAGCACATGGTGGACGCATAGCATTGTGAAAATACAGCTGACATGAACTGGCATCTCATATGGCCAATCAGGACAGCTTAAACGCCAAAGAGGGAGTGTGACCGAAAATGACCCTGACAGTGAAAGTGTTCAAAGCAAAGGTTAAACACTGCATTACCTCAACTAAAATCCTAGAATGACAGAGTGAGGGGCAGCATGCAGAGGCTGCTTTAGCTGAAATAAAATCCTAGAGTGACAAAGTGAGGGGCAGTATGCAGAGGCTGCTTTAGCTGAAATACAATCCTAGAATGACAGAGTGAGGGGCAGCATGTAGAGGCTGCTTTAGCTGAAATACAATCCTAGAATGACAGAGTGAGGGGCAGCATGCAGAGGCTGCTTTAGCTGAAATACAATCCTAGAATGACAGAGTGAGAGGCAGCATGCAGAGGCTGCTTTAGCTGAAATAAAATCCTAGAGTGACAAAGTGAGGGGCAGCATGCAGAGGCTGTTTTAGCTGAAATACAATCCTACAATGACAGAGTGAGGGGCAGCATGTAGAGGCTGCTTTAGCTCAGATAAAATCCCAGTGACAGACTGAGGGGCAGCATGCAGAGGTTGATTTAGCTCAGATAAAATCCTAGCGACTGAGTGGGAGTCAGCATGAAGAGGTTGCTTTAGGTCAGATAAAATCCTAGAATTACGGAGTGAGAGGCAGCATGCAGAGGCTGCTTTAGCTGAAATAAAATCCTAGAATTACGGAGTGAGAGGCAGCATGCAGAGGCTGCTTTAGCTGAAATAAAATCCTAGTGACTGAGTGGGAGGCAGTATGCAGAGGCTGCTTTAGCTCAGATAAAATCCTAGAATTATAGAGTGAGAGGCAGCATGCAGAGGCTGCTTTAGCTGAAATAAAATCCTAGAGTGACAGAGTGACAGCCAGCATCTAGAGGCTATTACCTCAAATACAATTCTAGAGTGATAGAGTGCTTTATATAAAAAAAAAACTATCGTAGTGTGACAGAGGGGCAACAGGTAAAAGCGGTTTTAGCTTAAATAAAATCTTAGAGTGACAGAGTTTGAGGCAATATGTAGAGGCTGGTTTACGTGGGGAAGGCCAGGTGTTTCTCCACCTTTGACGTATCCTCAGCATACCACCAAATAGTGCTGCACAAGGACTCACAGCTTTGTTTCTGTCGGATGCCTTTCGGCCTGGCCTCGGTCTCTGCAGTTTTCCAAAGATTAATGCAAAAACTGTTTGGGGCAAATCTGTTGTTGAATATTTTCAAGATGACATCTTAGTTTATGGAAAGGACCTTAGAGAGCATGATATTAGAGTGTTGAGGGTGATGGAAATCTTCAAGGCGAGTGGTTTAACAGTGAAATGGGCCAAGTGTCATGTAGGAGTTCCGAGTGTAACCTACCTGGGACACACTTTGGACGGAGAAGGTATACATCATAAGGAGGGCCCAGTAAAAGTGATGAAAGATGCACCCAACCCGGTTAATAAGGATCATCTTAGGTCTTTTATGGGAATAACTGACTATTTTGGTAGGTTTATTGCATCTTATGCCGAGAAGACAGTAAATATGAGGGCTTTATTGAAGAAGAGTGTTTGTTTCATGTGGACAGAGAGTTGTCAAGAGGAGTTTGAGAAGTTGAAAGAGGAGGTAGACCATGCCCCATCTTTTCGCCTAGGAATAAAACTGTTTTGACCGTAGATGCCAGTGAGGTGGGAATAGGGGCTGTGCTTCAACAATGGGATAATGGGGGCTATCATCCCATAGCGTTTGTAGAGGGATGCCGAAAGGAATTATGCAGTGATTGAGAGGAAATCTTTGGCCGCGGTATGGGCTTCCAAGCATTTCAGAACGTTCTTGTGGGGTGTTCCGTATATCTTGCGGACAGATCATAAACACCTTATCTACGTTTTGATCACCAAGGGTTTATCCAATGCTTCCCCAAGAATTTCTAAGTGGATGGTTGACATGCAGGAGTACAATTTTAGGGTAAAGTATATTCCAGGTACCAGGAATGCTGTTGCTGACTGTTTGTTGCGTTAACCCAGCCCAGTGAGTTGAGAGAAGGATGGGCAAGTAGATGGGAAAGAGTGTACCAGGGTGGCAAGTGTATTTTCATCAATTGACAAACAGGAGTGGCACAAGGAATGCGCTGCTGACGCCATTTTGGTAAAAATTAGGGATGGCCTAACGTGTGTTGGTATTGACAAGGATTTGGCCAAAGGATTCAGGCATATATGGAGTGAGTTCTCAGTGGGCCCATGGGGTGTTACTAGAGGTCAGAGATTGGTACCACCTCTAAAACTAAGATGCAGATAAGTAAATTTGGCCCATGAGAGGCATTTGGGCAGATCATTGACGGAAAGGAGGCTGAGAGAGTCGTACTGGTGGCCAGGAATGGACAGCGATGTGTAGGAGCTTGTAAAGGAATGTGTTGCGTGTGCGGTTAGCCTACAGAAAAGGAGTTTGAGAAGCCCAGAGTGACAAGTAGCAGCGACGGGCAAATCTAAGAACAATTGTAACAAGAAGAGGTGCTGCAACCAACGTGTGAGGAAACCAAGGCATATTATTCAGGGCCTATTATGGTAACCCATTATTAGTCAACACATGATCAAATCTTAAATAATGAAATGCCAAAAGGAAATACACAGAAGGCTAAACAGGTAGAATCAATTGTGATTTATCCTTCTACAAAAATATTCAATATGTTGTGACAAGTTCAACAAATGCATCTCAAACAATAATAACTTAGTGAAAAAGCAATATTAGACAAAGAACGATATCAAATAATTTCAGCTAAAGTAATCACAAGGGATACATACAAAAATAGTGAATGTAAGTAAAAAGAAAAAAAGAGAAATAAATTCTACCCTCAAAGGAAAAAATCTTTACATACTGTAGTCAAAGATCCTCTAACAACCAGCTTTATTTTCAAGCTGACCCAAAAGAAACGGTACCACCTATGCAGACATTTTCATTATGTAGCCAGTGGTCCTATTGTCAACCAGTCTATTCTTCAGACTGGTTCAATTTAAGCCTTGTGCATAAAACAAAGGTGTGTGTGCTAAATCAAGAGCAAATTCATGAGTCATTAAAAAGGCAACTGCCTGAAAGTTCTTCAAGCGGGTAAAGGTTCTGCCTGACTCATAATTAGAAAGCATCAAGAAATTAAGCCAAAAAGGATTGCCTGGAAATTCCTCAGGCTGATAGAGTTTGTGCCTGACTCGTGAATCAAAGGCACCTGGAGTTAAAGCCTTAAAGCTGACGCGGCAGGGGGCCAGATAGTCAGTTGCGTGGTCCTGTGTAAAAGGACCCTCTGGGGCAAACAGAGCTGGCGAAAGTTCCCTTGTCCCTATTGCTTTTCGGCGGCAGGTCGATGAAAGTGAAGATGGCCGTCTTCTTCAGGGCTGGAGTAGTGGACCCTGTAAGGCAAACAATGAGCCGTAAAACTGCATAAAACCATAGAGGGGTTTTCACATAAAATTGTACTTAAAAGGGTTGCGGTACCAAGTGTGCACAAGGTAAAAAGAGTACCTGTATTGGCCTGGGAAGGGTTAAAGGATGAACAAATGAAGCTCCAAGCATCCGGGATCATTGAAGAGATAGAGAGTTCAGAGTGGTTGGCGCCTGTAGTGTTGGCCCACAAAGCGGATGGAAGCATGAGGATGTGTTTGGATTTAAGGGACCTTAATGGCAACATATGGGTGGACAGACACCTTTTACCCAACATAAATTAATTGTTGGCGTTCGTGGGGAAGGCCACATGTTTCTCCTCCTTTGACTTATCCTCAGCATAACACCAAATTGTGCTGCACGAGGACTCACGGCCATTGACATCGTTTATGACACCATTTGGTGCAGTTTGTTTCTGTCGGATGCCTTTCGGCCTGGCCTCGGCCTTGGCAGTTTTCCAAAGATTAATGCAAAAACTGTTTGGGGGCATATTTGTTGTTGAATATTTTCAAGACGACATCTTAGTCTGGGGAAAGGACCGTAGAGAACATGATATTAAAGTGTTGAGGGTGATGGAAATCTTCAAGGAGAGAGGTTTAAGAGTGAAATGGGCGAAGTGTCATGTAGGAGTTCCGAGTGTAACCTACCTGGGACACACTTTGGACGGAAAAGGTATACATCCTAAGGAGGGCCTAGTAAAAGTGATAAAAGATGCACCCACCCTAGTTAATAAGGAGCAGCTTAGGTCTTTTATGGGAATGACCGAATATTATGGTAGGTTTATTGCCTCTTATGCGGAGAAGACAGTAAATATGAGGGCTTTATTGAAGAAGTGTGTTTGTTTCGTGTGGACAGAGAGTTGTCAAGAGGAGTTTGAGAAGTTGAAAGAGGAGGTAGATCATGCATGACACTCTTACATGGCACTTGGCCTATTTCACTGTTAAAGCACTCTCCATGAAGATTTGTCAAGAGGAGTCTGAGAAGTTGAAAGAGGCGTAGACCATGGAGTGAGTTGTCAGAGGGCCCATGGGGTGTTACTAAAGGTCAGAGATTGGTACCACCTCTAAATTTAAGATGCAGATTAGTAAATTTGGCACATGAGGGGCATTTGGGCAGATCATTGACAAAAAGGAGGCTGAGAGAGTCGTACTGGTGGCCAGGAATGGACAGCGATGTGGAGGAGGTTGTAAAGCAATGTGTCGCGTGTGCGGTTAGAGACAAGAGCAAGGCACCCAAGGTGCAACGGGTGTGTCCAGTGGAAGTGCCTGGAGAGGTGTGGTCAAAAGTAGCAGTCGACATCATGGGACCGATGGACGTGTTGGGAAATTGCCTTAGGTTCTTAGTGGTTCTTGTGCATTACACCTCAAGGTGGGTGGAGGCAACTGCATTGGAGAGTGTAATTGTGGAAAAGGTGCTCGCATTCCTTAGCAAGGTGTTCGACAGGGAGGGTGTACCAGCAGGGATTGTAACCGACAATGGGGTGCAATTTGTTTCTGAGTGTATGCAAGAATTTATGAGAAACCTGGGGATACGTCATCATAGAACTAACTGCATTGTACAACCCCGCTGCAAACAGGTTGGTGGAGAGGATGAATAGGTTTGTGAAAGGCACCGTGCAGTTGGTCCTGTCGAATGGGTTGTGTTGGAGGGATGTTTTGTCAGAGGCCCTCACTGCTTATAGATAGATATACGTCCTAATTGGTTATGGGATGTTCACCATTTGAGCTGATGAGGGGCAGGAAGCCAGGGTCTAAGTTGAGAGTTGTTGCTCTGGGTGGAGGTGTGCGTACGGGCGTACGGAGGTAGACATGCAGGGGGTGTTGACAAGAGCTCACCAGAGACAGGAGAACATTAATAAGGCACGTGGGGGTGTGAAGCCCCTTTCTGTATGTGTGGGCGATCATGTACAGATCAAGAATCCCAGACATGTGCCCAAGGGGGCCAGTGTGTTTATGGATCCCCAACGTGTGGTAAAGGTGGGCGGGGGTTATGTGAAGTTGGATGATAGCTCCAGGTGGAGCAAAAGCAGGTTGTTGTCATAAAGAGAGATGGAAGTGAGGCTGTGTAGTGTGGGAAACACGGGATCGTTTTTGATACTCTTGTATGTGGTGGGGAGAGCATGCATGGTGGCAATGAGGTGGAGAGGTTGAGTGATGGGCAGATAGTGCCGGTGAGAGGTGATGACCAGGCTGGGCTCGAGAGTGGAGTGGAGATGCACCCCGAGAGGGGAGAAGGGGAGCCCTTCGGCAGTGGGGGTCACCCCATTCGGAAAAGAATGCTTCCTATTAAGTTTAAGGTTTACGTATTGAAAGGCTCTAAGAATTGAACTGTCTAATAACAGTTGCTGGTTAGCATGTGTGTGTGAGTGAGGACGGGGTGCGTAGTGTGTGCGTGAGTGTGAGTCTGTGCGGAATTGACACTAGCTGGCCATGTTGGGGTTCAATAACATTGTTCTGTTAAATTGTTCATTCTTTGTATTTGCTGCGAGGGGAGAGAAGTGTTGTAATGTTAAGTGTTGGAGTAGTTGGTACCTTGGACGTAGACTCGGGCTGTTTACCTATGTCCAAGGTTCCAAGTTCTGCGTTGGTCAGTTGGAGAAATTACCTGCTGGGTCCAGGGTTTGCATTAACCAATCCTACCTGCCTACCTCGCATCTTTACACAGAGGAATGGAGCACTGCCTTCAGGGCACAGAGGGGGCATGATGCCAATAAAAAGAATCAAAATAACCATTGTAGTAAGTTTCGAAATGATGAGTGGGGACAAAAGGTTTTAGAGCTTAAAGACCAAATCCACGCTAGCTGTTTCCACCCGTGCATTAATGTCCATCTAATGTGAAAACCAGCCATTCAGCAGAAAAGCCATAGACAGAGGAAGTTAGGGAAAGCAACTAACAAAATAATGTATGAGTGTTCAATTAAAAAAATAAGCACCATCCAAGCATGAGTACTAAACGAGGAAGAAAATAAAAAGGTGATTAAAATACCACGTTTTTACCATTAGAACTATTAATTATGCATGTTCCGCTTCTCTGAAGAGCATAGAGAGGCAACGGTACTCTCCTGATATATTTTGTTGAATCAAGGTCGCAATGGATTGATTGACAATTACTGTGGTTTGATGGGGGGAGCTGAAAAATGTTTTGAATGGCCACCATTGAAGCCCACAGAACCTGCTGTGCCAATTTGGCAACATGGGACCTATGTTAGCTCTCTAGGGGTTGGACCTAGCCTAGTGGGGGTTACTGGGTCCCCAAATGGCAAATGGCCCCCAAAAAGTAAAATACGTGGATTTTTTGGCAACAGTATCACCAAAGAATCAATCTGTAGGATATTAGCAGACCTGCAGGCTGCTTGGTGGGCGAGTTGTGGTCCACAGGCCGTCAGCCTTGTTGTTGACTAAAGCAGGAAATGGAAGAAGAACACATCAGCTTGTTGAAGCAGGCCCAGAGCGTTGCAATGTGCTGATTGCTGGTCTTGAGGGAACTAAGTAAGGGATGCTACATCAGACTCCATATTGGATTGCTGATGCAGGGTACGCTGGAGGGGATGCTCTTACACTGGGATAGGCCTACGGCAGCCATGTTGGAATGGGTCTCAAGGGTTATAGGTCAAAGGTTCGAATGAAAAGGATCGAATGACAAAAGGGTCGAATCAAAAGGACCGAAAACAAAAGGGTCGATTTTTTTTTTTTTGGGGTGCCCAGACCCCTTTTTTGTGGTAAAAACCACTTTTTTTCCCTATACAGAAACCACCAAAAATATATATATTTTAAAAAAAATGGACCCTTTTGTTTTAGGTCCTGTTGACTCGACCCTATGGCATTCGATCCTTTTGGATTTGAACCTTTGACCGGACACCGGCGGCAAGGCATGGTTTGGTGCGGCTGGCCAAGGCGAAAGCAGCATGTCACAACAGAGACTCAAGGCAGAGACGTAACAGGCAATACATCACTCGTGTGAATGAGGCAAGGCGCCATGACCCCCTACATGGCCAGGGAACCCCCACAGATGCGGTAAGCTTGTCTCATAACACCCAGACTTCCCCACCCAGAAAGTCAAAACTTACTTTCTAAACAGACACCCCTGATCCTCCACCTTCGGGACTCTAGAGGTGGCACCCCTTAATAAGAAAAAACACGGAGATAAACTAGGTTCTGGAGCATCGGCCTGGAACAGCTTCCTCTGACCCTGTTACATCCGCTCTGCGTCCCGCTACGCTGTGACGCAGGGCATCTAAATAAAAGCCCCGCCCCCAAGCACAGGAGGAAGTTCCGGGCAGACCAGCAACCTGTGTGTTTGGCGTACGTTCTTTCGCTCCCGTAGGAGCTGGAACAGAAAGGCCGCGCGGCCTGGCTCTTCATTGTTCTGTCTCCCTGTGCGCAGAGCCGCGGAGGCAGGACACAACAATGGTGACGAGGGGAACAGAACGAATAACATGCGCTCAACACTCAACATGCTGTTGCTGACCCACAGCTACTGAAGCAAATTTTTGGACACCCGGTGGGGGGGTACACAAAAAACCCCCCACCCACAACAAAAAAAAACTAGAAACCCTCAATGATCATCAACCTGAGCTCATGACCCAAGATTTCACAACCATTTCTCTGCCCCCCATGGGTCAGAGGCACCAGGGAACAACGGAGGAGGCCCACTGCTGCTCCACAATCATGGAATCAACATGGCTGCACGTGGTGAGTGCCTGATTTGACAATGCTGACCATTTGAAAAAAAGGGATCGCCCAGGGACCAGCACCAAGGTGAGGCAAGCGAACCCCAGCCATGGCAACCGGCACATCCACCCCCAGCCCCGGCACGCCTTCAAGACTGGCGACAAATCTATCTATATCATCACCACAAGCTCGCCCGCAGGGGAACTCCTCGGTAATGATCCAACCTTTTGATCCGTTTACAGACCCGTCATCAGTTGGCCCCCGATGGCAGCTATGGATCCAGAAATTCGAAATGGCGATGGACTGAAAGGACATAACCACTGCCAGGAAGATGAGGTTGCACCTGCTGCTAAACGTGGGGGACAAGGTACTACGCATAATTAACTCGCTAACCATTGATGATGGCCAGGACATCTACCAACAAGCAAAAGATGCCCTGACGGCTCACTTCCTCCCACAACTAAACCCTGACTATGAAACCTTCATATTCTGCACCTCCATTCAGGCAGAAGAAGAAACCTTGGATGCCTACCACACACGGCTCAGGAAGCTAGCAATATTGTGTGAGTTCACAAATGTCGAAAAAGAAATCCGGAGGCAACACATCAATGGCATCCAATCGGAGAAACTGAGACGGATGGTGCTCGGTGAGAAAGGCATCTCCCTGACACGAATCCTCGAATTGGGTCGACAAAGAGAACTGGCACTTACCAGGGCTGCCAACATGGGGGCGACACTACAAAAACTACAGCCCGCCCTCATGACAGCCATGGTGTCCCATGTCACCAATAGATAATTCACGAGGAATGAGACTGGTGGCAACTACCACAAGCTAGGTGGCAGCCACGTGTCCCGGGTCCCACAGAGTGTGGATGGTGTGGTGGACCGTGACATGGACGGCGAAACTGCCCCGCGCAAGTAACAACATGCAGGGCATGTGGCAGAAAGGACCACTATGCAAAAGTATGCCGATCAGCGGGCACCCCGGTATAGCCCCCGCAAAACCCCTAAGAAAAGAGCGGGGCCAAGAAGAAGAAGCAGGCCAACGCAAGGCGAGTTGAAACCGCTAACTCATCGACCAAGGAAGAAGGAGATGATGTCACAGGAACACCACATGAATCCGGAAAGGAACAATGGAAGAAAGGGAGGAAGGTCTACCTAGTGTCGGCTTTGGATCATGGGCAGGCAACACAGAGAAAGGGCCTCCGGAGGCGCAAATGCTTGGTCACCCTTCAAAACCAGCAAGTATGGATGACCATTGACAAGGGAGCCTCCGTGAACGTCATGCCCACAAGCACGTTCCAGAAGCTACAACCACAACCCGATCTGAAGAACAAGGACACTCTACTGTTTGCGTATGGCGGCAGGAAGCCCCTACCGGTCGTTGGCAGATTCTGCACCACCCTGAGCCACGGTGAAAACAGACTACCGTCAAAAATCTACATTGTGAATGTGGGGATCGAATGCCTTCTAAGTGGGGACGCGGCAGAAGATCTGGGGCTAGTCAAGTTCGTCTGTCAAGTGGATGAAGTGCAAGAAGTCGAGAAGATCCTGGAACATTACCCCAACCTGCAAAAGGGGATAGGGTGTTTGAAAGGAAAGACAGTCAGGCTCCACATAGATGAATCGGTCCAGCCGAAGTGAGACACAGGAGGACCCCGTTCCACATGCGTGAGCAAGTAGAAAAAGAACTCAAAGCGTTGGAAGAAGCCCGAATAATAGAGGAGGTGACTGAGCCAACACCATGGGTCTCCCCGATGGTAGTAACAAGAAAGCCCAAACAGCCCGGCAAAGTCCGGATTTGCATAGACATGCGTCTTCCGAACACCGCTATCAAGCGGGAGCGCCACATCACACCTACGGTCGATGAAATTGTTGTTATGGAGAATTCTCTCTTTAGGCTGAATTTCCTAACCTAGTGAGTTTCCCAGCAGCTTTGCTGGATTTCTGGAGTTTGTTTTTTTCTCCTGCCAAGAGTGAGACTCTTTTTCCCCCACTCTTGGACATGATTTATGGTGTTCCTTTGACTGTTAATGTGTTTTATGGGCTATGGGGTCCTTTACTCCAGAAGGTCTCATGTGTTTTTACTATGTGTGTTACACAGCACCCTCCGTGCAATGACACAGGGGTGTCATAGTGACACCCCACCATAGACTCCATACCCTGGGAGTGACTACTGTCTCCCAGGGCATGTAAAGTCACCATTGGCTTTACTAGTCCCAAATTATTAACAGAAACCGGTACAGACCATCATATTGTGGACGTACTGGTCGGGACAATTCGATTGCCCCGGGGTCTGTAAGTCGAGGAGTTTTGGCTGGTGGCAGTGGATACTACTTTTTATATTCGACCGCGAATATATCCCTATGGGATTTTCCCATTGTTCGAGGCTACCAACTTTAATTATTTAATTCTCATAGCCTCGAACATACCGCCGGTTTATTTAATTAATATTAATTCGCCGTTGGTATTTTTTGCCAGGACTCGATTCTAAAATGGCGTTTGTGTTCTCTTCTGTGACTCCAACCCAAGTCGAGCCCTTTGTTTCACCTTTTGGTGGGCTTCTCCACAGAAGCCTCCAAAAGTGATGCCACTCTGTCTGGGTACCACAGGGGGTGTGGGAGGGGGTTTAGGCACCCTGGACTGAGTTATCTTAGTAACTCAAGTCGCACTCTTGTGTGATTGGCCCAAGTGGTGAGCCGGCCGGCTCACCACTTAGCATGTTTGATTGACAGCTAGGCTGAGTGAATGGGGGTGTGCTGCATAAAAGCAGGGCTTTGGGGACTGGAACTTCAGAAGTCGCCACAAGACCTGAGAATCTGACGAGAGAGAAGCTGAGCCGACCTACCACGACGACACCACCGGTGGAGCCCTGTGGAACCGACTCACCACTTCCCGACGACAGAGAAGATCTCCCGGCTGGAGAGGCTTCTTCCCCTGACTGGTGGGCACAACCAGTTTACCTTCTTTTCCTCGCATCCCAGGACGTCTTGTGGGCGAATTGCCCGTGCCAAGCACCCCGGCAACCGGATAGCCACTTACCACTGGACCGCAAATAAAAGGACCGCTCCTTTTACCTGAGAACTCCGCGGCTGGTTTCTTCCCTGGCAGTGCAACGGACTCCTGTTTTCCTCCCCGACGAGATCCTCTCTTCCCCCAGACGAAGCACCAACTTGCATCCGCTGCCAGGAACAACTGCCCCCGCTGGAGTATTCTCACCACTTTAAGGTACTGTGTCCGCCAGGCCTCCCTTTCTAAAGATTGCTACAAGGTAATAATAATCCCTTAACCTTCTGGACTGGGCTGGCCGCCTTGACCATCTAACTGGTCCCTTTCTTTGGTCCGACTCTTTTTGAACCTTTTCAAGACTTTTGTGCACTGCAACCATGTGACCTTGGACACATTTCGTTCTGATCCTCTTGAAGTGGATCCAGCCTTCTGAACTCTAACTTCACGGTTTTACTTTGCCTTCCTCTCTTGTTGTGTTCTTGTGAAAGTGTTGGGATCTGTTTCAAATTATACTCTGCTTTTCTCTCCCTTTTTAAAATGAATTATTAGAGTGCCATCTGCGTTAAGCGCTCACCGCTGTCTGAAAATAAGTGGGGCTTTACTTAAGACTTGTCTAATATTCTTTTAAGGGAGTGTATATCTTTTAGTGACCGTGTTTCTTAACTGCTTAACATTAGTGCCTGTGTGTTTTACTAGATGTGGTTTTAAATAAATAACGATATCTCTTTTACACCAAGCTCTGGCCAGTGTTTACTTGTTCTACTGTGTTTTTTTTTTACCTATTGTGAATACTCTGTATACTGCCTAACTCTTCTTGAGGGAAGTCTGACTGCTCAGCCACAGCTACCAAGTGAATCTGTGTGGTACAGACTGCTACCAAGTGGGTTTACTGCCAAACACCGGTAGTCTTAAATCTTTTGCAGTGGTCCCAGAGGGAACTGCACCGGTTTCTGCCTAACAATCGTGGCCGATCTCACCAGGTCGCGAGTATTCTCCAAGGTTGATCTGAAAGTAGGATACCACCAGCTAAAGCTTCACAGAGACTCTTGATATATAACCACTTTCTCAACACATTTGGGTCTACGAAGATATATGCGTCTGAGCTTCGGGATATCATCGGCGGCCGAAGTTTTCCAACAAACAATTCAGGAGGTCATCCGAGACATACCTGGTTTCCTCAATGTGAGCGACGATATCCTGATCCATGCTCATGACAGGGAAGGACCTCTTAAGAGGCTCAAGACGTTATTGGGCAGGCTAGAAGATGCTGGATTAACCATACACAAAGAGAATTCACAATGTGAATTTTTCAAGTCAGAAATAACATTCTTTGGCTACAAATTCAGCAGCACAGGAATTTCCCCTGACCCCCAGAAGAGCCCGCCAATGACACCTACTGAAGCGCGCAGCTTCCTGGGGATGGCCTCGTACTGTGGGAGGTTCATCCGCAATCTGGCCACTCTCTCTGAACCCCTGCGCAAGCTGACCAAACTGAACACAAAGTGGGAATGGGGGCAAGAGTGTCAGGAGGTGTTTGAAAACATTAAGGAGTCCCTGTCCGTCGACACAAAGATGGCGTACTACGACACCGAGCTCCCAACGGAGTTATTTGTGGACGCGAGCCCTGTCGGTTTAGGGGCCCTCCTCATGCAGGTCACCCGAGAAGGGGAGAAAAGGCCCATCGCACACGCATCAAGAGCTCTCACAATGACAGAACAGCTATACTCCCACATTGAGAAGGAGGCCATTGCCGTACTATGGGGGTGTTGTCATTTTCACCTATACCTCTATGGACGTAGATTCACGGCAGTCACAGATCACAAACCTCTGTTACCCATTTTCATGGGCACATCTTCACACCCGCCGGCCAGGATAACCAAATGGCTGTTGCACCTCCAGCAGTACAATTTTGCACTGGCCTATCAGCCGGGAAGTGGAAACCCGGCGGACTTCCTCTCAAGGCACCCTCAAGTGGCAACCCCACAAGAAGTCCAAGTTGCCGAAGAGACCGAGGAGCACATATGCCAGGTAGTGCGGGCGATGATGCCAAAGGCTGTCAGTATTGAGGACATTGAGTCGGAGACACACAAAGACCCATGCTGCGACCTGGTGAAGGATGCCATCATCTCAGGCGACTGGAAGTCCTTCATGAAGAACACCCACAACAGGACAGTGGAAGCGAAGGCGTTCCTCTCAGGGATATTCACCATAAGACAAGACCTGTCGATCACAGAGCGCAGACTGTTGCTCAGGGGTAATCGCATTGTCATCCCGCCGAGCATCCAGGACAGAATAGTGGCATTGGCCCATAAAGGACACCAAGGGATGGCTCGGACCAAAGCTCGAATCAGGCACCGAGTGTGGTTCACGCAGATCGACAAGAAGGTCGAAAGACTGATAAACACCTGCCTACCCTGCCAGATAACCGGGGCTCTGCCAGAACCAGAACCTATTCAATCAGCGGAACGTGGTCGTGGCCGATGGGATGCCATCAGCATCGATTTCTGCACACTACAAGAAGGCCTCTACCTCCTTGTGGCCATTGACGATCACTCTCGATACCCTGAGGTCGAGGTGGTGGAATCCACGGCAGCAGAGGGGGTCATCCCTGCCATGGAGAAGATGTTTGCAACACATGGACTACCCACCACTATCAAGAGCGACAATGGCTCCCCATTTCAGGGGGAAGAATTCAAACAGTACCTGCACGAACTAAACATCAGGTACCATCACATCATGCCGAGATAGCCCCAGGCGAACGGCGATGTGGAACGGTTCATGAGGACCCTCAACAAAGTGCTAAGAGTGTCAAAGGCAAATGCCAGCCCCTGGAAAATTGACCTGTACCGTTTTCTGCGGAACTACCGGGTCACCCCTCACAGCACGACGGGTGTCCCGCCAGCAGACCTCATGTATGGCACCGTAATCAAGTCCTCAATCCCACATCACCCCAGCAGGACCCCGAACGAAGTCGACAAGGAGCGCACTGAAAGAAGGAGAACGAGTGCCAACGCACACATGAGTGCCAAGAGGAGGTCGAGACCCTCTGACCACCAGGTGGGCGACCAGGTGGTCATGCTGCGAAATCCGACAAGGTCAAAATTGGACACCAGATACGAAAGGCTCCCATGGACCGTCAGTGGGAAACAAGGGACCATGGTGACGGTACAGAGAGGACGCCGACAGGTGACACAAAATGCGTCATGGTTTAAGGCGGTGCCATGCAACCTGTGGACAGATGGCGAAGGCCACCAAGAAGAAGAAGAAGCCCAGTTGAACGAAGGAGAACCCGCTCGCCTCCAGGATCAGGTAGAAGTGGGCGACAGGACGTGGGAGCAGTGGAGCGAGCCGGACATGGGTGAGCCGGACATGGAAGGTAAGACACCTAGTGAGACACTGGGGATCAGCCCGAGAGGGGGGCGATATAGTTTGAGAACTGCCACTAAACCGCCCGCCAGGCTCAAAGACTATGTGTGGTAGCTGGCCCCCTGCAGACTATGAGAAAGGAAGACCCCAGGGTCTCCAGTAGTTCAATTGTTTGAATTAGTTTGGGACATGTTTTGGTTTGATGTTATTTTAAATTGAAATAAAGGAGGAATGTTACATCAGCCCTGCGTCGGTGACGCAGGGCGTCTAAATAAAAGCCCCACCCCCGAGCACGGGAGGAAGTTCCGGGCAGACCAGCAACCTGTGTGTGTAGCGTACGTTCTTTCGCTCTCGTAGGAGCTGCGACATAAAGGCCACGCGGCCTGGCTCTTCATTGTTCTGTCTCCCGTGCGCTGAGCCGCGGAGGCAGGACATAACAGACCCCAAAATCGGAAGAGAGCCAACTCTGTTTTAAGGAACAAAAAAGAACACTTTTCTGTTTAACAAATCTTTTCCCCTCGTGTCCCAGCAAATGTCCGACCTTCCTTAAACGGCACTTGTTCCCTTATGCCTTTCCACCATGCTCTGTCCTGTTGCCCTGACCTAGGACCTGCACTGCACTTCTGTCATATGTGTAATTGTTCCCAGTGCTTCAGGACGGACATTCTCCCACTTGCCTGAACTGAATAGTCCTGTGCTCTTTCCACTTTGCTTTGGGCGCACTACGAAGTGACACAATATCATTGCCACATTACAAACGACCAATGAATAATAAAAGAATACACAACAAATGAGTCACCCGTTTCAGAACCTTATATAATGGATCATTACCAAACAAGATTGGCTTTTTGAAGGTAGTCTATCTGGACTGGCAAATTTCATGGAGAATCTCATGTCAGAAATCGTCTCCAGTCAGGACAGAAACGCTTCACATGGCCCACACATACCCTGCACTTTAAAATGTCTTCTCAGTTTATATTACATAGGAACATGCTGCTTCTCTAATTTGTTTGTGTTATGGCCCAGCTGTCTTCTGTACGATGTTTCCAGAAATTGCGAATCACTGTTCTTGCGTCCTGACCTCCTAGAAACCGTGCATGAGAAAAACAGAGCAGATGGCTCATTAAATGAGTCCCAGTTCGCTAATGATTCTGAACTGTCAACGGAAGTTCACTGGAAAGAAACCTGAACAGAAAAAGAAGTTCTCTGAACATGGCCAGTGAAATAAGGACCATTTCCTAGCCTTGCTCTGTCCTACTGTGTCTGGAGGATAAAACAGACCAGCCAAATGTGTTGCAGCAATCAGAGATGTATGCATTCTCTAGTAATAAGCTATTACAAGCAGATGCTGATATCATTTGTCATCTAAGACCGATTTTACTTAATAACTGTCCAGAAATAATGTAAGTGTGGTCAGGAGAGTACAGAGATATATCAGTACTCCACCGATTATATTATGATGTCCATTCTTTTGCTAACATGATTACACAATTTGAAGTATGTCAAAGGGCCCGATTTATGGATTTTTCTGTGCAGTAAATAGGGACTTTGCATGCCAAACCGCGCGCAAAATTCAGTTTGTCGATTCATGGAATCAACTGCACAGGGCTTTTTCGTACTCTGCGGGTACTCCGTGCAGGCTCGGCACATCTCTGCAAGCGGCCAAGAATAACTTCTGCGCGCAGGCTCACGCAGAGGCGTTCTCGGCACCCAGTCTTTCCAGGGATCTCTGCGCACTTTTCCATGAATCGGGCCCAAAGTCTGTAATCTATTTATCTATAGTTCTTTATGCAGCACCTTTTTCTAAAGCACTGATCAAACGAACAAAACAGTACAATAATATGTAGGTTAAACAAACTATCCCAAAACAAAAACAACAATAGACAATTTGCAAACCAAATTCTTGCAAGCTGAATTATCAGGAAAATAAATCATGGAACGGCAGTATCCAGCAGATGCTGCATTTGCTTCTTAAATACACTCGGAGTAGGTCAAAGGTGGCCATCTAAGGGGAGAACATCCCAGAGTGTAGGAGCCCATAGATGAAAGGATGGAAAGCGGAAATGAGCAAAGGAGGGACATGCTGAAGTGGGAAGTTGACAAGAAGAGCAAAGAGATCACACAACGTAACCAGACTGAAAAGGTAGTCCCGAGCAAAGAGCAAAGAGCGTTTCGCCATTTAATGCCTTCTAACTGTTTCTCCTTCATTAACCCCTTGAGTGCCAAGGACGAGCTATCTCGTCCTTGGCAACAGGGAGGTAATCTCAAGGTCGAGATATCTCGTCCTTGGCACTTAAGGAGTTAAGGATAATACACATAAAGTGAAATTGACAAATAGCAGAAGAGAGACTGTAGCAGAAACACTACGTTCAAAAAGGGCACAGACAGCCGAATGCAAATTAGAGCACACGGCTGTAAAGCATGAATTGGTAAACCAGAATACAATGAACAGTAGTTCAAGTGAGAGAGACCGAATGTTTGCAGAAGTAACTCAGTAGATGAAAAAGTTAACAAATGACAGATTTTGCAAATATTTAAATTTAACAGTAGAAACCAACAAGTATGCAGCGCTGAGAGAATGTTTTCATGTTGGGAAATATTACAGTGACAACTAAAACCAAGATTATGAGCCTTACTAGAAATTGGAAGTTGGAATGGGGAAAAGAAATAGATGGAGGAGTGTGACTTGTAGTAGCTGAAAAAAATGAAATATGAGGCTTTTTTGGGGTGAACGGGAAGAAAATGAGTAGCCACCCAGGCGAGCCAATGGGGAAGCTCAGAACGCGGGCGTTAATAGACGATAATCCCGCTGCCCTGAGCCTCCTCACGGCTTGCGGTCGCCATCTCCCCTCACCGGAAGTCTTTCCCTCCCTCTGCCCACTTCCACGGAATTCCCTACTCGCCCTCCCACCCCACTCACCTTCTTTTCTGTCCATTTTAAGAGCAGACGCACTGGGAACACTTCTATCCACAGCGCGTTCCTCCCGATCTGCGGCAGGCCATCATGGAAAGGAAGAAGGGACTACACTTAGTCCCTTCTTCCTTTCCATGGTGGCCATTTTTTTGTTTACTTTTTTTCCTATTGTTTGAATGCTGCCTTGGAAAGGGAAAACGGACTTCATTTTCCTTCCCCAGTGGGCATTCTTTTGACGTTTATTTTTTTCTATTCAATGCCAGAGCGTTTTGGAACTGAAAAAAAATGCTTTTACTACTGCGGTCTTATGGGCTGGGGTACTAATAGCAATAAGCCCCTCACAGGGGGGCATTACCACTTCAGGTAATGCCCTGAGGCCTTTGTTAAGTCCCTCGCTTTGCTCAGGTCTGTAATTATGGGCCCCGGGGCATTACCTGAAGTGGTAAAGCCCCCCCAAACCCCCGCTTGGGGCTTATTGCCTAAATAATGCCATTTCATGTTTCTGGTAACACAACCTTCTGAGCCTTCACCACTTTTTTTGTTTATTGTGTCCCTAGATCACTTCAGTCTATAGTGCCAATGTAAATTGTTACCTTTTATGTATCCACAATAAACAAAACAGAACACATATAATATACACGTTAACTATGTTATTGGGAATATGAATGGGACCGGAACCCCAAAGTGATTAGGACATTACTGTAAATACCCAAAAGAAACACTTATAACCATAAAGCAGAGAAGTGTGCGCACTGAAAAAGTACTCAGGAACCTGCTAGTTTAAGAGATACACAAGTATGTGCTCCTACGAAGGTGGGCAGACAATGTCAATGTTTTATTATTTTTAAATCTGGCAACCAGACACCAATCGGATCCTAAAACATACCTCCTACAGATGTGCCTCTGACTAGTGGTCTAATAATGTTAAATGCTTTTTCAAGGTCTTCAGTACAAGGAGACTCAGATCCATCATCAATGGTAGCTTCTTTTTGAACCTACCAAACATTCAGATGCTCAATCACTTGTGAATGACATAGATGGCTTGGAGCAATTCAAAGTAATTTCAAAGATGGGTACATTAAAAAAGAAGGATTTCAATGTATATGTATACATTACACTTATAAGGCATCTTGCAATACATATATAAAAGCCTGTAAACACATTTCTGTTTTCTAGTCAGTTGTGACATCACTACGGACCTGTTATAAGGAAATGGCATCACAACTGCTCTGCAATCCGTTATTACACTTCAGTTCTGATGTCACAATGCCAGCTGTGTGAACAAGCACAGGGTAGCATTCCAGCTGCCACTGCAGCACTTAATTAAAGCAGTGGCAAACTTTTCAAATTCCTTTCTTGTAAAATAACTTTCTGTTACACTTTACAGACATTCACTGAAAAGGAACTGTTTATAGTAGAAGTATATATTTATTTTGTATTACTTTTGTGCACTGCTGGAGTTTAACACATGGGAGCAAGAATTTGAATATTATTGCTTATTTTAAAGCACAAAATGAAAACTTGTTTTAGATGGGTGGGGACTGAAGCAATTACTTCACACCAGAAAGCCCTACCACTCTTACTTAAAAAATCTAAAATCTTTACTGTGTTACATTTTACACCCGCATATCAAAGTAAAACAATTACTCGTACCCTAATAGCATCATTGTACTGAACCTTGCAGCTAGACTGTTCTCCCTGCAAAATTGAGTGTAATCGAGAAATATCCCTAACAGCGTCACTGATGACAAAGTTTGAACATAGAAAGTGTGCCTAATAGCGTAACTGTGGTAAAGTTCAATCTAGAAAGTGTGCCTAATGGCGTTGCTGTGTTATGGTTGAACTTAGAAAGTGTGTCTAATATCATCACTGTGCTAAAGTTGAATCTAGAAAGTCTGCCTAATTGGTGTCACTGTGGTATAGTTAAATCTTGATACTGCAACCAAGCCCTAACTCCGCCCTCGCCACGACATGAGTCCCTCCCGCCCAGCTAGGTCCAGAGAAAGAGCCTCACTCTGGCGCTCCTCCCTGCCCCCAATTACCTCCCTGTCCCATCCCACCCTCCACAACACTCCCAGCCCACCCCTATCCAACTCTCAAGCCAGAAGAACCCTCCCATCCCAAACCACCCCACCCTCTACCACACTCTCACCCCACCCCTATCCAACCATCAAGCCAGAGGACCCTGATGACAGACTATCCTAAATCCCCTGTTCCCCCATCCCTTCCACCCTCCCCCAGCACGCCCGCACCCCCTGCCCCACTGACGAACTGCCCACCCACCCTCCCAGACCCACCTCGACCCACCACCACCCCCTGCCCTTTTCCTGCGTGAACTCCCTCTAACATCCTCCACCGACCTCATCCACTCCCCTCCCTAAAAACTACATGTCTCACCCTGGCAAGAAGAGTGGCTGCATCACCTATCGCCCTCTGACCCCCCTACTCTCTCACACACACCAACTACGTTAAAAACCCTGCAAAAAAGAAAACAGACCTGCTCTCCTTCAATCTCCCACTACTCCTCGCACCTCCTGTCTCGACCCACCACCTCAATCTCTCAATCTCCACCATGTAAGAGGATTCAATTCAACACTACAGCTAAGTCAATGCCTAGTCTGGGATACTGAATGGAAACCCTTATTGATATATCTTTATGTCCAGTTCATGAGTTCTGGATGACTACCCCTATATAACACCCCTCTCTTGGAATCCCTCTGACCCCACTGAGCCAAGAAGTAGTTCTGTTTTGCAAGTTAAAAGGTTTATTTGAGAATTTAAACAATATATATATATCACACTTTATAATAAATTAATAATTGAATATCACACTTAATCTGAGCAGTAATCAATAATGGATAGTCTGGCACTAGCACACTTCTTTATAATCAATGATGAGTGGTTATAGGATGGATAAGATAGCAACAATACTTTTATGGTTTCAAATGGATGCAAGGTGGAATGAAAATGCAGTACAGAAAATAACTTGATTGGGTTTCAGCAAAAGACAATGTAATCACTTTCTTGGACAATTCACCCCCCTGCAGCTTATACAACAGATAGGAGTTTTGAAACACAGGCAAAATGTTTTGAATATGGTGACAATGCAGTGAGAAATATGCTGAAAATGCTTTTAATTCCCTTCAGGAGGTTCAGGGTGAGTGGTATCTAGTTAATATGAGTTCAGGCTCACTCTAGCAATGATTCAGGGATGGTTCTTAAGAGGCAAACGAAATTTAGCAGTTCAGGCAAAAGCAGCTATCTTTTTACAAGTAAAGAAATCGGGCCAAATCGCAAATCGCGGCAAAATTCGCGAATGCGTGAATCGTGATTGCGGGGAAAGTATAAGGAGTAGGCTTGTTGGAAAGGTAAGATTCTAAGCTTTCAGAGGAAAGTTAAACCAAGTTCCTAGCCCAAACGGTTACAGAGTTATGAACGATTTTGTGAAGGTTGTTTTTTGGACTTGAAATTTTAAAAGTTCAAAGTGACAGGTTACAGCTTGCAGCTAGAAAATGACAGGTGACAGCTTTGCAAATGACAGTTGACAGTTAGGAGGCAGTTCTGGTTAGATTAAAATAGATTGAATTATATTATTTTAACTAAGAGATTGGTTCTGCACAGTTCTGCTAGTTACTCCAATATATTTTGAAATAGGCCTCCCCACGGATCTGGTCAGGTTTTGGACTGGACTCCGGTTCTGGTCTTGGCACTTCACAGTGATCTGGGTCAGCTCTCTGGTTCTGCTAACAGCGGTCTGGGCCACTCTGGATCTCTGGCCTCTGGTTCTGGATACTGCTCTGCTTTCTCTGGGTACAGCACTGCTTCTGGATCTTTCTGCACAGCTTTCTCTGGACCCAGCGCTGATCTGCACGGCTCCTGAATGCTGCTACCGCTGTTAGGTTTGCTGGATGCTGAGGCCCACTGAGAAGAGTTCTCAGTTTGTGGGTTTAGGCCCTTGCTTTGAGTTCTGAATCAAGTTCTTTGGAGTTTTAAGTGTTGAATCTGGTATCTTTTGGATGTTGTATGGTCTGGCAGAGCGCGTTGCAGCAACTGGATTTGAATGTCCTCTCTAGCTTCCAGTGGCTCTTTTTATGTCTTTTGAAAGTGGGTGTGTGTGCAGCATCACTAGCCAGCCCCTCTTTCAACTGCCCATTGGTCAAGCTTTCCGCACTGCTTTGATTGGTGGAAGGAAATGTGTGTCATGGTGATGCTGTAGGTTTTATGGGTCAGAGGATCCTCCCCTGGTCAGTTTTCCCACAAATCTATATTTGACCGAAAGACATATTTCATAGATACACAGTATTTTGGTATTTTGAAATTACCTGCACCCATCACGTATCACATGAGGTATACTCTGTTCAAACTCTGATGTTTCTAAGAGCTTGCATTCAGAAACAGCAACATTTTGCGTTTTTTAACTGGTTTTGCAATATTGGTTTTTCATTAAAATTTATACACATATACACGGCCTGTCCATACATACTCCAGTAAATTCCCATGTCTCTAGCTTAAACACAGAGTCTGTAGTATACATAAATAGCAGGGTTTTGCCCCAGAACATCACACAAATTGGAGTTTGGCCTTGAATCGAAGGTACATTTTTTAAATGAATGCTCTCAAAGTTATACATTCCTGTCATTTGATTACAAAGAGTTATCAGTGTTTCTGTAAAATATATATTTTGCTTTCAATTCAGTTCTCAGAGTGTTGGAGTCCGCCTCCAAGACTTGGGTGGGTCAGTGATCACATGTGTCTTCTGGCAGGCAGGCCTTTGTTAACAGAAAACCGTCAAAATCAACATATTCTATTCAAGTGCAAGAGCCTATTGTGTGGTCTCCAGGAGGCTCCCAGCCAGTCTGCCTTCTATCAATCAAGAGGTCATGTGAGATTCTAACTCCTGGTGTGAATCTCTGGAGTTGAGAGGTTTCCCAGCCTTTGGCCTGTTAATTAAATCAGATTGTCTTCTGGGAACAGCATGTGGTTAAGATTTTAATTAACTCCCAGCCTTTGATGTAAAGGCCTCTCCTGCAACTCCTAACATTCAGTTTCCCTGTCAGAGTTTAGACCGCTAGCGCCGCCCTCAGTCAAAAGCGGGTACTGCATGCAATTTTTTTTGGATCAGTCTTGAATTCAAGCATTTCAAACAAGAGATATTACATGGAAGTATATTGTCCAGGTTCAACAAATGGCATTGGTGTAGTTCTGCAGTAAAATAATTTTGTGCCCATAAATTAGCCATGTTTGACCTGAAGAAAACGAATTCCCACCAGTTATGGGTTGCTTTTGCCAATCAGCATTGCCCCTTTTACAATGGTTTAGGCTCTGTGCCCTTCTGTGCTCATAACATAGGCAAAAATGGGTGGCAGCCTATTCTTCATGCATTTCCCTGTGCATTTTCTGGGAAGTTCTGGCCATCATGATGTTTTCCATGCCAGTACTGCACAGTTTTTGTGGTAGGGCTCGGATGCATGGGTAAAAACATCCCACAACCATCACCAACCTCCTCCCCTTCCTCACCCTGCTTCGAACCCCTGTCCCTTGAATTTTCACCAATCACACCAACAACCCCTAACCCCTTACGCTTCACCCTCGAATCCCCAGCCCCAAATGAGTCTTCCCAACTGACCACCCTTACACACCCTTCGAACCCCACCCTCCCCACACCCACCTCCACCTCTGCCCACCTACTCATCCCAACCACCATCGACCAACCCGCCTCTCTCCCCTCCCAGATTCTGCTCACTCCCCACCACCCCCACACCGCCAACCCTTGCAGCCACTCACCCACTCCTCCCCACCACCACCCCTACAACCTCCGCAACATACCCCCCTTGCCGAAGTAAGATTCATCCTTTTTAATGCCCGATCTGTAGCAAAAAACCGACACAGCATCTTTGACCTCCTCACCTCAGACAAACCAGACCTAGTCTTTATCATGGATGGAGTGGTCGGAATGGATGGAGTGGACGGAACGGATGGAGTGGACGGAATGGATGGACGGAGTGGACGGAACGGATGGACGGAGTGGCTGGAACGGATGGACAATATATCTCTGTATATCTCCTATTTATGCTAAGTATATGCTATGTACCTATTCCCCATGTTATCTGTTTCACATGTTTACCCTTTCCATCCTGTCTCTTTCTATACATGTGCCGCTATGTACGCCCCCTGTCCTACACTCATGCTTGGTCGCAGGTGCTTTACTGATAATCACCATATCACACTACCACGCTTTCTCTCTTCTATACACCATCATTCAACTAGAACACAGCTATATTATGACACATTCGGCCTAGCTGTTCTCATACTAACATGATCCCACGAACACCTCATCTCTAATAAAACACAGCTAGCTGAGCACATTCCGGCTATCTTAGGCGTCTCCACAGGCCTAACGCAGCCAGAACACAGTCTGGGTGTCCACCCTCCAGACTGAACACATCCAACTGATTTCCTCAGCACCAATTTCCTCAGCACCACACCTACTGCTAAGAGTTAGCTATCAAGCAACAACCACACCAGCCGCCCACGCACCATACAACACTCTCTCTCTCTCTACAGACTTGAGCTGCGGTTCCTGAGGGCGTTTAACCTACCAGCGCTTTGAAGTCATACCAGTGATACATAAGGTGCTATATAAATGCCAAGTAACATAACATAACATAACATAACATAACATAACATAACATGCACTTAAATTGCTTACATTATTTTTCTGCAACACATAAGAAGCAGAATATTACTTTTGCACTAAGGTAGAGGGCAGTTGTCAATGGAGATAACAGTGTTTGGCCTTGTATATTATGGCCATAAATATCCCCGACGGCACGTGAAATGTACAGTGCAAGTCACCTCATAGTTCCGTGCCCTTGCCCTCGTTCCTCTATTTGGTCACAGAACTCCTCAGTTTCTTGTAATGTCCTTGTAGAGTACAGTCGGGGCTACTTTATCCCACATATATAGACTACAGATTTTGTATACGAACTGTAAAATGGTTTCTTAGAGCTCGTCCTACCAGCTATGCAGAACATTAAATAATGTAAACATTTTGAATTTAGGGCCTGATTCATGCAACTTTTAGCGTGGTTCAAAGTGACTTTGCACTGCCAACAATCACCCTGTTTCACAGAGTGGTGCAAACTGTATTTTTGAAGTGCAGTGACTTTGCACCGTTGCAAAGTGTCTTTGCACCGCTCTGTAAATCAGGGTGTTTGTTGGCAGTGCAAAGTCACTTTGCACCACGCTATAAATTCCATGAATCAAGCCCATAGTCCTCAAAAAATGACTTGATATTCACAATACTGTTTCTCATTGACTGAGAGACACAACAGTGGTCACACAACGTGCACCCAATATACTTGCTTAATCAAGGGAAATTGGAAAAAGCCTGAATTCCCACCAGCAACAGCATTCTAGCTGTCGCTCACATCACACTAAGGAAAAGTGCATATCAAATGAAATGGTGCATCAGAAATGTTACGTCATTTTCAGCAACAATTGTGCAAAAACAACCAGGGCCTGAATTACAGAAATACATGTAAATCAAAAACGTTTGCACGTGTGCTAGGATTATCAATGCAAATGCAGTAGTAGGCGAGTTACAGAATGAAGCGCAAGCAGGGACCAACAGTGAAAAGAAAATATGATTGCACTCCCATAATATGCTCCTGGTGCAAAGCAAGGAGCCACTGAAACGGACCGTTTTGCACACCTTTTGACCTGTGACACCAGATGGAGTGGAAAAACCACAAATAGCATGGCGAGACCCACAAGCAATGACCACCACTACCTGCACCCAAATCAACCACCAAAAACCCCATGTAAGAAATAAAAATACGCACCCAAAATGCAGCGTGCATCTACACCCACCGTTGCTACCCCATGTACACCCACGAATCGGAGCCATCCAGAAGCAAAGGGCGATCACATCCACAATTCCAACCCCCATACACCCACCAAACTGACCCATCCACATGCAAAGTGCACCTACGCCCACTATTCCCACTCCCTGTACACCCACAAAACATAGCCACACACATGCAAAGTGCACCTACACCCACTAATCCTACTGTCACTCCAGCCAGGGACTCCTTCCCCGACAACGAATGTGGCGTACAATAAAGTGCTTTTTTTAGTTTAAACTTTTTATTAGAATAATAATAGCATAAAATAACAGCAAACAAAACAGCTGATCAATAGTGAACAGTCCTTAAATAAATCATTGACCTGTGAATAAAACAAAGTCAAGAGGAAGTTCATAGCTAATTGACTCTAATCTGCTAAATAAGAATAAGACATTTTACAAAAACTAAATACAAGGGAGACACAGACATGGGAGACAAACAAGAAAACGATGGGTATAGGGAGGGGATAATCTTCAAACAAAAATCCTGTCAACAATATCATGACATCTGTTAAGAAGAGGATGATGTGTGGAATGTACAACACTAAGTTCATGAACCAGGCGTAGAAGCAGTGAAACAATTTGAATATTGAATGAAAAATGACCATTTAGCGTTGCAGTTTAGCCATGCAATGTTCCATTCTCTGTATGTGACAAATATTATTCCACCAACCTCTGCAACTTGGGGAACGAGAGTTCTTCCAATTAGTAGGAATACGTTTTAAAGCAATACTTATAAAAAAGATCATAAAGTTTTCTCTTTGTAGATTGTATGTCATAACAATAATTAGCAAGGTTACCTAAAACAATATTCATAAAAGAAAGTGGAACATCAGTCTTAAAAATAAGTTTAAGATATTTCCAGATATCTTGCCAAAATGAAAAAAACAAAAGGACAACTGAAAAACATATGTTTATACGTGGCTGGTGCAAAACCACAGGTCAAGCAATTATCCTTTAGACCAATCCTAGATTTGGCGACTTTGACACTACTTATTACAGGACCTGATCCTGCCTTGGAGACAATCTTATCGGAAATTAGAGCCTTGCGGCCCTTCATTGAGACCACAAATCTAAAGCTACATCAGTTAGTTGACCGATGGAAAGGTTTTGAAGAAGAAATGGAAGAGGTGGAGAAACGGGTAGGGATTGTAGAAGATATATCTCCTAGGGTGGCTATGTTGGAAAAACATGTCAAAGACCTCCAAAAGCACAACGAGGATTTTGAAAACAGGAGTAGATGCAACAACCTGCGTATTTCTGGCTTGCCGGAGGGATGTGAGGGAGCAGGGACAATCTCTTTCCTACTAAAGCTATTGCCTGCTATTCTTCATTTACCTTCTGATACTCAGCTCAACATTCAACGTGCTCATCGAGTGGGTCAACACAATGCCTCAGGATCCTCTCATCCTCCTCCTCGAACACTTATCTTTTATCTTCTTGAATTTACACAACTACAACGCATTATGTAAGCTGTCAAGGAAAGGAAAGATCTATTCTGGCATGGAAGCAAACTATTTATCTCTGAGGATGTGGCCAAAACAACTGCTCTACGTAGGAAATAATTGTTATCCTTTCATCCAGCTCTGAAGCCACTTAACATCCGGTATGGCTTAGATCACCCTTGCTCATTTAAGGTCACACACAATGGCCGCTCGGCCATATTTGACGATCGTGCCGACTTGAGAGCATTCATACGTTCCATCAAGACTGAACATATGGATATGTCCTCTCCCGACAACCCTTCAACCTCTGCTGGATCATGAGTTCTTCTTTCTTTTTTTTGTTTCCACCTGGCCTTTGTATTTATATTGCTGCTTTTTGAATGCCGTTCATAAATACTTCCATCTAACTTGAGTGAGACGGTTGCTGATGTGGTGCCCCTCTTCCCTATGTGCTACCTCTTTTTTAGGATAACCCAGTAGGTGCCTCCAGTTCCCGCTAAAAAAGGTTTCTCCCTTTTTTCTCTAGTTCCTTGGCTGATTGAATCTGTAATTTAGTGCTGAGGTTCCTATTGTTTTTGATCCTGATGCTCTCTCCTGCATGCTTGCCTCAGCTTGGGTCCCTAATGTCAGGCCTCCTTTCCTTTCCCTAATTCCTTTTGTGTTTCCCTTATGTGTCTCTCCCTTAAATGTTGTACATCTAACTATATCTATTGCCTGGATGTTATGAATTGGTTTTATGAAATTCCTCCTGCACTGATATGCATCTGCTCAAATGACATTTAAATGTGTTACTTGGAACATCAAGGGATGCAATAACCCCATTAAGAGATGTAAAATTCTAGCTCATTTAAACAAGTCCAAATCATCAGTAGTATGCTTGCAAGAAACACATCTCTCCTCTATAGAAGCGATGAGATTTAAAACGCTATGGGTTAAGGAAGTTATTGCAATCCCTGCTGTGGCCAAGAAGAATGGTTTTGCAATTTTGCTAAGCAAAATATTAGATAAACATGTGGATACAGAAGGTTGCTGGGAATGGGTCAAGCTCATGGTTAACTGTGTACAAATCTCAATTTTGAACGTATATGGTCCCACTCTACCAGACCCGCAGTTTTGGACAACTATTAAAAAGATTATTCTCACAAACAATTGTGTTAACCTAATCACGTTTGGGGACGTTAATCAGGTCATGGACCCATTTCTGGACAGAAAATCTAGTTGTATATTTAATACGTCCAAATCTCACAAATCGTTTCTGGGGTGCATTTTGGAATCAGGCTTAATTGACTCATGGAGACTTTCACATCCCTCGCAACTCGATTTTACTTTTCATTCTATTCCTCACAATAAGTTATCCCGCCTTGACTATAGTTTTACTTCTAAAACTCTTACTGGCACTATTGTGGATTCCACGGTGGAAGCTTAATAACTACTTATTACAGGACAAACAGTTTATTTCCTCAGTCCAATCTTTCTTACAACATTACTATGAAGATAACATTGATGATGCTTTTTATTTTTAATAAACTGCAGATTCTTTTCTTGAGTAGGCCTCCAACCCGTCTCGCACCCAACCTCCACAAACACCCGGTGTCACAATGCACTAGGAACCAGACCAGTGTATCAACAAGGTATTTATTAATTTATTATTTAATGAATAATAATCAATATACAGTAGCCACCAATGTTGTGGCAACACCAATGCAATGATCTCTACAGAACAAGTAGATTAAGCTATCCTATTACAATCCACACAGTTCTTTAAAGGCAAAACAGAAAAATAACAATATTTATAAAGTGATAGCACCAATGGTTGAGCACTCCCCTCTGCAATACTCATCCCCAAACATCCGCTAAACTTGATTCCTTTGAATGGAAGGCAGAGGTAAGGAGTAGGAATAGAGAGAGGATCGAATTTGGGGTAAAGCCCACCACCCCAACATGGGAAGCCAGCAAAGTAAGTGAAAACACGTTTTTGGATCAAAACGGCAGAATGGGATTTTGATTCTTACTCACAACTGCTAGGGGACAGAATAAAAGGAATTTGGATAGCTTACACTTAGGAGATAGGGAAAGTTTAGGGAATACTAATCAGCACACCAGGGCAAAAATACACATGCAATGGGAAAATCGGTTTTGGGAGAAAGCAAATGCAAAGGGAAAATACAATGGCAGATGGAAATTCTTTTACACTGGGTTTACAATGACATGCAAGTCAGGGAAGGGGTTTGGCTCACAATAGGAAAATCAGTTTTCAATGACAATGACAGAGGCACATACAGGTAGACTTCCAGGCAAAAGACATTGCTCACAATGGAACAACGGTTTGGGTTTTAATAGGACAGATTCAATGGGAATTTGTTTTGTAATGCACACAATACACAGGCAAATTCGGTTTTCAGTTACAACGAAGCTCATTCTTTTGAGGCAACACTTTAATGGCTAGAATAAGCAAATAGAACACCAGGTACGAGATGGTTAATTTCGAAATTCAACAATCTTGTACTGTGAATTTCAATAGAGGAATTAATTGATTTACTTAAAAATATACGAAGGATTTACACAGACACTGAGTGGTTTTTTAAAGGAGATATGCTAACATACACAAGCACATAAGAGATTCTTCTATGGGAAGGTGACTGAATTACACTGGCAATTTTTGGGGATTCAATGGGGTTTTCAATGGGGGTTTCAATGGGAGAAATATTGGATGCAATGCTACAAAAATGAAGGGGCTTATGCAATTTAGGGCTGGGTTATATTTTAGTGGTGTCGGTTCTTTTGAAGGGGGTGCAACAAGGAGCTCACACCTCCTGGTCAAGCTCTAGCCACACTTTGCCTCTTTTGAAATATTTGGGCTCCTGCCTTCATGTCTGCAGAGCAGGGAATTGTGACACCCTCTTCAGCATCACATTTTATGGCGGGAAGTTTATAGGATACGGGTGATATTCAGTGGGAAGTGGGGCTTTGTCATTTGAAGCACCTTCCTCAGCCCAAACAGTTTGTTTCCGGCAGTAAGTGTCTCTGCAAAGGTGACTGGAGATTTGTGGGTTGGAACATAATGTACATTGGCTCTGGTCAACCCCCCACATCATGTTTCCCTGATATTTTCTGCGTGAGCAATGCTATCTTTCCACTGTGGCGTTTAAAGCCGTTTTCTTTCGATGTCTAAAACCCTGTCTTGCAGGTTACAAGATTTTTTGAGTTCTCTCCTTTTTGGGTGAATTCACATTTTCTGTTAGTCCATTCATAATGATGGGTAGGCCCCCTTTTCCCATGGTTCTTTAATTTGACATGAACACAAAGAAAACGCCAAGCCGTTTTTAGTTTGCATTGTTTAAATGGCTGCTGTTCATGTGAAAGGGAAAACAAAATTCATTTTTCTTT
This sequence comes from Ambystoma mexicanum, assembly GCF_040938575.1. NCBI lineage: Eukaryota > Metazoa > Chordata > Amphibia > Caudata > Ambystomatidae > Ambystoma > Ambystoma mexicanum. Next base: position 882,244,498 of record NC_090935.1, on the reverse strand, counting down.
GTAGTGTGGACATTCTTGCCCCTCATGTCAAATAACAGTAAAGCAGGGCTGTTTTTGGTTGCAGTGTATAACTTCTGGTCATTCAGGTAAAAAGAAAGTAAAGCAAGGCCATTTTTTGGTTGCAATGTAGAACTTCTTGTCATTCACAGGAGAAAAAAAGCAAAACAAGGCCATTTTTGGTGGCAGTATTTAGTGTTGCTGTTCAGGTGATGGGGGCTTCTGTTTAGGGCCTTTAAATGTACCCCACACTGCTCCCCATACAGCCATCAAACTGAGCCAACCCCATAAAAGGAGACCTATGCCCACTATGTCCACTCCCTGTACACCCACGAAACAGAGCCACACACATGCAGAGTGCACCTACACCCACTATTCCTACTCCCCATAGAGCCATCGAACTAGGCCAACCCCATGCAAAGGGCTCCTACGTCCACTACTCCTACTCCCCATACAGCCATCAAACTGAGCCAACCCCAAACAAAGGGCACCTACGCCCACTATTCCCACTCCCTGTACACCCACGAAACAGAGTCACACGCATGCAAAGTGCACCTACACCCAAGAAACCTAACCCCTGTACTCCCACCAAAAGGAGCCATCCACATGCAAAGGGCACCTACACCCACTATTCCCACCCCCTGTACACCCATGAAACAGAGCCACAGACATGCAAAGTGCACCTACAGCCAAAAGACCTAACCCCTGTACTCCCACCAACCACCACATAAAGACATGAAACCAACCACCCTCCCCAGGCATGTGTGCCCCCTGTGCATGCGCTGACCTATTGCCCTGAGGAGATACTGATGCTCAAGTGAGACTCAAAGCTGCGGTCCATGTGGGTCCCTGCCACTGGCAGGGGTACCAGTGGAAGAGCCTGATGTGCCCTGTGAGGTGGACCATGACACACCCTGCCATCAATCCTGACCACTGGGCACCCACCAAGTCTAACAAAATGGTCAGAGTTGAATGTGAGTCAAAACTAAGCACATCAGCTGGACACACGCAAGGAGAATGCATTGAGGGCCGGACCGTGGGCTTGGCAGAGCCACAACTGGCAGTGTCCTCCTAGGACTGCACACCACAAGAATATAGCTCTGTGCCCAAATATCAAATCCAATGCATGCCAGTTCACAGCTCAATACAGAGAAAATTCCACCAGAAGTGTCACCACCTCCAGTGTGCAACATCACCCAACTGTAACCTGTTCATGGACATTGAGCAAACATCATATAAACTACAAACTGTGTGTGCCCCTCTACAAATGAGTGTCCACAATCACTGATGCAACTTGCAATACCCACCACCACAATTACTGACGTTAACAATGTATGTCTGCTGTCACTACTGGCCCACCATAACACCCCTCCTGAGCAAATTTACTCCACATGTCCCGCATGAAGAAATATGGGTGAGGTACACCACCTGAGTTAATGTGCACATCCACCTGAATGTATTGCCGCACCATCCCTTGAAGTGTGAGTAATCATTGGTACATTTCATCCCCACCGGCCCTAGTACATTGGTCGGCCAGATACAAATACCACACAGATGCGGCTCACATGATGTACCACATGGAGAAATCAATGGCCACATACATCAGAGGCACAAATGGTGCTGTTGACACGCATACACCTGAAGCATATGTACAGCCACAAACAAACTTATGCACACACCCATCAGACATACAGATGTGGGACTGCCCTCTGGTGAGTAGCACATGCATCAGCCACCACGGTGCATGAAAAGAATCCAAAACTGCCCAAAAGTCTAAATCCTGCAGCACATATATTCCAATACATGTGCTGAGCATCACAGTTACCATCACTGGGACCATAAAAATCACAGAGCAACAAACACCATCACTGACAACACAACCACACCCAACACCCAGAGACACCCATTCCACACAGACAAAGCCTTAGCGATACCAGCGCCACCCATGAGAGTACAGCCACATTCACAACACAATCACAAACACATATGAGTAGTGTGGTCATATACATCAACCACATCACATGTAAACATGCATCTGCAGTGCAACATACATGTGCACTGCAAGGTACAATAATCATCGTCAAACATAGTCCAACATAGACCCGTACAGACAACACACATGGATAGATGACCATCTGTGCAATGTATATAATGTAATACAACACTGACAAGTACAAGGACTAGCAGTTAAAACATCCCACCAGCACCACCAACAGCCCCACTCACACATGCATACAGCCAAAGATGCAACTGTCAGCCTGCACACCACACAACTACATGTCCCAATCACATACACATGCATCTACCACATGCACGGACTGAGAAGGGCACAACAAATACATCCAAATATGCCGATACAAGGGCGCATCTCTGTGATCCTGACACCTGCATACAGCACACATGTTGCCTGCTAGCAAAACGCACAGATAAGCACCAGATGATGATGTTGCATGCACCCAAAAAAATAGACTGTTGTGACATGCAATACAAAAGATGATTGCACACACACGTAAGTGTTGTAGAAAGTGAATATCCAAAACAAAACAAAATAATAACCACATGAATCCGATAGAATAACAAACTCAACTGTATTGTATTGTAAATCCAACAACACGCATGGGACAAATAATCCAAAATTAAACCACAGGAATCCTCCTTCAGGAAACAACAATAATGATGCCTAAAAAGAAATAAAAACAACTGTCACTGCTGCAGTCCAATCTCTGCCAACGCAAGCACCAATGCTGCATTGGAGTCTGCCTGCACCTGCCTTATGTGTGCCTCTGTGCTGTCCCTGAGGGCCTGCAGAGTCTCACAAGTGGCCTGCTCAATTGCCTGGGGAGCCCTCATGCCCTCCCCCAGAATGTCAGCACGTAATCCCTCCACCCATTCACGTGCCACAGCCCTGGCAGCTGCCTCTTCAACAGCATGCAGTCTTACTTCCTCCTGCTGCCACATGCGCTGCTGTTGGAATGTCATTGCCGCATGAATACGTTGTTGCAACCTGCCTCCCCTGCCAGACCAAGAATAACAGCCATACCCTCTGTGTAAGAAGCCACCGGTGGACCTGACTCTGCCGCTGCAACTGCTCCTGATGCCTGGCAGCCTGCCTCTGGTGCTGGGCCTTCCCCCGGAGAGATGACCGATTCCTGGAGAGGAGTACTTGGTCACCATTTTTGTCAAGTGTCATGTCCACTTGCACCCCCAGATCTTGGCTGACAGACATACCTGAGCATGGTACCACGGGAATAGCATCAATTGCAGCCCCACTGACCATGAGGCAGGCACCAGACCAGCAAGTAGGTGTAAGTGGGCAGAGGAGCTTGGGGTGGTGGCAGCATGGAGGCCACACCTGTGGGTGACTGGGGCACAGTTGCTGTGAAGAAGGCGGGAGTCACCTGTGATGCCTGGATCATGTTCACCACATCCTGCAGTGCACCAGCCACCTGCAACAGGATCTGGCACACCTGCCTGTGATGGCTGACAAGTTGGCCACAGACCACATCCAGGGACTCCAGTGCAGCCACCTGCTGTCCAGGCCCACAATGAGCAAGGGCACCACGGCAATCCGAATTGCATCGCTGGAACTCACTGCCTGGATAGTTTGTGTGGTTGCATCTGCATATGTGAGTAGCCCTATAGACGATGGCCTGGGGACACTGTGAATAGGTGATCCAACCGATGTGTCCTACACAACCTCCTGTTCCAGCCACATGTCCTCAGCCTGCACCGTGAATGATACTCCCCCACCAGACACCATGGCCAGGTCCTCAACTGTGCCCTCCACCTCCACCACATCTGAACCTGTCACCACAGATGGCAACTCTGTGGCAACCAGCCTTTCTGTGGGTATGGCAGAATCCCCATGAACCTAAGCCCCTCAGGACTCACCCTTCAGGTCCATGGCACCATCCCTCATGTCACCCCTAGTGCCATCACAGGATGTACCCTCAGCAGCCACCTGCCCCTCAGATGAGGTGAATGGCAGGATCAGTTGCTGTGGTCTATGCAGCCTCCGCGAATGCCTTGGCCTTGCAACTGTCCCTTCCTTAGTGCTGCTTTTCTCATCTGCATGTGACACTGGATGGTAAGGGAGATAGGAGAGGGAGGTCATCATGTGTGTACACATGTGCATGTCAAATGGATGGCATGATACCATGCTACCATCTCACATACAAATGACACGGACCAATCTCAACACATCTGCAGCTGATCACCCTGTACAGATAGATATGTGAATATGTAATGCAAGATGCCAATCACCTCCCGAATGCATGCATGGATCTGCAGGAAATGAGCATTCACCACCCCAAGGGAACAACATTCAACACAGACAACTGGGAATATGAATGGGGCACATGTGAGGACTTGAGCATATTAGCAAGACACACAGTCAGCACCATTGCACCATTGACACAAACATCCTGACCCAGGACCCTCCTCCCACTTATATGACCATGGGTAAGGTGGACACGGCAGACGCCATGTACCCCACCATAGACTACCACTGCCTCATTGCAAGTCAGCAATCCATCACCCATACCAATCAATGGCCATCCAGGGCCCAACACCCTTGGCATCCACATGCCACAGCGGAATACAAGGACCACATTGGGAACTCCAAGCTTCTCACACCCATAGGAAACACACAGAGTACAACCATGCATGCACCATAGCATCACACAACATTGTTGTGCTCATCCACCTGCGTCCTCCAAAAATGCATACCGATTACATGGCATACATATTCTGCTACATTGGAATCACCTGCCCCCTGGATCTGGTCCTGCAGTTCGAGGACCTGGACAGGAAGATCCGGGTTCACCTGCGCAAGATCCTCAGATGGAGAGGCAAAATCCTATGGCACCCACCCAAGTGCACCTCTGCAGTGGGTGCCGCCTCACTGGCCACCATGGCATTTTTCTGGCACCGGATCCTCATGTCGTACCATCTCTTTTTAATGTTTTCTGGTCTTTGCACGGCCACACACTCAACATTGATGGCTGTGGAAATATCCATCCAGATCCTCCTGCGACCAGCTGCCCCAAGCTACTGCTCCGGGTGGAAAGCACGTCATGGTGCTGCAGCACCTGGTCACAGATTATGGCAACTTCTGCCCCCGAGAAGTTGGCTTCCCTCATCCGCGCAACCCTTGAGGTTGAGGTGGCCAACATGCTGATACTGACACTGGTGGACTGGCACAGGGACTGGGATGCACCTATAACATCAATAGAGGTGAAACTACCTCAAATGTGATGTTTTCACAACACTCAGTCTCTGCCCCACTGGGCGCGCCCATAGTTCATGGTCCCAAGTATTCTCCAAAGACGTTGTCCCCCATCCCAGGCCCAATTTTGATCCAGCCGTCGAAAGCAAATCATCCACTGCTAATGTCAGGATTGACACCTGGGCATGGACCAACACACTCACCCATGAACAGACAAAACCGAGCTGTACATGACCCTTCAGCCCACCCAACTCAGGCCCCTTGCCAGCAATGTTCATGAATCGCAATAGCAGATCCCATATGCACAAGGGTACAATTACGAGCTAACAACCAAGCATTACGAAAGTGAAAATGCAATATGTGCATATCATTGCAGGTGTGAGTTCTCACATGCAACACACAGTGCCCCCCACAACTGTACACCCTCCCCATGAGTAACACCATCTGGCCCCACATCCAAGCATGCATCCACATAGCCACCATTTGCCTGTGTCCTATTCCGCCACTCACCTGCACTCAGTATCAGCAAGCAGCAATGCAGCGTAGATGAACCTATAGCACACTAACAATGTACTGCAAACAGGCCAAGGAGTCCACAACAGATGGATTGCAGGAGTGTGATAGCAGGCCAATGAGTGTCTCGTACCAGTGACATGAAGCTCCCTGTGGACCCATGCAACTCTGGATGCCAAAACAAGCTGGGCCATGTCACGTAAGTTATGCGCGTCATGCTGTGCAAACTGTGGACACGTGGCTTACTACAAATATAGGGCGCATGCGCAGTATGAATCTGTGTGGCTTATTAGTAACAGTCGTAGGACGCTGAGCACTTCCTTGATCAGTATTACGGGCTCAGGCAGAGAATACACGGCGCAAGTGCCAAACATTAGGAATTGCAAGAATACATCCTGAGGAATCCAGACATGGACAGAAGGGGGATTGGCAGAGCTGGGAGACCAGTGAAGGAGGAGGGACCAAAGTCACAATGCGCCAGTGAGAGGGCACAACCACCACATGCTGGGGATGCAGCACTGCCACAGACAGGTACCAGCACAGCGAAGGGGGTGAGCTGGAAGAGGAGATTTACGAACAAGGAATTGCGAATCCTCACTGACTTTGTTGAGGAAAACCAGTCTGAGATGTACCCCTGGGCTGGAAGCACTGTGACACAGGCCCAGCGTAAGCAGAATTGGCAGGAGGCAACTGACTTTATTAATGTCTGTGCAGTGGAGAGGTGAACTGTGAAAGAGGTGCATAAGCACATGGGTGATCTGACCAGGCGTGGTGGTGGTTCGCCACGTATAGAGGAACCTTCACCTTTCGAGGAGGTAGCCTCTGGCTTCATCTCAAGTGAGCAGGTCGTTGACGTCAGAGGCATCGACACATTTGGACATGCTGCAGGTGAGTGATATGTGTAACTGATGCCTGTTATCATTATGCCACTGTGAATGGCAAAGGTGATGTGGATTGGTGTTGCAGAGTGGTAATCACTTCATGGGATTGATGTCCACGCTGCACATGCATGGGGGCCCAATGGACGCAGGATGCATTGTGGCCATTGGCTGCGTATGGTATGTCTCACTGCACCTTGCTAGTGTAGTTGTGAATGGCATTGCCCCCATGGCATTGTGTCCAGGTGCTGCATGTCAGCATGCACGGCATCTGTGCCATGTCTGTGTGGTGTGTACTGTCAATGTTGCGTGACTCACATGGCTCCTCCACTTCCAATGGCTAATGCATGTGTGAGTCATTCAATTTTCAGGTCATACAGTGACCAAGGAATGTGTGCAATGCCAGTGTACTGAATGCGGGGTGGGGAAACATCACTGGCAGTCCTTATGCTGGTAGCAAACAGCCTAGCCATGTATAACCAGGATGCATGTGGATTTCGGGAGTCCATGCTCTGTTGGACGTGGAGGTTCACACTGGTGACATCCGTGTCGCTCATTGGCATGACTTGCCTGTGGTGCATGTGTGCATTGGCACCTCGATGCAACATTGACTGTAACCTTTGCAGACAGGAAAGACGGTCGATGCAACATTGACTGTAACCTTTGCAGACAGGAAAGACGGTCACCTTGGCATTGCCTTTCCACATAGGGATAGGATTGTGATGTAGCTGGCCACTGACTGTACATGGCCACATCCACACATGTGGACTGTATTACTGGTTGCAGGGTTTGCATCTAAGTTGCCCAGTCTCTTGCCACCTTGGCACGCAGGCCTTGCATTTGCACCTATGCCACTGTGTCCCCATTTTATACTCCTACCAACGAAATTCGGCTACTTACGTTTGATCATCAAAGTGTGCTTGACTACACATTCAAGCCCAGCTTTATGTTGTCATGCCTTTTGCCTGCACTGCCGCAACATCCATCTCCTGCTTGCCCTGTCATTGTGGCTACATGATTATGCCCACATGTTTGTATACTGTATTATACACATACATGCACCTGTTTAGATGCGCTTCCAATACTGGTGACAAGGTCATACCTGCTACCTATTCAATGGCAGGCTGATGGTGTCTGCGTGCATGGGACATGGCACTTACATGTCCAGATTATGCTGCACAGATGCATACGCATACCACTGTCAGTGTGTGATATGGCGTCCTGATAGCTTATGTTGCATGTCGTCATTGTATGGTTTACACTTTACTCACTCATCAGGTTTACACTGCCATTATGTATGTTGTATCCGGGGTGTCTGTGGTGCAATGCTGCTCTGGTTAGGGTCTGCATGGGTGCGAGACAGGACTATGGGACCAGTATGGATTCTGTTGTATGTATACATAGGCCATTTGCACTGCATGCATTTTATGTGTGGCATGGATGTATATCCTGATGTTGCCCTAATTTGTGTTGTCTTCCGTTTTGTAGCTGATGCCGCAGCTGAGGGGGACCAAGTGCCAGAGGGGTCATCAGGGGATGCTCAGCCAGGCACCAGCAGTGGCTGGGATGCTGTACGTGGTGAGAACCCACACCATTTGCAGGCCATCCTCGCCATGTCTGTACTGGCATCATCATCAGAGGAGGACGAAGATGATGATATTGCAGCGTTTTTGAGACAGATGGTAACTCAACCACCACTGAGCAGTCCCAACCCCATGCTTCTACTTGAGCTTGGGGAGGTGACTGAGCCTGAGATTGAGACAGGAGACAGTGGCCCTGCCCGTGTTGAGTCAGGCATCTTTCGTGTGACACTGTACCTGCAACATAGTCCACACTTGTCCTGGTGGCAGCAGTGGTGTATGCTGGTGGTGGGATGCATGCGGATATGCAGGCCGAGCTGGTGCTACCACTCAGGCAGGGACATACTGCATCATCATGTTTTCAGCACCCACGCACATGTGGGGGACGTATGCCGGCTACAATCCTTCACTGGGAGGAGGAGGTGATTCAGAAGATTGTGCAGCAGGGCAAGGTAATGCAGGAGATTAGCAGGGACATGCATCGCCTCGCTGACAACATAATTACGTCCAATACTGGGATGAGCAGGGAGTATCAGCTGTTGTGTGGTGAGATCTCTGCCTGAGGGCCTGCCTGCATGAGGAGATGAGGGCCTCAAGGGAGAGTCTCCATCTTCAGATGTCTTCACTGAGGGAGACCATGAACGGCCAGATGGATGCATAAAGGGCTGCTTTGCAGGCAGACATGGGTGAGATACAGAAGGAGAGTCAGCCATTACGTTTTCGCACCTGGCAGCCTGTTGCATGCCTCCATGTCGTGTGTGGCAGCCGCACAGGAGGTCAAGGCATTGGCATTGTGTAGCCAAGGGCCCCCTTTCCATGATGATCCACAGGGTGGGTTGTAGCTGGAATTTTGGCCATTGGGATTTCTTTTGAGTACCCTGCACTACGTTTTTTAATTCCTTTTCACCTCACCATCCCCCTTACTCATCACCCCGCTGACTTTGTTCTTGGCCATGGTTATTTTTTTAATCTTTGGGGATTTGCTATCCAACGTGGGCTCATTTGATTTCTTTTATGGGCATTGCCATCTTGCACCACGTGCAACTAGTTCTCTCACGGTGGAACTTTGAGACTGATACAGAAGATCGCATGTTCAGAATAACATGTTCAGTGAAGTCAACTGGTATGCTGGTTTCCCAAGTGGCATGATCGGACATGCAGTTAAGTATCATGTTGAGCCATGATGTGTGTTACAGGTGGAAGATGTGTAACAGGGTACATGCGCTGTAATGGTCATGTATCTATTTTTGTTTTAGGTCACTTTGCACAGTCAGCTCACACTCTCCTTCAATCGTATGCCCCATTCCTTCTGCTGGACACTGACCCTCCTGACACATATGGGGAGGCACATTGTTAGGTGGTGCTGGTGGGGAGCCACAGCATGGCATCAGTGGAAGGAGGTAAGGTGGTGCATGCCTGTCATTTGCATGTTTGTTCCCCTCTGCATTGCAGTACTATCCTGAGGATGCACAGGTAGGGTTGTGCCTAAATGTGAATTCCTGGTGTTAGGTGGGTGATTGTCATAGGCAGCTGACATAGGGGTCGTACAATTTCCATTATTGTGTACCTTGTTTGGGAATTAGCAGCATGCTAGTGGTAGTCTGTCCACTTGTGGTGCTTGTGTGCACATGTGTCTGGTGCTGGCCCATACACTGACATCTTGCTTTGTTCTTGGATTGTTAAGTGTCATGTCCTGTGTTCGTTGCATGCAATCTCCTGCCATGATTGTTGGCAGGTAGCCACCCCATCATTCATGTGCATCCTGCACACCTGAGTCTCATCTTCCACATGGGGGCGTTTCAAGTGACATGCTGCAGTATGCTTTTTACTTTTCACGTGTTTACATGGTCGTGATGTGTGAGTTTTGCTCTTATTTTCATGATGGGTGCAGGGCAAAGTCCATCCTGTGTGCCAAGTCACTTTGCCATGCCATGCTGTATGCCTGCAGTGGGAATGCTCCCTGGCCCTGAAGCCCAATGCCATACTAGGGCATTTCCCCCACCCACCCTGCCATGTTGGCATAGTTCATGGGTGCCCTACAGACAGCCCCTCGGAGGGTGCCCTGGAGGCACCTGTACTCTCGTGTCCCTGCTGATGGGGAACCACCACACCCAGTGTGATAGTGAGCTGGCCCACACCCACCAAGTCAGTCACTGCACATGCATTGTTGTGCTGCTGCAGCATTGAGGCTGCCCCCAGCTAGCCTTGGGTGGATGCTGCCTGCAGCCGCAAAGAATCCCACTGCCCTGGCAACCCCTGGCACTCACAAGCAAGTGGCCCTCTCTGCCAGGGGAGGGGCTTCGCTTTTGTTGGCATTTGTGTGGTACATACTTATTATGGGGGTGTGAATCAGTCATTTACAATGTGCAAATGTATGATATTCTGAATATGAATTCTGTTCAAATGTTATTATTGTGTACTGAATATGTTTTTTCTAATTGAAATTAAAATTAACAGAAATGTGCATTAAGAAGAATAGGAGAAAAGAGTCTCCGTGCAGCATTTGTTCTACATCTGCACACACTTCATAGGCTGCATAAGGTCTCCAGACAAGAGGGAGGGGTAGCTGTACACTGCTTTTAATATTTTTTGCTTACATTAAAGTTGGACGGTGATATTAAGCAATTTGTATCAGACACAGCATTTTAACATACATTAAGATGCCCATACAATCCGGTCAAAACTTTGCCCAAATTCAACACAACAAATTGGGGATCAGGGTGAATGACCCTTCTTTGAATGTTACCTTTGCAACAGGTATAACCTAGCAACAGTCTGACTCAGATGTGGTTTGAGGTCCTGACATAATATGTTTGTGAACATTGCATGGAATTAGGGTTAACAGTAATGTTTTAAGTGAATGATGATAATAATGAGTAGAGAGATTCTTAACATGGAATGAAGACTATTGAAACACAGGCATGGAATGGCGACATTGCGTAGTGCTTGCATGTGTGTGGTTCCAAGCATTACTAAAAACCATTACACCAAAGAAACAAGGTAATTGGCTACAATCAGAGTGGAGAGTGCATTGCAGTAGTTATTTATATAGCCCCAGTTCACAGGTGTATGGCCTCAATGCGCTTTGTGGTTGGAACGCCCTCGTGGACTGAAGTCCAGGTATGGGAAGTTCTAAGAGTTTAGTTTAATATGCGTGTGTGCATTCTGCCAGGCTTAGGACTTGCTAGACTCCAGTAAGAAACCCAGAGGTCAGGAACGTGGGCGGGTGGTTGAGGTAGAGTGCTAGTGCAGGAGACTGCATGTTTGCCGTGCTAGAGCGACATGTTTCATAGGTTGTCGCTTCATACTAATGGCAGAGGTGTTGAGGCATGTCAGGGGTTTCAGTGCGGACAGCTAGGCGTGCATCTAGACCGGATTTGTCGTAGCCGTTGCTGCATTCTAGAGTGCATGGATGGGAGCTGTGCCTGTGGCATGTGTCCACATACGGAGTGCGATTTAGATGATGAACTAATGCCATCAGGATAGTCAGTATCAAGCCAATTATGAAAGGGCAGTGAGTATTTAGCACATTTTGGAGAGGCAAGTCTTTTTTTCTTTCAAAATTCCATAAAATATGAATAAGCAACGTGAACCTCCTTTCAAGTTTATTTATTTATTTATTGAATATTTGTAAGGTGTCTGTACAACAACAAATGGTGTTTCAAGGCAAAACAAGAGGATGGGAAGGGAAATGCAGGGCAGAGAGGAGAGAGCGCAAGTGGGGGCATTGGAGGAGAGGGGGAGAAGGTAACATGGACTAGGAGAGTGCAAAGGGGAAGAGGGTTGTGTGTGGATCATGTCTTCCATGCTTTCTTTCGTGTGACAGAGGAACAGAAAATATTCCTGCTTTTTTGTATCGGGAATATGGCAAATCTTTCCATAGAATACATGTTTTCATTAAATGTTTATCTCGAGTACACACACTTCTAAAATGTTTTCTTTGTACATTCAAAAGCCTTAGAAATGCAATGTTAACAATGGTCTTATTAATACATGATGGTATATAGAGCACTGTATTTCTCTCGTGTTTCGTTTTTGGAGGATAATAATAATAAGAATTGGTTATTTATAACATGCTTAATACCAAAGAGGTTTCTATGCACGGACATGGATTTTCGAACCTGTGTTACTCTGCGTCAAGCGTGTTGCCACTGAGCTATACTGCCTGAGCCTCATTTGATCATTTATCATATCATATCATATCATATCATATCATATCATATCATTTTAGTTTGCTTTCTATGTTTATTTCTGGAATCTAGAACTAACAATTCCAGTTGTTTGCTGTGTCTATTTCAGGGTTACAGGTCAATGGAATTTTGTCTGTCATTGGTCCAGTGCAGCCCCCACTGAAATCCGAATAATACTGGAGAATTCTGATGGAGAGTGTAGTTTCATCAAGAGTTATATCCGTATATTTGGCTCCTTCAGACTATCCTCTTACAAGAGTATTCATTTGAATGTTTGCATGATTGTGCAACGGTTGTATATGCTCAATTCAAAAAGATTATTTTTGAAACTCCTATTGTGCATAGTCCTTTCTTCAACAGATGTTTTCAAAAGGATTGCTCTTGCTTCCTGAACCCCCCTGCCTCCAACATCTTCTTCCCCTTTCTCAAACTACAGGACATCCCCGGAACCCATGCTGCTCCGTCCCTTCCCCACAAAGTTCCCACCTCTCGCCCGCTCTTCTCTAATATTATCTGCAGGACACACCAGGGAAACTCCCCACTCCCTTAATTCCACCCACCCCACTCCTCTCCTCACTTACTGCTATTCTTCCGTTGCTTTTCGCTTTCTTCATTAATCAATGGACGTTGGACACTGGTTACCAGTAAAATGTCTATCGAACAGTCAAGGAAGTACAATAATAATAATAATAATAATAATGATAATAATAATAAT